>NC_141344.1:14855585-15455585 GCF_057382095.1 Aulonocara sp. 'chitande type north' Nkhata Bay
TGTTACCTCGTAAGATCAACATATTTCATATCTTATTATCAGTTCATATGACATGGTGACACATGTGTAATGAGCTTGAAAAAGCTCAACGCTGTTGTCGGTCAAGTATAGAAAATTTGGAAGACTTGCTTTATAAACACACAAAAAAAAACAATATTTAAAATTTCCATCAGCTAAACCTTAATGGCCTCTGGTAGAGGTTGTAAACATGTCAGACTTCAGAGTGAGGTTTTTATAAAGAATAAGTATTTTGTCGATAGGTTTGCATTTAGGGTTAATGATAGAATTTCATTTGCATGTATTGGTAAACAAGGTTGACGAGGTTGTAAATATCTGAGTGTGATTTTTATTACTTTTAACATGAAGTATCTGTCTCCACGTGTTTGTACTGAGGCATGTAGGAAAGTGAGAGTAAAGTTCCAGAGAGAGCTTGAATGGCGTCACAATGTATACAGTGTGCATGACTATTTTAGGCTGGAAGACTAGCTGTCGCTTGTGTGTCATGAAAATCTTGTGCTTGATTTAAAATTTTATTTGACGTGCTTTTATTAGATGGTTGCCTTACTGGCTTTACAAATGCTGAAATCTGATCAGTCTTCATTATGGAAAAAGAAAAGGGTTTTGTTTTTGTTTTTTTAATTTTGCTAGTTTTTGAAAGACAAGTAGAAGCTTGAAGGGAGGCAAATGAGAATATAACATACAACTGGCAGTGTGATCTGATCTAATGCACATGCACAAACAGGTATGGTAGGCATGTGTAATGTTGCAGGCGTGTGGAGAATGTCAGGCCTGTGAAAGGCTGCAGCTGACAGCTGTCACCTCCTGTGTCAAGATCTGCTCATTTCTTCCCGGGCTTTCATCCCCCTGTCTCTCATTTACAGACTCAGTTTGTCACAGACTCAGTTTGTCACATACTCAGTTTGTCACATACTCGCATGCATTCACTTTACTCTATCTCTTTAGCATTTTCTGTTTCTCACACCATATGTCTTCTTTTGGACACTTGCACCCAAATGCCACTGAAATACTTGATGAAACTTTACCTCCACGCGCACCCACACTTACTAATCATGCCTTGTTCTTGCAAGCTCTAACTCACATTGAGCCACTCAGATTTCACCACCTTGCATTTTGCATGGTTAAATCCTGCTACAACATATATACAAGTAAAGCATGTTTACATTAAAGGTAAATGGGTGCTAATTTTGTTAAATGACTTAATACCAGACCACAAGGAGCAAACAAGTGAGGAAGCCTCACCCTGAACTTGAATATCAAGCCCCTCTTCATGTAGCTGGGGCCCATGGGTGTGTTTGTTAATGTCAAAGTTATTGGATCCTCTATCTCCTCCTGCAGCTTGTGTTGTCCCAGCCACATTCCTGGTATAGTTATAAATTGACAGCTGTGTTATTAAAAATTGACAGACCATGACAAACCACACAAAGCACAGAGTAGTGCAGCCACTATAGCGATAATGGAAAAAGTTTCAAAACATTAGGTTATAACCAAACAGGTGGTCTTGGAAGGAAGTAGGCAACAAAATTTGTGATAATACTTTGTTCTGAACATTTTACCAATGTCTTAATGTATTCTGAGCAACCTAGCAATTATGTAAGCACCTTTATCTGACATTTTCTGCCAGTTTTTAGGTAAACAGTGTGTATAGTCGCATATTGCTGTGAAAAAGAAAGAACGGGAGTAGATGTTGACAAACTAGATAAAACTAGATTAGATTTGTTTTTGTTTTTTATGGCTGTAGAAAGAAGAGTTGGGAGATACTAAGACTTCAAAAAGAGACAAACATGGTTTAACAGTTTTTGACCTGGCAGAACCACTTTTGTCCTTTTCTTCTAATTTGATAAATCTCTTCCGGCCCCCTCAATACTAGATGCTTGTTGCCTTATAACATTTAAAATTTGCACAGCCATACCACAAAAATGTTTTAGTGGTGCAAAGAGCAACCAGAGTAGTTGTTGTTTTTTTAATTCATCTTATGTGGTGTGTGTGTGGGGGTACTTAACACTTTTATTAGCTTTAGCTTCATGGGTGTGTGTGCTGAAGTTGTGACTGTGAATTACTGTTACAAACTACATTGGTATGTCTTTCAGATGAGAACTTTCAAGACTTGTCCGTAGAGTTGGTGCAACTGGGCTTAATCAGTGAGGTGGGTTTTTTTTTCCTGTGTTTAAAAAAAAAAAAAAAATCAGTGTGTGTGTGTGTGTGTGTGTGTGTGTGTGTGTGTGTGTGTGTGTGTGTTATTTCCAGTGTTTGAAAGTGGCAGCTGATCATTATTAATATACTCTCCCACACGGAGACATTTTTTTTTTTTTTACTTTTTTGACAACATTTCTTACTTCCTGACACAGTTTCTGTTATATATTTATTTATTTGTATGTATGTGTGATTATAACATCCTGGGTTGTTGTCATTGTCTTTATGTTCTCTGCAGGTGGACCAAAACACAGTAGCCATTCAACTAGAAGAATCATTCAACCAAGTTCCTCACTAGCAATGGCTTACCAGACCATCGCTCTCAGCCTTGTTACATGTTCTTTTTTGTTACTCAACACAGTGACTACCTGGTTTGCTTGTTTCATTTTTATTTTATTTTTTTAACGAAGCCTTAAGCGATGATGTGACCAAAGGAGAAGCGATTTCTTACTTCAGGGAATAACATTTCCTAAAAGCTCCCAAATATTAAAAGTAAAGCCAGATGACTCCACGCAAACCTTCAGTAGTAATTTGAAGTTTTTATTTTAAAAGTCAAATACATACACGCCTACAATATGTTCATGCCAGATCCTTTTGAATGATTTGGCTATTAAGTTAGGTATGTCGAATTGCAAGCTAAACTTAATCAGTGCTGGAACATTGATCAAGTTTATCACACTTAGTTGCAGTTTTATATTGAAAGCTACACTTTCCTCACAGTTGTATTTCAGGGCAGGGTGTTTACATAATGATTTGCCTGACCTGTTTGTGTTCTGGGAGGAGATGGTGTAAAACTTCATCAGACCTCATTCTGGCCTTTAAGAGTCACACGGTTTTCTTGCTCCTGTTTTACAGTAGAATCTAACACCTGTTGACAGTCAGCAAAATTGTGACTTGGAGGGAGGTGGAGGGATGCTTTTCCACACCAAGGAAATCTAGAAAACAACTTACATCAGTTTCTTCTCGTTTGGCCCCTCGTTACATGATAGAGCATTCCCACCTCTTTGAATTTCAGTGTTTGTTAGACCAACCAAGTGCCTGTTGCGTTAAATATGTGGAATAGTTTGAAACTGGGTAACAGACACTTGCTTTATTTCACTTGATAGTTTAAAAAAAATCTATGTAATTTAAAAGGCCTTTGGTACACAACAAAATGTGTGTGCATTTCACATTTTGAGAAGCCATCTTACCCTCTTTCTCTGAAAGATGATCTCTTGGTTACTTTAAGATACTGTGAACTCAGTGTTACTGAATTTCTCTTTTATTTTTTTATGGGTTTGCTTTACTGTAGGCGCTCTTGCCTGTAATTCCTTCTTTCATATTGTTTTTATGTTGTTTGGTTTTACCATTTGCTGCTTATTGGGTTCGCACACGGTACTCTTCCCTTAAGTCTTTCAGAGAGACTTGTGTACTAAACTCATCTGCCATATCTTGTAGAGAGATGACCCAGGCTTTTCTTTGTGTGTTTTATACATGTTAATCCGAAATAGCATGTGTTTTTCTTTATTTGTTTACAGCAACAGCACAGACACCACGCTGATAGTCTCAGCCAATACACAACCCGTTGTGTTTCCGTTGTTTTCTTTGCTAAACAGTGATTTTTGCTAAAACTCGGACCTGTTGCATTGAGCACAGACACTTGTGTAAACACCTTTTACATCATACGGGTCTTGTTTAGACCTGTGTTGTGACCAGGGAGTTAATTGTGGCCTTTTTGTGACATTGTGGCACAAAACTCTTTTTGAACTACTGGTACTGCTGTCTGAAAGCTCAAACAATTTAGGAACTTAAACAGGTAGTAAAATTGCTAGAAAAACAACTGTTGCGTACGATAACTTCTGCTGTGCTGGTATTTTATTAAAAATATACTTCTAAGTGTATTGTAACTAGTCTAGCAATCCGATGAAAAGTTGTTTGCGCTTTCAGACTGATATTTAATCCAATGCTGGTTATTGAGCTATAATATTTAAGCTGTACACCTCTCTGTTGAGATGATAATCCAGTGATTTCAGTGGTCTTTTTCACCAAGTTCAGGTCACTATTTTTCTCCCACCTTCTTTTGTACATAAGTGTTCTGTCCTATTCCATTATTTTCCACTGTCTACATGTGTGTTTGTGAACTGGCAAGGTTGTATTTTCCAAAGAGTTGTTCTCATGCCAGCCAGGAGAATGTAAATGCAACACATGTAGAAGTGGTTTAAAAAAAAAACAACCAATGTGATGCACCTGAGTTTTATACTGACTCTCTCTCCCCTGCACCTCTGTTCTCTCTTACTTTTGTACCTTTCCAGCCAGTTTGTGATGAAACTGGTTAATAAGTTATTGTACAGGGTGTGCAGCTTTAGCCAGTTACTCCATGATACCAGCTTTTGGTTATATTTTGAAATTCCTACATTTTGTATTTCAAAGAATACTGGTTCTTACGAATAAATGTGTGAACTGCATCATGACTTTGTGTTTTTGGAGTCGTTTACGAATCAGAGTTTCACAGTTTTGTGCCGGATACACCATTAGTGAGAATTACACACAACAAAGATGCAATGAATAGTCTGAAATGACTGCTGCGCCCTTCCGCGTCCACAGAGGTGCAGATTGTACACAGGTGAGATCGGTGACGTCATACAGGAAGTACTATAGGGGCATACGTGTGGTTTGGAGTTTCTGCTATCGTGCTGTTGAACTGTAGCCCGAAAACTCTGGACATTATTCACAGAAAAACGTCGTTCCCTGCTGAGAGATGTGCACTTTTGGTGAGTTTGCCTGCGATTGTATTCAGGTGCTGTAAAAACCACCGTAGACTGCATAGTAACGACTTCCTCCCGATGTTATTTTCCATCTTACCTGCGGGTATATACCTGACCACCAGGCCTACAGCTGCTGTGTGGATTCATTTGTAAAAGTTTGCCTAATCTATATATTAGCCACCAGTTTCTCTATTGCTTTATTTTAACTTATTAATAGTGGAAATTGGCTTTTTAAACAATCAGAGAAGTGATGGCAACTCGAATAAGTAATCGAGTAAAAGGAAGCACGTCGTTCGTCCGCGCTAACTCCAATCTCTGGCCCAGTGGTCGCTCACAGTTCTTGTTTCACCCGTGTTTGCTGTTACTCGTTATGACGTACAGAATGTATAATAATAATAACTAGAAAAATTTGCATTTCCTGCGAAAATGCAGTGTGGATGCTTTAAAGCTGAAGCTGTATGCAAAAACTAGCTGAAAAGTTGCAGAAATTGTAAAAACTTTGCAGAAGCAAAGGAACTTTGCTAAAATGGAATAACTTAGCAGAACTGCAACATCTTAGAGGAAACATAATACTTGGCAGAAATACAATAGCATAGCAGAACTTAGCAGAAATATTGTAACTTACCAGAAACATGATAACTTCTCAAAAATACAAGAATTTAGGAAAAATAAACTTCTCAAAAATACAAGAATTTAGGAAAAATAGTATAAGATAACAGAAAGAATATATTTAGCCAAAAATACTTAAACATTACGGAAACACTATGATTTAGAAAAATAGTACAACATAGCAGAAATACTGTGATTTACCAGAGACACTGTGATGAACTATGAATATTGTCATTTTAAATTAATACTATGGTTTAGCACAAATACTATCATTTGACAGAAATACTATCATTTGGCAGAAATACTGTGTTTCAGCACAAATACTCTGGTTTAGCACAAAGGAGATTAAGGAGATATGACAATTCGAAAATGCCTCTCATTACAGAAATCAAGCGGTGATTTTGAACAAACTCTCCATTGACTTTCTATGGAGAGTTTTCCGACTTTCTGTTGGTCTGAGGAGATTTGCCAAAATTCTATAAATTCCACAACAATGATAGTGACATTTTCAGAAAGCCAGCAAAAATACCTACGTTTTGATGTATAATTTGTGGAAGTTGAGTGAAATTTGAGCAAGTAGCAAGAAGTTGTTCGGACATGAAGAGAAGACTGCGAAACCTTCAGTGGCAACAATAACAACGCATGTATTTTGTGAGAAATCACAATTTTGCAACTCAAAACTTTAAGAAGCATAAAAGTAAAACGGTAAAAGATTTGAAAAAGCTGATTTATACCTGAATAGCCCAATAATTTGAGACCATTTTAAAGTTTGAATGGTTGTTCTACGTGAAAATATGAGGAAGTAGTTAAGTTTCAAAAACAAGCTAATTTTAGCAGAATTGCAAAGTTTCCCATTCATTTCAAATTAAAGGAAAAAAGCTTAATATTTTAAAAAGTATAATAGTGAAAAATACCAAAAGACATAGCCGTTATTAGCAGAAATAGCAGAATAGTTTAAAATTTGAACGGTGAAAATCGGCTGAAAATTGTGGAAGTAGATCCACGGCGAAAAGTGTACGGAAACACCAAGACAATAAATGTTTTAGTTGGGGGGGGGCAGTTTTCACCACATGTGTATAAAACGCACGAAGAGGTAAATGGGTCGATAAAAGGGTTTAAAAAATGGGTGAGACTTTACAGACATTACATTGTGAAGAGCAGTGTTGGTCAAGTTACTTGAAAAAAGTAATCAGTAACTAATTACTGATTACTCCCCCCAAAAAGTAATCCCGTTACTTTACTTAGTTACTTAGTTACTTTTTAAAAACACGATTTACAACCTGAAGAGGTGATAAAGTGATAGATCTTTCAGCCCAATTCTACTTTTTCTACATAATCCATCATACAAAATGTAATCAAATGGAAAAGTCTCTTTTTAAAACTTGTTTTATCAGTTTTAATCTTTTAACTTTATGCATCAAGCAAAACATTTAATTATATGCAACATTCTCTGACTTGAATAAATTAGTTTAACATTTAAACCTATTTTCTACACATTCCAGCACATAAAATAAAATATTTTTTGTGTTTTCACTCACTCTTTCAAACAGATGCAAGTAAAACACAGCAGAAAATAAATAAAGTCAAAGACTCAGCGGTCCTTTTGCTCTATTTTCACCTGTAAAGCAGGAGCAGGGTAGGCGGAGGGTTACCCTGGTGCAGGTGTGCTGCGGTCAGTTGAAGAATCCGCGCGAGTGTCTCTGTGAGTTTCCCATCACGTCATAGCTACTCGGTGCTTGCTCGGAAGTTTAGGGGTTTTTTTCGCTGTAAAAAGAAGTTTTCTTCCCACGCACGATGGACGCTAATGTTTTTGTCACTTTTTATGGAATCAAACTCAAAGTAAGGTCAGTACTTCCACACTTTAAACGCTGCACGCTCATACTCTCTTCCGCACTCGATATATTATCCATTGTTGATCTGCACACAGCTGCTGTCACCAACGTCGCACTTGCTTACGTCACTGTCATGAGACATTCTCGCAAAAAAAATCACGGTTTTAGTAACGCAGTAACGCAGCGTTCCTACGGGAAAGTAACGGTAATCTAATTACCGATTTTGCAATAGTAATCCCTTACTTTACTCGTTACTTGAAAAAAGTAATCAGATTACAGTAACGCGTTACAAGTAACGCGTTACTGCCCATCTCTGGTGAAGAGAGACACAAAGAGCTGCACAGCCACACCAGTGTTAGCTGTTTTAGCTCAGATTGTTTTGTCAAAAGAAACCGCATTAACATTAAACATTAAAGTACTTAGTTTGTCCACCAGAGAGAGCTGACAGGTTGATTAACTAACTGATTTATCGGCTTTGTATGCATATTATCCAAGTCATTTATTTATAAATATTTTTTTAATTGTGAAGCTGTAAAAAATGTAAATAATTTATATACTACAGTTAAAAGCAGGTTCTCTGACATAACTGTGGACGAGTAATACTCAAAGGGTAGGTTTAATCTGAATGCCACGCATACAACAAAAGGAATATATACATGAAGTAATGAATTTGCTAGCTAGAAAATAAAATAGTTCACATGTAATAGAATCATGTAAAATTAAGTCTGTTAGAATGAGTTTTAAGAAGCAATTTAAAGGAAGTCACTGATTCTGCAAGCCTGATATCCTCAGGTAGGCTAAAGACAAGAGGCCCTGATGACAAAAGTGTCATCTGCAAGTATGCTAATCTGGGGTCAGCGGAAGTAACCCGGGGCCAAACTGAGGCAAGCTTTAAAATAACTGTAAAGATCAATTCTAAAACGTATAGGAAGCCAGGATGGAAGCCTTTCTCCAGGCCTGAGTGTCACAGTAGGTTTTATTCTAGAGATGGTTGTAATTTTAGCAAAACCAAGACTGGACAGCATTTCTATGTGATATAACAAGTCTATTGTTTTTGTATGGAATAGGTAGATTCATCTCCCATAAGTTATATTAACAATCAAACCACCCACTGTTACGTTTCTGTACGTGCCAGTTAGTAATCGAAAGTTTTACTTTCAGATAAGGACAAAGGGCCAAGGAGGCTGATGAGGAAGGGGTTGGCCCTTATAATCATCGGCCATATAAACTTCATCTTTGGCGCCATTGTCCATGGCAGCATTCTCCGCCACATTTCCAAACCTAGCCAGCAAATTTCTACTGAATACACCGTGACCAACATCATCTCCGTCACCTCGGGCTTGCTGGTGAGTCAGTGGTTTTCTTTTTGTGTTTTAAAGTCAACTTGGCACTTCAAATGAGCATGTTGTGAACCAAGCGACATTAAACCTCCAGGAGTTTCTGCCTTCATCAAAACATTTTACTTTAAAGTTTTTATCACACAGAGCTATCTGCAATCACTTTTATATCAGCAGTTCCGCTTGTTTGATGCATGAGAACATCAAAAGCTCACTCGGGTGATTTATTTTTATTTCTTTTTTAACTTTACCTCAGTGATAGTGTTGAGTATGTTTCTAAGCAATCAAGACTGAACTTGCTGATTACAGGAGAGCCGGTTCTTCAAAACAGCTACTTGTCCCTTCGGGGCAGACCTCATTACAATTACAGTCATGTACCACATAAACTTGTTGGGGATAAGAAGATATTAACTTTGTTTTCTTTCATATTTTAAGAGTGTACAAGTAAGACAGGAAGTAGAAGTTACCAGATATTTTTTACTTTTCAATAATGGGCCTAACTTCTGTTAAAGAGCCTGTTTGTTTTAAATTTTAAGTTCTTCTTCTACAGGATTTAATGCATTCATTTAATTGCTGGTAACTTAATAAACCCTGTACTGTGCAAAGGTTAAAGACTGATCTCATCTTATCTCATGATTTGAATGTTACAGAGTATTGCAACTGGGATTATTGCCATTGTGGTGTCAAGGAACCTTAATGTGCTCAAAGTGGTAAGAATTTAATTTGACTTCATCTACCAATATGATCACTTCAGTCACTGACACTTTGCACATCCCCTCATATATGTAATTTCTTTGTACTATCTATTTTCAGCAAATAGGCCTCCTGACTGCATCAATCCTGAATGCTTTGCTCTCAGCAGCATGTTGTGTCGGACTTCTCTTTGCCATTGGTGTCACAATTGCCCACGATGGGAAGGGTTTGATGGTCGGTTGCAGTGACACACAGGTGCCCATCAATGCTCGGTCACCTATTGGTGTCCGATGTCCATTTGATACTACAAGGATCTATGTGAGTTTGAAGTCCCCTTCCCTCAGTGTAAAACATGATTTTATTTTATTTTTTAAAGCATGACATGAGAAAGGATCAACATTTATCTCACATTTTCTCCTTTCCACCACCTCCCATCTCTCAGGACACCACCCTGGCTCTGTGGATCCCCTGTGCAGTGTTTTCGGCAGTTGAAGTGGGACTGTCAGTGTGGTGCTTCATGGTGGGACTGGCTCTCAGGGGGCTGCCACCCTGCAAGAACAACTACATCAAAGAGCAGGTGTGTATCTTTGTGTGGGCCAGATGAATATGCTTGAGGGGTATAACTTTGTTGTGTGACTCAAACATACACACACATACTTGGTCTAAGTCTGACACAGAAGTTATTCATTGTTACTCCTTCTCACTCAGCCATCCTTTAAATAAAGGCTACCTGTAGACATCCGCGCTCACTCTGTCATATTGCAAAAACCAAAACCGCTCATACTCGTCTCATCATGCCTCGTCTTTTGTGTCATTCTCTGTTCTAGTTGGAGGAAGAGGCCCAGTGCTCTCCTCACAGCCGACACCTGATTGGAGAGCGTGCGAATTCCGAACTGTAACTAAACAACAAGTAGCAAGCACATCTAAGAAGGCTAAATCCCAAAAAGCATGACTGCATCTCTGCACAGACTGAACTATTTCTTCTACAGTCATTTAGGGTAGTGTTACTCCAGTAATGTAGTGCAGGAATGGAATGAGTTTACTACAGTTGGCTGCTCACAGCTCCACTTTGGGTGCCTAATTAATGTTAATTTAGTGAACACATCACAAAAAAAAAAACCCTATTGACTGATAGGATTCAGCGTTCATGCCAATGTAAGAGACAATATATACAGGTACAAAGTAAGATATAAAGAATGATTTCAGTCCTGTACCCCTACTTGACTGTTTGGGTTTTAAGTGTGCCAATACGATGAAACCTTTGTTCATGAAGGAAAAACCAGCAACAATGTTTTTAGATTAACTCAAGTATGTTTTAGCATGTATGCTTATTTCAGAGACATATAGCTTTTCGCAATATATTTAGTGTTTTACTGTTTGTACAGATGAATTAATCCACTGTGCTGCATTTAAGATGCCTTCAGCGGACCACAGAAAATGAAGTCTTGCTGTTTATGCAAATTGGAAACCTATGATGAAGATGTTATGTAGATTGGAAATTTGTTGTATTGAAAGATAATTGTAAAGGTAACTGAAATGAGCATCTTGGGATGGAGAACCCTATTTGCTTGCTGAACATGCCATTGGTGTGGTTGTATTGTATTTAATATGCATTATAAAGTGTTTTTATATATTCTTTTTCTAATTACATTATTATTTGTCAGCTTTTTGCTTAAATTCTGAGAAAACATGTTTCAAAGAGATTTTAAACTAAAACTGTAGTGAGATTAAATTGAGTATGCTTTTTTTTAAAAAGTAAACTTTTTATTGGTGGTCATACATTTGAAGTAAGCAGTAATCATTTTAAGTAGTGTCCAGAATTTTTTTAAGCCCATGCATTTCACACACATACTTTATTCTGTATCAATTAAACATAATGTGGACTTAAAGCTGTGTGCTTGGACTGTCTTTGTGCATTTAGAGTACTCTGGTTATATGTTAAGTAGTGTTATATTAGGAGCTGAAAGCCAGAATGTGGGCCAGCAGTCTAAGCTGCACACACTGACTCAACGACAGAGGGGATCAGATCAGATCAACCATGAAACGGTTAATCTACTGGCATGTTCAATTGTGTGGAAGGGAATCATAGCTCACTAATCCTGAGGCTATCGGGGATAAATATTGACACTGTGTTGACTGATACAATCAAAACAAATCTGCGTGTGTCACACCGGACACATAGGCTTATATGAAACCACGAGATTAACACGAAGAGTAATAATCTTTGTTGTTTGTTAGCTTCATGTTTGAATTGTGGTGAATACAACAGTTTAAAAAAAAAACTCATTACAATTCAGATTTTTTTTTTAAATTTCAATGCATTTTGTTTCTAAACTTAGCATACTGTCTTCATGAGGTGTTTTGTACCATTTAGTTCTACATCTGCAGAAAGCCCACACGCACAGCCTCCTGTGGGGCCAATTTAGTCGAGTCTTTGCGCGGTCACGTCGAATCCGCGGTCCCGACATGTCGACTGCGCGCCGCAGTCAAACCAGCTGCAAACAGGGAAACAAACGAGCTGCTGCAGTGAACGGAGCCGGTGGAGCAGAGGACCGCTCGGTGTTTTACACACAAGGTAAATCATTTATTACTGTGATGTTAGACCGTAACTGTGCTGCCGACTCATAATTGAGTGTTCACGAGCAAGGCAGGCAGACTTCAAGGAAAATGCGTTAATTAGAGGAAGCGCCCTACTGCTGCTGCTGGGCTGAAGACACTGCGGTGACAAACGGATTGATAAGCTGTGATCCTGGCGTGTCACCACCGTGTGAGCGCTTTGCCTTAACGCGGCGAAGATGCCGCACTGAAGCCCACCTTTAAAGATTTGTTCCCCCCTTAAAAACAGCCAGCTTTTCCACCCGGCGTGGAGGAGAAGGAAGCTAACGTTAAGGGCAGTGCCCCACGGTTACACAGGTGTTCGCTTGAAGTAGTTACCAATTTAATAGCGATAACGCTAGCTAGCTATGAGCGTTGAAGCAAGTTAGCTCGTGCCTAACGACCGACTGGGAGCAATTCACGCACGTGCGAATTAAAAGGCGCGATGCTGGGTTCTGCTTTATTTGAATGATGCGTGTCTGAAGTTTACTGTGTGCGCGTGTGAAACATCGCAGGTGTGCGTTACTGTTGCCCGGCCAACCTCTCACAAACACTGCAGTGGGGGCGGGGGGAGTGTCAGATGTTCTGCAGGTGTAACGTTCGCATTAGCGGCTTTGAACGAGAGTAACTACCGAGGTTTGCTTTGAACGTGTTTTCAGTTGTCTGCAGCGTAAACACACTGACAGAACACTCATAGACGAAAATCACTAAAAACACAGAGACAAGCCAAGACACTATCTCTAAATTATACTATCACTCATTGTGTCAGGAAAACACAACAATCCTGCACATATTAGTGGATTTTATGAGATATTTAAACCTCGACGCTTGTATAGAGTAGGGTGTGGCTGGTGAGGGACAATACCAGATTTTAATTAAAATCTTTGTATTTTTATTCTGCAGGACCTGCTTGATGGATCTAAACCAGTGTGGCAATTTATTTTTGAAATAACAAAATTTTCTCTGGCTAATGAATTAAAAAACAACAACAAAACAATTCCATGTTATTTGTCATAGAAAGGGTTGGTTTGTTCTTTGAAATGTGTCTGGAAATGAATTAAGAAGCTGAACATTTTCAAGGGCGAAAGAAGAATAAAAGAGACCTCCAGCAGAAGGCTGAGAGTGGGACATACTCTCCGTTTGGAGGTGGGATTTGTTTTTGACAATGGAACCATCAGGAGGTGGAGGAAAATCATATAATGATTTTTAAGTGACAGTTCAGACCCAGAAGAGCACATACAACAGTTGCCGGCAAATGTGAAGACTGTGAGAAAGAGCAGCACCATACGGGAGCGTACCCATTTTGTGGATTTTTCGTTCTCTAATGTGGATCTATTGCTTTAGCACCACTACTGGGACAAAAAATGGACCTATTTCCTTCACAGATTGCCTGTGTAATGGTTTACTGCATTATAATATCATTGCTCTGAGATGCTGTGGAGAAATGTCTACATTTAAGATGCAAACACCTCTTGGAAGAGGATATGTAAGAAACACCTTTCCAAAAACTGCAACGACTGATTGCATACTAAGGTTTCCAATCCATTATTTCTTCATGCCTGTCTTCCTGCTGGTCTTCTCCCTGGTTACACCTGCCTATGCCATTCATGTGGAGTCCATCGAGAGCCACAGTGAGTTTACCTGTGAGCCCATCAGACTGAGAATGTGCCAGGATCTGCCTTACAACACAACATTCATGCCCAATCTTCTGAACCACTATGACCAGCAGACTGCTGCACTAGCAATGGAGGTATGCTTATATATGTGTGTGTCTGTGTGTGAGAGTCCTTCATTTGTGTCACAATACACAGGGAAATTGGTTATCTGATGCAGTAAATTAGAGATTTGAGATTACATGATTTTTTTTTTGTTTTGTTTTGTTTTGTTTTTTTTTTGGGGGGGGGGGGGGGGTTGCTTTTTTTTTTGGTATAGATTGTCCTAACATGTAGCACAGGTCTTGTTGACAAGGTGTAAAATGCTAAATGGCTACAAAGCAACAGCTGGTAGTTTCACACTGTGGTGTGATGTCAGGCTCAGGACAAAAGGATTTCACACACAGTATAACGAGCATCATTGTCAAGTAAAGGTATTTTTGTATGGTCAGTGAAACAAACCAACTTGGGCAGTTTATTTATTCATCCATCTATCTTCCATGTTTCACTGTTTATCTGGAGTCAGATGGCTGCAGGCTAAATGATCTGTGCAGATGTTCCTGTCACAATCAATGTTTCCAGCTCCTCTTGGGGAACCCCAAGGTGTTCCCAGGCAATTTAATGATTTTTATTTCCTTAATCAAAGTATAAAGGAAAATTGTGCATTATTTGCAAACACAACTCTACCCAAATTGTGAACCAAAAACAGTTGTGCAATTTACCTATTTCCTTTATCATCCAGCTACAGTAACACACAGGTACTCTGGACAGTACTGAAAGCCGTTCCACGTAGAGACAGATGATGAATGCATATTGCATTGTCACACAGGCACAGAGTAGTAGCTGAGAGACAAAAGGTGCTATCTGATCCGCTGTACTGCTAACCAATACAGCTTATTTTCATTGTCCTGTCAGTATAAACATTCTCAATAAACACCTCGCAAAATGCAGTCTAAAATGCAGTGAATAAGAGCAGTAATTTTCATTCACACGCTCCATGCATTCACATTTTTCTTTCATATATATATAAAAAATTATTTATTTATTTATTTTTTAATTAATTTTTTTAATTCACTTGTTATAGGCTTTTCAATGTTTGGGATCATTTAGACATACAAACTGGTCAGCTAATATGCACACTATATATAATGAGAATCATGTCACCATTACAAAGTTTTCCTTACATCATACAGGCATAATTAGCAGCAATAAAATATATTTCAATATGGTGGTTATGGAATTTATTTCCAAAGAAATACTTCTTTGTTTAAGGGCATCGGTTTTAAGCAATAGAGTGGCAAAGAGTACTGTGTTACACACTGTCTGAGAGCAATAGTAGACTCACACTATCCATCTGTATCGTGTTACCTCCCTTTCCTACTCTTTTGTTACTCCCGAAGAGCAAGAAAGGTGTTTCTTGGTGACTACACAATTACTTGCTTGTAGCAACTATTTTTTTTAGTACCACAGGCAACATATACCACTGTACTTGGGATGTGGACTTGTTTGGGTATATTAAATTACTTTAGTGCTGCTTAGTAATTCCCTGTTAAAAAGAGGAATGATGAAAAGGATAATTTACTGCAAACAAAAAGGTAAAATCCTTATAGACATGTTCAAGTCTCTTTTAGGGGAAAATTCAGGCCAAGTCGTTATACTCTGCAGTCCTTTGGTCGGTTTGGGGTTTTTACAAATTTCCAGGGCTGTAGAATGAAATCCCATTACACGTGCTGTTTGGCATACTTTTACCCATGTTTTGGCTGCCTTGCAACTGGTGGTCTGTGGTTTAAAAACATGGAACAGTAATGCATACAATCAGTTGAATTAAATCTGCCTCCAGCTGTTCATAGTTGGCGTATTAAATTACCCCTGTTGAAAAGCAGATGAATTTGAAGAAGGCCTATGCTGGCTGTGCTTTTTGCATGTTTAATCTTTGGGGATTTTTATTTTTAGTTCATGTTTAGTTAATATTTTCCCATGTCAAAACAAGATGAATGTCAGGCAAAAGCGCAAGCCCAAATTCTCTGTTTTGCCCTCTTAATATTAGATCAAAGAAAGGGATTTCTGGTGTATTTTATGTCAGGATATGTTGTGCAGGAGACTGTCAGACTCGCTGCTGTCATACGCTTGTTATTTCTCTTTAAAAGAATAAGGGGATTAGGAAAAACAGCTTTATTCTGGATTGACAGAAATGTGTTTTGAATGGATTCTAATACTCCTACAGTCATAGGATTCATTCAGCACATTAAGGAGCATGCAACTGTTTATATCAAGTCAACTCCCAAGCATCATGTCAAAACATGCTGTGTTAAAGATTGTGAGAAGCGTCTGTTGTTGAACTTGATTTGACCCAGATGAAGGAGCCAAGTAACTGACACCCTCAGTCTCCCTGCAGTCATGGAAGAGACAGCTTTCTGAAGATGGTTGAGTAGCAACATGAGCCCTGTTAGCTTCCCTTCTCTGGTCTGCTGTGACCAGGCATGGTAGTCCTGGTGGGATCCCTGGAGGTAATTTAATAATATCTCGTTGGACACTGGCTGCATAATACAAACGTGTGTGCTCACAGGGATATATATGCATATGCTGGTGTTTATGGGCATGTGTGTTAGTGCTCAGTTTGTGAGCCATCTTGAAATTGCATTTGTACTTTATTTGGTAGTGATTACAATTTTTGATTGTGTGCTTTGGTTAGTCTAGTATCGTGATATATAAAACTGGAGTACCAGAACTTGATGGTGAATTTTGTGTTGCATTTCCACTCCTCAAATGTTCCTATTGTTCCAATGCTGGCATCCTTATTTGAAAGCTATAACGTGTTGGCACATTAAGTCATTTTACAGACTCTATGAAATTCTTAAAATTTGAAGTAATAAACACAATTTCTGCAGATTCTTGAGTGCCCACATACCTTACAGCCACTACAGCTTTTCTCTTTTCCAAGAAAACCCTTACTGGGATGATTAAATTACCCTGCCATTTGTGTTATAGCATTATTAGTTGAACTTTCTGCTCTCAGCAGCTGTTCACCAGCAGCAAAACAGTGGGGTAAACACATGAATGTTCTTTGTCTGCATAATTATATTTATACTAAAAGGATGCTTAAAGAGAGAATCCCTGGGCCAGTTTACCATTTTCTAGCTTTACACCAAATTTATTGGGTTTCTCTTTCTTTTGCCTATGCTTCACCACTCCAAGTAGTTTTGTGAAATGTAACTTTGTAGCTTTTGTGTAATCCTTCTGGCAAACAAACTGCAAAGACCAAAGAGAAAACTGGGGGTCTTTTTTGGCACTTGAAGAGGTTTTAAGGCTCAAGTATCTGCCTAATTTGGCATTTTCCTTCCTGCATAGCATCAGTACATTTTAACAAAGATTAGACGACCAGAACTAGTTCTGGTTTCAGGCTTTTGCAAGAGTTCAGAAATTATTTAATAACTGGACAAGTAGAAGTGATTCATTAAGAAGCATCATCAGGTGTGTGTCCATTTGGGATTTTTTTTTCTTGTAACAAAATGTAAAATAAACAACTGCTGCCAAAGCTGCGTGAAGCACTTCAGATGCCTTAATGAAACTGGAGCCATTCTAAGCAGCTGTTGTAGTCATTTTTTCGGGTCAAATCACATGATGAATGTTTTCTCTGCCTCAGTGGCAAAGCTTTCGTGTCTTGGCTTTCTTGCAAAGCAGACAAGCAGTGAGCTGTCATGTTATGATCCTGTCTGTTGTCAGTCAAGCTTCTCTGAGTCACAGAGCTGGATTTTAGAGACATTTTTGTATTTGAAATGGTCCTCTGTTGTACATTCGGAGAGTCTGGAGACTTGATTGACGCTGAAAATATAACCTTTTCCTTCCTTTTTAAGTTAAAAGCAGAGCCGTAAAAGGATCTTCCCAGAATGTGTTCATGATAAATCCAGGACACATTTATTTAGCGCTTCATTGACAAGCTCTAAGTACTGATCAGTATGTTTCATGTGTATAATTGCTGAGCCTGGCTAAGGGCTGATTCAACTCCAGCATTTCCTGTTTGAGTGTGTGTGAGAGAGGGGGAGAGAGAGAGGCAGAAAGAGGGGAGGTTAACCGCGCCAGCTGTCATCTCTCACTAGTGCTAACTAACTGCTAATCTCTCGCTCAGTTCCACAATGATGACATTGAGTCCCACAGACCGTCGGCCATCCCATCTGCCACAATAGTCAATTAAACATGATCAAACTTGATGGGAAAGTCAGAATATAAGGAGGGTTTTTTTTAAGAGTAAGGAGATGAATTTTAAAATGGGAAAAGGGTGCTTGGGTAACAAATGAAAATATTTCATTGGGAGTGTTGTTGCATGCGCTCACATGTTTCCATGCTTTTGTGTCTGCATTGTCACTTAGGAATCCAATCTATACTGTCCATCTGCCGCAGCATGATAGGGCTCCCAGACGACGTGGTACTTGAGGTCTGTGCATGTTAGACACAGTTCAGACATATGACATCACAGGGATTGAGTATCATCACTAAGAGATGGAAACTGATAACATGGCTCTAACTTAATCTGGGGTTTTCCTTAAAAGTGGAGATTTATTTCCTGAAAAAGTCTCCCTAAAATTACAGACACGTTATAAATTACAGGGAAAAACAACATCTGCAATCTTAGTAAGGTGTTGGGTTACCATTTGCTGCCCGAGCTGCTTCATTGCACCAGTGATGAAGTCACTACCCGACCATCCTTAGGTTTTTAACTGGGTTGAGCAGTAGTGACTATGAAGGGCAGTTCAAATTCTGGCTTTACATATTAAGGCTTTTTTGACACTCTGTCTCTATGTAGGGGGCATTGATAACCTGCAAGAGACTACTTCCACCATTATAGAAATGTTTCATTATTAAATGAAAGTGATCAGTTAGAAAAACATTTTGCTTTCCAGCGAACCTTCACATTGAGGGGACAAGTGGAACCATCCCATAACAGACCCACCAGATCCCCTTACTGAAGCAGTCAAGGCTGGGATTATATTTGCTTGTGGACATACAGGGGGACAGCTGTGGACACCACAGATGAATAGTTGTTTTCATAACTGTTTTTATGCACACTCGGAGGAGACATAAATTGTTGGGGAATTTTAGTGCATTTCTGCATTGACAAGTCTGCGTGGTCATAACAGATTGGGCGGCACATGGATGTCTTCTCGTTTACCCAAGCACATCCTCCTTACTTTCAGACATGGAAACTATGACACTGCAAAGTGGGTTAAAACTATATTATTTCTACAGACTTTATGTTGATTTGTATATAGTATATCTGCTGTGGATGTAAAGAAAGGTGGCATGACAGAGAGGATGTTTGGTTGCAGCTAAAGAAAACTGAGCTGGCCATGAAACAGATCTTTTGTTATATATATAAATAAATAACTATGCCTCATAATACAACTGCTGTGCCTGAGGCCGTCAGAGCTCAGATGTCTCTCTGATGCTTGATCAGAGAGTTACCCTTCAAGTTATTAGTTTTGCATTTAATTTTGATGGAATTTAGGTCAGAGGTAATTCACGTCTATCAGCAGTTTTCAATATCAAAATGATTCTTTTTTTTTTACTAAATGTAAAGTTAAAACAAGAAATGTCAAAACACTCAGTCCGGCATTTTTGTTATTTTATAACATGGTCAGTAATTGCACGGTGAGAAGAAGGAGCAGAGTGCGTGCAGCTGACTGTGCTTCATGTTGCCACACTCACAAATTGCCAGACCAGAGTGTGACTGTACCTGGCTTCGGGATTTTTTGGGTGACATAGAACATTATTCTGAGTGGTAAAAATAAATGTGGAGTAATTGCTCTAGTTGCCACTGAAATTCAGTGTAATCACAGAGATGTTACTAAGAATTTGCGTTTCTGAGGTCTGAATATTGAATTACTAGCTGTTGGAAAACATCCATGTTAACTCACTGGGGGAACTTGTCATTGCTGATGCTGCATGAATCAACACACTGTCTGACACAGAGGTCATCAAATGGCCGTGGCTGTGGTGAATGGCTATGGATAATTAATGGATAATGTAGACCTTCTGCACACTGAACACTTAATCTAACATCAGTTTCAGCTCCAGTGCCACAACAATAGAAAATCTTTATCGCCTCTTACCTACTATACCTATTTAACTTTTAATTCTGTCCTATTATTGTAGGGTCTTTACCTTTTCAAAATAAAGCACCTTGAGGCGACTACTATTGTAATTTGTTGCTATGTCAATAAAATTGATATTGATTGCTATTTGATTTATTATAACTGACCCCTGTCTGCCCTGTTTTATTCTGTGATATTGTATTTGTTTTATTGTTTTGTTGTTTTCTTATCCTCCTACTTACATCATCTAATTTTCTTTTTTGTTCCTGTTGTATAGAATCACTTTTAAGTTAGTAAAGCTCATGCAATATCATTCGATATATTTAATTTTAAGAGAGATTTAAAGAAAGCCTTGTTTTACTCTACAGTATAGCATAGTGCATCTAAACCAAAATTATATTGGTCGTTTAGTAGGCTTACACCACAAAATCATGCATTTTGGAGAAATCACTTTTAGGCAGAGAACTTGTTTTTATTTACTTCAGTTTTATTACTCTTCTTAGTATGCAACTGACCAGAAGTCACTTTTCTTTGCTACAGCAAATGACATTTATGAACTAGTGCTGACATCTTAAACGTATTACCGATAAAAGCTGGTGGAGCGTTTTTGGGTTTTTCTTTTTTCAATCCTCAGGGTTATGCAGCATTCAGACTGAGAAGAGAGAGAGGCTGAATAGTTTTCCTAAACTCGTTGCTAAGCACTGAATTCCTTTTAATCCACTGCTGAATCCAGCTTATTTAGACAGGTATTTAAAAAATGTCCAACAACTACTATTTGACTGGAGTTTGGGTTGTTAATATATTCTGTGTAATCTGTAAAACATATATTCAAGCATGAGGTCAGTTGTAAGCTCAAAGGCAACAATAGTGTGAATATGATGAAGTGACAAGCAGGTCTTTGCATACTTAATTATTACGAAAAGATGCTTAAGAGCTTTTCCTATACCACAACAACACCTTTGTTTTATAACCTAGTTCAGGAGGGCAGCCAGTTTGAAATGATCTAATGCTTATATACATGCATCCATGTGGGGTTAAATTCCCATTTTACACCTTTATCATGATACCCTAAACTCAGATGTGGTGAGCAAACATTTGGGCGCATGTGTGCTGCAGAGGTAGTTTAATCCGTTGAGGTCACCAAAAGAACTGGAGGTAGAAGAAAGGGATAAAGGGTTAAAGAAGAAAATATGTGGGGCAGTAGAGCAGAAAGAGAATGTCAGAAACTAAATGGAGGGAAATTCTGACAGAGTGACGGGTTGTGTAAAGACTTTAGACTCTACTGTCTCCGCTGTTTGTGTTTCTCTCACCATGGGGTCCTGTCGTTCAAAATAAGACTGCTCTGTTTAAGAACGACCACACTGGGGCTACCAGGTCCCTGCAACAGAAAGTGTGTGTGTGCATGCCAAATCTAGTGAGTTGGAGGCTTGTTGTGCTTAAGTGCGAGCTGTTTTTTTGTTTTGTTTTTTAAACTTTGTGCATATGTGAATACGAAAGAGGGAATTAGTTGTTATAGAAGTGCGTTTGTGAGCATGTGATGGGTTGGTTGAGTTTGTGCTATGCCGTGTGTGTTAGTGTGTGCATGTTCAGAGCATTTGAAGAGGCTTATTACCCTATTCACTCCCCAAGAGAGAGACAGGTCCTCATTCAGTTTAAAAGTTCCTGTTTGTTTCAATTGAACACTTGATTATGTTGCTTGTTCTGACAGTCTATTGAAGCCACCAGCCTAAATGAAGCAATCATTTATTTATGTGCAGAACAAAGGCACTGCCTGGCCCTGTTTTTTGGCACAATGTTCCCATCTACATAGTTTCCACTATGCTTATTCACCCTCACAATGCCTCACAATGCTTTGTAAAGAAAGATTTAAGGAGAGATTGGAGAGATTTTCCCGTTTCTCAAACGCTGCTCTGTACCCTGCTGTAAATATAGTAAAACAGATTTTTGCAATGAAAATAAGAACCATAATTGTTTGAATTCCCTAACCTAATAACATTGTCTGTGTGTTACACCAATAATGCTGTTTTAAAATGAAGCTGAAAAAGTTTTAAAGTATCAGGCAAGAAAGAAAAAAAAAAGAAAACCGTATTGCCTAACAATTATCATTCTCTTTTTAAAGGACTTCTATCACCTTTACCATAAGGTTTTACATTTTTATAATGATTTTGTCCTTTTAATAAAAATAAAAAAGGCAATAGTGTAATCTGTAATAAGCTAAAACATATAAAATCATTTTTCCCCTTAAATCCATCTTTCTCCCCCTTTCTTTCCATGTTTATGACAACCATCTGTTGTTTCTTCCAGACCTTCCAGATGATTATGTAATATCAGCTTTGGGGTACTTGCATGGTTTGTGTTGGGGGAAAACTCTGTAAAAAACCCAGGAGAAATAAAGACACAATGAGACAAAGTTACTTTCTTTATCAAACGTGTACACGGGTGAGCTGCTAAGAACAACTCACACCATGCACAGTGGCTTGGTAATTTTTATAGGCACAGAGCACAGAGACAGTGAGAACAGGATAACAAATAATAAACAGATAAAATAAAACAACTCCATATATGGTGCTAGTCTCGTCAGCAGAGAGCTAGGGAAGATAAAACAATCTAAAACAATATGTCCCAGAAACAAGATGTGTTTGCTGGGAAAGTCTAAAAAGATAATTCTAAACTAATCTAACCATAGGCAGAGGGCAGACAAAAGGCATCTTTGTACATTTAAAAGAAGGTAAAGAAACATAGAATCATTTTTCCTGTAACAGTTTGTTAATCCATCACCTCCACTGCATGTATGCCTCAGTGCACATCATCCTATTTCTGTGTGTGGGTTCTGTACTGAGGTCTATCAGTTCAGTTGACATGTTTCCCTTGGAAACACATTAATATAGGTTATCCATGTCTTATGGACTTAATCTGAATGCATGACCCAGCTACAGAACTGTGTGTGGAAATGTGTGTGTGCAACTAGCGAGAGATATTTAACCCAGCTTCACACTAACATACACACATACACAAACACACCAGCATTGATCCCGTTCTCACGCAAAGCCACTCAACACGAGGCAGCTCTAGTGTTTTCAGCTCACTGCAGGTCAGCATTAAAAGCTCTAGCGCTACTAATTGTGCACTTATGTGAGCCACATTCAGCTCTCAATCCTCCAAAAATAGCTCTCTTATACATAAAATATATACAGGATTATTGAATAGTTTTGTAACTATAAAGAACAACTGAACTGCTTTTCAGACATTCTACCATGTTTTGTCATAAAAAGTACGCTTGTGTGTATTGCTGCCTATAGAACTACCAACCTACAAAAAATTGTAGCCTTTTTTTTATGCGCACTTTTTAAAAACTGAATGGTATAAAATAATTTTTAAAAAAGCATGTTCTAAGATCACATACTAATGCTAACAAGCAATAACTTGCACTTCGCTTCTGTTTGCTGTATTTTCAACCTCAAAATTCCACTCAATCTGATACCAAGTTAATCCCTCTTCCGCTCCTTCTTCTCATTTTTCCAGGATCTTTTAGAGGTCAGCGTCTTTTACATTGCTGTATCACTTGTAATCAATATACCTGTGCTGTGATCATTATTGTTTTTTCTGCTTCTATGTGGTGTTCTCATGTACATTTTTTTTTAATTAATTAAAAAAATGCACTGAAAACAATAGTAAACAGAACAAATGAAGGCAGTGAACAAAGAAACAATGGTTTTTCCTCTGGCGTGGTAGTTTAAAATAAACACAGGGCATTCATGAAACAGGATATTAACAGAGGTTTTTATGTAGTTATGTGATTTAATTGCACTCTGAGGAATGCTCATACAGATGCCTCATAATGACAATAATTTATTACACTAAACATGAACTTCAAAATGTCCATCCATCCATCCATTCGCTTCCGCTTATCCTTTTCAGGGTCGCGGGGGGTGCTGGAGCCTATCCCAGCTGTCATAGGGCGAGAGGCAGGGTACACCCTGGACAGGTCGCCAGTCTGTCGCAGGGCTAACACACAGGGACAGACAACCATTCACACCCACATTCACACTCACATTCACACCTAGTGGCAATTTGGATTATCCAATTAACCTATCCCCACAAGTTGCATGTCTTTGGACTGTGGGAGGAAGCCGGAGTACCCGGAGAGAACCCACGGAAACACGGGGAGAACATGCAAACTCCACACAGAAAGATCCCGGCCTGATGGTGGAATTGAACTCAGGACCTTCTTGCTGTGCGGCAACAGTGCTAACCACCGTGCCACCGTGCTGCCTTCAAAATGTATTGTTTTAAATATATACACTTATATAAATATATTATTCAAATGTATATGTTCTGCAAAATATCAAAGATTATCCAGATGCTAGAAATTTATTTTTTTCTCATACTCAAAACATAGATGCAAGTTGTAGCAGATGGATGCACAGGCGGCTTAGATGGTGTTAGGACATGTGTGGGTGATCTTCTTCAGCTCCATTGTCACACTCTTGGCTCCCCACCTACATCTCTATCATTTCATTTGACCCTCTCTCCTACGCTTCTCAGTTTCTTTTGTTCTCACTTTCACACTTTCTCTGTGTCGCTCCTCGTGCGAGCGTTGCTATACTTTCTGGATGGTTCGCCGATCGAAAGAGTCCTGCCACAATGTGAGTGTGGGTGAACGTGTGTTTGCATTATCTGCAATGAGACATGGTCTTGTGAGAGTCTCTACATCACCTGTTGCCATGGTAGTTAAATAGGCAGAGAAGGAAAGGGAGGAATGGAGGGAGCCAGGCAGGCAGAGGAAGGGAGCAGAGGGAAATTAGATGAGTGCATGCTCTAAAATAAACTGAGGGGAAGGACTGCAAATAACAGGGAAAAGGGAGGAAATTGGAGATTCATACTTGTAGCTAAGTCATTTGGTTGAACAATACAAATTGCCCTGGAGTGCTATTTGTCTTTGAAGATTGGACGAGTCATCGGAAGTCTTAAAAATCTGTGATGTTTACAGTCAGAGCAGTGTAATCACTGAGAAACATGGTGTAGCTGCGTCTCTCCACCCACACTAATGAAACAGCAGTTGCCGGTAATATAATGCATAAGGCAAAGACAACCCATAATTTTCTCTTTCTCCAGTCAGCCATGTCTGCCTTTGCTAGACATCACTGAAGAAAGATGTAATTTCAAGTAATTTTAGACTGTCATAGATAATTTAATGGATCTCTTCTTAGCATAGGTAATACCAGTAACCCTTTCCAACAGCTGATTATATGAAAGATGTGTCTACTCCTTTTTCTTCTTCTCAGTTTGTCTTGCAAGAAATTTGTTCACCATGTTCAGAAAGAGACAGTGTTGTGTTTTGTCTCATCTAATTTGTTGTAAGTGAGATGGGAATTTGCTATAAGTTTACAGTAGGAAAAGCTGTGGATAAAGAAATTGAGCAAAACATGACTGTTTCTGTTAATATAAATATACAGAAACAGCCATATATATTTTTTATATATATATATGGCTATAATATAAATATGAATATAACATTTAAAGATTGTTGAGGTTTTAAGTGGATAGAAAATGCTTAAATCCATGTTCATTGATTGCGCCGACATATCTTGTGCAAGGCATAAATAATTTAGCACCTTTTCCTGCACATTACAATAAAATGTTAGCAGGTTGATTGAAAAGAAATCAAGGAATGTGTACCACTGGATTATTCACACAGAGGAGATATTGGATGTTTATAGTTTGGTTAAATAGTTTTTGTTGAACATAAAATGAAGGGGGGTGGGGGAGTCGATGAATGCTGATGTTGGAAGAGTAAAAAAGGAAAAGGAGAGGTAGAGGTGGACAAGTGCGTGTCAGCATAATTGCAGGGAGTAAATGGGAGGCAAGAAAAATAAGAGATGAATACGGGAGAAAGAAGATGGGAGGAGAGGAGGAGGGGAAGTGAACGTGAAGGGGAATGCCATTTGCGGCTTTGTCTGGTCCTCCCGAGCGAACGACGGATAGACATGGATAAACGAACAACTGAATGAAAAGAGGAGAGGGTGTGAGAGAACGCTGCCCCTTCTTTAACTGTCTTTTCAGAGATTAGGGAGGAGAGCATCACAGTGTGTGCAGTTCATCTATTCATGGCCAACGCCTGCGTCTCTCACAAGCATGTGAAAGAAGAGAGGGAGCAGGGACTTAGCCGCAGAGAGACTGTGTGTGTGGATTTCTTTATGAACGCATTAATCACGCGTACATTTTTATCAGATAGCTATGGGATTAATTCTGTCTGGTAAAAGTGGAGAAAAACTAGGCGTCAGTAAGAAAACAGGAGGTGAGCTGATACAAGGAGAGGGAGTATGTAGTCTACGTGACTGTGAACTGCAATAATGCACTTCTCTTGCACAATAGAGCAAGAGAGACAGTGTGATTGGCTTTAATGTATGGGAGCATTAAAGGAGAATGCTGTTAACAGTCTTGAGTATGTGGAGGGATCAAGTGGCAGGAAGAGAGGCTGACGCAAACAGGAGCTTTTTAGTTCCCGCAGTAAGCAGGAGAGAAATACACGATTTAGTTCTCATAGCTTAGTGGAGTGGGGATGTTGCAGGGATGTTATGTTTAAGATGGCTAATGGAAGTAGAGCCGATGTGGTCTGACAGCAATTTGTGCTGCAGGGCCTGCCTGGCTCATTTGAGAGTGAGTTGTGTGTGAGACAGAGATTGGAAGAGAGGAAGGAAAAGAAATCCAGAGCGTGTGATGGTGATGTGTCCAGATGGGCTTTGCTAAGGTTTAGTAGGCAAAAGCTTGATTTGTCTTCTCTAAATTCCCTCTCGTGCATCAGAGGTGAAAGAAGTCATATCTTCTAGCAGTGCATCAAAAGATCAGCATTTTAGTACTGTTAATTTACAGGCAGATTGAGGTGGCTTTATAGAGAAAGTGCGTATAAAAATGACACATTAGTAAAACATATAATCTACAAGTTTCTTAGAGAATTTATTACTAAATGTAAAAATGCATTAATATTAGATATTTCTGGGTTTAACAGCCGTGTAACCAATTTTTTGCCATCACGATTAATATCTAAAAGCTTGTTATTGAGCATTATGTATCCCAATATAACTATTCTGTGGTGAGGGCGGGGGGAAAAACAAAACTCTTTGTGTAAGCTAAGAACTAAATTAATTATTGTGCATTTGTTAGTCACGCATGTCAGAAGGTTAAATTAGACCCTATATAAAAGTATAGGGTATTTGGGGGGAGGGGTTAGAAAAAAGCATTACTTGCCAGTTCAGAAGCCATTTCATTGGAGGCTTTTGCTCACCAGCCTGTCACCTTGATTTGACCACAACACAAAGCTGGTGACAGTTTCAGGAAGTGTGCGTGTGTTCGTCTGGGCTTCTCACACTCTAAACACTCTTTCCAATCCATTTGACTCCCTAATCCACCGAGAAACCGCCGCTCTTTTTCCCATTCCACTTTTTTTTTCTTTTCCCTCTACCCCTCCCTCAACAGTTGACGAAGTGTCTGAGTTTCTGCAAAGTTGGCTAACTGGATTTTCTACAAAATCCACATACGCACACACACATAGACTGGCTAAACTGACTACTCAAAGATATTAGAGATTCAAAAACCAAATGTTCATATTTGGATATGAATCCTGTTTCCTGTTAACTGTTCTTGGCTGCTTTGGAGGGGGAGAGGAAAAGTAAGGAAAAAAAGGGAGTTGGGCAACGAAAACAAATTTAATTAGTTGAATGGCCAGTTGGGAATATTGGACGGCAAGGGTGTTAACTCGTTTGTAATGAGTTGTGGTAAGGCCAGCTTTATTGACATTATGGTAGAACAATGTTAAGATATTTGAAAAATGTAAGGGCACAAAGCAGCTCACCATCTGATTGTGTATCATTCACAAAAGACATGTTAGTGTGTCATAAGGAAAATAAATGAGAAAAACGGAAATATGTAATGGCTCTAAATTTTTGACCATGGACCATGAGCTTCATATTTCAGTAGCCTAAGGCAGAAGTTTATATAATGTATATATAACACATTGTCACCATTTTATTGAGCTTTCTTGCCGTGCATTCACCAGGTAAGCCCCTTTTCCTTCCCAAGGGACATGATTGGTTGGTGAGCGTGAGGAAGGAAGTGCTTTGATCAGCTATAAAGATTCCAGTTTCCCTTCAATCCTATATTTTTTCCTACTTTTTGATTTTGCACTTTTGTCTTTTTTTTTCTTACATCTTTAAATTAGTTTTTGCTGTCGATCTGCTGTTTACCAAAAGTATTGCCTGCATTAGGTGAAGGTTTATCACATGCCTCTTTCTTTCTCTCAGTTTTTCCTTTTTCTTTCTTTCTTTTTTCTTTCCGAAGCTTTTTTAGTCTCCTTTCATTTCTTTCCCTCTCCCTCCCCCGGCTTTCTTTTGAGAGAGGGAGTAAAGAGAAAGAAACTTAATCCCTCTATTGAAAAAGAGGTGGACCAGTCAGGGGCCTTTTTTCTTATTTTGCTCAAAAACCCACTCTGGTTCTCATTCTTTTCTTTGTGAATACTCAAAGTTGCCTGTCCCGAGCACTTGCTCACACACATGTGATTTTTTTTTTTTTTTTCAATTGATTTTCCCCACCATTGTCTGTTTTTGATGGATGGCTAAATTCTGCATGTTGTTCTTACTGTTAAGACTGTAATGTACAGTTTAAATTAAAAATATTGTTATATTTGATTTTAGGGACTTTAAACTATACCAGTGGGGGTGCCACAAATTCAGAAAGCATAAGTTTCCCATGCACAGCCATTGGTTCAGCGGCACTCATGCTGCACTAAGGGCTATGATGAAAGCCAAATTTGTGAATGTTAAAATGTTTCTCACAAATACAGATACTCTGTGACTGAGGTCAAACCAGCATTCATACCATTTTAAAGCTGTGTGGGGGAGATGTCAAATTGAAGTATTGCATGATGGATGGGGTTCTGGAATTATGTTTGGTGACCATTTGATAACTGTAGACTTTTTTTAAGCTATATGCTTTGTTCAACTATGTTCTTTACTGGACACAGTAATTTTTTATAACCTACATTAGCCTTGATTATTCATTACAATATTTTAAATTCATCTAGTGACTGCTGTGTCAGGTTTTTTTTAAAAACCTTTAGGGACTGAGCATAAAATGTTTTTGCACATCTCCAGTTATAATTCACAAGTGTTCAAGTGTGATCTGATCTTCATGTAATTCACAAATATAGAAGACACAGTCTGAAATTGTTTTATTACTTTAGTTAATCAAAGTTAATTGAAAATCAAGTACATAAACATTAATTTCCTGTTTTTGGTTTGGTTTTTTTTGTTTGTTTGTTTGTTTTTTCCCTCACATTGAGGGCTGGAAAGAAAGTCAATACTTAAATGTATCTGCTCTTTTCATAAAAAGGGTGTCTTGATCACAACGTTTAAAGAACCAGCATTGTGAGGTTACATAACAATTAAAAAAAAAAAGAAAATATCAGGAAATATTTTTAAATACCTGGATGTTAATAAACCCTAGCAAAGGACAAACTGCAAATAGCAAACTGCAGGAGCGTTGCTTCCAAATGAGGTTACCCTAAGGTGACAGAAAAACACCTGCATTGACATCTACAGAAACCTTTGTTCCTGTTGTCTATAAGAAAAGACACTGAATAATGGGATTGATTTTAATGGAAAGACAGCATAAAGGAAATGACTGCTATCCCACAAAGCAAACCAAAGAAGTAGAACTGAAATGCGCAGTGCTGTGCTTGGAGGAAAAAATCCAATGCACATTATGAACAACACCTCCTGCTGACAGTGAAGCATTATGAAAGGAATGTCAAGGTCAGAGTCTAAAGGAACAGCAATTTAAAATTGTATCCAGACGTTTTACAGGGGAGAGTCAGGGCACCAGTGTATGATGTGTATGACAGTGTATGAAGCTTAGGAGAGATTGTGTGATGCAAAAAAAACAATTATTCAAAGTACACAACTAAATCGACACAATGATTGACAAAGATAATTAATATTATCTTTTCTACCCAGGCTAAAGCAATGACCTAAAACCAATTACGATGCTGCTGGATGACCTAAATAGTGCAGCTTAATTGAGACATGATGAACTAAAACAGTTTTGTGGGGGAGGAATGATTCAAAATTCCTCTTGCTTGTTGTCTGTGAAGCAGCTACAGGGAACATTTTGTTTTTGTATCTTGTACTGTGTGTGTCTTTGTCCCTGTGTGAGT
This sequence comes from Aulonocara sp. 'chitande type north' Nkhata Bay, assembly GCF_057382095.1. Lineage (NCBI taxonomy): Eukaryota > Metazoa > Chordata > Actinopteri > Cichliformes > Cichlidae > Aulonocara > Aulonocara sp. 'chitande type north' Nkhata Bay. The sequence goes on from NC_141344.1 coordinate 14,885,558, forward strand.
GGCTGTTAAATGAGTTTGTCACATTATGTTTTCTGTAATTGTGGCTCAGTTATCTAAGGTCGGACTGCATTTTAGAATCCATTCGGAAATGGTGGTAATGCCAGAGTTTTTCACAAATTTGTTTTCCAGTAGGTGTGCTACTAAGGATTGACATATAGCTGCCATTTAAGGATATAAAAACAAAATGAAAGGAAACATATAAAATATATATATAGAAAAAATAGATTAAAAAAGGACACCACAAACTCTTTAGATTTTTAAATGACGTCAGCATTTTTCCAGCAGCTGCAGACAGCAGTCTGTTGCACAGAGTGCTTGCTCACTCGTGGATGATATGTTTGTATGCATTAAATTGCATATTTCCCAGCAAATTTACTTGGGCAGAAACATGGCAGTAGTTTAAATAATCTGCTTTTCTAAAGTATTGGACTGCAACTGTTAGTTTATTTGTGATATCTCAATAACTTAGCTAACTGGGATATGTAATGGATAAGACTATATGCTGGTATACTGCAGATTTCAATGGAGGTGCATTGTACATTTACTTTGTTTTTCGTGTTTTGTTTTTTTTTAAAGGTAGGTACCTGTTTTCTTAATAGTGTGACTTTATTCTTGCTTCATCATCCTTCCACTATAGACTAAAATAAATAAAACAATGCAGGAAGCAGATTCACTGCAATGGTTGTATCCTCTTTTCCCCACCCTACTCATTCTTCCACATCTTTCCATGTCTTAATAGGCTGTCCTCTCCCCCAAGGCAGATTTGTGGGCTATTCTACTTTCCTTTCCCTGTTCCTCCATCACAACTGACACACAAAATGCCAAGCAATTCACTCAAGTTGCCCACCATGGAAGGCTGATTGCCATCCCCCTTCTCTCTTGCTGGGTGGCACAGTTAGACCACTTAATATCAATATTCTCTTTGTGGTAGGAGATGTGGGGGCAATTGCCCTGACTGCCAAAATAGTTGTGCACACACACACGCTGACTTTTTCAGGCACGCAAGCCTAGCATAAGCACACACACTGGAAACGCAATAAGTGGGACATAGGCTAAATACAAGAACACTGACACATACACACAAGTGCACATGTAAACCTACACGCACTGGCAAAATGGGCAGAATGGGGACATGTAGAAAAGGAGTTGCACACACATTTGCTGTAGAGTTAGTATGAGGAGAAGAAAGCCTCCAGTCGCCCATGCAGTCAGACACACACTCATGCAGAAAGCAGATACTCGTTGTCTAAGTGTGGCCTTAGGCTCGCTGAGTGAGGTGGGAGTTGAAACTGAGGACCAGAACACTTTCAGATTTTATTTGGGGTTTTTTTTTTTAATGGCTTGGAAAGAATTATACTGCACTTTACTGAAAGAGTGCACCAGTACAGAAACGGAGAACGCAAATGGTGAAGTGATACATTCAAGTAAATTTAAAAATTCATTTGAGGAATTTACAACGTACTTGGAGTCACATCACAGAACACTTATCATAAACATTCAAATTAGCAGTGAGCCACAGTACCATATGAGCCGAATCAAATCCTGAACTGTTTTTTGCAGTCGCTACATCTCCAACTGCAGACGTGAGGGAGAGGTTTTAAGCTGCTGACAGTTACAGCTTGTCTTGTTTGTCTGTCTTCTATATTAAGCATGAATAGATGTTTTGCTACATTAATAAGGATACCTGTTAACACTGTCATTATTATCAGTTAACATCGGAGATAGCATTAGATGGCGTTAAAGAATTTTAGAAGAGTGTCAGTCCATTATATCACTATCTCAAATAACATCTTATTTCTGAGTAAAATCCTTGCAGTGAACATGACTCATGTCAGACACTTGAAACTCTCCAGTTTCAGCTGGCACCACCTGAACATATGTACTGTGGGGGGTTTTTTTGGGGGGGGGTTGTTTGTTTTTAAACGCAGTACAAAAAAGAAATTGAACGCTCTCACACAGTCATTAAACTTCATATCCTCCTTTTAAGGCCTAGAAATTTTTGCAGGCAAAGTTACCACTTGCAAGTTGCAAATACAAGTGTGTGTGTGTGTGTGTGTGTGTGTGTGTGTGTGTGTGTGTGTGTGTGTGTGTCTTTTTACGACATCTCAATGTAGACGATGCAAGTGTGTGTCATAATTATTTTTGTAAATTGTATATTAATCCGTTTGATTGCTGTAAACACAAAACTGCTGAAGTGATACTCATGCGCTGTCTAATATCACACAGCTGAGGCATGGTACCCCTCCCAGGCAGGTGAAATTGGTGCAATCTCCCTCTGGCTGAATGTTCATGCACTTTGACTCCAACAGTTTCAAGAGATGCCTGCTGATCCTGTGATCATGTTTTTGGCTTTCTTGGAGATTTTTCTTTTTACACAAAGAATTACTGTATCTTAAATTGTCTGCCAGGTTCTAATTATTTGCACCTAACCCTTTTATTCCAGTGTGGCGAACTTAAAAGTGTGATAAATACTTTTTTTTCATTTTAGAATAAGAACATCTCCTAATAGTTCTGCCTTCAGTCTGATGTGTAGTTTGGTAGATGCAATTTGTATACAAATCTGTCTATAATTTATTGATTAATCCTGGTAACATCATACAATGTCCTTAGCAGAGGAAATAAACAGCACAACTAAAATCCAGTTCCTATATTTCCACTGGCTGGACATATTTGATTGGTTAGATATTTAGCCGAGCCTTCACTCTGGACTTCCCCATCATGTCTTGAGGTTTGCACACTATTCAAACAGAAGTGTGTGCTCCTGTATGGCTCCTGAATCATCTTAGAAAACACTGAAGAGGCAAGATTATGTGAGAATTTCTTAAATATTATTACAGCCAAATAAAAGGATCATTTTTCTAGATCAGTTTTCATACCATTGGGCACAATGCATGCTGCTCATTAAATAGATTTTTTTTAAAAAGAAAAGGAAAAAGAAGCATTGGTTGCAAAATTCATGAAGTTGAGTGGTGGCGTGTGCACACACTCACATTTGTCTTTGTGCAATACGCAAAACTGTGTCACACGTCTCATGCACCACTGCATCCATTTACTGGTGGAACATCTCCAGTGTGCAGATCTAGAACACGGCAATTGAGAACGATCAAAACATACTCGTAAGGCCTGACCTCACACAGAAATGAGCATAAAGCACACACTCGCATTTACTGGTGCATGGATATTTTCACAAATGCTCCCTATATGAGGATGCACTGTAGTTGTTATGATAAGCAATCAATGTAAATTTACTGTTTTGTGTCACACAAACACATTTTTTCCTTTACGCATATGCACAATGCAGTGTTATGTGCTGTCAAGCAAGTGTCAAGCACAATATTATTAAAACTTGAGTGCATCTGTGAAATAGTATTAAGTGCACAAGTTATAATGTGATTGTTTTAATATGCAAGTAATAAGTAAGTAAGTATGAGTTAAATTTTCCTTGTAATTTGTTTTGAGATCTTCTAACAGCACCATGAAGGTCAAAAGTCATCCTTAAACCGTTAAGTCTGTCCCTACAGGGAACAGGGTATATAATCTCCCATGTGTGAAAAGCCCTGCTGTTTGTTTGCTCATTTTACTGACAAATGGCTGTAGCTCCAGCCTTCAGTAGTCTGCCTTTGCTGTCCCCAACTTCAAAGAGATCTGTGGTAATATGATTGCAGCTGTACATATTTCATAAGCCTCTAACTGCTGATGAAATACTGAGTAGTAGTGTAAGTTGCATCTGAAAGATTATTTGCTATCCTTCTCGCTTTCCCTCCATGCCCTTTGATATCTATTTCTGGCTAAATATGAGCCTTCTCGTGTGTGCTGCCGATAGCATTTAACGTCCTGAGCCTGTGTGTAAATGCATGTGTGTTAGGATCATCCACATACACGTCATGTTTAATAACAAGCTTTTCATGCTGATTAACACTGACTTTAGTGTTGAATACCAGCAGCACGAAATGTCAGTGTTTAGAGGTATTGCTCTGAGAGTAGGATATCACTTATCATTTACTTTGCACAGTCAGTGTTTTTATGTCATAGAGCTTTGCATAGATAAAAATATTGGTGTCAACATTTTATTTATGCATTTTTTGTTCTTTTTCTCCTCCAAAGCCTTTTCATCCAATGGTAAACCTGGTGTGCAGTGCTGATCTGAGGATGTTCCTGTGTGCACTATACGCTCCAGTCTGCACTGTGTACGGCCACGTTTCCATGCCATGCCGATCCCTTTGCCAGCGGGCCAAGGATGAGTGCCACAAACTCATGGAAATTTTTGGCGTAGCCTGGCCAGATGATATGGAGTGCAGCAGGTATGAATCTGCTATATTAAAAAAAAAAAAAATTAATTTAGCTTTATTGTCATTTTAGACTTGCTGAGATGAGGTACATCTGACTGAAACTTATGCTTGATCTATAGTCCTGCATTAAGTCTACAGCATATAGGCTACAGGGTACAGGTTTAGAGCAATGTCATAACCTAGATAACTCTATGTAGTGATTTCTTACCTTGATGTAGATTATAATATTTTTCCTGAAACTGCTGTGTTGATGTAGCCGTAAGGTCATTGTGGAGGCTGTTGTCTTTATATAATTTCTTTTACTTTTTGGGGGGCAGGTTCCCAGATTGTGACGAGCCCTATCCTCGTCTAGAGGACCTGCTAACAGGCTCTGAACCCACTGACCAATCATCAATGACCGTCCAAAGAGATTATGGTTTCTGGTGCCCCAGAGAGCTCAAGGTCGACCCACACCTGGGTTACACTTTTATGGGCAGGAAGGACTGTTCTGCCCCATGCCCCTCAATGTTCTTCAACCAGCAGGAGCTCACCTTCATCCGATACTTCATTGGAGTTGTTTCCATTGTTTGTCTGTCTGCAACACTCTTCACCTTCCTGACATTCCTGATTGATGTTACAAGGTTTGAAAAGCTGAATGTAACTTCTTTGAAAGTATTAGTATCGTTGCAGTGGAGAAAGACACAAAGTCATTTTCTTTTATCTTCCTCGATAGGTTTCGGTACCCTGAGCGACCAATCATCTTCTATGCTGTGTGTTACGTCATGGTGTCGCTGGTGTTTTTCCTGGGTTTCCTGCTGGAAGGCAGGGTCGCGTGCAACCCTGTCAGCCCTTCCCAGTTCAGAGCATCCACCATAACACAGGGCTCACACAACAAGGTTTTTGCTCATTTTTATGGAATCTGGGGGAGAAAACTGCCTGATTTAAAATTGTCAGCACATTAGTGATGATTTACTGGGCTAAAAACTTCTAAACTAGATTTTAAATTATTTATTTTGTGGTTGAATGATGAGGTTGACGGATGTTTATTTAGCAATTAATAAAAATAACTATGCTACACTTTAAAAATGCTGTCTTATTAACTTCATTACTTTATCTTTATTACACAGTGCAATTATCTATTTACTGACTTAGAGCGCACACGTGTCATGAATTTACTTTTTACTACTCTATAGTTGCAGATTTACAGTTTTGATGACCTTTCCCAAATGATTAATTGATCAGAGGTTTTTCCTCCTGTGTTTCTCTCTCAGGCATGCACCCTGTTCTTCATGGTTTTGTATTTTTTCACTATGGCCGGCAGTGTGTGGTGGGTCATACTGACAATCACTTGGTTCTTGGCTGCTGTGCCTAAATGGGGCAGCGAGGCCATTGAGAAGAAAGCCCTCCTCTTCCATGCGATTGCCTGGGGCCTCCCAGGGGCCCTGACCGTCACCCTGTTGGCCCTGAATAAAATCGAGGGAGATGGGATCAGTGGAGTGTGTTTCATAGGGCTGTATGACATAGACGCCCTGAGGTGGTTTGTTCTGGCACCGCTCTGTGTCAATGTGGCGGTGAGTACAGTTCAGGAGATAAATGAGTGAGTGGGTGGATGAAAGAAGTGGTGAGTAGGATGGATGTGGTGTGAACCGATTAATGACTGCATGAAATAATACAAGTGTGGACATTGGGAGAGATGGATTGGTTAGTAATGATGGGTGGGTCATTAAATGTCTTTTAGACCTGTCTGTCAGTCACCCAACCTTTAAAAGAGTTTTTTAAAGGTTCACTGAGCCTTAACTTCTTGTCTGTCTTCTGTCAGGTTGGCGTCTCCCTGCTTTTAGTGGGCATTGTCGCTCTGAACAGGGTGCGCATGGAAATTCCTCTGGAGAAGGAGAACCAGACCAAACTAGTCAAGTTCATGATCCGGATGGGAGTGTTCTCTGTGCTGTATCTGGCTCCCTTGTTCACTGTGATTGGCTGCTACATATACGAGCACACATACCGGAAGATCTGGGAGAAAACATGGATGGAGAACAACTGCAGGCGTTATCACATCCCATGCCCATACAAGGTAAAAGGATGAAAATAAGAAAGTGCACGATGTGATGGTGTTAACCTCACTAGACAAACTATGTTTCATTTCTTACTAGATGATGTAATAATATAGTGAAACTTTAGAGAAGACACTATCTGTGCTTGTTAAGACGGTGCATGTGTAAATCATTTTTACAGCTGCCAGCTGTTGTGCTGCAACTTTATACTTGGATAGCCTGTCTTAAGAAAAAAAAGTGTCAGAGTAGCTAATCAAATCTGGTAGTCTACAGTCTGAAAGCACATGCTGCCTGTTTTCTCAGCTGCAAACAAATATCAGAGCTCTGTCACTCACAGTTTGTCTGTGCTGTCATACTGCAAAAGTTGAATGGTGAAAATCCGCAGGTGCTCTGTTTTGAGGAATCTGTGTTTTTCTTTCCTTATTGGGGAGGGAGCTTGTCTGTGTCTCAGGAAAGAAAAGTGTAAGACTACTAAACATATCATAAATAATGAGTGAACAAGATACTTCTCCAGTGGAAGGAGTTAACATCAATATAGCTTCCATTCATGCACTCCTCAAATGGTCAGGATTCCCAAGTTGTGAAGTCATCGCACCAACTTAATTGTGTTCGTGTGCTTTTTTTAAGTCAGACTGAGGGGACAACATGGACCGGGAAAAGGCAAAGTACTGCAAAACAAACAATAAAGTGTTCATAGCTGATTTTGATATATAGTTACTTAACCTGTCTGACAAAGATTATCTCTAGAATTATCATTTTTTTAACTAGTTGGTGTATTTGAAGAGCATCTATGCATTGTCTCACAACCTGGCTCACAGGTAGTAACTAGTAAAGGATCATTTTTTTATGGAACATAATTAAAAAGAACATGTTTGTCAGCTAGTCAGTAGTGGGTGTGTGGCAGAGTCTGTAGAAGGCAAATAACCCAAGAATACGTGCTGTAGCTAAGTGGATCTACCGGTAGTTCAGGAAGCTAGTATTCAAATCAGGGCAGTGAGCAAAAGAGACCTGAAAGGATGGAGCTTTTATAACCAAGCTCACTGGGCCCAGGTTTAGCTCATACAGCCAGTTACTTCGATCAGCACCTGTAGAACAAATCACAGCACAAACCACAAAACACAGACACATTCACCACCCAGGGGCCATCGCAGTTACTGTTAGAAAATAACTAATATGCAATAAAGGAATGAATCAAACTTTTCTTACAACTATTTTCAGCAAGTTATTTACTTTTATCTGCCGGATTTTAAGAAAATGCAACTCACTTAGCCAAAAAAAAAAGGAAAATCATGTCTGTTTTCTCGGTCTGAAACTCAGTTTTTCCGATTATCTGACCTCACATGAATACACAATTACTCAAGAATGGAGCTCAACGGGTTTTTTTGTTTTTTACCTTTTTTACAAGTTAAGTCTTGCCATGTTCTGTAGGCCAGAAATGTATGAAAACACGAGGGAAAAACAAAGTCTCATTTAAAAAAAAAAAAAAAGTCCAATCATATAATTTTTCTGGTTAGCCAACATTTTAGCTAGTTTATGTTAGCCACTCGGTTCTGAGAAATAAAAACAAAAATGTACAATTACTAGTTTAACGTGAAGATGATTTTTAATTGGTATCTGGAATTTAACCAGGTTTTATTCAGATGAGCTCTTACCTTTGTTGTAGCCGGTGACGTCAGAATTGATTACAGTAGTGGGAAGACATTTAGGAACTACAACAAGAACTCCCATGCTTACTTTATGAAAGAAAGCATTGTGGTGAAGTGGTTAGCACTTTCTCTGCACATGTCCTGATTGGCTGGTGCCTTTCACTGTACAGTTGGCATGTTCTCCCTGCATGGGCTTCTTCCCACATTCCAAAGAGACACACGTCACATTAACTGGTGATCCTAAACTGGCCGTAGGTGTGGATGTGAGACCCTGTGGTCACCTGTCTCTCTGTGTTAGCGACCTGTCCAAAATGTACCCTGCCTCTTCTCCGATGACTGCTGGGATAGGCTCCAGCCCCCCGCGTCCCTAAGTTAAGCCGTTAGATGGATGGATAGATGGATTATTTCATGATCAAAGGCCCAATCTCAATTCTCCCCTTCCATTTTTCACTGCAGCTTAGGGCAAGGTGGTCCTCCACGCTTTGTTTGGGGGGCTAGATGACCACTATCCTTCAATTTCCCAAAGAAATGGGATACCTAAGGGCCAAGGGTGGGAGCTGGGATTTGGCCAAAGATGCTGAGTGCTTGGTTGAGAGTGGGTAAGAGCTGGCACTTAGTTGTGTGTGCGGCTGAGTGAGTAGGTATTTGTGAGGGAGGGGAGCAGAGTGTGGCATGCATCATTAGCTCAGCTAATATAGCTGTCAAGACCAATTCCACAAAAAAAAAAACCAACCTCTCCCATCTTTGTTTTGCTCCGTTTCCTTTTCTCTTTGTATTTCAGTTAATTTTCTCATGCATCTTTCAGCCCCTCTGCTCCCTGGGCTGCTTAGTCACGGTCTGCTGCCAGTCCTCCATAAGGGCTTTATCCTGTTTATGAAGATGGGTGGGAATGCAGTGATTCATATAGTCCAGTGCTAAATTATTAACCAGATAATTGTGCACAGTGCAGACGCTAACATACTCCATCCCTACCTGTGTGTCAGTCAGTTGGATGTGTGCACACACACACATACACCTTTACTTCATAAGGCTTTGTCATTGTTTCCATCACATGTCAAATTGTGTGAGTGTGTCTGTGTGTTTGTGAAGATCATGAAGATCCCCTTTACGTCCTATTACAGCTCTGGAATTTCAATATTGCTGTGTGTTATGTGATCTTTGCCCGGGGGTTTTCTGTGTGTTCTGGGAGAGGGCGCAGTTGCTTGTTCTTGGATAATTGAAGATTCTTTTGTGGTGTCAAAGTTCATTTGAGTTTCTTTCTTTGTGTGTGTTCACGGGTGATAATTTACTGAAGACCCAGGGCTTCTCGTTTTATCTGATGATCTAAATAAGACACATTTCATCTCAGCATGGGTGACAGAGACTTAAGCTAATTAATAAATGGAAATTCTTCTGGGCCCGGGTTTCAAAAACAATAAATCTCTTATCTCACTAAAAGGCTCAGCTGCTCATGGATTTTACCCTCACTGTAGTGAGGGTCAATTGCTTTAATAGCATCTTTAGGAAGATTTTTATCTTAATTTAAAAAGAAAATTTAAAGAATTTGATATCTTAAAGACCACCTAAAGTACAATATAATGGTTTTCCACAAAAACTTTTTAACACAGTACTCAGTGTGTTTGATGGTTTCCCATAGTGAAATTTTATCGGACAGATGAAACCATGATTTGGGATTGAACGACACAGCGTTCTGTTTGTTGTATTTCTTAAAAATCTGGGATTTATATTCAATAAAAAGGGGACCAAGAACCAAATCTCTGCCCTCTGCTGGGAGATCCATCAAACAGCTCGGTTTGTCTAGATTATGTTTGAGGATTTTAGTTTGTTAAATGTTGGTGGATCCAAAGCTTTTAGCATATCTTTCATGTTTAGTTGTCGAGGAAATATTCTACTGCACAATTAGTCTGCCTACATTATAATCGAAGCCTTTGTTCTCTTCCTCTCTCTCCTCTGCTTCACTTTACTCTGTGTTTTTAAAAACTCCATGCTGTGCTGATTAGATGATTGCATCATTAACGTGTGCATTTTATTTTATTTTCAGGTTGAGGAGACCAGCAGACCGGCCATGGTTTTGTTCCTAATTAAATATCTGATGATGCTCGTGGTGGGGATCCCCTCTGTTTTCTGGGTGGGCAGCAAGAAGACCTGTTTTGAGTGGGCCAGTTTCCTACATGGACGCAGGCGCAAAGAGTAAGAAGAGACTGTGTGTCTTTTAATGTTCGAGAGAACTAAATTGAGTTTATCACAACTAATTATGCACTTAGAAGTATCTTGTACTTTGTTTCACATGCAATTTTCCTTCCCTCTCAGTTGTTCAGGGGTTTAGTATCTCTACTGTATTTCCTTTTGTGGTGACACGTTGCTATACAACAGCACATTAATCATTAATCTTCCCTATCCTGTCCTTATCAACTGTTTTCTTGTCTCTTTCCCGTATTTCTTCTTGAATCCTAAATGTCTTCCTACTCCTTCCCCCCCAATCTGTCTCTTGGTTCCAATTTTATCTGCGACTTGTCCCCTGTCTGTAAAAACATCCCACCTCTGACCTCCTTCACCTTTTTCTTTCTGCAGCAGTGGGGTGAATGAGTCTCGCCAGGTGCTGCAAGAGCAGCCGGACTTTGCTCAGTCTCTGCTGCGTGAGCCCAACACCCCCATCGTTAGGAAGTCCAGAGGGACATCCACTCAGGTAGGACTGCAAAGACAACAGCAAAAAGAAAAGCAGGATGGAATTATTTATAAGTGCCGTGGGAGTAAAGTCCAAACATGAATGTCCACAGGTTACGGCTCTGAGCTCTTTTGAAACTGATGAAAGGAAGAGAAGACTGAAATGAAAGATCGTATCTTGTATGCCTGTTTTTTTTTGTCAGCATCTAGAAGCTTTGATAAAGGTTTAATCAGACTGGTGTTTTCATGTACATATTTCTTCATTGATAATATTTAGCCGCATCATCAATGAAGCTTTTCAACCCCTGTGAACCTGGCTAGGTGTCTATCATAATAATAAAAGTAATAACCTGAGGCATAATCTTGTCATTAGATTTGAGTCAAGATCCAAAAGATATGAATGTCTTATGCTGGAGTAATGTACACAGAGCCTTGAGCAAGATGTAGCCTTTTGGATTTGAATATTTACACGTTGTGCAAAGGTGTCGGGTGTTAAATTAAATCTTTAATCTCAGCGGTTTCAGCGCTACATGTGTTTGATCTCTCCTCCTGTAGGGCACTTCCACACACGCCTCCTCCACCCACTTAGCTGTTCTAGACGACCTTGATGAACCAGTTAGAACTCACCACGGGCACCCCTCCTCCACCAGGAGTAAGGCCAGCAGCGTCCACAGCAAGGCCAGCTACCACAGCAGCCTGCGGCGCACTCGAGATGACAGGTAGACCAGGAAATCCACGATGCTCTCGCTTCCTCTCAGACGATGTGAATCAGTCGAAGCTCAGCTTTTCTTTCATTGCTTCTCCCCCATTAGGAGCGATACCGTGGTTTACCGAGGTACAGAGGACCGCAGTTTCCATGGCAGCAATCCACGTCTCGACCATCCGCTCTCCACTCACAGCAGCCTCCATCAGATAGACAGCCACTCGAGGCACAGCAGCCAGCGAGACGTGTCTGTGGCCCCACCTACCCTCATCACACATGGAACGACGGCGAGTGACGGCCGAGCGGCTGAGAACGAAGGCACCAACGCCTGAGACACTGGATCAGTGAAAGGATGGAGACGTGAAGCAGATACACAGCAGTCTGTTTGTTTTCTTTTTTGAGGATGGGGAATGTGTCTCTGAGTGCTGTGTTGGTAATCTGTGGTTGTTTGTGAGCAGTAACCATGACTCCTCTAAATTTTGATGGAGTTTGGCTGTAAGGTGGACCAGTTTGCTCACTGAATTATTTTGAGTTTACACCTGGTCTGCTTGATTCAACAGGCTGAGCCAACAGGAATAAATCCCCGTCCTCTTTTGGTGACACTCGAGACATTATTCAGGGAAAGCTAGCAATGGAAACAAACAGACACTGACAAAGGTGTCTCTCAGTCTGGTTGATAGTGGCATCATCCATATATTGGTGATCATCTTTCAGGACCTATATGAATATAATGTTAAATACCCGAACACTGCCGACTCCACTGCTCTGGATTGCAGCTCTTAATGAGTGATGTTTGTCTTTGCGTGGCTTCAGAAAATGGAAAAAAAAAATGGGCCTAATGTGAAATTATGGACCTCTCTGTGGTTTGAGTTATTTTTATACCGTGAAGTTTGTCTTCTGCTGCTGGAAGCTTCAGTGTGTGTGTGTGTGTGTGTGTGTGTGTGTGTGTGTGTGTGTGAGAGAAAGTGGGAAATGGAGACATGACTAGTGATGTGTTTTTAAATTTTAATTCTCCCCTGGAGCTTGAAGGAGGGAGCTGAAAGACGAAACGTTTTCCACCCATGAATGTAAAAGGGTTGTTTCAGAGAGTGATAAAATATGGCCATGGCTGTAATGGATGATCTGTGCTCTTATTTACATGCACAGATATTTATTTCAAGTCAGCCAAAAAAGTATTTTAGTACTGACATATACAATATAAAAGATGGACATAGCTACCATGTAATCACCCTCTAGTTTGTGAAGTCCCACCTTGAAGCTTCGATGAGCCATCTTGCTGTTGAAACTGGATGTGATGGAAGAAAGCCGGTTTGACTGTGAAACTACACTCATTGGCTAACATCCTGTCAATCACAAGTTATCATTATTATTATTATATCACAAGTTATTTTTATTCAGCGTTATCTCAAATAAGTGGCTGAAACAATAAACCCAGCAGGAAAGTGTTTCCAGAGGTCAGCTCAGAAAGCCCCAAGTTTTTTTTTTGGCCACCACAGCTATCGCCCCCTGGTGACCGTAAAACAGATTGCAGGTTTAAGGCATTCACAACTGGAAGCCACGTCCATCTTTTATACTGTCTTCTGAACTGTCTGCACTGAGACTTGAACCTGGCAAAGAAGCGATAAGGCAACTTTTTAAACAAGCGAGATAATAATTTACAAAACAAATGCATGCTCAGTGTTTTATAAGAATAAACGAAATAGCAGGTAAAAATCTAAAATATGCCTCCTGTGGCTTTACAATCCGATTAACATACAACCCCGTGTTTTTTACCCTCTGAAAAAGAAAGCTGATTGACGTTAGGTAAGAACAAAATCTGTGCATTCAAACCCCATGACTGCACAGATAGGACTGTAATTTTAAATGGAAACAGATAGCATGGGTTTCCTTTAGGAAGGAAGTGGATTTTTTTTTTAAATGCAATAATCACCAATGTACTATATAAACACCAAAACTGCTCCTGTACATGCTCTGTGATCATCTGTAGTCCTGTTCCTCAGGCTCAAACTTGCCCAAAGAGGTGCAGACAACTGACAGTCCAACATTAGAAAAAGAAATGTTCAGTCATTGTGCTTCTTGTTCTCTGACATTTATTTTCTACTCTGAGCAAAAAGAAATGAATATTGTTTCATGTTCATGCAGCTCCGTTTGGTCCCTAATCCTAGAAACCTGATTAACCTACCTCACCTGGACCCTCAGCTTTCTCTGTAACTGTACATTCATGTTACTGGGTGCTGTTTTTGGAAAGGAAGATACTGATCCTAAACCTAACATGATCAGTTCTGATAAAAAATAACATGTGGTGCTTATTTGTGAAGAATCTAATCTCTCCTCGCAGTAGAATATCTGTAACTGTCTGTCTATCCCACAGTCTACCTCTTCAGTTGAAGCCAGGCTTATCCTCTGCCTTTCGCCGTTGCCTCGCTCCTCTCATCTCTGTCTTGTTTTAAATTTCTCATGAGCAGCTATGTGCTGTCAGCTTGTCTGCCTGCATATTTCTTGTACATAGATTTTTTTTTTTATATAAATTCTGTACTGTGTGATGACTAATCTGCCTCACATCTGCCTCCTCCTGTAAATGTGCCCACGCTAATCTTTTTTTGGACCTACAGCAACTGTCTGTACTCTTACAAGTCGTGACTGCTTACAAACATCAACCGTTGTGCTTTTTACCTCCAAATTAGACGTTGCAGTGAGAGACGCTGTCGTAAATATGTCATAAACTCAACATAAGGAGAGACGATCTCGCTCAGCTGTTTGACGTCTTTTTCTTGTTCACTTACGTTAACATTAATCCCCCCACAGTGAGACACGAGGAAGATTTCTGTCATCCAGTGATACAGCTTCAAAGTGAACTACATTAGCTTGAAAACACAATGGATTTTTAATGATGCTTAAAAAAAATGTGTACCGGTAAGAATTTTGTGAATTTTGAAACTTGAGCTGTCTTTGCCTTTTAATTTATTTGCAGTTTGGAACTGTAACGATGTCTTATACATGCAGTCTAATAAACTTTTTTTAAACAGACTTCACTTGTAGTTACTCTTAATAGTAGACTTGCATATACATTGTTGTTAACCAAGCGTACTAAAAGAATAATCCACCGGAATAAACTTCATTTTACAGACAAAAAGTAAGAAGGAAGCATTACAGAAAATATGGTGAATACTTTTATGTATAAACTGTGTTGAACATGGTCCACTGTGCATGTAGTGTTCATTAATGGGAACTAATTCTAATCTGTTAGGCCTCATTTCTAACCCCATGCTCTCATTCTTAAACTCCATTAGAGTAGCTTTTCATGATGATATCTGCTCTCGGTGACATCCTTCAGAGCTAAGAGTAGAAAGGCTTTTGGCTCTCAGGTACCTCATTATCTCAATGGCTTTTCCAGCTTTAACACAAGCATGTACCATTTGAAAAGTGTATATGACAGAAAATGAGGAACATCATAACAGATCCCCGTCATGTTTATTTACCCAAACAAAGAATTTAGTTTGTAAGAACCTGGTTCTGCTCATTTCATACCCTCAACCGGAATATCTGCAGAGTTGCGAAATTAAAGTGTCAACATAAATGTATACTTTCCTAAAAAATAAAAACCCTGGTCAAGACCAGATTCCTGATCGTTCTCGTTTCCGGCGGACGATGGCGGCCACATCTTGTTTGAGCGTAGAGACGTTCTGTTCCAGCTGCTCCGAGAAGTCTCTCAGCAAATGACTCTGCTCATCCACAAACAGTCTGAGCCCCAGCAGGTCTGACTCCTCCTGGAAAGCACGCACATTAACATCCTGCATGATGTGCAAACAGGAGTGTTATATCCATGGGCAGGATTCAATCTGTTCAAGTGCAATTTATCAGACGTTTTGGTAAATTGCTATGACATCAGCTCCAGTTCTCGGAACCATATTCCTAATGTTTAAAGTCAATAATTCTTTTGGCCAGACCTTAAACAGTTTTCACAACAATAACACTTGCAGATCCTTCACAGTGCTTCAGTTATCATGCATCTATTGGAGGCATAAGCCAAATAACTACAGCACAGATGTAATTTTCTAAACGCAGCAGCTCAAAATTGTTCACTCTTGGAGCTAATAATGTGATGAAACAGGTCAATATTTCATTCTGTGCTGATTCACTATATTAAGGATTTTAAGCATGTCCACATTGTAGTAACACTAACTCATGCTAAGACAGAAGATAACACGTGAATACGTACGCTGGGCCTGTGTCTGCGCAGGCGCTGCAGCTGACCTCTTACTGAAGTCATGCTGTGATAGAAAACCTTCAGAGCGCGGGCAAACTCTGCATCACAGCTGGGACGCACCGAGCGACTACGCGCACCCTCGCCACCTAAAACCAGAAGAGAGAAATGTGTGTGTGTGTGTTTCTGAAAGAGCAAGTCAAAAGCTTCCAAAGTCATATGTGTGGTAGTTTTTTCAGTTCTTTGGAATAGAAACCACAAACTCGTGTATGTTTTTGTTACCATTCCTGGCTGTGTTGAGTTGTTCCCTCAGATTGTGATTCTCTTTCCTCAGTGATTCATTAACACTCTTTAGTTCATCTAAGTCCTGCTGAAGAGCTCTTACTGAACAACTGAGGTCTGAGGGGTCTACAGGCTGTGATAAAACACACACACACTGAATAAATAAGACAATAAATAACTCATGTCAACGTAAACAATTACTCCTAAACGTCTAACTCACTGTGTTTTCTGTTGGACTCGACTCATCAATGATGAAGATGCCATCTGCAGTCATCCGCACACCTTCCAGTGAAGACTTCAACTGAGTGCAGCCCTCTGGGATAGAAAACAAGCACTGAGCAGCAATCTTTAAAGAAACTTTCTATTTCAGCTGTGGCTTTTCTTAAACCTGCATGAGAAATTTAATAATGTGATGTATAATGTACACACGATGAAATTAAAATCCAGTTTAAATGTTTAAATCCCACGCGGTTCATTAAAAAAAAATTAAGCATGTCTTGTTGTTATAATAGCTATCACCGAGTTCACTTACTTCAGGCATAAATAAAAAAAATGTCCATCCTCACCTTGAAGGCCCCAGAGCTCCAGCACCACAGCGCTGCTCTGCAGGAAGTCTAGCAGACGCTGGGAGGTGTGGAGGGAGGCAAAGTGGACTCTGTGATCCAGCAGAGGATTCACGTTGTGCCAAACAGCTGGAGTGTACAGAGGCTGGCTGCAGTCAAATAACCTGAAACTAACAGAGTAAGGAGATTAAGTAATGTCGGAGAGAAGAAAGCATTTCACAACTCTCTTCTTTTAGAAGACGACACGACTGGAGACTTCACGCTTGAGTCCACGGTACCTTTTCAAAAGCTAAAATTATTAACAGCTTCCTCTATGTGCCAGTAAATATATACCAGGTTTCCATCTCCAAGTTCAATAGGATTTAATGCAGTGTACTCTACACCGAGCCACATGTGCCTTACCCAATTTGAACACCTCGATTGCGGGCCTCTCTGATCCAGCGTAAGCCACAACACTGATCCAGGACCAGCTGGAAGTCTAGTCGTCTACCCAGTATCTCTGATGGGTCAATCAGGATGTCATCCTCACCCAGAGGGCTGGGAAGTGCGAACATCTAGTTACTGATATACCTGTGCACTGAAGGTTTGTGTGTCTGTGCATGTGTGACATACAGTCCAGTTGAAGAGCAGGGGACCAGCTGTGTTTGTAGAATGCCTTCCTCTGTGCCCTCTGACCCCAACACCTGCAGACCGGGATCATCACCCACTGACTTTATTTAACTGTCATCTGAAAATACTTTTAGATGAAGATGCCAGTGTGTATGGAGTATATCAGTTTGTACCTCTAGCTGCTCTTCCAGAGGGATGCGGAAGGCCAACGATTGGAGCCAAAGGTGGGCAGTGCCCAGGAGAAGAGGCTCAATTGGATCCCAGAATGGGTCTTTATCTCTGGGTAATGTTACTGTTGACAGCCCGGCTACTTCCTAAAAACATAAAAGTCTTAATAATAGAGTTACTGGTCTGGAAAGGTTTATGCTTTAGGAAGTGCTGACCATCCTAACAATATGTGATGTCAATATAGCGAATATGCACATGTTTTATTTAGCTTAAACATCTGCAGAGATGTAAAGGTAAATACAAGCCAACAAACATCAACATTGTTCTTTCAGCTAACATACATTGTCTCCGCTCTGCTCTGCCAAATGCTGCTGGTAAACCTCTTCCATCAGAAACTTGCGGTTAATAAACTTGGCTTTGGACCACATCCAGACCTGCAGAGTGCATGCAAAGATTGTAATCTTTCAAAGTGACGCTGCAGTTTACACAAGTGACAAAACACCCCATACAGGGACAGACCAACCTGCTTGGTTCCCTTGGAGGTGACTCTGACAACGATGTCTTTCTCTAGATCGTGGCCTTTTGAATCTGACAGTGCCAGATTTTTAATCTCCAGCTTGAACTCCACATCCTGCAAACACAATGCAACACATGGCCAGAATCTGATGACGCACAGGAAACCAAAGATATTTGCTTTCTAGGAACACGTTAAATACAGAATTTTTCACCCTGAGGCCGTGCGTTACCTTGCTCAATTCCTGGCTCATCTGGTTGGCCTCAGCCACCATGGGCATCAATTTGATGTAATCAAAGAAGACAGCTAGCAGACTGGGGTCTGTCTGACTCGATCCAGCACTGGACTCACCTAAACACATGCAGATGAATAATATAATGAGTTCAGTGAGTTTCCTTCAAAAAATAAGAGCCCTTCATGTGGAGTTATTCACGCTCCCGCTCACCCAGGTGGATGCCCTCAGCTGCAGCCAGTTCAGACTGGAAGTAATCGTAATCATAGCGACTCCAGTCATCCCCGCATCTCTCTGATGGATAACCAATGAACAGGTAGGTGCAGTTGGAACCCAGAATGAGGCGATCCTGATAAAAATAGAAAATAAAAAAAATTTATATATATATATACAGTGGGGCAAAAAAGTATTTAGTCAGCCACCGATTGTGCAAGTTCCCCCACTTAAAATGATGACAGAGGTCAGTAATTTGCACCAGAGGTACACTTCAACTGTGAGAGACAGAATGTGAAAAATAAATCCATGAATTCACATGGTAGGATTTGTAAAGAATTTATTCGTAAATCAGGGTGGAAAATAAGTATTTGGTCACCTCAAACAAGGAAAATCTCTGGCTCTCACAGACCTGTAACGTCTTCTGTAAGAAGCTTTTCTGTCCCCCACTCGTTACCTGTATGAATGGCACCTGTTTGAACTCATCATCTGTATAAAAGACACCTGTCCACAGCCTCAAACAGTCAGACTCCAAACTCCGCCATGGCCAAGACCAAAGAGCTTTCGAAGGACACCAGGAAAAGTATTGTAGACCTGCACCAGACTGGGAAGAGTGAATCTACAATAGGCAAGCAGCTTGGTGTGAAAAAATCAACTGTGGGAGCAATCATCAGAAAATGGAAGACATACAAGACCACTGATAATCTCCCTCGATCTGGGGCTCCACGCAAGATCTCATCCCGTGGGGTCAAAATGATCATGAGAACGGTGAGCAAAGATCCCAGAACCACACGGGGGGACCTGGTGAATGACCTGCAGAGAGCTGGGACCAAAGTAACAAAGGTCACCATCAGT
This sequence comes from Aulonocara sp. 'chitande type north' Nkhata Bay, assembly GCF_057382095.1. Lineage (NCBI taxonomy): Eukaryota > Metazoa > Chordata > Actinopteri > Cichliformes > Cichlidae > Aulonocara > Aulonocara sp. 'chitande type north' Nkhata Bay. The sequence goes on from NC_141344.1 coordinate 14,904,530, forward strand.
AACACACTACAACGGCAGGGAATCAAATCCCGCAGTGCCAGACGTGTTCCGCTGCTGAAGCCAGTGCATGTCCAGGCCCGTCTGAAGTTTGCCAGAGAGCACATGGATGATACAGCAGAGGATTGGGAGAATGTCATGTGGTCAGATGAAACCAAAGTAGAACTTTTTGGTATAAACTCAACTCGTCGTGTTTGGAGGAAGAAGAATACTGAGTTGCATCCCAAGAACACCATACCTACTGTGAAGCATGGGGGTGGAAACATCATGCTATGGGGCTGTTTTTCTGCCAAGGGGACAGGACGACTGATCCGTGTTAAGGACAGAATGAATGGGGCCATGTATCGTGAGATTTTGAGCCAAAACCTCCTTCCATCAGTGAGAACTTTGAAGATGAAACGAGGCTGGGTCTTCCAACATGACAATGATCCAAAACACACCGCCCGGGCAACAAAGGAGTGGCTCCGTAAGAAGCATTTGAAAGTCCTGGAGTGGCCTAGCCAGTCTCCAGACCTCAACCCCATAGAAAATCTGTGGCGGGAGTTGAAAGTCCGTGTTGCTCGGCGACAGCCCCAAAACATCACTGCTCTCGAGAAGATCTGCATGGAGGAATGGGCCAAAATACCAGCTACTGTGTGTGCAAACCTGGTAAAGACCTATAGTAAACGTTTGACCTCTGTTATTGCCAACAAAGGTTATGTTACAAAGTATTGAGTTGTATTTTTGTTATTGACCAAATACTTATTTTCCACCCTGATTTACGAATAAATTCTTTACAAATCCTACCATGTGGATTCATGGATTATTTTTTCACATTCTGTCTCTCACAGTTGAAGTGTACCTCTGGTGCAAATTACTGACCTCTGTCATCATTTTAGGTGGGGGAACTTGCACAATCAGTGGCTGACTAAATACTTTTTTGCCCCACTGTGTATGTGTGTGTGTGTGTGTGTGTGTGTGTGTGTGTGTGTGTATATATATATATATATATATATATATATACATTAAAGTATAATATTGTAAAGGAAACAAAACATTAATCAAAAAATTGTTGAAAAACAAATTACAACATTGTATAAAAATTACAATCATCAACTCAAATACTTGGTTCTAATTGAACAGAAACTTGTAAGAACTGTGTAGGACATGAATCAGTCTGTGTCAGATCCTGAATTTGAAATTTCCGCTGAAGTCACGGATAAGAGGCAAGTGGAACCAAGATCTAGGCCATTTGCTTTTTGAAGTTTGCAAAGACTGCTAAATTTTGCCAGTGGTAGTTCACTCTTTGCAACATAGTAGCTGTTCTAAACAGATTTTTCAGGTTTATTTTTAGTATGTTATTTGCAATTGGTGTTTGTTCTGGGAAAGATATTGCAGACTGAGCAATAATGCATTTCTTGCATTTCTCATGGGTTCTAATGGGGGCCTTTCTTAAAATGACTGGTCCCAGTAACAAAGGCGCTTGTCGACTCAGAAATCGAGAGAAAACCAACAACACACCCGGCAGAACATTATGTTATTTACACGGGTGCACATAAGTGCTCCGCATGTGCGCATTCGCTGTCAAAATAAAAGACGCGCACCAGATAAGAAGTTGCAACGCGCGTTTGCGTCCATATAAAAAGCACTGTTTTTGTCCGCTAGAGTGGGATTTTCACGGCACATTCCGCACCACATCTCTGTGCGTTCATCATTTGTTTGAAGCCAGCTCACCTCCTGCAACCACTTTTCCGAGAATACGCGCTTCTTTTGTGGTTCGGACTCCTTCTGACATTTGTTTGGAGGTGGAGGAACACCAAAGTAATTGCTTAAAGGAGCTTCTTCGACATCTTTAAGAGTTTTAAACAAATGTCTGTCCTCCTCCAGAAAATCTTATGTCTGCAAACACGCGTTGCAACTTCATATCTTGTGCGCGTTTTTTTTTTTTGTTTGTTTGTTTTGACTGCGAATGCGCACCTGCGGACCACTTATGTGCAGCCCCGGTTATATAGCTCGTCATATTGCAGCCACAGAAATTCTTTTGTCCATGAAACCATAAAGCTGCACTTTCTTTTTGCCTTAGTCTGATTTGTCATAACTTTTCCGTTTTGTGGTAAGCTTTTCTTTGGCTGTCACTTCTTCACCCTGACCTGTCTTATTTGGCTCAGCAGAACTAAAATATAGATCCTGCTGCTTTTACACACACTCACATAACGGTCAGCGATTCTCTGCGCGATCAACCTCTCATATGTTTAAGCTTGCTGCGGGAGATTTCACTTGTCATGTTTGCATAGTAAGCTAACGATTGATAAGACGATGTCAGAGGAATTGGTGCGCAAATTATCATCACTCACAGATCAGTGCTGTCGCTCTCTATACACAGTTCACGGGATTGCAAAGTGAAAGCAAAAAACAAGCGCAAATTCAAACGCGATTTCAATATGTCACATATTGACAGTGGCTCACCGATGCCAATGACATAATTACCCAGCTACATTTCTGAAAGAATGCAAAAGCATTGACATATATTTTTCCTACAATAGCCCGACGGGCAGGGCAGAGATAGATTTTGGTAGCCCGACTGGCAAAATCGCTAGCCCCGGGACGTCGGGCTAGTGATTTTGCAAGCTCTGTATCTGATTGAGGAATCACTCATCTTTGGAAAAGAGAGTTTATTACAGAGAAATGGCTCTTTCTAAAATAAAAGCAATACTATACGCTTCTTCTGGGCTATATTCTCAGCAGCATATTGTAGCGGGTCAGGGCTGTTCGGGGTTCTGTTTGTACAGTTATGTTTTGTTTATGTTGCCATAGTGACGGGTGACGCCCTCTCGCTGCGACGGTGTGTCCTTCCGGGGTCAGAGGGCGCCCTGTGTGTTGTTGTTGTTGTTGCTATGCGGTTGCCGCTGAGCAGTTAGCTAGCGGCAGTGTTCTTCTGCAGATGTCAATAAACGGCTGTGCTCCCTGGCTAGCTCACGGGAAGCAAGACCAAAGACACCTCCGTCTCCTCCTTGTCTGAGCTCACCACACTGGTGTCAGAAGTGGGATGATGGTGGCACCCCATGTTCTGACCTGAGTGACTTTTCCAGAAGGCACCTGGACATTTGCAGGACTTTGTGTGGGGTAATGGGGTCGTCGGGGACGACTGACCCCCGATTGTTCAGTCTGACGTCACTAGCCGTGTCTGGGTCTAAACTCAGCTGCAGGTCCATATATCAAACGATCACTATGGCATTACTGAGAGTTGAAAAACTGTCTAAAGTCTTTAATCTTTAATAAAATGATCATCGTTCTGCTCTACCAGGTGTAACAATTGAGTTTAACATCCGGGCATCCATGAAAACGGAATTTATGACATTTTTAACGGAGTTAGAAGTTAGCAGGGAGTTAGCTCGCTAGCTTCTATCTAAATACAATATAGCATGTCCTGACTGCGGGGTTTTGGAAACAAATTAAAACGTACAGCTCTGCTATCACTTCCAGCATAAATGAAGACAGAAAACTAAACAGCAGTGACGTTTGTAGGGTTACTGAAGTTTGGCTAGCTGGTATATAATGATGTGCTACGTGACCGCTTGCGACACAGCTATGTTAGCATAATATAAACAAGCTAACTTTTTTTCCACTCGATAAAAGTTAACGTGAGTGTTCTCGGTGGTCAGGAACAAATGTAATCGCATGGCAGGATGCTGTAAAAGGACCAAACTTCAGCCAGGAGAACAACTGAGATAATCCATCCACAATACGAGGTTAGTCATTCATATACTGCTGCATGGGCTGGGCTGTAGTTACATCCTAAGGTTTTAAAAACTGAGCTTAAATAAATGATTAGTGGTAATAAAAGCCGAGGGAGGTCAACAGGGATCACTGACTGTTTTAGGAGCTTTTTGAGATCAAATAGAAGAAAATACATAACATTAAACATGTTAACAACACAAAAGTCATATTAAACGCAGACTACTTTAGACCCGGAAGTAGGATTCGTCGCGTCATCACTGAACAACCGGGTAGCTGTTCAGGGTTCTGGGCCCTGTTTCAGGAAGCCGGTTTGGAAAACTCAGAGTGAAAAACGACACTCACGGTTGAGTAACCCCGAACTGTCCAACTCGGAATATTCGGTTTCAGAAAGGCTGATAACAATTAGTTCAATCAACGCGGAGTTGCTTTAACCCCAAGTGAAGCGCGCGCACGAGGATACATAAAGCCCTGATAAGCGGAGCACAGATTAAGCGAGTCACCATGGAGACGGAGGGAAAGAAGGCGCGGTCAATGTATTTCACAGCGCTTGAGGCCGAAATTCTGATGGCAGCATATGCTGATAACATGCAAATTCCGCGGAAAAAAGTAACACAGCCACAGCTGCAAAAGCATGCATGGCAAAACATAGCCGACAGAGTCAATGCGTGAGTGTTAATTTAAACATTGATCGAGGGATTTCCACCCATTTAACACGTTATTTTATCATATGTTATTTTATTTGTTATTTTATACATTTTACTTTGTGATGTGATGTGAGCGCAGGTGCAACCCAACAGGCCCCAAACGTGCCTGGCAGCAAGTAAAAATGAAATATAAAAATATAGTCCAAACAGGTAAGGTGTAATTGTATTATGAGCCATAGTGCTTGGTCTGTTTGTCCCATGTAAATCAATTGCAGTTAGAGGCTACATTAATTTTCTTTCTGTAAGCACTTATTGAAATTATCTGAGCACATTACAAGTACATATTTGCTTACTCTGTATGCTCAAATGTGGCCCGTTATAGCCAACAGAAAAAAAGCGGAGGCCCGAAAAACAGGTGGGGGTCCTCCACCACCACCACTCACAGAGGCTGAGCAGTTGGCCCTCAGCCAAAACAGTGGGCGCCCTGTGGCCGAAGGCATCTCTGCGGGGACATCCTCTGAGTCAATAACCCCGCAAGACACAAGTGCCTACATAAGGGGTAAATTCAAAATAATACATGATGTGCATACATCCTTTCTTCACAGTCACCTTTGCAGTGCGACACATTCATTTGATAAACTCTTTACCATAATGAATTATTTTGTAGTGAAGTTATTTTCCGACTGATTTTGCCTTGCCTCAGCCTTGGTTGTCTTTGAGAGCATAATGACAATGAAGTGTAAGGTGCTTGGTATGTTTGTTAATTGCCATTTGGTCCCTTGTAAGTTATAAGTGACCTGTATAAACCTCATATTCTATCAGTTGATGGTGATGGTGTACTGCATCTGGTGCAGCCTCCTGTTGAGCCAGACCAACATGCAGTTGTGAGTAATACTCCACAGATTATATGAGTTTACAGTAGAACAGCAATGTTGTCTATTTCTTTACTACAGGAAAATAATGAAGAAACATTGACAGCTGTTACAGAGGAGGAAGCAACAGAGACACTTTATGAGGTTTACATCTTTTAATACTTTGTGTACAGGAAATACAGGCGACCAATAAAGCCAGTTGAACAAAAAATCTGTTTATTCTTCTTTCAACATGTTGAGGTGATGGGTCAAAAGAAATGATTGTGACATATGGTGTCTCTGACTGCTCTTCTATCTTGTATGTCCGTGGGAGGGTCAGGATGTTCATGGTTTGGATCACTGCTGATGTTTGGTTCAGAAGGACAGTGTTCTCCTCTAATTGTGGCAATGTTGTGAAGAATCACACATGCCACAATAATGTCACATGCCCTTTCTGGGGTGACCCTGAGTCTTTGCAGGCACTGGAACCGGGCCTTAAGCATTCCGATAGTCATTTCAATTCTGGCTCTTGTCCTGCAATTAGCCAGATTATATCGCTGCTGTGGGCCCGGTTCAGGGTCAGGGTAAGGGGTAAGCAAATAGGGTAAACATGGATACCCCCTATCACCAAGCAAGTAGCCAGTGAACTCTCCTAAGACAGAAGGGTACACTTCAGTTCAAATGTCCCTGAAGCAATTGGTCTTTATATATTTTAAAGTATTCTCAACTCACCATGTCCAAATTTTGTGCTCAGTGTACATTCACGGAATATTTGTGAGTCATGGACAGAGCCTGGCCGCTTGGCTTCCACATTTGTGATAATGTTGGCAGCATCACATATGATCTTCACAGTGCAGAGAACACAAATTAGCATCCATTACTATAATGAAATAATTTGTTAGTTTGACATGCTACAGGGAACTATGTACCTGTACATTAATGCTGTGGAAAGACTTCCTGTTCACATAGTCTCCTTCATTTACTGAAGGAGCAATGATTGGAATGTGAGTGCCATCTGTACAGCCAATCACGCCTGGGAACCCTGAAAATAAATGTGCAATTTAAGTAGTAGTCCAAGTATCACCACATCATACATTAAGTTTTGGTCATCCTGATACCTGCAATTTTGTGGCATCCCTCTTTGATAAATCTTGTGGGTCTATGACCGGGGAACACCACAGACGAGTACAGGAGACGTTTCAGTGCAACTGTAACATTCCTGACTGCCCGACAGACGGTAGCCTTGGAAACGTGCTCAGCGTCACCAATATTATACAGAAAGCTCCCGTTTGCAAGAAACCGAAGTGCAATACAAATAATATGCAATGAACTGAGAGCATGTCCGCGATGTGTCACATGCGTAATATATGGCCTGAGGATGTTATCCAAATAAATTATAGATTGTGCTGAGAAACGGTAACGTTCGCACAGAAAATCATCAGGAAATGATAAAATGTCCAAACGCGCTCTGATCACTCTCTCCCGGCGGAGAGCTCTGCGGAGAATTTGGGCTTCACGATCTACTGGCTCTTCAAGGAAGTGGCACGCCATGTCCGACACTTCCTACTGTCAGGTTTCCGACAAAGGGGCGGAGACAGTCAGGGTTAGTTGTAGTAAACCTGCTAGGGGGCAGGTTAGCTTCACGGAGTGTGTCGTCATAGTGACTCACTCAGGCTGCAGCTGAACTCGCTTTGTGAAACCGAAAACCCAGAGTTTTCGTTAACTCAGGGTATACTTACTCAGTTTTTCCACTAAACCGGCTTCCTGAAACAGGGCCCTGTTTGTACAATTATGTTTTGTTTATGTTGCCATAGTGACGGGTGACGCCCTCTCGCTGCGACGGTGTGTCCTTCCGGGGTCAGAGGGCGCCCTGTGTGTTGTTGTTGTTGTTGCTATGCGGTTGCCGCTGAGCAGTTAGCTAGCGGCAGTGTTCTTCTGCAGATGTCAATAAACGGCTGTGCTCCCTGGCTAGCTCACGGGAAGCAAGACCAAAGACACCTCCGTCTCCTCCTTGTCTGAGCTCACCACACTGGTGTCAGAAGTGGGATGATGGTGGCACCCCATGTTCTGACCTGAGTGACTTTTCCAGAAGGCACCTGGACATTTGCAGGACTTTGTGTGGGGTAATGGGGTCGTCGGGGACGACTGACCCCCGATTGTTCAGTCTGACGTCACTAGCCGTGTCTGGGTCTAAACTCAGCTGCAGGTCCATATATCAAACGATCACTATGGCATTACTGAGAGTTGAAAAACTGTCTAAAGTCTTTAATCTTTAATAAAATGATCATCGTTCTGCTCTACCAGGTGTAACAATTGAGTTTAACATCCGGGCATCCATGAAAACGGAATTTATGACATTTTTAACGGAGTTAGAAGTTAGCAGGGAGTTAGCTCGCTAGCTTCTATCTAAATACAATATAGCATGTCCTGACTGCGGGGTTTTGGAAACAAATTAAAACGTACAGCTCTGCTATCACTTCCAGCATAAATGAAGACAGAAAACTAAACAGCAGTGACGTTTGTAGGGTTACTGAAGTTTGGCTAGCTGGTATATAATGATGTGCTACGTGACCGCTTGCGACACAGCTATGTTAGCATAATATAAACAAGCTAACTTTTTTTCCACTCGATAAAAGTTAACGTGAGTGTTCTCGGTGGTCAGGAACAAATGTAATCGCATGGCAGGATGCTGTAAAAGGACCAAACTTCAGCCAGGAGAACAACTGAGATAATCCATCCACAATACGAGGTTAGTCATTCATATACTGCTGCATGGGCTGGGCTGTAGTTACATCCTAAGGTTTTAAAAACTGAGCTTAAATAAATGATTAGTGGTAATAAAAGCCGAGGGAGGTCAACAGGGATCACTGACTGTTTTAGGAGCTTTTTGAGATCAAATAGAAGAAAATACATAACATTAAACATGTTAACAACACAAAAGTCATATTAAACGCAGACTACTTTAGACCCGGAAGTAGGATTCGTCGCGTCATCACTGAACAACCGGGTAGCTGTTCAGGGTTCTGTTTGTACAATTATGTTTTGTTTATGTTGCCATAGTGACGGGTGACGCCCTCTCGCTGCGACGGTGTGTCCTTCCGGGGTCAGAGGGCGCCCTGTGTGTTGTTGTTGTTGTTGCTATGCGGTTGCCGCTGAGCAGTTAGCTAGCGGCAGTGTTCTTCTGCAGATGTCAATAAACGGCTGTGCTCCCTGGCTAGCTCACGGGAAGCAAGACCAAAGACACCTCCGTCTCCTCCTTGTCTGAGCTCACCACACTGGTGTCAGAAGTGGGATGATGGTGGCACCCCATGTTCTGACCTGAGTGACTTTTCCAGAAGGCACCTGGACATTTGCAGGACTTTGTGTGGGGTAATGGGGTCGTCGGGGACGACTGACCCCCGATTGTTCAGTCTGACGTCACTAGCCGTGTCTGGGTCTAAACTCAGCTGCAGGTCCATATATCAAACGATCACTATGGCATTACTGAGAGTTGAAAAACTGTCTAAAGTCTTTAATCTTTAATAAAATGATCATCGTTCTGCTCTACCAGGTGTAACAATTGAGTTTAACATCCGGGCATCCATGAAAACGGAATTTATGACATTTTTAACGGAGTTAGAAGTTAGCAGGGAGTTAGCTCGCTAGCTTCTATCTAAATACAATATAGCATGTCCTGACTGCGGGGTTTTGGAAACAAATTAAAACGTACAGCTCTGCTATCACTTCCAGCATAAATGAAGACAGAAAACTAAACAGCAGTGACGTTTGTAGGGTTACTGAAGTTTGGCTAGCTGGTATATAATGATGTGCTACGTGACCGCTTGCGACACAGCTATGTTAGCATAATATAAACAAGCTAACTTTTTTTCCACTCGATAAAAGTTAACGTGAGTGTTCTCGGTGGTCAGGAACAAATGTAATCGCATGGCAGGATGCTGTAAAAGGACCAAACTTCAGCCAGGAGAACAACTGAGATAATCCATCCACAATACGAGGTTAGTCATTCATATACTGCTGCATGGGCTGGGCTGTAGTTACATCCTAAGGTTTTAAAAACTGAGCTTAAATAAATGATTAGTGGTAATAAAAGCCGAGGGAGGTCAACAGGGATCACTGACTGTTTTAGGAGCTTTTTGAGATCAAATAGAAGAAAATACATAACATTAAACATGTTAACAACACAAAAGTCATATTAAACGCAGACTACTTTAGACCCGGAAGTAGGATTCGTCGCGTCATCACTGAACAACCGGGTAGCTGTTCAGGGTTCTGTTTGTACAATTATGTTTTGTTTATGTTGCCATAGTGACGGGTGACGCCCTCTCGCTGCGACGGTGTGTCCTTCCGGGGTCAGAGGGCGCCCTGTGTGTTGTTGTTGTTGTTGCTATGCGGTTGCCGCTGAGCAGTTAGCTAGCGGCAGTGTTCTTCTGCAGATGTCAATAAACGGCTGTGCTCCCTGGCTAGCTCACAGGAAGCAAGACCAAAGACACCTCCGTCTCCTCCTTGTCTGAGCTCACCACACTGGTGTCAGAAGTGGGATGATGGTGGCACCCCATGTTCTGACCCGAGTGACTTTTCCAGAAGGCACCTGGACATTTGCAGGACTTTGTGTGGGGTAATGGGGTCGTCGGGGACGACTGACCCCCGATTGTTCAGTCTGACGTCACTAGCCGTGTCTGGGTCTAAACTCAGCTGCAGGTCCATATATCAAACGATCACTATGGCATTACTGAGAGTTGAAAAACTGTCTAAAGTCTTTCATCTTTAATAAAATGATCATCGTTCTGCTCTACCAGGTGTAACAATTGAGTTTAACATCCGGGCATCCATGAAAACGGAATTTATGACATTTTTAACGGAGTTAGAAGTTAGCAGGGAGTTAGCTCGCTAGCTTCTATCTAAATACAATATAGCATGTCCTGACTGCGGGGTTTTGGAAACAAATTAAAACGTACAGCTCTGCTATCACTTCCAGCATAAATGAAGACAGAAAACTAAACAGCAGTGACGTTTGTAGGGTTACTGAAGTTTGGCTAGCTGGTATATAATGATGTGCTACGTGACCGCTTGAGACACAGCTATGTTAGCATAATATAAACAAGCTAACTTTTTTTCCACTCCATAAAAGTTAACGTGAGTGTTCTCGGTGGTCAGGAACAAATGTAATCGCATGGCAGGATGCTGTAAAAGGACCAAACTTCAGCCAGGAGAACAACTGAGATAATCCATCCACAATACGAGGTTAGTCATTCATATACTGCTGCATGGGCTGGGCTGTAGTTACATCCTAAGGTTTTAAAAACTGAGCTTAAATAAATGATTAGTGGTAATAAAAGCCGAGGGAGGTCAACAGGGATCACTGACTGTTTTAGGAGCTTTTTGAGATCAAATAGAAGAAAATACATAACATTAAACATGTTAACAACACAAAAGTCATATTAAACGCAGACTACTTTAGACCCGGAAGTAGGATTCGTCGCGTCATCACTGAACAACCGGGTAGCTGTTCAGGGTTCTGTTTGTACAATTATGTTTTGTTTATGTTGCCATAGTGACGGGTGACGCCCTCTCGCTGCGACGGTGTGTCCTTCCGGGGTCAGAAGGCGCCCTGTGTGTTGTTGTTGTTGTTGCTATGCGGTTGCTGCGCTGAGCAGTTAGCTAGCGGCAGTGTTCTTCTGCAGATGTCAATAAACGGCTGTGCTCCCTGGCTAGCTCACGGGAAGCAAGACCAAAGACACCTCCGTCTCCTCCTTGTCTGAGCTCACCACACTGGTGTCAGAAGTGGGATGATGGTGGCACCCCATGTTCTGACCCGAGTGACTTTTCCCCCGCCGGTCGTGACCGGCCGGTGCGCCAAAAGAAGGCACCTGGACATTTGCAGGACTTTGTGTGGGGTAATGGGGTCGTCGGGGACGACTGACCCCTTAGGTGGGGGTTATGTAGCCAGTCAGGGCTGTTCGGGGTTCTGTTTGTACAGTTATGTTGCCATAGTGACGGGTGACGCCCTCTCGCTGCGACGGTGTGTCCTTCCGGGGTCAGAGGGCGCCCTGTGTGTTGTTGCTGTGCGGTTGCCGCGCTGAGCAGTTAGCTAGCGGCAGTGTTCTTCTGCAGATGTCAATAAACGGCTGTGCTCTCTGGCTAGCTCACGGGAAGCAAGACCAAACGACACCTCCGTCTCTTCCTTGTCTGAGCTCGCCACAATATTAAACATATCAGGTCCCCATAAGGAGAATCATGTGCTAACGGCTGTCTAAATGACTCGGGTAAAGTTTGTAGCATGCATGCTTGTTGTTTTTGTCTGCTTCCACTTGTCTTTGCACTAGGATGATGTCGGCGTAAATGTGCAGTCATATTCGTTGTGTTCCCACTAGAGCTGTCAGCGTTAATCTCGTTGAAATGACGTTCACGCCACAACGTGGCAAATCTCCGTTAACGAGCTACCCCTGATCGCCCCGTGCGTGGGGCTGGACGGCTAACACGTTAATGAGCTAACTGCACTAACACACTACTTCCCACCCATGTAATTGAGCATTGCGTGGCACATCCAACATACTGTTTTACTTTAGTCCATGATGCGCTTACCTTCAGGGTCATACGTCACATGAAAACCAAAATAATTCCAAACGCCAGATCTGAATAAGGGTGGGGGAGGTTCAATTTGCCATGTTGCAAGGAGAGCTTAACTTCTGTCTGCTAGCTTGCCCTGCGCTCTTCCTTCTGACTATGCTGTCTACGTTGAACGCTCAGTGGATCTGCGCTCGACAGTGCAGCCTAGGCGGAGTAGTCGAACGCTGATTCACTGAGCGCTCAACACAGACAGCATCGTCAGAAGGAAAGTTGATAAAATAAATTACAAATGTTGTATTGTTCGATACATATGCGTACCGAACCGAAAGCACTGTATCGAACGGTTCAATATCGATACGAGTATCGTTGCTCCCCTAATACATATATATATACATATATATATACATATATAGTGTATACTTTAACAGCATGTCACACAACCACATCATATAATTGAGGTTTGAGTCAAGACCCACCAGGTGCTGCAGCTCTGTTGCCTGGGAAACAGGATTGCCATTTACAATAACCTTTGTTCCTGTCATCGGGGTCAGCGTTACCCTGCGCTGTTCATTCCTGAACACAGCATGACGTTCCTGGATCCTAACGCACATAAAAACAAAAAAGGGGACTGATCCGACTTCTTCCCAGCTCCGTATATTTTTAGTATTGGACTCTGCTGCAGTCTGTTTGCATTATTCACACATCAAGATAATCCTTACTTATGTTATTAATGGATCTCCTCTCATTTTATGGATACCCAGCCTTTAACAGCTTTTGATTGGCTGCCCCTCACAAACAATTTTATGTAAGACAGAAAACTGATGTAAAGAATATTTAGACCCCATCAGTGTATATGCATACAGACGAAAAGACAATTTTCTTATTCTTTGCAATGATGGCAAACTCACCCTAGACCCTTGATACAAATGGACCGTGGGGAGGAGTCACACAGTCCGATGTCCCATTCCCCTAAAGATAAAAAGATTAACATTTCACCAAACATGTTAAAATCTGCGGGACATGTTTGTTACATTAAGCTGTTTAAGCCATTTAACTATCTGGTATTGTCCACCTTTAGTAGCTTCTTCTATCAGGGAGAGAACCATACATCTCGTGGCACAGATACAGAGAGATTCAGATGGACTAACCCTCCTGGATGAAAAGCTTCACCACCCCTGACAGCTGAGCATCCTCGTTGATGTTCAGGATGTAGGGATGCATCTGCATCATCCTCCTCTCCTGCCAGTGAGGACGAGGGAAACAAGAAACATCCATTTAAAGACACTACATACAAAACCTCCATCAAATGCATTTGCAGCCTTTGCTTGTGTGTTTTGCATGTCTGCATCTACGTATGTATCTATGCATGCACCTGTGTGATGTTAGCATACTGTTGCTCCCAGTCTTTCAGGGCCTCCTGCACATGCTGCTCCCATAGAGTCTGAATGGCTCTGATCTGAAGCTCATTGTGGGTCAGCAGCTGACGGAGCTCCTCTGAACACACAAAGATACGAGACGACCTGTCAACAGCTCTGAATCCCATTCTGCTGCATTCAAACGCTGATTCTTACTGGTCTCGTCATTCGCCCTGCGTCCCTCCTGGCCCAGACGGCTCAGACGCTGCAACAGTCTGGCGTTCTCTGCCTTTAGTTCTTTAACGAGACGCTCGGTGGGGCTCTCGTTCACCACTGCACGGTTCTGGATACGCTTTGCCCTGAAGAAGTGGAAAAGGTGGAGGGACAAGAAGTTAGGTGTAGAACGACATAAAGGAGAGGCCAAAAAGAACTAAAGTATAAAACGTATATTAAATATGTTACTTATAGAGCAGAAGGGAAATATCCAGAAGACTTTACAGTGCTTATTGTACCTCTCAGCATAGCGCAGCGTGGAGAGAGACTCCTCATAGCAGATATCAGCAGGGCTCAATGTGGCAATCTCAAAAACAAATATATTCAATTTACTTTAAAAGCATCTTCCAATGACTCAACCTCGTATCAAATGAGTGTCCGATACCATAACAGTGCGACTGTTGCCTCCCAGTGCAGACTGCAGCAACTTTGTGAGGGCCGAGTCTCTGTAAGGAATATGGACAACCTTCTTCCCCACCGCAACATCAGCCAGGGAGCTGGAGGAGAGATGAGGGAAGAGTGTCAAAAATACTAAAGTAAATGCAAAGTAAATCAAGTCAAACAGCAGGTCACCTGATGACATTGCCCAGGGTGGTGAGGCTCAGGTTGATGGCCGTGCCCTCTTTGAGCCTATCAGCTTCTGACCCCGATGAACGCTGACGCTCACTGCCAGCCAGGTCCACCAGGTTTATGTTGGACTGCTTCGTGATGCTCTCTTTAGAGAAGATCTGACAGGAATAATATAACTTACATAAATGTAGATTTATACAACATATGTTTGTTCTTGTATTAATTATGTTAACAAATTGGAAAAGTGTGCACAGAACCTCTTTACCTGTTTGAGCTGGAGGATAATGAGCATGTGCGATCGACTGCTGTTGGCGTTCATGTGGGTGGCGGCAGTGGTTCGAGTCCTCGTCCCCTGCTCCATCAACTGCTCCACCTGCAAACACATTTTTCTGAACAAAAATATATTTTTTGGTTTTTAGATTAAACAGCAGCATGTCCCTTTGTATGCTTCGACATCGCCCAGTGTGGTGGGGCTCAGACTGATGGCCGTATCGTCTTTAACTCTGTTAGTTTCTGACTCTGATGAATGCTGATGCTCACTGCCAGACGAGTCCAACAGATTCATGCTGGACTGCTTCGTGAGGCTCTCTTTGAAGAAGATCACAAAGCATTTAATTCCCTAAAAATTCTAATATTAACTGCACATGACTGCAACCTTAGCCTTTGGCTACTGCAGTTGATTGGTTTGGTTTGTATCCTTTTTCCATTCATCTCTCTACCTGAGCTGCAGTCTCGCAGGGGACTGTGCGGAGACCCTCCACATAGAAACCTCGTTGCTGCTCTTCTCTGACTCTGAGCCCGCCCGGAGTCCGAGACGCCCGAGACAGCAAGTCAACCACCTGGACAGAGAGGGGAGGAAAAGGAAGAGTCAGGAAACATAATAGCATCGTAGCATGTATCATATCCAGAGAAACGAATTTGCTCCAAACACCACCTGCTCATTATAGATTTCCAACATACTGAAAAAGACCTGCAGGGACATGAAGAAGAAACACATTTTAGATCATTTACACACTGAATCATTCACAGCATTCTGCATCGTCTTGTGCTTTTCCTTCACCTGACATTGTCTGTTCTCCTGGTTTTCTTTGATGGCTTGAAACAACCGGTCGCAGAGTTTAGGAATCAGGCCTTTGTTAGGCCCATAACCCATCATCGAGTAACTCTTCCCTGAGCCGGTCTGACCGTAGGCTAACAATGTGGCATTATAACCCTGCGCATGTAATTTTAGAACATTTGTTATTAAGAGTTGAGACGTGAGATAGAGAGTATCAGATAAAGACTGAGTGCTACCTGCAGCGCATTTTCCAATATTCCTTCTCCCAAATCTTGGAACACGCTGTCCTGGGAATGGATGATATCTCATGAGATGTAAATTAATTCTTATTAATCTTATAACTCACTTCATATCCATTCAGATTTATTCTGCCCAAACCATCTAGATTTTATCTTGCACAACACACTCCCAGCTCATTTATGACCTGACCTGGTCAGCGTATCTCCCTCCTGGCTCTTCAGGCACATAGATACCCCTGTGGTCTCTTGTGAAACCGCTGTGGGACCAATAGGCATAATCGAAACAGAAAGACCGTCGGTTCTGGGAATCCCGTGGATCCTGGATGGTGATGGAGCTCGAAACCATGGATATGATACAGCGACTGCCCGCATCCCTCTCTCTCTGAGTGAAGGAAGAAAACGAAAGAAGATGAAATGATGGAGAGAGACTAAAAAGAGCTGGGAGAGCAAATGGTTTATAAAAGCATTTATTTTAGATTTCAAGGAAAATGTGAGGGTAAGTGCAAGGGAAGGTAGGAGACACAATAACACACAATTTGAATTTTGAATTTTATATTTACTGTTGTAAATGTTAAAAGAAGCAACAGGATTTATCAGGGTAAATAAAGTATGCAGTATATCAGTGTGGGTCACACCTTAAGAATACAAAATATGAGTATTTAAAAAGCAGACAGCAAAGGCTTACAAAAGAAAAATAAATAGTGGTTATTATAGAAAACATCAGCACACTGACCTTGTTGAACGGTCGGACTCTGACAGCCACTTTGACACAGTCCTTACTGTGCATGTCTGAGACTTTAGCCCTCATGGTGCAGCAGGCGAGTATCGGCACAGGACACGGGCAGACCGACTGATCAGCTCCCTCACTCAGAACAACACAATGCTGTGTCGAGTTACACGGTAACATGAGCGCAGTCGGGGCTGTGTGACAGGAACGCTGGTGTACACTTTAACCTGTTTAACTGAAAACATGGATCGGTTTGCTAAAAGATGGAAGCAATTTTAAGAATGGAAATGAAAACAGAATGGCATTTAAACAGATCCTTGTCTAATGTTATTGATTACTAAAGCACTTCATACAGCTCTAAAAACATAACAGATGTGTAGAAAGTACTGCTACACATTTTATGATCTCCGACTATTCGCTAAAGTAATGATCATGAGAGTTGTTATGGGTAGAAATATGCTTTTCTTTCTTTCTTTTTTTTACCCTCTCCTAGCCTCTCTCAGCAAGATGGACCAGAAGAGAAAAGGCTGGTTTCACTTTCACCTCATCTACACTATAAATTATAAAAGAGACACAAAAGCCCTGGGGGAGTACACACAACACACTTACACATGCTTTTATACCAACATCTAAGCCTTCTGTGAGATCAAATTTCACAGCAACAGCTCGTGGCAAGTGCCAGTGTAAAGATGCCAAAATCATCCCTTTTTTGTTGTGGTGTTGTGGTGGTGAGGGTGTAAAGCTCGACTGACTTCCAACCTCTGAGGGACCACAGGATGTCGCCTGTGTTATTTTTGTTTTTATTTTTTGCTTTCAGCTCCTGTCAGTAGCTGTCAGCAGTGTAAACTGACATAAACAGGATTTCTGTTTTCTGTGGTTATTTCATTCATGCATTCAAAGACACTTTCCGCAAATTGTCTTTCAAAATAAATTAAATCCAAAATGAGCTGAAGCTATCAGGAGAATGTGAAAAAAAACCCTTCTGTTGCTTTATCCAAAATGTATATGTGTGTGTTACACTGATACAGACTGAAACTGAAGGGCTGTATCGTAGTGTGTAATACCCATTTCTGCCACAAGATGGTGGAACAAGCCAGGCAAGACATTTAAAACATGTTCTTGTAAAAATTTGGGGTTGCGGAAGAAGATAGGGATAGTACGGTAGCCCTGAGAGGCCAAACGGACTGCAACTTCAGAAAACAGGTGTTTTCTTTTTACAGCATTTTTCTTTTTGCAGTCCGTTTGGCCTCTCAGGGCCACCGTAGTGATAGGTCTAAAAATCAGCATCAAAAGCTAAAAGCACAGTAATGCTACAGTCACACCCAGGAAGACTGTGGTTGGACGCTGGCGCGACCACGTGCAACGAACATATGAACTTCTCGGCTTTGAAATGGTTGATTTGAAAATGGGGGCCAGGTTAGCAGCAGCTTTCGGTCATTTGCTGTGTTCAAAGTGATTTTAGTGCAACCAAACAGAAATCAAAGTAAGCCTGCTATCAGTTTACAAATGCACGGCTGGTAAACAGCCTCACACCTTTAATGGCTTACATTCAGAAATCAGCCAGAACCTCGTAGACCGAAACAGAAATGGAAAAATTCCTCCATAAACAGTGTGGTAGTTGTTCTAGGATAGCAATTTAACTGCAAAATTACAAAGGTACTTGGCAACAATCTTACAACAAAACCAGTATACAACAAATTGAGTCAAATCCTCCGTTTGAAAGAGACCCGTTGCAGACAAGTTGCTCTGATTGGTGCAGACTGACTGATTGCAACATGCATTTATAAATGTGACAGCAGTCATTTGCAAACTTTTGCCAAACTGTCTGAGAACCTGGCTGGCTGCAGTGCACCTTGCAAACAAAAGTGGTTTCCAGTGATTGCGGGTGTTGCATTCCAATCAAGAGACTCAAACAGGAACCACCGATTTTTCCTGGCCATAAGGAGGCTGACATTCAATTCTTACTCCATCACTGAGCTGCAACATATCCCAAAAAAACCACCTTTCTGGTAATACCAAATAGTACCTTTATGTTGGTGAATTGCACTGAATTGAAAGACGCAACACAAATATTCAAGCTTTGCCATATTTATCAAAGAGCAGTCATCAAAAATAAGACATTCTACTACATTCATCAGAAAATAGCCTATGTGTCAGATGTTGATTACGATGAATTTAATCAAACCTATTAACATGTCCCAAATCAAGTTTTACATAAGCAAACCGTTGTGCAAGTTTGTTTTGTGTTTTAGACGATATACAACACCCCATAACATTTTACAGTCCAAACGTGCTAACAGTGCTGTCTTTCACAGAATATCTCTTAAATCAAGTTTAATTTAAGACTAGGGCATAGGCAGTATGATTAGATGACCAAATGCATTCAAGAGACACTTAAAAATTCAGAATCAACATAACTGTTTATTATTTATTTATTAACTTTATTTGGAACATAGCAAAAAAACCAAAATACTATATACAAATTTAGCAGTAGAAATGTATCTCCACTGGGTTGGTTGCTTTTCTTCTTAAATAGAAAAAACAGCAGGCCTTGAACTTTTAAAAGTAAAACAACAACAAATTTTAAAAGAATGTAAAAACCTCTTTAAATCAGAGGCAAGTTCGTTTCAGTCTCTGGTTGTATTAATGGGAGCCTTTAAAAATCCACAATGATTGCTTTCCCTTGAGTCATTCTGCGTGGAGAGAATCAGGCCGAGGGCTGCAGCAGAACATCGAGCACAAAATGGCCACAGACGTAAAAGCGAATGAAATCAAGTTAAAGAAGTACATGTAAACTCCAAAAATATAGTCTCTCACACGCTGCTAACCACCAGCGTGCCTTGTCCCAAAAATAGATTTTTCTGCCTGCATTGCTTTTTTGATTTCCTCCCAACAGGGAAGTCAATCTTGAATCTGCAGCGCTGTGAGGCTTTTGAGGAAATGCGACTGTCTCGAGTTCGGGCATACATTTTTATTTGACAGCTCACAGCTGAGGTGGTTGAAATGTCCATGCAGCCGTCTGAGGTTCACTGGTTAAAAACCGCCGCAAACCTTCCTATAGTTTCTTCCTCCGCGTGACAGGTTTTGTAAAAACTGTGTCCAAGACACGTTTACGTCGAAGGTTCCTGCTGGTGGTCGGTTCCTCTCCCTCTTTAACCCTCCTCGGTGCTCGTGGCATCGAATCGACTGGACTGGGCAGAGGCGAGATCAGTTCGACTTCTGCAAAGGGAAGCGGCGTTGCGACAGCTTTGGATCTGGGGGGATGGAAATTTCAGTTAAAATAAAACCTGCCAATGTGATGTATAATCCGTATTAATGCCAAGACTCAGATTACCGAAAAGCACCACTGAAAGACACAGGAAATCATTCCTGCCTGTGGCCATCTCCCTGTGCAACTCATCCACTTAACACACTGTTTACTGCAACAGCTACACCCTTCTTGCACATTTTCTTTGTTAATATGTGACTTTTATGTATATATATGCCTGTATATACTGTGCTATTCTTAGTTAGTGTATTGTCTGTCTTTGTTAATGTTTGTTTATAATGGAGCACTGTAACAAAAAATTATTTCCCCTAGGGATCAATAAAGTATTCTGATATAGATGTTAAATAAACAAAATAGAAAAATACACAGATACAACTGACATACATATGAATTAAATAATTTATAATAATAATAATAAATTTTCCTTCTTGGTGACCTGTGTATGCAAGTATTTTTACTTGTTTTGCTAACTCGGTCATTAACACCACCACAGTACAGACTTGTAACAGGAAACCTCAGCCTCTATTTACTATTTATGAACATTACTTTATATATATGCGGCATTTCCTGCACCTATCTAGATCTATCTCTCTATATCTATATATCTCTCTGTCTCTATCTATGACAGATATCTAGATATATCCATCTATAGTTTACTTTCATTTTATGACGCTGTATTTTTGCCCGCGTTTCGGTGTAGGATGTAGTTTCTTACTTGGCAGTTCGCTTGTTTGTTTTGCTGCTTTTAGTAGCGCCTGCGTCTCTCTCGACTTCTACATTATGTTCTGAAGACATTTCATCCTGGAAAAAAAGAGAAAAATGGCATCTTCAAAAGAGCTTTCATTTCATTCATCAGTACTTCTGTTACAACCCTTAGTTATCTAGCTTCTGTAGAGCAGTGGTTTAAACTCTTGTGTGCGCTGCGTCCAACATCCTGGTTCAAAGGCTCATAACTGATAGAATAACTATGACGGGGGAGATATATAAAAACAAAATAAACAAATGCAAAGAGAGAGAGAGAAAAAAAAAAAAAGAGATTCGTTATCTTTAGGATAGAAAAAGAAATCAAGTGTGAACAAAGTTGAAGTTCCTACCTGCACTTTGACTCTGCTGCGAGTGACGGGCGCCTCACGTTGTTCAGAGGAATCTGCTCTTCGGGCTGACACAGACACAACAAAGGGTTACAACCATTTACAGAAAAATAAATAAATATGAAGAAACTGATACTCGGCTCACCTCTTGTTCGTCTTCGCGAGGGGGAATAGATGAATGAATTCTCGCCTGGACTGGATTCATCATCCTCAGGTTGTGGGACCAGCCAGTCTTTCCCCAGGGAGTGAACCTGCTCCACTGATGACTTTTTATTCCTCTTGCTTGTTCTCAGCGCCTTCTTAACCATGGCATCATCTGTTTAAGAGGTTACACTTTTAGATCAACACATTTTGAATTCTACATGCACATCATACAAGTTAAACCAGCATGCAGTAGAATAAATTCAGTCTCTTTGTAATCTTCACTAATTTGAACTCGTTGGTACATACAGCTTCACACCGACTGTTCTTTTCTTCTCCCACACAGCCATATTTTAAGTTAAATTCATACCTTCCTGCTTCTCTTCCTCATCTTTAAGTCTCTTGATAAGGGCATCAGCAACAGGAGTCTTAGAGTCCACCTCCAACGGTGAGTTCAAAAGGGGAAGATCTTCCTCTGGGTGGTCCCAAAGTTTGCTTCTAGTGGGGCGACGGGAGTTGGTTCGACTCGCACTTCTGGGCGGTTCGGGTTCGTGTAAATCTCCTGTCTCTGTTGCGTTTTCAGCAGTCGTCTCTCCTTGTGTCTTTTCTGGACTCTTAGAAAGCGACACAGGAACCAGTTTCACCTGGAAATGTTAAATGTAAAAAATGAACGATGGATGGATTGGGATTGCAACATGTAATATGAAAAAATATATATATAAAAAGGCATGCATGATAACTAGAGGTGAAAATCAAAAATGAAAATAAAAGCATTTCATGAAATATGCTTCAAATATTAAGATCATACTTGAGCAGCCTATCTGCAAACATAATCTGTGCAGTTTTGTAGTCCTGGTGTTAAATAAATATAATCTACAAGGTTCAGCATATCAGTTTTACAGATTATAGACAGCTTTCTGAATTCTTACCTGTGGATATACAGTTAGGCTAATCTGGCTTGAGTGTCGAGTTGTCCGGCCAGGGCTAGGAAGCTGCTCTTCTTTGTCTTCTACTTTCTCCAGCACAGTGGACAAAGTCTCTGATGCTTCCGTCTTTGTCCTTCTGGAGCTCCGTCTTACAGGAGAGGCAAACACCTCATCCTGTTCGTGTTCTTCTTTCACGATCTCAAGCGGCGTCGCCACCACTTCAGTGCTACTCGTAATCCTTCGGCTGGACCTCCTTGGAGTCTTTACCTGAGATGCTGCGTGTTTGGATGGGGTTGGAATCTTTGAGCTTGTTCGTCGACTTGGTTTTATTACGGTAACTTCCTCCTCGTGTTTGACTTCATCATCTGTGGCTGTAGACACCTCACTGCCACTTTGAGTCCTTTGACTGGTCCTTGTTGCAGCCACCCTCTGCGAACGTCTGGATGGAGACAATGCCTTGGAGGTTGACGCAACTGAAGTATTGTTATCCATGACCTCAACCTCTTCGTCCTCTTCTTTTGGAAGCTCTGGCTGTGTTTTGCGGGTACTTCTTCGAGGTGTGCTGGCTGGGACTTTGGTTTCTTTAGCCTGTTTACCTTTCCTAGGTGTACGACTCGGTGACGCAGGGACCAGAGTGCTTGTTTTTGTGTCCTCCATTTCCCTGTCGTCCTCTGGCTCATTTGCTTCCTCTGACAGAGGAGAGATAAAAGTTACCATCCTCCCCCTCGTCATCCTCCGTGTTGGAGTGGAAGGAGTCTTCTTCCTCTGAGAGGTAGTAGGCTCTTGTACAGGCTCTTCATCCAGCTCACTGTTTAAGCTCAAAGCCTGCTTTACAGGTTTCTCTTCAACACTTTCATCTGTTCTCGTGCTTCCCTCACCTATCTGCTGCGTTTCCTTCTCCGTTTTAATTTCTTCATCTTTTTCCTCGTCTGCCTCCATTGATGATTTGCGGTCCTGCAGCTCCTCTTCTTCCGTGATAGGCTCCGTTTCTGCACTAGTGCCATTCTCCTCAGGCTCTTCCCGCTCCTCAGCAGGATGGTGTTTGTCCTTTGCTTCCACTGCTACATCAGCAGCTTCTACCTGTGCCAGAGATTCCACGGCTGCAAGACATTCTTCCAATGTAGCTGGGACAGAGACTGAAACAGCAGCAGACTCATGGTCTTCAGTCAACATTACCAACTCTGCAGCCTTCTGCTTTTTAGCATCATCTGACTCTTGGTTTGCTTCAGTAGATTCAGTTTCAAAGTCAGCTTGGAGTTGAACAATTTCTGTGCCATCTATATAGTTCCCATCAACCATTTCAATCTCTTCTTGTGAGGCTTCTTCACACTGGGTGGTATCCTGGTCCTCTGTGCTCAAAAGAATAACCTCAGGTTTGGCCAGAATTTCATTAGTATCCATAACCTGATACTGAATCGAAGGGTCACACGATTGCAAATTATTCTCCATAGGTAGTATGCCTATCCCTTTATCTCCATCCTCATCCACATCCAACATCAAGGAGAAACTGCCGTGACTTTCATCAGCCACAACAGTTGGACGAAGCTCAGGAAGATCCATCTGAGCTCCATCAACCAGGCCGTGCTGTCCCTCCACGAGCTCCACGGGTACCAAAAGGGTGGTAGAAGGTTTGAGCTCCATGTATGGCAATCCTTGCTCTACCGCTTCATCTGGATCCATCATTCCATCATCTGCCCCAAGTCTCACCATAACCACTTCACCCTCTATGTCCTCATCTACCATCTATAAATAAGCAAACACAGAAAGTGAGTTTTTATGAAAGATTTTAAGTACAAAATTAAAAAACAAACAAGACGTATTCAAACATTTTGTTCTGTCTGATGAAAATGAAAAAAAATCCTCAAATGAAAAAGTCGCAAATGTGTCTAAATATTTACACATGACTACATTTTTAAAATAATCAAATGAATTTCCACTTGCTCAGATTGTATACCATCTACTACACGACACACAAAACCCTTCAGGCCTACATTTGTTACCTTCATCTCTGCATTTGGGGTGATCAGAGACAACACAGCAGCCTCCTGCTCCGCTTGTGTTTGCAAGAAGTGTGTGTGGCTCTGCTGTACAAAGGATGGACTGGGTTGGAGGGATGGCAGCTTGTCAGTACCCGGGACCTCCTCAATGATCTCCACCTCACTACCAGAATCTTCTTCTTCCTCTTCCTCCTCCTCATCTTCTTGGTCTGACACTTCCTCCTCATCTTCATCCTCCTCGTCTTCAGACCCAGAGCTAGAAAGGTCTTCACTGTCGTTGACGCTCACAACAGCTATGAGATATTAAACAGAAGCAGAGAAGAAATTTGTAAAACAGCACTGTAATATTAATAGCACCACTGTTGATGTGAAATGCGTGTACAGTTTTCCTCACAGTGGGAATCGGTGCCAGTTGGCTCTGAGGAGGTTACAGAAGCAGCAGACTTTTGGGTGGTAAACATCGGGGGAGCTTCAGCATCGGCCTGCGTCTCCTCTTCATCTTTACCTAAAGGCTCACTGAGAGAGAGTGAGAACAACAGCCATTTTTAACTTCTTGAAAACAACAAGACCGAGTTACATAACATCCTACTGTGAAACAAACTCATGCTAGCAGTACACCGACTGGTAAACAGATTGTGATCATTCTTGTTCCTTTAGAACAGTCAAGATTTAATTCTCAAAACCTGGATAAACTACAGCTTTGGTCCTGGCACCAAAACAACAATTCAGTACTTAAGCAAATGAAACAAGTTATGTTCCTAAAAACATTTCCTTCTCCTCTGGTAAAAAACACAGAACTGAATGTTTGAACCAACGACTAAAAATCTAGTATGATCGGTTTTACAGTTAATCTTTATTGTATCGTATCCTTATGGGTTATGTACGGAGGTGTATAAGGGCCACATCAAGAAAAAAATATATCATTGATCATTTTGAGAATAAAGCTGAAATGTGCAAACTGCCACGTTTGCTACATCCTCTACAAAATTGTTTGTTTAGAGCATTTAGTGAAACAAATTGATCAGCCGTCTTGTGATACAACATACATCCTCTTAATTGCACAAGGGTCTAACAGTCGCTAACCTCACAACTGTCCATTACCAACCCACTCTTGCAAGTTTGTGTTTTTCCGACTGCACCATCTTTTCAGCGTCCTTATACTGATCACTAGTGGTGCAACGGATCACGGTTGATCCGTAATTCGAACCGATCCCACTCCACGGTTCGGTACGCACGTGATCCGAAGATTCGAAAAAGAAGAAAAAAAAAAAAAAGTATGTGTATGGTGCGCGTGGTCAGTCTGTCAAGCGATCGTTATGGCCAGCGCTAGCGGTCCAAGTGGAGGAGCAGAGGAGTTTGCGGCACTTAAGCAGCCCTTTGCTGCCCACTCCGACCGGGCTAAAGCTATTACAAAAGCTACTGGGGTGTTTAGCTGCAGACGGGAGACCGTATTCCCTTGTACAAAACAGGGGGTTTAAACTATGATGAACGTGCTTGAGCCATGCTATGATATCCCGTTGCGCGTCCACTTCAGTGACAAGATCGTACCCAGGCATGTATGAGCAGGAAAAGTTTAAAGTTATGGCTGAACTGTCCCAGGCATCTTCTGTTGCGCAACTACAAATGGGTGGACCTCCAGGTCAACGGAAAGCCACGTGACCGTGACCACTCATTATATCACAGCGGAGTGGTAGATACAAAGCCCTGCCCTATACTGCACCTTAATTTGATTTTATATAATTCCGTGGAATGAGTCTTGAGTTGAATGTTTTAATAGGCAAAAAATACTTAAATGTTAAAATTTTGTCTTTTTCTTTTTTTGCTGATCCGAAAATTGATCCGATCCGTGACTTAAAACCGTGATCCGATCCGAACCGTGAGATTTTTGATCCGTTGCACCACTACTGATCACCCTGCTGTGTTAATGTGCTAAAAGAGACATCATTTCCTTCCTTGTCACTAAAACCGATTCTGAAGTATGATTTCAATAACTCAGAGCCTATAGCAATTTTAATTCTCAGAATTTTGACTTTATTCTCAACATGATCAATAATATTTCTTTTCTTAATGTGACCCTAAATACTCCTTCGTAGCTATGAGTTTAAACGACTCTGTTTTTTTTTTATGTTTACCTGTTGAAGGAAGGCTGGTTCTGTGATGTATTGTGGATTGCTGAGCGGGTGAGTGGAGGAGACAGATCACTACCAAACAGATGCCTCTGAACAAACTCTGTCAGATCTGATGGAAGGAAAAACAGCAACTTTATTAAACTTTAAAGAAACAACACAAAAAGACAGTAATCACCATCATTACCATGTAGTTGCCCAAGAAAAAAAATCATTATTCAATATAATAAAAATCTGGAATCTGAAGTAATTTTAATTTGAAACCAACAGATAAAAGTAATTAGTATGTCTTCAACAATTTTTAGAAGACTTTCTTCACACCTTTTACCACCTCGAGTATCGCGAATCCTTATAGTCTAATCTAATGTGGTAAAATCGTTTAACTTTATCAGTTACAATATAGATTAATAAGTTGAAATGTGGACCTGTTGATTGTTCCAGATCTGCCTCTTCACTTGTCGTTTCAGTTACTCCAGGAGGTTCAGCATGCTCGCTGAACTCTGTGGCCTCTGATTGGACATCCCGGCCCTCGTCTCTAACTGGGAGATCTTGAGATTCAGCGTCAGTGCTAGAGTCTGCGCTGTCAGTTCCCTGGTCACGATCTAGTAGAATACATGTTTTGTCAAGCAATGTTTGAGAGAAGTACTGCCAAACGTATTTTCAAAATCATGATTTTGGATTTCGGTGCAGTGCAACCTGCTCCAAAAATCAGTTCTGAAAAAACAAACTATAAAAACAAATAAGAATAAATTACCTTGAAGATGAATAGATGTCTCATTTTGGTCAACAATGGCAGCATCTTGCTTGGTGCTTGACTCAACGTCCAGATCATCTTCTTTATTAGACTGAATTTCTTCCTCAGTTTTAGCCTCCTGGTCAAGATCAACTTCCATCACATCCTCTGGTGTATTTTCTTCCCTTACGTCATCTTCTTCCTTTTCTGAATCCTCTGACGTCAGAGGAAGGGTTTGCTCAGTTGCTGGTGAGGCCATTACCTCGGCTGTTGCCGCGGGTTCTTTTTCAGCCAAGAATTTAACATTCACCGTCACTACATCATCATCATCATCTTTCTCTGTACTGACGTGTCCATCCTTTTCCTCATTGTTTATTGAAAGAGGAGCATCAAAATACTCTAGAGTGGTGTCTGTTGACCGAACAGATGTTGTGCTGGTGTCAAGGTTAAAACTAAGATGTGTTTGTGTTGCATCCGATTGTTTTTGTTCTGCAGCGCCTTCAAGGGCGGAGGATAACTCGCTCTCGGAGCGTTTCAGCTGTGAGGGAATTCCACCTTCTGAAGGCAAGAACTTTACATGTGGTTGTTCCCCTTCCTCATCTCCATCTTCTTCCTCTTCAGCAGGCTGTAATGACCAGGTCTTACGTGTGGCCTTGGACAGTGCCGAGCTTCTGGTCAGCCGACTAATCTCACTGTCTGCTGCCATCTACAGAAAAAACAGAGATGATTGGAAGACACAGTTTATTTATTAGACCATCATAATGCACAATTAGTTTTTTTTTTCTTGTTTAAGATAATTAAAAATAAAAAAAAGGAGCCAGGTGGTTCCCCTATTAACATGCTCAGCTAAAATTAGCTGCAACCTCACAAATGGAAAAAAGAGGTTCTGTGTGTTCCACGTGTGCCTTTTTTTTCTTACCCCATTAGTCCATCGGATGCCCTTCTCAACTTCTGGGGATTCTGACTCTTCAATAAAGGTGATACGGTTCTCTTTGCTGCGGATAGGAGGTGTAATAGAGCGACCTGGTGAAGCAGAAGGCGTGGCAACGGGTGTGGGCCTCAGGCTGCTGCGCAGGATGGACTGGGGAGTGAAGGCTGAGAAGACTGGGCCAGAAGCAGCCAAGGCCCGGGCTCGCTGACGAGGAAAACACATGAAAAGTGTGAGTAACAAAATACTAAAGATACTCCACAGTATTATCATAAACTATTAAATATCACAAAAAGCATAGAAAATATGAATACTGTAATCCTGGACTACATAACAACAAGCAATTCTAAATTCATCTACTGACCTTGACAACCTGAGGTGTTTGCAGCAAACAGAGTTCAGGTGCTTTGCTAACACTCTTGGGTGAAACCCAGGCACTGGGAGGTCTGGGAGGGCTGAGAAGAGGCCGAGGTGTTTGACAGGAAGGATGAACCACCAAATCGATCAGCCTGGGAGGAGGAACACAAACATGAATTTAGGATACTGTCTTACCAAAATTTAACATTACGTGGAGTACAATAACCAGATATTTTAATATTTATACAACATATTTTAATATTAACATTTTTATAAAATAAGAAATGAAAAAATAAATTAGAAAGACAGCTTTGTGTCAGATGGACAAACACGTCAAGTTAATATCAACGTTTCCCCCTCATGATCGGTAAAATCCGTATTATACGATTCAGTTTCACTGATGTACCTTGACTTTCGTTTGGAGGTCATGGTGATTGGAGTTCCAAGGAATGGTTCAGGAAGGCCAATGGAGGATGGCTTAGGGCTAGAGCCAGGAACCTCAGCTGCCCTGGGGCTGGAAAAAATGACCAGGCAACAATTTGCAATAAGCAAATTAAATAAATCAAAATGCAAATTTTTTTTTTTTAAAAAAAGTTAATTTCAAGATGCAATTTTAGTATTTTATATTGACCTGTTAGCAGGAGAGCACTGTGGTGTAGCTCCTTTGCCTAACCACACTTCTTCAATCTTGCTCAGGACATTGTTGATAAAACCAGCCCTGGACATTACCTTCTCTTTAGCGGTGTGTTTGGTGATGGTTGACAGTGGCTGTGGCCGGGACACTGGGACAGAGAAAGAAAAAACATTGTGCATTTGCTGAATAACCCTCTTCGGGATTATTATGATACTCTGTAAATGCTTCAACACAGTCCTGTGAAAACAGGTTTCCACTGAGGTGAACTGCTACAAACATGAAGCGTCTCATTACCTTCTCTGTGGATGGTGTTGGGATGTTGGTAGGGCTTAGCTCTCTCCATTGCCAGTTTCCTCTGAACTCTCGGCAAAACTTTGCCATACAGATCCAGGATGGTGTTCCTGGTGTTGGATCGTTCTTTAAGCTTTGGGTCTCGTTCGTTCTATGATTAAAAAACAAAAGCACAAACAAGAGAACATGGTTAGAAAAAGCTTATTTCTATATAAATCTAATAGTCACAGAATTTCTACCATTTCCATTTTATTAGCTTCTATATGTCAAACATACCACTAAGTTCATTCTCAGGGTGTGGTTGAGCTGCAGAGCAGGGATGTAGTTTGCTTGCTGAAGGTAGTGAACCATCAGTAGTTCTCTGTTCTGGAGACCACCTGTCCCCTGGAGAAACTTCTCCAAACATTCCTAAAACACAAACCAATAACCAGGGATTTAAGCAATAATTTAAAAATACAAAGGTGAAACAATTACAATGTAATTAAAAATAAATAAATAAGAAAACAAATCAGAAATCTCACAACCAACTTTTTATCAGTGCTTTCACCATCTCTCTACCTGTTCATTGAGGCCCAGGGGCAGCTTGAGCAGCTCCTTGATGAGGCCCAACTCCTGGCAGCTTTCATACAGGAAACCGAGCAGCTCAGTCATGTTGAGGCGATTAGAGTGCTGCCGGAGGAGGTACCATGCTTCTATGAGACACCTGGCGGGAGGGCAAACAGATTGGTTAATGAAGATCAAGCAGCTGCTGCATACTTGTAAAGAGATTAAAAGAATTAATAAATACTTTAATGCATTAAACGTACCTGTTGTGCAACAGCACAGACAGGCAAAGCTTGGCCTGTGAAGTGTTGGAAACCGCAGGTTTTGTGACATGGAAGTATCGTAGAGCCACTGACTGTTGGCCCTGGCACATCAGCGCTTGCAGAACGCGCTCATGCTGCCACTCAAAGTGAAACTGAGAAGCGGCTGGGTGCAAAAGAAGCTCAAACGAACTCTGATGAGGAAAAAACGAAGGAATTAACATTACACTTACTGAAGGATAAACATAAAAAAAACCTGTCACATCATGAGGTCTGATTATACATGCACATGTCTCTGAGTTAGCAAAGGCCTTTTCACATAGGACGCAGCACGCAAACCCATTCTTTTCTATTGCTTACGATGCATAATAATGGTTTCCAATCAATGCTTTTACCTGATGGTCATGATGGTCCAGGAGCCATAGGCCTTGTACTAGTTTAATGAGTCCAATAGGGATAGCAAAAGCTGTGGGGAAAGACTCCACTGATGCGCCGTCCTTATTGGGGAAGGAGTACATGACATCTAACAAGAGGTAAATCACCTGGAACAACAGGTCAAGGCTCATACAAGCAAAAGGAATCAAGTTAAAATCTCACTATAATGATCACAGCGTGTGTCCGTTCCCCCAATTTCTAGATGTGCTGATGAAATATACCATATAAACTACCTGGGATAGCAGGATTATCAACGTCAATATAGCCACTGGGAACTATTTTTATAAATCGCTCAAATCCTTAGAAACTATATATATTATTTGGAATAAAATTAAAATCAAAATTAACTGCAACATTAGGTCTATGTTATGTGTATGTTGTTGTTTGTAAATACATTTTTAGTGCATTGCCACTTTAGGGTCACTGGAATGTATTGTCTAACTGTAAATAAGTGTTTAAACAGCAGCATAACAGTGCCTATAATTCATTACTTTGTCATATCCTCCTGAGACCCGACCAATTCATTTTGTCCTCTGCAGTGGACAATAAAAATTAAACTGAAAGATACTTTTTTCCTTCAGTTCTCAGGAGGATATACAATGAATGTGTAGCATACAAAGCATAAGAATAAAGATATGAAAATATGAACAGCGTTTTCACCATCTCACTCTATAAAGTGAAAATGTTTGAATACATGAGTGAAATAAACAAATGATGATAGCCTGTTTTGCTAGTTCAAATTAGTGCTTAAGATGGTCATCTGTGTTAATATTTACTGAAGTTGACTGAAGTTAATGGTCTAAAAATAATCACTAACAATCTAACAGTTGTGTATATAGTGTTAAAATGCATACATGCTGAAGATATATGATTCTGTAAACAGACAGTATGAGTTGAAGGATACAATCGCATGTTTTGCAGCCTCATCAATGTTGTCCAGCAGATATATGTCAAGCAAGGCCTGCAAATCACACAATTGAGAATCTTAAAAATTATAAAAGCATATTAAATAATAAGTATTGTTTGTTTAAAAATAAAATGAATAAAGTAAAATATAGATTTAAATTCTTACATGCAGCGTAGGTGGTGGGTATTGCCCCGTTCCACCTTCATCCCTTTTCCACAGGTTCGTCAAGCGTTCGCCACACTGGCCAACTAAACCGTCGATCATCAGGCAGTCTGCGCACCACTTGCCCCTGAGAAAACAGCAGGTGGTCAGCATAATCAAAGGAAAACAGGAGACAACTCGTAAACCTGGAACGGGCACATCTCATAGACGTTTGCGTTTGTTATAAAGGAGGCCTAGATTTTAATGCATGTACACCCAAACTCCTTTTGTTACTCACTTGGCCAGCCTGGTCAGCTCCTCCCTGCGTATGGTGTAATAGTTGCTGATGACCGAGTGAGTATAGAAAGGCCTGGAAATCTGAAGAGCATCATCATCTAGTAAAGTAAGGAGAAACATTTTTTAAATAAATACAGCAATAATTTTCTAGTCGTTGCAAATAATTTGAAAATAAAGTTCAAATAAACAAACTAATGAAGACATGTGGACTAGTTACTCCAAGAACCTAGTCCTCCTTGTTTGCTTAAATAACCAGGGGTTAGTTATAACGGACATGTTTCTTTGCAGAAATAAACAAAACCAGTCGTTTTTTTAAGTGCTCTCACATTTATTATATTCACTTATTTAGTGACACGTTGTTAATTGGTCTTAAATGTGTTTCTCTTGAAAAATATATGCTTTTCCATTTTTTCATAGGGGTTTCATTTGATACATTTTCAGATTACGTATGACAGCATCACTTTACCTGAACCCTCAGGGAGCAAGCCAGTACGACAGAACCAAAGGACCACCTGAGCATACTTGGAGATGAGACTGGACACCATATTCTTGTTCATTAAACCCACCAGACCTGAAACAAGAACATAAATGAATGTTAGTGACAAAGGAGCTCACGATCCATGACAAATCATAGTTTATTACAAAGTGTAAAGTATGAAAAGAAAGTGTTGTATATGTTGTTGTCATCACTGTTTGGCTCTATTTCACAATCTAATGAAAATCAAAATCCCATCCATCCATTCTCTTCCTTGGATCACAAATGCAGGTCACACTCGGGACAAAATAATCTCCCTACACCAAAACCACAACTGTGTGTCAAAAGGCTTTGATAAATCAATAAAAAGAACTGCAGGCATTTTTTGCAGTCCATTAAATAAGGTTGTTGACCACACTACGGCAGCAGTTATTCTACTTTTAGTTATTCTACTCTAGATATGGACCTGTAGTCATGGACAAAGTCAAAGATTCACTAAAATCTGATCAACACTCCAGGAGGAGTAGTAATTCTTGTGGCTGGATGGAGACTTTTAAGGTACAGTGCTCATTGGACCTTCGGCCAGAAGAGCTAACCAATCAAAATACACAAATGGCTAAACTTCATAAAAGCTTTCTAAACAAAACTAATCAAAGGATATCGCATTACAACTTAAAAGTACCAATAAGTACCAATATGTGTTGACGTGTCAGTTAAAGCAGTTTCAACAACACGACAGCAAAATATAAAAGTTGTACATGCAACTGTGTGGACAGGGCACCTTTTTGTGTGAGCTCCTGAGCTTCACTGAGCAGACAGTGGAAAATGGCACTGAGGTTACTCAGCAGTCTTTGAGTGTGCTGCAGCAGCTGCATGGTCTGAGGGTCTGTGAAGTTAGATGAGCTGTCAAACAGCGGTGAACCTGCAGAGGATCACATAAATGGATCTATTAAAAATACATTTGCAAACACAAGCACAGGAATGTAAATAAATAAATAAATATTCATTCACAAATAATGTAAAATTCTGACAAGGAATAGAGCAAACATGTACCGGTATCTAATGAAAGGTGCTGCACAGATGGGTTATGCAAACATATGAATTCAAATCTATTCAAATGTATTAAAGGGAATGGAGAAGATTTATACACATATAGTTTTAGTTTATCACTAGTACACATTGAAGGTTGAGAAACTTTTGAAATGTAGTTAAACATCCGGTTTGTAAAAGTAACTTTCTAATTTAATAGAACATGTGTAAAAAACAAAAACAAACAAACAAACAAAAAAAAACATACAGATGCCATCCAGTTCCTCCTTGGTCTGAACTACTTTGTTCCAGGCCCAATCCAGGATGTAGCGCAGATTCAATGCAGAGCCTGGTTGTTCTGTTGAAGGAGAAGAGAATTTGGAGGCGTTAACATCAATATAGGTGGTTACAATTTGTACAGAGAAGAGTTTAGCACAGATTTAATAGAACATACAAGTATGCAACAGGTAAATGTATCTTTGTGAATAACTATCATGTATGCCGTGAAACTGGGTGACATGAGCAGTTTAAATAAATCTTATTTTTAGTTGTACCTTCTGCAGTCCACTGCTTAATGCAACCAGTTATCAGTCCCAAGGAACTAGTCTCCACCGCTGTAGACAAGATGGCATCAAGCTGCTCTTCCTGAAGAACAAAGATGAGAATACAAACGAATAAAAAAAAAAAAAAAAAGAATATTTCACTTGTAAATTTTTAAGAAAATCTTTTTTCAAATAATATATACAAAAAGAGGAAGTAAAAAAGTGGGGTCCACGTGACGCTCACAAGTCTGCATGTACCTGAGACAGGCTGGATGGCTGGGTGTCAGCCAGACGGGATGAAAGTAGGCCGGACATAAGGCAGTGAGAGTAGCTAGTGGAGATGGTGTCACTGGAACAAGGAGCAGCTTTCTTCAAAAAACCCAGGGTCTGGTTTTAATGACAAAAATGAAATGATTGTGGGTTTAAAATAAGTTTAACTTCAATGTATGCCTATATATTTAAGAGAGAGAGAAAGAAAACAAACAATACCAACAAAAAAAACCCAAAACAATGATGAGGTGAACAACAAGAAACTTGCCTCTTTCTGATACCCAGAGCATGTTAAGTGCACAATTCCAGAGTTGAGCAAACAAGTAGCATCTGAAATGGAAGAAAGGAAGAAGAGAGAGGGAGAAAAGCAAACCAAACTCATTTGTCATATTATAATTCAAAAAGAAGCATTTTAGAGGCTAATACAAGCTTACATTTTTGCATGTTTCCAAGCCAAGGCTGTGGTGCATGTGTTGTGTTAAACCTACCAAAGTTATAAGTGGTGGGGTTAAAGTACTGTTCTGGTGGAGGGCAAGTGAAGGGAAGGCCCCTGCTCAGGCTGCGCTCATGTACCACCACATCTAGGAAGACATGTGGAGATACCATCTGCACCACTGGATCCAGAGACCAAGCAGCAAGGTATGGACACATCTGCAGAGACTCTCCCGTTCTGCCATAAAACAACGAGTACAAAAATGCATTACATTAATATACTAAACTAAAACATGCATAAAATAAAAAAATGAAAACACAACAAATGTTTTGAAATCACTTACCTTAAAGAGTCTGGCATTTGTGCGTGGTACCAGCGGTTGATGTCAAAAACCCCGATGTAGGTAGACAGACTTCCTTGGCCGTAGGCCTTGACTTGCCAGGTAAAGATGGACACACTGGTGTCTGGAGATGCAACTGGAAAGGGAAAGAACAGAGGATAGATGAAAAGTGTGGTGTGAAGTGATTGAAGAAAGTAATAAAGACGATAAAGTTTAGATACGCTGTGTAAAGAAGGGTTCAGTGCTTTTAAATACCTTCATTCATGCTGTCGTCCCTGTCAGGATGAGGTCTGAATTTCTCAATAGTCTGGCAGCTCAGGAGGCGGGTGTTTGTGGCCTGTGCCCGGAGAGGGAAAGCCGTGCCACTTAAATCCTGACTGTAACGTTCCTCACAATACTCGAGACCCTGTGTGAGTGTAAGATAAAAAAATGTTTTAAAAAAGGATGTAACAGTTATTAATAGTTAGTATGAGGAATACACTGTGCATTTGCTGGGATCTGCCCAGTATAGGATTCACTATTTGAAATCAATATACATTTATTTCTTATATGCAATACAGACCTCATAGAGGATCTTTCCAGAAGTTAAACACTTTCTTTCACTGAAGGCCAACTGAAGCAAGCGCAGGGTGACCACGTCTCCCTCACTGTGTGGGAGTAAAAGGATGCAGAGGGAAATAAGAATTTGAAATAAACACAAACAAACAAATGCACACACACAGTCTGGCTGGAAGCAGTTCTTAAAAATACTTGTTTGTAAACTAAAGCAGAGTTAAAGGCAAAACTTACAGATCCTGCGAAGACTGGATCGCCCAGAGGTAGCAGCAGTTCCTGGGGTCGTTCTCTGGCTCCTGGAAAGTGAAGGCATATACAGGCACCCTGCCACCCTCTAACTGTGAGTGGTATCTGCAATAAACAATGGAAGAAAGGCAAATGCAAATATAAATATATATATATATATATATATGCTAAACATGCTATTCTTACTGTTTTGACTCTAGTGGGAACTACAACTTGCAAAATAAACACATCTTTTACACAAAGTCTACGGATAGAAGTCGGAAGAAATACTAGCACTCACTCTTTCTTTAAAGTCTTCATGTTCCACAGCTGTAAGTATCCATCTGAAAATCCTACTGCCAGGTGGTTGGTCCTAGAGATGTACTGCAGAGCTGTGGCTCCAACTCCACTGGGTCCATTCAGCTGGAGACAAAGATGTCTGCCCTCTCTTGTGCTGACTTCTCTTAGCTTGGGGATTTCTGCAGGAGATTTAGTCACTACCTGCAGGTCTGCAAACAGAATAAATATAAAGGGAGAGATTCTTTAAGAAAAAAAAGGACAATCTTTAGTTACCAGAATATGTTTGCATACAATGAAAAGGTGAAATGGGAACAGAAAGTACAGACATCCACAAAAGTATGAAAGCATAGTACACGTCACTTCCTCGTTGAAACTTCTCACCTGAAGCATCAAGTTCACTCTGGTTGCAGGAAAGATCATCGAGACAGAGGTCCACAAGGAGTACGTGACCGAGATCCGTTACTACGGCCGCAATTCCAAAGAACCAGCGCAAACCCTGGTGA
Source organism: Aulonocara sp. 'chitande type north' Nkhata Bay (assembly GCF_057382095.1). Taxonomy (NCBI): domain Eukaryota; kingdom Metazoa; phylum Chordata; class Actinopteri; order Cichliformes; family Cichlidae; genus Aulonocara; species Aulonocara sp. 'chitande type north' Nkhata Bay. The sequence goes on from NC_141344.1 coordinate 14,940,274, forward strand.
AGGTGTTGTGTTGACGTGCTTGCTCCGCCATAATTCACTAATGGCTCAATAGCTGTGATCTAGATGCAAGAGAGTTTTAGAAAAGAAAAACAGAAAATGTTCACGTTAACTAAAGTTCTAGAAACTTGAGTCTAAATGTTAAAATAGTAAAAACTATGGTCAACCCACTCTGCCTGGTATGACAACAGCCTTCACCACTCTTGACAGTCCCAAGTCATAAAGACACAGCACGCTGCCTTCTGTTTCCTCCAAGCCAACCAGCAAACCAGACCTGTTAAAATTAACCAGCAGAGGACTTAACATTTGCACTGTCATTATTTTTATTATGTATGCACTTCATAGTGAACTTTCACTGATTACATCCACATCCAAATGAGCCAAATAAATCATGAAATAAAGCCCGAACCGTTTCAGCCAGCTGAAGTCTCTGGCGGCAAGGACATTGGGTGGGTGCTCCCCTCCGCCACTGAAGCAGTATGCAGACAGCCGTTCTCCTGTCACTGCATGGACCACCTCCAAATGGGGTCCACAGGCCAGCCAGGCCAACCCGCTGCGACCTACATACACAGACAAGGACAGAAAAGTTAAAAGCTGCAGGTCATTGTGCAGTTTAAGCTGAAAGCTAGCCTTGTGATGATAAAGCAGGAAATTACTACAAAAAAATAAACATTTTTAAAAAGGCTTTTGGTATGTCTGATTTTGAGGTGATTTTCTTCCTCCCTTTTAATTACCCGATGTTGCAACATCAGTAACTTATTTACACGGTAAAAGAATTATGTGAAGCAAAATAATTAACAAAAAAAATACTAAAAACAACAAAAGAAATGAAAACCTATGTGTGTGTATGAATGGATTTTTATATTTAAGAAACAATCAGCTTTAACATCTGGATCGCTGTCTGCCTTTATTTTATGATGTTGCAAGTTCTTGAAATTCTTATTGTCCTGCAAAGTGAAAGTTGGTTCATGGATGGAAGCCTGGAAAGATGAGTTACCATTTGCACTTCCATTCATAACTTATCTGCTCTTTTATTTGTTTGCAAGAACATGCTGAAATTCTTTTCAAACCAAAAATCCATCCAATAGTAAAGTGTGTCAAAGTCAAAGGTCAGACAATATAGACCACATGTCCTAAACATGCAGATTAAGCAGCGACTTGGACAAAAAGAAAAAAAAATGTTTTTCTTGATGTCAGACTGTCATAAACCAAGTAGCTCATCAGATTTATTTTCATGTATTATTTAGTGATTCTTTTCCCACCGGGTGATATAGTTTCAATAGTTCATTATATAACATGTTTTCATATGACGATGATGGTATTGTATTTCATATCCTTTATTTGCTATTACAAATAAGAGAGAAGAAAAAAAGGCTGTTAAATGCTTAAAATAATAATGAAATATTCTTACCAACGGTAAACCTCCCATGAAGAACAGAATCTAGCGTAATCTCATCTTCCCCCAGAGCGTCTACAGTCACTCCTGAGAAAGGCAGCAAGCTGCTGGTGACTTGTGCAGTCAGGTCATGCATTGTTCACTGCATAAAAATAAAAAGGAAATAAATAAATGTTAAAAAGATTATTTTATTTACATTTCACCCAATCTTTTGGCCAAATATGATAAAACTATTATTAGATTTTTTTGGGGGGGGGCAGCTTACAAAATGGGCAGAGCCAAAAGGAAAATTATAAAACCAATTTTGTTAATTTGGGTTGAATTTACACAAAAAAGACAGACATTTTATTTATCAAAGGGGTCAGAAATAAAATGCACATATTTATGTCAAATAAGGAAACAAACTCAGGCTTGATTTGTATGTATTCATCTCCCACAGGCGCATTCTGAGCCAGTAAAAACCCTGTCAATAGTCAAAAACATCTATTTCCCTCCTTCCATATTACCCTAGCCAAGCTATTCGCTCATTAAGTAAACACAAATTAAAACGTCCTCCTGAACCCTTACTAATCCCTAAAACCACTTTGGGGTTTATGTGCTTGACCAGGTTTCTACACAAAAGAGGTCTTTCTTTCAAAACACTGCCTGCGCCCCCCCAGTTGTCAGGAAATATGCTGTCAGCAAACTTTTGGACAGCTGGGGCTGAGAATGGGCTTGCTTTCCAATCCACAACTCGTGGCATACAGCTGCACATCTGTTAGCACATTCTTCTCACAGTGAGATGAGAAGTAAAGCGCTATTACAATAATAGAGTAGCCAACCTGCTCAAGTGGCCTTTTCCCCCCCTGTTCATAATAACTGACACTACCAAAACATGTAAATTCACAGGTCTACATCAACAGCACTGTAAACTAGAGATTTCAAGGTCATTTTATTTTGTGGTTCAAAAGCTGTATACTCCAATTTCCTCTACATAGTGCAGACCACTCCTAAAACTTTACTCGTGTCAGATTTTTTTTAATGTTTAGTTCATGTTATTACCATGACTAACACAAGTACGCTCATGTATATGCCGTCGACTGGCCCCGTCATTGCACTAGTGCTCCACTAAGATAGCATTATCTGCGTTACTCTGTTGTGTATACAGTGCTGACAAAAATTCGTCTGTTACGTTTAGTTTGCACAATAGTACCCAATACCGCCCCCTGTGGCCACATAAGGAAACACGTTGGATTCAAGTGAACTCCCGCGCAACAAGCCTGTAGTCCAGCAGCCACATGCCAGGGCATGAGTTTGAACACACAGATATAACATTTACAAAATAATAAATATATATTCTCTGTCGGAGGCAAATGTTTTTAGAACAACAAAACACTATTGAAAAGCACGTATGGGTTCAACAAACAAACATATAGCGATCACGTGTGTCAACATTTGTCAAGTCTGTGTGACACCTATATGCATTTCTAACATTTTCAACTTTCTACAAGACAGAACATGTACATATAGCGATGATGAAAAATGTGAGACAACATAAAAACATTATATAGCTCCATAAACCACAGTAACCACATGTTGTCTGGCTCGTTAGCGTCTACATGGTATCAAAACATTTGTTTACATTGCTAAGTAACGCACAATGGTGATAAAATTAAAAAGATAAATGAAACAATGCAAGTGTTATCTAGTGCTGGACAATAAGTAGTAGCCTTGATACACTTGCATTAGCAGGTTACCGAGTTAGCTTGCAAGGTTATGCAGGATTACAGTTTATTCAATTTCACCCTTAAAGTTAAGAAAGCTAACTCTAAGGTTAGCCATCTGCATAACTAACTATTTGGAAGTTGTTGCCATTTCATGTAGACTATCAGGTCTGTGCTACAACAAGTCAACTACAGCGGTGACTGAAACTAAAACCATCACGTTTTAACCACTAGTCGAAGGTAAAGTAAGGGTGGCTAGCTAAACTAGCCCGAGGTACAGCAATACTTTCGCTAACGCAGCTAACTTTGTGCTAGCAGTGTGCGTCTAACTTGCGGTATGTTTGTTTTTTCCACCCCAGCTAATAACTATAACTGGCATTTATCATTGTTGACATCTTAGCAAAAACACAGCTCTGTCAGCGACGAGTCTTGTTTTACTTCAATCTGAGTATATAGGTGGACTGATGTCCTTTTGGTGGTTTAGCTTCAGTTAAAACGTAACGCCAGACAGCGCAGTTAGCTTGTAGCTTCTGGCAGCACCGCAGCAGAGTTAGTTTCTATTTAACACAAGTGACGCCCCCATTGTGAATCTGTGTGGGGATTTACTCGGCATAAACTCATTTAGTGAGCCGAGCTGGCCCGATTACATCTTTCCAAGCTGACCTGGAAAACGTGAGGCAATGTGCCGCTAGCTTTTGCTACCAACGTTTACACTACCTGTGCGAGAATGTTGATGGCTATATCAGAGCCACAATTGGTTCGTTTTCCTTTATAATTATCTCGATTCCTTTCTTCCTCTGTCATAATCCGTTGCTTTTTAAAGTACCTCTCCTACCGATAGCCCTCTAGGAGATTCACCTGACAAACAAGCACGAAAGGATCCTCTGACTTCAGGCTCCAACAACGCAGAGCGCCATTTCCACAGTCGAAAAGTGCTCTGACGCATTTCTTCCTCGCTGTGGTTCCGACAGAATAGACACACATCGAGGACGCACTGCTGCCCCCCTCAGTCTGGGCATTGCTTCTGTTTGAACAATAGAAACCAAAACCGGAAAGATCATGACTTTGCAATATCAAACTTCTTCTTTTTCTTTTTTTAGCTGCAGGGTCAACACACGGATCATATGCCGTGTGGTGAAAATGCTCCAATGCGGGAGCAGAAAGGCAAAGCAAAAGCTCTATAATAACAGTTAAGCTCCAAGGAAAGGTAGTGAAGATACATGATTTTGCTGGCATCAAGTCAGGGTGGAGTGGGTGGAGACGAGTGTCAGTTGTGCCTCTGACAAAAAGACAGCAGGGACAAATACTTCGTTACTGTACATAGGTAGACTATTCGGGTATCTCTACTTTACTTGAGTATTTTTGTCCTGACACATTTTTACTTTTACTCCCTACATTTTAAAGCAATTATCTGTGCTTTCTACTCCTTACATTTTCAAAACAGGCTGTTACTTTTAGTTTCACAGATTTGCGGGAAGTTATTGACGTCACTGCGAGCATTCAAATATCAAACTGATTTGAACCTAAACTGTAACACATGAAAGCAGTCCTGTTCGTGTATTATTCACCAGGTAAAAAGAGATGAACGAGGCAAAGTGGTCCGGTGTCTTAATTTATCGATATTTAATGACTGCATGTACCAATAAGTAGCTGTTGCGGCCCTTCGGCATCTAGGAGCAAGGGGCATAAAGGGAGTAATATTTTTAAGTGTCACTTAATTTCAAATGCAGTTTCTATCAGCTCAACATCAGCAAACACACAAACTGTATGTACTGTACTGTTTATTATTGCTGGTGTGACGAAGTCTGTTGGCATTTGGCCTTTTATTGAGACGTGTCCATAGAGCAACTGTCAATTACTGGCATGGAAATTATAAACGCTCCAGGATCCGATTGCCTCCAATTCATTTTCCACCCCATCATATGTGAATCAGGGGTATCCTTCTCTCTCATTGGTGGTTGCTTCATTTGCTCACCTTGATGTGGGGGAATGTTTATTACCACTTTCTTCACCATTGCAGAGGGTTTTTTGCCTTTCTATGGTCTCTGTGTGACTGTCCCTTTAGTGTTTATGAGAACCTTCACAGTTCAACAAAAAGTTTTATAACACTTTTTATTTCATGTAAAACTCTGATAAAAGCACATGCAGACAGATCATTAATACTTGAGCTGCTTGAGAAGCGATTTGGCCATGTGTACATTTCCACTTACGGAATAAAGTTAGGTGATGAAACTGCCTTTCATGATTACATTTCATGGCCTGTTTTTAGGTTTTATTATATGCTTGATATTCACTTTTTACAAGTATACAAAAACAAACAAAAAAAACAAACAAACAAAAACAAAACAGTGCAGTGATTGATTGCAAGGCACACCGGTTATGGCTGCATTACTTATAAACAAAACTTAAAACACTCAAAATGTCACAAATCTTGACACTCAGACCGACAGTCAGAGAATAATGGAAGTGTTTGGATGCGATTTCTTCCTCATTTGCTGCTCAATCTTTAAATCAAACTGCTGCCTTTCTCTGAAACAACAACAACAAAAAATTAGTATTTATCAATGAAGTCATTCTTTTTAAAAATTTAACATATGAAAGTCTTACCTGTTACTTATACGCCGCCCCCTGAGGTATTTTTCTTCTGCTGTTTTTACTGAAATGTTGTCCACTCCAGCAATGGCATAAATAATGGCCTGCACAGAAACAAACTCATAACACCTGGACTACAGAAACTGAACTGCATATCAGGAAACATTGCAAACAAAACCTGTGAGCACTCATGCAGGCTTTAGCTCACCTCAGGAAGAAGCACATCCAGGACAAAAGGGACACGATCCATGGATTTCACATCAGCTACGCAGGGGGCGTTGGCCACAGCTGCTGTATAGAGCTCATTTAGGTAGCAGTAGACTTGGTCGAGCTGATGGTCATCTTCAAGGTATATGTTCACCACTCGTCTACGATTGTCACTTAAGAAGGAGCGAAGCCACCTGGACTTCTCCTGTCCATGGATCACAGCCTGTAGGAAGTGTGATACAATGGGAAGAGATTTATTCAATCAATTATAGTTTCTTATGCCATCACATCTTAGTGTGGCGCAGCTCAGATGTCAGATTTTAAAAAGAACTGCAACTGAAAATTTATTTTATTTTTTTTTATAGCATTCATATGCAAATACTTTCAATATTCATCCATATGTTTGTTTAATTTTTGCATGCTCTGGCACACTCTTTGCATAACTGGTTGAGCTCCTGAAAGTATTGGACATTACTGGGGTGAACTTAAATTTGTAAGTACGGTATACTAAAATCGAGGTCAGCTTACATTCGTTGTGGCCTCTACCACCCGTACTTTATTCAAATAAATCTCCACGTCTTAACAGAGACGGCTTTTGACTTTGCTCTGGTGTCATACTAACAGAGCGCGCAATTCAGAAACGTATAAGAGCATAGGACACCTGGTCTTGATAAATAGTTAGGACAAACAAAATATTGGTACTCACTTATAAGTACCTCTTTGCGTTTACCTAACGGCAAACTAGGGCATTTCAGCTATAAACAGTTATCAGCATCAGCAAATAATAGCATATAATCATGAGTGGTATGTCATCAATCAAGGTAAAACATTAACCTTTATAACAGAAAAATAATATGCATTTGTTGATGATAACCATAGTATTGTACTATATAAATGAAATTTTAAAAAAAGTGTTAATAAAAATCTATCCCGATCCTTCTTTCCATTACTATAACAAGGAACTAAGAAGAACATAAATGATGGCAAGTTGAATTTAAATGTCTAGTCTTTGACTATCTTTAATTTCCAGACCTATGTAACTGTGGCAAATGTGATGCTATGGCCAAAGGAGACGTGCATTTGTTTCCACACACTGGAAATAAGTTTAAAATAAAAAACAAAACAAAAAACAAATTGTTGTTTATGATTTAGTTGTTGAAATCCACATTTGGGCTGGTATATGCTGTGAAAACTAATCAAGATTTATTAAAACAAAAACAAACAAACAGACACAAAAAAAGGATCTCTGCACATAAAAGCAACTAAAGGAATTCAGATGAAAGGTCACCAGTGGCTACATGTTTTAAGTCAGCTGGTCATCATGTGTTTTTTCTAAACTTCCAAGATGGTAACGCCAGCTAAAAGAGGAAGTCAAAGTCAAGGCATATTTGGTTTCCACGAAGAATTACAGTTGAAAGGCTTTTGTTTGGATCTATTGTAACTTCATTAGTAGGGCAGAACAGGGCTCTTCTCTTGCAGCACTTCAAAGCCCTTGTTGTTGATTGGTGTTTCAACCTCACCCAGTCTTTATATGTATTGTGATTCTGTATTGTAAAAACAGATGAAAACCGTGGCCTACAAACGTGCTTGTGCAGTGGGTGAACTGTGAAGCTGTGTGGGTTGGGGCAAACCCACACATTTCTCACGTGGGTCTCACAGTTGGGTGTTCCCACACAGGGCTGGCAGCAGTTTTACCTTTTGGGGGCCCCTTTATGGGCTTTTTAAATGGGCAAACCCACTACCCCCAGTACTGGCGTACCCACACAGCCCACAATGGGAAGCCCACAGTGGGGTCAGGTTAGCGGTGCACTAGATCCGGCACTGTTGCAGTCAATAACTCAAAAGCTGAAAAGTTACATAATTTGAGCAGGAAAGTTTCAAGCCTAAGTTGAGCCACAGAAACCAAATATGAGTTTTCATCTCATAAAACTTTGGTGGCATAAAGGAAAACAAATAGTCCAAATTACTCAGAATATTAAATTATTTTGAGCTGGTAAAAAACTCTGCTTTCTGCTTCTGTTTCAGTTTGGGCTGTCCTAAAAGATCAAAGCAGCACTCATTACTCAGCACTGCTGCAACATTTACATAATTTTAGTGAAGTGACACCAGAACTGTAGCTTTTTGAGGAACACAAACAATCACCCCCTAAAACTCTATCGGCCAAGTCACTGCTATGCACACTGAACAGTTTCTTGGTATACCTATATTGGATTAAATGATATGGAACAAGAATTACACCAGCAGAAAAGCAACAGAGTCATTCATACCAGGAGGTGTGCGTCGACCATGTGTTGCTTGACAATGAAATGTACGAGCTTCTCATTTGCGCGGTTGTGGGCAGCATGGGTCCGATCTGGCAGCAACCTCTTTGAACACCTTATTTCCTTCTGCTGTTCACTAAAGCTGTCCTCCTTAACATCACATGGCTCCTCCATTGTTGAATCACTGATGATGGTTAGTCTCTCTGAAGCTGCCTTTGGATACCTCCTCCTCACAGGATAACCTAAACCAATTCAGACCAGCAGTCAAGAGCAACATCGGGGCCTAGCGAATCTGTAGGTGTATTCAACTTTTTAATTCTGTGCTAGCCTCGTTGAAATTTCTGATTCCAGGTCAAGGATGAAACTTACTCATATCGTGATCAAAGTACTGTATGAAGGAGCCAGAAAATGAGCCACATGCTACAAAGATAAAACATGATTAGTACTGCAGCTAATTCAGTGATATCATCCCAATATTGTTTAAACAACATATCACACACAACAGTGTTTCTGCTTGCTGAGGCATTACATAAGCAACTCACCAATCCGAAATCTGTAGTCGGTTATGAGATCCAGGGACCATGATATTGCAGCATCATAGCTTTCTTTGGCTTTACACTGTTTAAAACCAACAAAAAAGCAAAAACAGTTTACCGTTGTGTCAAGTGAACATTTTCAGAAATCCGAACATACTCTGTGAGCAGTTCTTACCATGAGTTCATTAGCTTCTTCACAGTCAAAAGGTTTCAAGCATTTTAGAGCCACAGCAAACCTTTAGAAACACAAACACCCAACTGAAACGTTTATTTAAATAACATAAATGTAACAACACTAAGTAATGTGCATACACTAATCAGCCACTTCATTGGATACAGTTCAAATTCTTAATGCAAATATCTAATTAGCTAATCACATGGCAATAACCCGATGCATTTAGGCATGTAGACATGACCAAGACAACCTGCTGAAATTCAGACTGAGCATTAGAATGGGGAACAAAGGTGATTTAAATGTCTTTAAATGGATGTTGCTGCCAGTTGGACTGCCATGAATATTTTATAAACTGGACTTTCCCACACAATGATTGCTAGGATTTACTAGGCAGCAGTGGGTGCCACTACTATCAGCTAAGAACAGGAAACCTAGGCTACAAATCACAACGGCTCACCAAAAATTGTACATTTCCAACTGGAGAAATAGAAGATGGGAAAAATGGTGCCTGGTCTGTTGACCATTATTCAGATAGTAGAATCAGAATTTGGCATAAACGACATGAAAGCATGGATCTATCCTGCCTTGTCTCAATGGCTCAGGCTGCTAGTGGTGATGCAATAGTGAGGATTGATATTTTCATGCCACATTTTAGGACCCTTAGTACCACTTTAGCATTGTTTAAATGCCCCAGCCTACTTGAGCATTGTTACTGACCATGTCCATCACCCTTTATCCCTTCCAGAAAGATAAAGCACCATTTCGCAAAGCTCAAATAATCTCAAAGTACTTTCTTGAACATGACAGTGGGTTCACGGTTCTCAAATGACCTTTGGAGTATGGTGTAAAGGGAGATCCACATTGTGGACCTACATGTCCAACCAAGGTGTACTTTGTAAAGTGGCTGGTGAGTGTATGTATCACCTAAAGACAAGCAAGAAACAACAAAGCAAAAAGAGAAAACATCCTACCCTTTCTTTTTCTCAATGATTGAGTCATCAATGAAGATGATACTGGCTTTTCTGTGCTTTCTGTTCACACTTTTTACCTACAGCAAACAAAACAACAAATAAAAAACAAAACAAAAGGTGAGTCAATGTTTTTCATGGGCAATTATTGTCATTTTAACAGTGAACACTTTTTTTGATTCATCATCTAGTAAATTCAAGATATACAATAGTAGGCTGACTGACAGCACGTATCAAAAAAGCATTTAAGGCATTGATTCAATAAAAGAAAAGGAAAACATTAACCAGAATCTGCTAAATTGTGATTTTATCACATGTCACCATTATGTACTCACCAATGCAGGCCAATATGGATAGTTTCTATATTTGTGCCACACAAATGCTCCTTCGGTAATGGATGGGGGCTCTGAAAGTCAAAACAAAAATAAACAAATCAACTCAGTGTCCTGTACCGTCACAGACTCCAGTTATCCTTGTGGTCTCGCTCACTTTCGTCTGTCCGCATCAGGAAACTTGGGAGCTCTTCCTCGTCCTCCTCATCACTTATGTCATCCTTCTGGTAGGACAAAGTAGACAGCTGTTCTTCATGATGACTCAGTTCTATTGAAAGATCCGAAGACATCATGGAGTCATCTATTGTGGAGTTAAGAAGAGACAGAATTAGAGCACACCTGCAGCTCTCCATGCCAATTAAAAACACATGACATGCAAGACAGACTGTGCAAAATAAAAAACAAATGTAAAAAATGTGGCTTCACAGAACTGGCTGTGCTTGGGGACAACAGTACTGAATAATACACTACCTTGACTTTCTGCTTCAGCCTTCTGGAGTTCAAATCTTGGCCTGGAGCGGGAGGATGATTTCTCTTTATTTAAATTCCCAGTCTCTCTTTTTGGCTTCCTACCACGCCGGCACTTGACTGGAGGATCATCGGTTTTACCATCGGTCTGCGTTTGCGTCTTTGTCTGTCTTTGTTTAACCGGTCTCTTACGCTTACGTTGAGGTTTTGACTGTGAATCTACCGCTGTTGTCTAAATCAGAATACTTTATTAATCCCGAAGGAAATTAGGACATAAAACAGAACATAACAAAAGGAAACTGAATTCACTGAAGCTATGTGGGATTATAAAAATATATAAATTTCACTTTTATACCATACCTTTATCTGAGTGATGAACTCAGTGTATTGTAGCTCCCCTTCAGGAGGGGAGCCTGAAATGGTTGACGGGACATCATAGGTGGTGCTGTAGACTGGTGTGGAGGTCAAGCAGGCTTCTTGTGCAAACCTCATTTTCTCCCTTTCATTTTTTGGAGTACTAGCCTCTATTGAAAAGACAAGGCCGCAGTCGCTGCAGTTGCCGCTGCCTGGCACAGCACTTGAATCATCTGTGCTGGGAGACAAAACCGCATCTGAGGGGTCTTTCTCTGGCGACTTCTTTTTAGGTTCCTTTTTCCTTGTTTTTCCAGGTGCACCTAGGGGGGGAGAGAAAAAAAAAATCACGTGGTCATTTTTCTACTGTCATTTTGAGTAAATTTGTGTGTTCATATAAAAACATCTGGCTGTCTCAACGACTTTCTAAAATGTAACTCAGAGTTCTCGTTCATAAAAGTTTTGATTACCTTTCATTGCTGTAATATTTGGTGTATTCCTCCTTGTGGAAAGCTTTCCCTGGAGTTCATTGGGACACCGGAATACCAGCGATCTGACATTAATCGGGGCTTATTTTCTTTATTTGGGGGAGTTGAAGGTCCGTAGTAGGCGCCAGGGTGGATAAACCGGTAGCCGCAGTAGCTTTATGCCTGATTTTAAAAAAAAAAAAAGTAAAAAAGTAAAGTAAGGCGATGTTGCTCAATCGGCATGCTTAGTAGGCCGTACTTTCGCCTTGGATGAGTTTGGCACTAAACGCGATATTCGCAGGTTATTCTTGACATGCGTAGTGAATTCACAAATATGCGGAAAAGCTGTTGTCACGGAGACAACAGTGTCCTGGAACTGGGCGTCTAAGTACCTTTTTAACGGGAAACTCTACCATTTATGAATTTGGGTTTTAAGAAAACCATACATGTGCAAACGGCACAACAAACATTTGAAAAACAAAGTTTAACGGTGCAGTAACAGCGCAACGCCCAAGATGTGCTGCAGGTCAACCAGATAAGAGCGATCGCTTGCTAACAAGATTTGCTCGCTAGTAAACAGGCATAAAAACCTAGTTTCTAACAAATCACAAAGTTGTTCACGGGGGTTTACACAGTTCCGTATTGTAGTTATGCGCCACTTGTCACACTAAAGCCATGTCACTATTCCGCCCTTTATATAATGCAATAACGTTGACGTACGGATCAACTAAAACAAGCAATGCAACAAATTAACTGCCGCCAAACTACGACGTAGACCCATAAAAAATAGCGACTGACTGACCACCTCTGCCCGAGTCAAGCGAAGTAATGACAAGAGCTACAACTAGCCACTTACCTTAGGAACCCTAAACTCGGTATTTTTGTGCCACTCGCTAGCTTTTAGCTCCAGTTAAAACCCTTGACATAGTTGTTGCATGTAAACATTCACCGTTACCAAAAGTTGCACGAAAAAAAGGAGTTCCTAACCCCGAAACAAAACCTGCAGTCAATAGTGAAAGCAATGCGTCGTGCAGACAATTCCTGTTAACAAATGTTTGTTATTTCTCGTGGACTGTATACCACACTAAAAGATTTGCCGCCACCATCTGGACCGGAGGGCGTGATTTTATGTCTGAAAAAGCGAGAAGGACACGCTTGGCTGTTCACGGATTTAGTGTTGTGGTTGAGCACAGGATGTGTGCACAACTTGCAGCTATATACTGTTTAGAAGAGATTTTAATAGGCTTATGCATGGGTAGGAGGCAAGAATTAAATAATTCAAATAAAAATGTAATATGAAAAAAATGCCACCCAAACATACCGGGTTTAATTTTGAATTTTTTGAAACTGCCCCCATTTTTTGCTGTATTAACTCTAAAGCGACATTGTCTTCCAATCTCACAAAAAGCTACCAAATTCAATAAGTTATATATATACACACATAGAAAAAAAGACAGTCATGTGACTTTTTTTTTTTTACTGTAACTTGCTTCCAGATCCACAGAGTTTTACAGAGACACATAAAAAAGCTTGTTTTGCTATTCGTGTAATCTTTTTTATTTGTATTTATTTCGTTTTATTCTATTTATTTATTTATTATTTACTGCTGTGCTCTAATTCAGCGTTGAAGCTTATCTAGTTTATCATAGGGGTAGCAGAGTACAACCTGCTTGTCCAAATTCTCGCAGAGCGAAAACCTAGAGACAACCACACAAGTCCACTTTCACAATTATGGGCAGGGAGAACATGCAGACTATACAAAGCAAGGCTACACAACCCCGGATTTGAGCCCAGGACTTTTGTCCTGTTAGACGTGCTAACCATTTGCAAATCGACACTCACCTTTAGTGCAGCAAAATCTCTTCTGGTAAAAAAGTGTGAAAGACTAAGCAAGAAAGAAAAAAAGCAAAATCTTCTCTGATTACGCAGTCATTAAAAAGGAAAAAGAGTGGGAAAGGATGGGAAACAGGTCTGTTCAACAGTCTACTTTCACTTACCTGTTGGTGTCTGGTTTCAACCGCAATGCCCTCCTGGGAACAAAAGAGGGCACTGTGTGACCACTCATCCTGTGTTCACATGGGTTTCCTAAACCTTTCCATCACGTAGAAGTATTGCTGCTGCTCATGCTTGGATCTTAATGCTACAGTCCTAGCTTTGCTTTCTACAGATATTTTCTTCAATTAGGGGCTCACCACCCTACAGCTTTACCTGCTGAAAAGTCACAATTGACACTTTTTTATTTGTTTTTGTTTCTGTTTGACTGACAGAGGTCAAAGGCCGGTGGTTAAGCTTACAGCAACAGGGCTGAGATGTCTTTGACACTGAGTACACAGTTATTTAACATTTTTTAGTCTCGTTGTAATTTGATGATTTTCTTCATCCATTTTATTCTATCTGATACCACTGCCTGCTTGATTGAGAGGTTTTCGGGGCTGTAATCAGGAATTAAAATCCAAGTACTTCCAAGACACCAAACTAAAAAAAATAAAATACAAATAAATAAGTAAAGTCTTTGAAATGCCTCCATTCGTTGGATTTTCCTCATAGAAAATCGGTTTAATTGTTATTTATATGTAAGTATATTTTTTCTCAGTCCATACTGTCCAAAAATGAATCTCGCATAAATACAAAGTTTTTATAGCTTTGGTCAAAATGACTTGAAAGCTTACAATTTTTTTTAAACACCTTAAAGTTATGTTCCTAAACTCCACCACTTTCCACTTTAATCAGGCAGAAATCCACCTGTCACTCAACTGGCACCTTTGGACGTGCATTGGCCTGAGGCAGATGAGGGATAAATTGGCCCCGCCTTCATCCAGATGTGCGTTCTTGCTCCTGTCTCTTCAGTCAACTGCTGGCTTCGGCGGAGCCGCAGGAAGTCAAGAGGAGGGCGCAGATAGTAACACTCAAAGTACAAACAACGAGGAGATGACTTCTGTAGCAGTGGTCTGAACCAGCCGAATCTCACACGGTCTAGTTAGAGAAGGAGACCTGCGCCGTGCGTCGGAATTTCAGCTACCCCCTGAGGGGGGTGGGGGTGTTTGCTTTACCTGGCCAGCCTGAGACGCAGAGCTGATGGAGAGAGGCTGGGCTGAGTGCGGTGCCACTCTAGAGCGCTGTTGAACAGAGAGCTTCATTCAGCTCATAGACTCTGCTGAAGGGGAGCGGTCTTTTTCACCGACCTGTGTGATTCTTGTGTGCTTTTAGGAGTAATTCGAGGGCTATTTTAGACGCAACAAACCGTGCGGTTTGTTAAGAAGAGACCGAAACCATCTGTGATTTTTTATTGTGTGTCTCTTAGACGCAGCATGGGGATGTAACTGGGTTCATCATGCATCTGGAAGTGGCGTGAGGTTACCACCAGCCCGAGAAGAGCAAACTGCTGGGGCGTGTGGTTAATTGAAATTGATCCGGTGGTCTTTATTTTTTATTTTTTAATTTATTTATTTTTGGATGTGAAGCTGTAGCAGAGGTTCTTTCTCCTCTCCTCTCCTCCTCCCCATTCCTCTCACCTCCAACATGACTTCACTGTCGGGGACTAAGGAGAGGTCTGTGAGCAGCCGGAGCAGAAAATATGGGGTAGGTTATTCATTCCAGCAGCCGAGGGGTGGACACACCTCTGTTCCCAATCAGCCTGGTAAACATTAAAACTTATCATCCGTTCACTGCTGCATGCACTTCATCTCACACTCCACCCATTTTTATAGGAGACTGCCGTTTGCTTCGTTTTCAGGGTGACATAAACATGAAACTTGAAGGTTCTTGTAAGATTTGTGTTCCTACTGCTGATTGCTTTGTGAAGATCACACTTCAAATATCAGTGCTTATGGTGTTATGGTGTCACAACGCTGGCATGCATTTTCACTGAATGATCCCCAGAAGTAGCACTTGCTGAGCACCAAAGTGCTAAATCAGTGAAGACTATTATAGTCACACCTGTGTCACTGCCTATCATCTACAAAGACTAATTAACAATAATTTATAACACGCCGTTTGGCACAATATAACCACCTCTTCATTTGGAGATGATTGAGCGTTCCCATTTATCAGCCTCAACTCTTTGCTGCCTTATTATAGCCCTCGAGAGAAAGATCACAGGAGTGCCCAACCTTTACAGCCTCCACCACATCAATGGGTCTGTTCTCTGACTGGATTTACCCAGCCGCAAAAGATCAAATTCTCCACTCTTTGCTGCTTGTTTGATGTTCCCATGTGGTTGAGTAGAACAAAATAACAGGTCTATCCTGGCTTAATCCTATTTAGTGGTTTATGGAAGCACTCAGTAGGATGACTTGTCGTTCCATTGCAGGAAATGTTTAATGTCATTCTCTGTTTGTAGGTTTTTAACTGAATGTCTATCTAATTTAATGTCCTAATGTTAGGTAAGACTCCGTCTAATCTTGATCCCTGATCACACATTTCCTGTGTGGGTTATTCACAGGACACTCTGTGTCTGCTTAGCCTTTTTTCTTTTAAGAGAAATCAACATTTTTAGTGTTGATTGTGGAATAACAATGGATGCTGAATCTGTGATTTGGGTATTCATTTTTTTGTTAAAGCAGAACAATTAGTTGTTGAATTTTTAATTAAAGAAATGTTTACTTGCTTTAACTTTATTTCAGAAACATATCTCTATATTAGTACACAAAGGCAGGTGCAGATTGATATACTGGCCATGTGCTGTCGGTGTAATGCACATAAACACAATGATTATATTATATACATATTTTGACTTTCCTGCAGTGACTGTAAAAATTTGCATCTTGGAAATACACCATCATTAATTTTTTCTCTTCGGAAAATTTTTTCTTAGGTCCCTGACACATCGCCGACCAAATCTTCCTCCTTCTTCCCGGACACATGGTACCGAAAAGCCTATGATGAGACCACCCGCTCCGGTACACGCCCCGCCCCGGAGGGTGCTGGCTCCATGCCCAGCTCCACGGGAACACCATCCCCAGGCTCAGGAATCTCCTCACCAGGATCCTTCTCTGGGTCACCTGGGACCATCTCCCCAGGCATTGGGACAGGATCACCCGGTTCGCTAGGTGGCTCACCAGGTTTTGGGACAGGATCGCCGGCCTCAGGCAGTGGAAGTTCCCCTGGAAGTGAAAGAGGGATATGGTGTGAGAACTGCAATGCAAGGCTGACAGAGCTGAAACGACAGGCACTAAAACTGCTCATCCCTGGACCTTATTCCAGCAAGGTAAATTTCTTAGTTTTGTTTGTCCTTCTGTCTTATAGCGTATCTGAAAAAGTGTGTAGGAAGTCACACACAAGTGGTTATGCTCAGTTTCATAGCGTCCAAAAATAACTTGCTCCTTCATTAACTGTGGCATTTGGTCACTGGCACTTATTAACTTTGTTGCTCATGAAAGAGGGGACTTGTAATCATGCTCTTGCTTACTGTGTTGGTGTGTCGTCAGCATTATTGTTGCCATAAATCATAAGGATGCTGTAATTTGTCCAACCCCCATTTGACCAGCTGCAAAGAAAAAGGAGCAGAAACCAAAGAGCCTTTGGGATTTGGGATCATAATTGTATGTGAAGCTGTTTATCCAATACTGTCACTGCCAAAACAAAATGAAAAACATAGGCGAGATCATTTTGATTTCTGTCTTGGAGTTTCCCATTTTGCCTGATTGAACATATTACCAAAATCAATGAGCTCGCTTTAGTCTATATTGCTTTTCTTCTTTTGAGGGAATTAATGTGATGGATTACTGTAAGACACTAACCTCAAAGACTAGTATTAATCCACTTGGACTCCTGCCTTTTCTCATTTTCTTTGACAGGTGTATCATTTGTTTCTGTGGGTAGTCTATATAATCAGTTTTATTTTCATTAGTGCAGCATTTCTCAATAGCCAGGATATTTCCAGGAGTCCCAGAGTGTACATTCACCTGGGCGTACAAATGCATCATATATACAGATATGCAGCTCACATTTCTTACCTTTTCTACACTGAATAGGTTTTCTTATTATTGTTTGTTTTTAAAACTTGATTATGAATTAATGTGACATTACTTATCACTAGACGAATTTAACTTTTGACTGCTCTTTGCCTTTGGGTCTGATGTCCTTCTGCTACAGCTGACTGAATTTTAGTTATAAAACAATGGGCCTCATATCAGACATTGAGTTAATTGGTAACAAATAGGCTTAAATTATATGCCACAGGGCTGATAAGGCAAAGCTGTTGAGTCAGATGTAGACTTAGAGTGGCATAGTGGAATTTGCTGTAAAGACTGTAAGACAACAAGTGGTGTGGAAATGCTGTATTTTTATTAGTTCGAGAGTATGACAGTTGGAAATTGTTAGGAACAGCAGGGGTTAGTTGGGAGTCTCAGTTGCCAGACCACTAATTAAAGCGTCATTTGTGAGGCTGGGTTCATTTCAGGCTGATTAAAGTTCCCATTGTGGCTAACTTTATTGCAGCGTAGAAAAAACGCATGCACAACAATCAGCATTATAACTAGTTTAGGTAGTGTGTATGTCTTCATTTAAAAGCTGTCTCAATATAGACATAAAATAGTATGACCTTACTGGAAGAGGATATGGAAATGAGGATGGCATATAGTGTGTGGGCAATAGTTAGCAATAAGATTGTGGGTGTTCACCTTATTACTTGGATGGGGACTTTCTAAGTGGAGTTTGCCTGTGTGAATTTCCTCTCGGTGATCTAGTTCCTCCCACAGTCCAAAGACATGCATGTTAGGTTATTTGGTGAATCTAAATTGGCAGTAGAGATGAATTTGAGTGTGAATGGTGGTCTGTCTCCCTGTGAGAGACTGGTGACCTGTCCTGGGTGTACTACACCTCTTGCCCAATGTCAGCTGAATTGTCTCCAGCCTGCCTGTGACCCTGAATTGGATAAGCAATTAAAATGGATTGATGAAGACGTGGAAATGAGCTCAATAGTATCAATGAATCTAGTGCAGAAATCTTGGGGTCATTGAATTTCAAAATATCTCATGTGGCTCAAGGGTCTGTTAATAAAAAATAGATTTTATTGACTTGTCCCAATTTGCTTCACTGATTTAACCTTCAAAGTATGAACAGGAGTGGAATTTGACATTGGAAAAAATGTGTTGTATTACATTATTTTACACTGTGGATGCAACACCTTGAAGACTGTGATAGTAGTTTCACACTAAGAAGAGAAAACACGTGTCTCTGTACTTTTAAATCTGTTGTTTGCATTTTTATTTTTAAGAAGTTTCTCATGTGTGAAGTGACTCAGTCGCTCCAGCGGTTCTTGCATAAATTAGTTATTTTGACTCTTTTTCCTTGGGGTTGGTTCTTTTTATAGTATTAGAGTGTTCGATCCTCGAGTTCAAACAGACACCTGACACTACTTCTTGAAAAGTGTTGATTCAACAGTACAATACCCACAGCTAATGAAGTGCATTAAATCAATATAATAATTTTTTAATAACACCTATTATCAGTAAAATGAATACGTTTCATGTAAGTAGAGAAGTGGTTAAATCCTGAGAAACTTAAAACAACATGTAAGTCAAATCAGTTTATTATAAACACATTTAAAGACAGCAGGTTGACCATAGTGCTGGATAGCTAAAGTATTAAGATAATTTTTAATTAAACCCAAAAAAAAGAAAGAATTTGCACTGTCTTGCTGAATGCCCAGCAGGAAAAATATCAAATTACAAATGTAACCTGCTCTCTTCCTTTCAGCTTGTTTTTACTCATGAGATGAAGTTATGCACGTTATAAAGAAACTTTAATTGGAAGTTGCTAATTCAAGTGTCTTACCTATATTACACGTGTTTTCTGCTCTTGTCTGCGCAGAAACTCCACTGCAAGAGCAGAGGTTAGTTTCATTGATGGAAAAAAAACCCTCTGGGCTGTTACTGAAAAATTTAATGGTTCAGGTATTTTAGCCATCTAGAATTTCCTGACTGGTTTTCTTCTTTTTTTTTAAACCCAGACACGTTTTACAAGAATGGTTTAAACTACGCAGGTGTTCTGCATCATGAAACGCTGAACTAAGGTCATTAGTTTGACCTAATAATCCTTCTCCTTCTCCAAATATGCCAGTGCAGCAATTTGGCTTGTGTATTTTGTGTGGGTGTATGGGTTCCTGATGCACTGTCAGCGTGAGACCCCGTGTTAGTCCCACAGGACACTGTGACATATGTGACCCACCGCACAGCTAAAACACAAACACACATCAACCATCTGATTAAACAGCTAACACACACACACACACACACACACACACACACACACACACACACACACACACACACACACACACGTTCACATGCCTTTGTCTGTGTCATGGATCTGACTACACAACGTTATGCAAGTTATGCTTGACCCACACACACAAAGAGTCGTATTACCATTTCTTTAGCCATTGCATACATTGCATTCAATTTCCATAGATTTACCCTTATTGTAGCCTTCAAATCAAATTACTCACTTTGAAATTTAATGATTTTTTTTTCACTCTTCATCCCCATAAAACATAAAAAAAGTCCTCACACTGTGACTGTGTAAACACATTTGTGAGTAGTGTGTGAGTAATACAAGTGCTCAGACATTCACACACAGGGTCGTTAATACTATGCTAATGATGACCTTCGCCGTGCTTACCTTTTGAATATTTTCCTGTCTGGATGTCTGCAGTTCAATGTGTAGGTGTGTGCAAGTCTGCTCACAAACACGCATAAAAACAAGCATCCATAAAATGATTTGTCATTGTGCTTAAATGTCAAGATAATATATTGCTGAAGACAAACCATGGTTTGAATGCTCATCCACTTATAGACTGTGTACGCAGCTATCAGTTAATGTAAACAAGCTGGACTCAACTAGGACTCTAAAGCACATCTGGCTACACAGCTGCACTCACTTAAGGCCTCTGTCCTTATTGCAGTGGTGTGTATATCTGCATGTCTGACTTGTGTTTGTGTATTCATCCTTTATATACACACCCAAATCATAAATGGATGGAGGGTGATCTGTTTTTGCTTGTCCAGTTTAGCTCAGGAAAGTGGGTCACTATGTGTGTGTATGTTTAAGTCACTAGCAAAGTGACTGTTTTAGATCAGTGGAAAGTTAAAACCATCCATGTTTATAAAGTGAAACGTATACAGTTTCCCACGAGACATAAGAATAGAGCCAAAGAAGGATATGTTTGTGAATATATATGCCCTCCCCAAGGACCTCTTGATGTCAGTATGAGATTTATTAAGATTGCTTTTATCTGTACTTTTTTTTTGTCAATTAGAACATGTTATGTCAAGTACAGTGCACTTAACCGTTGGAGTTTCTTCTGGATATAAATGCCTTATGCACTTAAAATGTTTGTATTAACAGATTCATTGATGTGTCTGCCTAGATGTGGTTGTAGATTAAACATCTGTCAGCAGCTACCAAGGCGGGGATCATTGCAGTTAGCGTGCAGTCATATTGAAAAAGTAAAGCTTTCTATGATCCTGACATGCAGTGGTTATTTTTTTACTTAGCCTATTCGCTTGTTCACGCCCAAGTTATCATAACTCAGCCAGAAAGTGCAAGCCCGGAGTTATTATCTAAAAATATCCCAGTTCTCTGCTAACTGCACTCTATTTAATTTGTAAAATATGTGTACACACACACACACACACACACACACGTAGAAAAATATTTAGTATACACATCCAGAAATGCATATACTATTATATATTGTACATATATTTATTAGTTTCAGATGTAGCCATTCTTGTATTTTGCTTGTTTACATTATTGTATTTTGCACAACTCTGTTGCTTGTGAAGCTTGCACACAAGAATTTCACTCACATGTGCTGTACCAATGTACCTGCACATGTAATGTGACAATAAAAGTGATTTGATTTGATTTGATTTTCAAAAAATTTGAAAACCTGATAACCTAGCACGTGTTGTGCACATTTGAAGGTACCTAGAATTCATGTATCCATCATTTCAGTGTTTACATATAATTTAGATGTCAAAGCTTTGAAAAATTAACAAGAAAATAAATCAGAAAAGGTGTGAGGTTGTCATGTAAGGGGATATAAAGACCACTTTAGGAGCAGCTTTATGGTGCTTGAAAGGGTGTTTAAAATACACCAATACATCCTATACATTATTTTGTATGGTATAGTATTTGGAACATACATTGGTTCAGTCCTGACTCAACACACTGTATCATATGAATAAAAATAATGGATTTCTTTCACACCGTGTTAACAATAGCTAACTTATAATGTTTGAGGCTAACAGCAAAGCGTCGCATATGCATTTGCTGACCTCAATATTTGAAAGTCTGCTCCTGTTTTATATAAGCAGCCACCATTGTAAAAGTAAATACAGAAAATACAACCCCAATTCCACAAAAGTTGGGACAGAATGCAGTTGTCTGCAAATTTTGTGATCCCCTCTCTTTTTAGAATCAGTTTTCTCTAAAATCAGTTTTGCGCTTTTTCCAGATGTGAAAGCTGCCAGTTCCATAGGCACTACTCCACTCCCAAACTGTGTGAACTGAAGGATTTGAATAGAGGAATGATAACAATCCAGATGAGATCAGCCCGTTTTAATTTTAGCACCAATGAAGATGGTGGTGTTTCTGCGTCTTGATCACATATAGGTTAGCATGCTAGAAGCTAACAGCAAAGCACCACATACGCATTCACTGACCTCAGTATTTGAAAGGTCTATGATTCTTTGCATCATAGAGCTTTAAAGTGCATTTGTGGATGGCACAGTAAACTGTGTTTATGGGTAGTGGTTTGTGGAAGTGTCCCATGCTTAATGCAGTCCCGCCTAAGGGTCAAAGATCACAAGCATCAAAAACTTATTTTCAGTCTTTTCTTTAGAACACAGAGATTTCTTCAGATTCTCCGAATCCGTTGATTATATTATGTATGTTAGAACCCTCATTTTATGTTGAGGAACACTATTCTGAAGTTGTTCCTTAATTTGTAGATGCAGTTTTGGGCAGAGGTTCAGCAATCTGAACACATCTGACACAAAGGATGGAAATGCTAATGCTGTATCAGTAGGAGTGTAAAACGTGTAGATGATGAGAGGTTTATTTGACCATCAGGTGACCTGGAGATTTGAAGCTTATTGTTTTGTCTGCCATTGCCGCCTTTCCAATCCATGAACACAAGTGATGTCGATACACTTGTGGATCTAATCATCTTAACTAATCCCAGTCACCAAGTAATTGTCACCTACAACCAGTGATTAGTCTGTAATTAGTCCACTTATCAGATCAAATGGTGGAGTATCATTGCTCAGCAATCTGTCCTCAAAGGGATATTTTTCTGCACACAGGTAGCTAGCTATCCTATAATAACCAAATCCCATAACACTACAGAAGCAGGCCTCCGGTAACCACGGCAGCTGGTGTTGCCACGGCAGCGACATGTGACAGATGTGAGCGGCATACATATCTCCATCAGTGTTAATGGGTTCCTCGTAGTTGTTTGTGTGTGTGTGTGTGTGTGTGTGTGTGTGTGTGTGTGTGTGTGTGTGTGTGTGTGTTTGAGAGAGATTGATGGGAGAGAAAGTGTTGGGAGAGAGGGTGAAATTATATGAGTTCACATGAATAATAGTGCGTCTTAGTGTGTGTTTTTGGCATATATATATATATATTAGGGGTGCAACGATACACAAAATTCACGGTTCGGTTCGGTTCGATCCTTTGGTGTCACGGTTCGATATTTTTTCGATACAAAAAAATGTTCATGCCTTTTTAATTTGTCATTTATTAAAATTATAAATATATATTTTAACTCAAAAGTACAGTTTTTAAATTTAACCCTAACCCTTGTGCGTGTTTTTTATTTTGACAGCGAATGCGCACCTGCGGACCACTTATGTGCAGCCCTGGTTATTTAGCTCGTCATATTGCAGCCACAGAAATTCTTTTGTCCATGAAACCATAAAGCTGCACTTTCTTTTTGCCTTATAGTCTGATTTGTCATAACTTCTCCATTTTGTGGTAAGCTTTTCTTTGGCTGTCACTTCTTCACCCTGACCTGTCTTATTTGGCTCAGCAGAACTAAAATATATATACTGCTGCTTTTACACACGGACTCACATAAGCTCAGCGATTCTCTGCGCGATCAACCTCTCACATGTTTAAGCTTGCTGCGGGAGATTTCACTTGTCATGTTTGCATAGTAAGCTAACGATTAATAAGACGATGTCAGAGGAATTGGTGCACAAATTATCATCACTCACAGATCAGTGCTGTCGCTCTCTATACACAGTTTGCACGATTGCAAAGTGAAATCAAAAAACAAGCGCAAATTCAAACGCGACTTCAATATGTCACATATTGACAGTGGCTCACCGATGCCAATGACATAATTACCCAGCTACATTTCTGAAAGAATGCAAAAGCATTGACATATATTTTTCCTTCCTACAATAGCCCGACGGGCAGGGTAGCCCGTCTGAAAAAAATCGCTAGCCCCCGGACGTCGGGCTAGCGATTTTGCGAGCCCTGTATCTGATTGAGGAATCACTCATCTTTGGAAAAGAGAGTTTATTACAGAGAAATGGCTCTTTCCAAAATAAAAGCGATACTATCCGCTTCTTCTGGGCTATATTCTCAGCAGCATAAGGAGAATCATGTGCTAACAGCTGTCTAAATGACTCGGCTAAAGTTAGTAGCATGCTTGTTGTTTTTGTCTTTGCACTAGGATGATGTCGGCGTAAATGTGCAGTCATATTCGTTGTGTTCCCACTAGTGCTTTCAGGTTAATCTCGTTGAAATGACCTTAACGCCACAACACGGCAAATCTCCGTTAACGAGCTACCGCCGATCGCCCCGTGCATGGGGCTAGACGGCTAACACGTTAACGAGCTAACTGCGCTAACACACTAGTTCCCACCCATGTAATTGAGCATTGCATGGCACATCCAACATACTGTTTTACTTTAGTCCATGACTCGCTTACCTTCAGGGTCATACGTCACATGAAAACCAAAATAATTCCAAACGCCAGATCTGAATGAGGGGTGGGGGAGGTGCCCTGCGCTCTTCCTTCTGACTATGCTGTCTGTGTTGAGCGCTCAGTGGATCTGCACTCGACAGTGCAGCCTAGGCGGAGTAGTCGAACGCAGATTCACTGAGCGCTCAACACAGACAGCATCGTCAGAAGGAAAGTTGATAAAATAAATTACAAATGTTGTATTGTTCGATACATATGCGTACCGAACCGAAAGCACTGTATCGAACGGTTCAATATCGATACGAATATCGTTGCACCCCTAATATATATATATATATATATATATATCTGTAGTTTTGTGTGTGAGAGAGAGCGATCATGCCCTCCTGATGCCTTTCAGGTGTGAAAGACATTACCATATAAAGAGGGGACTTTATCAATAACAGCAAGATGATGTGGATGGAGGGATATGTGTGTGAAGAGAGGGAGAGATGCTGATGCAGGCTGAATTGTAGAGGTTCTCACTAGGTTTGTGTCAATTTGCCACCAAGTTTCTCATGTGATTAAAATTTGGTTGATATTTATTTCTATCATACATTTTGTTTATACAGGGAGTGCGGAATTATTAGGCAAATGAGTATTTTGTCCACATCATCCTCTTCATGCATGTTGTCTTACTCCAAGCTGTATAGGCTCGAAAGCCTACTACCAATTAAGCATATTAGGTGATGTGCATCTCTGTAATGAGAAGGGGTGTGGTCTAATGACATCAACACCGTATATCAGGTGTGCATAATTATTAGGCAACGTCCTTTCCTTTGGCAAAATGGGTCAAAAGAAGGACTTGACAGGCTCAGAAAAGTCAAAAATAGTGAGATATCTTGCAGAGGGATGCAGCAGTCTCAAAATTGCAAAGCTTCTGAAGCGTGATCATCGAACAATCAAGCGTTTCATTCAAAATAGTCAACAGGGTCGCAAGAAGCGTGTGGAAAAACCAAGGCGCAAAATAACTGCCCATGAACTGAGAAAAGTCAAGCGTGCAGCTGCCAAGATGCCACTTGCCACCAGTTTGGCCATATTTCAGAGCTGCAACATCACTGGAGTGCCCAAAAGCACAAGGTGTGCAATACTCAGAGACATGGCCAAGGTAAGAAAGGCTGAAAGACGAGCACCACTGAACAAGACACGCAAGCTGAAAAGTCAAGACTGGGCCAAGAAATATCTCAAGACTGGTTTTTCTAAGGTTTTATGGACTGATGAAATGAGAGTGAGTCTTGATGGGCCAGATGGATGGGCCCGTGGCTGGATTGGTAAAGGGCAGAGAGCTCCAGTCCGACTCAGACGCCAGCAAGGTGGAGGTGGAGTACTGGTTTGGGCTGGTATCATCAAAGATGAGCTTGTGGGGCCTTTTCGGGTTGAGGATGGAGTCAAGCTCAACTCCCAGTCCTACTGCCAGTTTCTGGAAGACACCTTCTTCAAGCAGTGGTACAGGAAGAAGTCTGCATCCTTCAAGAAAAACATGATTTTCATGCAGGACAATGCTCCATCACACGCGTCCAAGTACTCCACAGCGTGGCTGGCAAGAAAGGGTATAAAAGAAGAACAACTAATGACATGGCCACCTTGTTCACCTGATCTGAACCCCATTGAGAACCTGTGGTCCATCATCAAATGTGAGATTTACAAGGAGGGAAAACAGTACACCTCTCTGAACAGTGTCTGGGAGGCTGTGGTTGCTGCTGCACGCAATGTTGATGGTGAACAGATCAAAACACTGACAGAATCCACGGATGGCAGGCTTTTGAGTGTCCTTGCAAAGAAAGGTGGCTATATTGGTCGCTGATTTGTTTTTGTTTTGTTTTTGAATGTCAGAAATGTATATTTGTGAATGTGGAGATGTTATATTGGTTTCACTGGTAAAAATAAATAATTGAAATGGGTATATATTTGTTTTTTGTTAAGTTGCCTAATAATTATGCACAGTAATAGTCACCTGCACACACAGATATCCCCCTAAAATAGCTAAAACTAAAAACTACTTCCAAAAACATTCAGCTTTGATATTAATGAGTTTTTTGGGTTCATTGAGAACATGGTTGTTGTTCAATAATAAAATTATTCCTCAAAAATACAACTTGCCTAATAATTCTGCACTCCCTGTATGTTAAATGACCTGAAAAACTAATGCACTTATATCCTACATGGACTGTGCAGTGTTTAGAATTTACAGACAAAGGCACACCAAAGAAAAGTCGCCCACAGAGGTCAAGAAATCTCCCCATATTCTTGTTTTCTATATTCTCTTTCTGTTCACCCCCAAAATGGTGAGGGCAGACAGCTGCTTCTCCTGGAGTCTGGTTCTTCCTTCCTACCCTCATCAAGTGCATGCTCATACAGCATTGTTTGATCATAATAGTTCTTTCTACTGTAGGACTTTGCCTAACAGTTTAAAGTGCCTTGAGGTAACATAAATACAACTAAATCTTTTCAAGAGCTGGGTCATAAATAATCACTATAAACTGATAACAGCTTTGGATGATGGACGTTTTCTGGTTTCCATTTGTAATCCAAGTTCGGTTCATCAATCACGTGAGTAGGCTTTGATTGTGTTCAGGTACATTGCATTTATCTGCATGAATAAACAAGGATGGGCAGAAAAACAGGAAGTCATAAAACAAAAGTGTGTTTCTTAAGCAGGAAGCTGTAAAATATTGACCATTGGCCCTAGAGGCTAAGTCAGCAGACAAGCCAGTAAGTCAGGAGACTGTAGAACTCCTTTCAGCTAACAGATTGAATGCATGCAAATATGTAAAATAACAAAAATAAGTGATGAGCAGGTGTCAGTAAATGTATTGGCAAGGTCTCTTCTAGGAAAATAAATCTATTAATTAAAAAAGTTGGTATTAGAAAGTTGGTATTTCATGTGTGTTAAATTCAAATGAGTGTGAATAATGGTGGAGTACACTTGGAGGCTTGAACAGGATTTCTGACCATGTGTATCTCATTAGGACAATTGCCAGCCCTTTTGAAATAGACCCCTCTGCTATGGGAAAAGCTGGAACCAGCATAAATGTGCTGATTAAGATCCAGCAGGGATAAAGGGTATGGAGACAAAGTGGTCCAACGCAGCACCCAGCAACCATTGTCTGTACTTGCTGTTTCCTTCTCTTATGCCTCCTTTTGCTTGTACTCTGAATCCCCCCCCCCCCCCCCCATCTCATTATGCCTACAAATGTTGCCTTGCAGAGATGAGATACCAGCAACACAGACACACTAACATACAAGCTCTCTCTCTTTTTTTCCAGATGTCACCTACACTTAACAGAAAACATCCCCTAACCTTAGCTTAGCTACAACTAAAGGTCAAACCTCAGCTCTTGCCCTAACTCCAACCTAAACCTACATGTAACCTTAAAGCTGAATCAGAGTCTTAACCCCAAAACAGTCCTTTTAAGTTCAAAGTGGCCGAAACACTGGCATACACACACTCACAGATGTGCTTTGTTTTTTTCTGCAAAACGAGGCTCTAGAGAAATGAAGATGAGAGAAACAAATATTTAAATTTACGAAAGGAAGGCGAGGAAGAAACCACTCTTGCTCTTGAAGACTGCTCTTGCTAATATTGCTATTATTGTCATTATTGTCACTGACCCAGAGTGGACACACTTAATTAGACTAACTACCCCTGCCAGTAGGCTGCTACATTCAGCAAACTGTGTCTGCGTGGTGACTCCATCCCCTGCAGCCAGAGAAGCTGCATAAAGGTCTGCCTGCTCCGAAAGAGGGCACACGATGAATCTGAGTTTGCCAATGTGAATTAAATAGGAAACTAGTAGGAAAATATGCACATTTTAAAATCCAGCAGATGGATGTGCAAAGTGTTAGTACAGCAGATGCCACTTTGACTCTTGAACTGCAGCCACGGGCTAATTTAAAAAGCAAGTTTGGGAAGTTTTTCCCTAGGGAATTTCTTTTTTTTACTTGGCAAGGCTGTTTCCCTCTGTTTTGTAAAGCATTTGCATTACTTTGTACTAGCAATGGTTTAAAAAAAATTCCAAATTAAGATTCAGTTATGCTTCCTGAAGTTTGGGTGTTTTTATTTGGGTTTCCCCTTATTCCATCTTTTTGTTCACTGTGATTTAAAACAATCTATTTTCTAATAAAGGCCAAAATGAGAAAACATATGTTTAAATGTAAAAATCAGCAGAAATAGAACCAAATTTTACATTTCTAGTACCTCAGTATTCCTCTCAGAACAAACATACTCACCATTTCCGCACACTGGCAAAATTGCAACAACAGGCAAATCATATGCATGAGTGCACATACCCAAACACACCCTGGCACACAACTGGACGGATGCAAACTAATACTAACGTGCACACACCAAAGTACACGGAGATTCATATGAAAACACACACAAATGAACACAAACTGGCATGTGTGAGCGGGTTATTGAGGACAAGTGTGCATTGCTGGATGGTAGTGAAAGTGGCAACAGCACCTGCTGCCATGGGGCCCACAGCTACCATGGCAACTGCCTCTCTGTCACCGAGTAGTTAAGCAGCCATCTTTCTGTCTGTCTTGTCCTGATTCTATATATTGGGCATTTGTGTGAGTGTTGAAAGAAAATGTGACATTCTACCTGTGTGTTGTTTACAAACTGCAACCATGGATCTGTGGAAAAATGGCATATATTGCAAAGTATAGCATCTATCATGTATGCATGTATCCATCTGTCTCTATCAGTCTGTTTGTCTGTGTAAAAAAACCCAAAACATGCTGTACCTGTTCTGACACTGTTTATATCTAAGTTGAAAACTTTTCGATTCCATCATCAAGAGCCAAGATGAAAAGTGAAAATGTTCCAGTGTTCCAGCAGCAGCAGGTGCCAGCGCCAGCTCTCTCTGACGCTGTGAAGTCTCGCTCGCTGAACGGTTTATTTGAAGACCTGCTAACCACACTTCTAACATTAGCCAACCTGCTGTCACAAGCTGATAAATCACACAGAAGCATACACATTCACTCATGCAAACACACACCCATACCAACAGTCACAGGCTATCACACAGTCACACATAGCACATCTATCTTCAGCATCTCGCACTAGGAAAATCTCATGACAGACTGAGGTGTGGGTGATAGGGATGGTTTGTGTGTGTGTGTGTGTGTGTGTGGGTGGGTGTTTCTGTGTGCATGTCTGTGTGTTTTAGTTCTGAACTTTTGAAGTAGGGGCAGTTAACTTTGGCTATATCTCTTCTACTGGCAACTTTACTAGCTAAAATGTGAAAATATACATCTACCGAACTATGATTATGGTATTCAAATCCCATTGTTACATCATTTTAACTTCAATAAAATACTGAGTGTAATTAAAGATATTCTGCTGCCCTCTTTTTTGTAGTTTCTGCATAAGGAGTCATGTGGTTCAGACAGGCATGTCTATGTATTTATTCCTGATGCCGACATTTCAATGATTAGAACTGTGGTCTGGCTATAAAGTGAAGTCATTATAATTCACCTGAACAATACAGATGAAACTAGAGAAGCTTAAAGCAGTATTCAAAGGAGAAAGGATTAGCTTGTTTTCTGTCTCACACACACACACACACACACACACACACACACACACACACACACACACACACACACACACACATATGAAATACAGTAAACTATATTCATGTTTCACTACAGTGCTTGCACTGGCTTGCAGGTTTATATTTAGAATATGAGCTCACCAGTATCTGATCTGTTAACAATCCCTGCTTTTTTAGCCATATGAGATCACACAGTGTCATTTCTGGCTTAAAAATAACAACAAAACAGCTTTGGCAACAGATTTTCTTTCCCGAGGCCACAATTTTGAAACAGTACATTGACTTTAAACGAATTGACAAATTTGTTTGATCAAGAGTCTCACAAATTTACATTTGAAAATGGACCTTCTCAAGTATATTATGTTTCTCTTTTATTATTTCTCTAATTATGCCCCAGGGAATATTTTTCATTAACATAAACAGGGGAATAGTGTAGACTTTAATAGTGAATGTAATTTAACCTAAAAAAAAAAGTCGTCTCTCCCTCACTGTAAATGATCTGCACTCACATTAAATGCCTTACAACCTTAGCCAGAATCTACAAAGTGCTTTACAATATTGTTCTCCTTCAAACACACACACACACACACACCAGTGGAGCCTACTGTGCATGCTGCTCACAATGAAGCATATTGAAAGCTGAAAGTATAGATGTGGGAAACTGAAGAGGAGTGGGATGTAGAGAGAGGAGCAGAAAGGATAGAAGAAAAGATGAGTGTGTGGGAAGAGGCGACAGAGTTGCCTACAAAAAGCTGCGGTGACCTTGTGTACTGTGTGACTGTGATTGTGAGTCCCTACAGTGCCAACATGCCTGCCTTTTAGGGTGAAAACTAGAAGCAGGGCTCTGAGGGTCAGCTGGTCGTCTTTTACAAGTACAGTAATGGCATTCCTGTTTTAAATACACTGCACTGTTGGCCTGCAAAATTAGTGCCTATGAGTATTTACATACATTCCTAGCTGAGCTATATACTGTAAGTTAAGAGGCTGACGGATGCCAAAGACAGGATGACAGGAGAACCCAGTGTGTGTGTGTATTTTAAGCAGGACTGTGAGTGTATTGCGTCAGAGGATTTTAAAGGGCAGGAGGTGCAACCAGAACAAGGATGACATTTAAGCAGCAGACAGTTTTCATTCTGGTTCTCATGGTAGATTTCACTGAAATAGTTGTGTATCAGCTACTGTAGTATTTTTAAAGGCTTTTGATCAAGAACCTCTTTGAATAGGACTTCAATATAACCTAGCAGATTCTTAAAACTAAATCTTAAGTAGCAGATTTTTCCTCTGCTGTCCTTTTTTGTCCTCTCCTTCTTTTCTGTTATCACCCTCTCAAGCCTACTGACCAACAGACATAAATATCATCCACTTCCTCCTAATACTTATCATCCATCTCATCATAACAGCACTCCCTCTGACCTCACATCACTCCTCTCCCATTCCTCCTCTTATCACATGATGGAGGGGGTGAAAGATAAAAAAAAATAGATAGGAAAGGCTGGGGAAAAGAAAAGAGAGAATAAAAACCTAGTCAAAACAGAGTTTAAAGAAAGGGAGAGGCAATAATGCTTATAGACTGGACAAGGGTGAAAGAGGGAAAGTGTGTGTATGTGTGTTTGCTTTTTGGAGAGAGAGAGAAGAGAGTGAGAAAGTAAATTGGCTGTTTGTTCCCAGTCTGCGCTTCAATCAGACACAGAGAATAGCCTCTAGCCGTTAAACTTTCCAATTACCTTGAGCAGATGGAGGCTGTGGGCTCGGTTTAGAGAGGTTGTTGTGGTTGTGGTTGTTGTTGTTGTTTACTGTTATCTGCTATTGACTGTACGTCTACCTACATACATTGTCAGAAAAAGGGACAGGGCTGCCATAGAAAAGCAGGGTTCTCCCTTTTTAATCTTTACCTTCACATATCTCTCCAGTTCTTATTTTACTCCTTGTTTCATCTCTGATTGATCATATCTGGTTGGGCAAGAGTAGTTTAGCTGTTCATATTACAGCCTTGTGACTGAATGGTTGTCATTACGAATTCAGGTTTGGTGACCTTGTGAAATGCGGATGAAGTCTTCCCACTCTCAGTAACAACTGTGCTCTTGAGCAAAGCTCTCCAGCCCCAGCTGTTCCCTTTGAGGACCTCGTTGGGCAACAGTGTAGCACTGTGCTTTGCTTTGCAGAAGTGTATGAATGAGTGCTACTGTGCAAGAATGAAGCCTGGAGAAGAGCAAGCACACTCAGTTGACTTTCGTGAATCTTGGCATATTAAATAGCGTTAGCAGGCTGATTGATATACAGTATATGATATATATGATTATAAAGCTGAGTAAACTAACAAACTGGCTTAATCTTTCTGCATTATTTGTTGTTCAAAGTGCAGTTAGCTTTTTCTACCAAAAACATTTCTAACAATTTTAGCTGTTTAAAATGTGTCCTTGTTTTTCCGTATTGTTAAACAGAAATATTTTAACAAATGAGTTGGTTGGTCCTGAGTGAAATATATAATCACTAGTTAGATATATTTTCCACAATGAAATGTCTTCACCGGTATATAGAGGTATTGCCCATGTCTGCTGAGGGTAACCTGTAAAGCAGCGGGCTTATGTGTTCTCAAAATCATTTGTAGTTTGTAGGATATATCCAGCTCAGGGAAAACAGATCTACAAAAACTGCCTCTCCAGGGAGATGTTCGCAGTGTTGTTGAAGAGTGCCAAAGATAGTTGTTTAATAGTTAATTAATACAAGAGAAGCAGAGACAGTGAGACATATTAATGTTGGATTATCAGTTTCAGAAAATTATAGTACAGACACATGAACCTCCAGCTTAGGTGATTGTCAAACCTGCATATGTGTCAGTCCTTTGCAAATTGTAACAACATCCTTAGATGTGCTTTATATTCAGAGCTAATATATTGTGCTAAAGAAAGAAAAAAAGCTGAAAATGGTTCTTAAAATCAGTCTATTTTTATTCATCCTGATATTAGTGTTTCTCTTAATTCCTTGTGTCTAATAAGAACTTAACAGAGCTACTTGCACAGCTGCAGACTATTAGTCATGTAGGCAATTTTCCATTTGGCCTTTTTTGTGCTGTTTTTGTAGAGGAGGAACACCAAAAATAGAGGGTAAAAGGGAGGGGTTGACACGAATGACATGAAACCAAAGATGTTGCAACTGGGCTAAATGGTACATATGAACTCACTATCAGGTCACCAGGACACCCTAGTTATCACCACTTTACTTCGTCTGAAATTAGGGGCAGCTGAGTGATAGTCTGGAGCTCTGTAACTAAAAATTGACAATACTGACTGAAGACCTGCTAATCACACTTCTAACATTCAACATGTGCGATTTTTTTTTATTTTATTTAAAAAAGGATAGTAATTAAAGTCTTGGTTGTTCATAATAAATGACTTGATATACTGCCTTTCTGCCACACTATTAGAGAGGAAAACTCATGCCATCCACTGGTGATGTGACTTTATATATTGTATCATTTGCCTGCGAAACACATGTGTTTACCTGTTTTTCTCATGTGTGTGCACATACTGTGTAAAGGTATAAATGGAGGTTATTGGGCAGATCTTTACCTTCAGCTCCTCCGGTGCTTCACTAACCTTGGAATGAAACGATACTAGGGGGGAAAGAACGGATGGATAGGAAAAGTGGAGGAAAAGAGGGGAGCAGAGGAGGAGTGAGAGGGCGTCGGAGAGTGTGTATTCACGTGTGGGATACGGCAAGATGGATTACCCAACCCGACGGGCAATTTATCACTGTCACAGAGAGAGAGAGGGGGCAAAAGAGAGGGATTCAGAAGAGAGAGGAAAGGAAAGAGAGGCAGCAAGAGGATGGGATGAAGAGCTTGGGGAAAGACAGTTAAAAACTAGGTGGAGGACAAAAAGAGGAGAATAAACAATTATGAGCGAATACTTTATTTTGTGCTCAGTCAGACACATTTTTACAACTAATCAAGACAAGGTGTAACCCCATGCCTGGAAAGGGTGAAAACAGAACAGAGAAAAGACGGAAAAGGATTTGCTGTGTGGCTCCTGAAGCATAAGCACATCCTTTAAATGTCCTATATTCTTAGTGACTGAAGCTGGAAAAAAGTATAGTTGTGCAGTCTCTATGTAGTGCACGTCATAAGGCTTGGATCCTTTTGATCTTAATATGGAGCATATTAGCAATATAATGTAAAATCAGAGATTTCTCACCAGGGATAGTGAAGACCTGGCATTTTATTGTCAAGCTCTGATGAGTTCCAATCAGTCAGAACAATAAAACATCCTTCATGCTGCTGTACACGTATCCCCTTGTGTTGCCTAACAGCATTGACCCATTGAAGTGGAAATTCTGTCGTCCCTGGCATCCTTTTGGGGCTGATGGTTGATGGCTTATTTTAGAGCATCCCATACATAGATGTTTGGAGACTAAAGCTATCACAGAGCACCATTTCTGTGGTAGATCTACTAGAGGTGTGCCGCAATGTTTACACCTGTTCTCTGTTTATTTAATCGTTTCTTTCTTTCTGATGTGAACAGAGCGGGGTGTGAAATTTTGCCTTGCTTGCAGATATCCAATGTGAAACAGGCATTCACATAGAATACATTCTCACCTAAATTAACTAGCCATGTTCCCTCATCTATATTCAGGTGCAAACAACTAGCTAATTGGTAGCTAGCTAGCACAGTGAAGAAGATTATTTTTGCATATACCTCATTTACAGTGCAGATGGTGGACTAATTTTAAAAAAACAGACTGCAGAGTTTATATGCAGTTCATTTACAGTCAGGAAGCACCATCGATAGCCAGATAATTTAAAAACAGGCACCAGCGAGTAACTTTCACATTTAAAAAAAAGAGGCAGCAATTTAAACAGCTATTTCATTTATAGCACTGGGCACTGTTGTGGATGGGCAGCTAATAAAAAAGCCAGGCTGTCTTCCAGCCAGCTAGCTCATTTACACTAGCAGGGAGCCCGACTGTAAACTTAACTCTGTACAGGCCGGGACAAGATCTGCAGCTCGGGCTGTTAATGAGAAGGCAGCATGCATAACAAACAGTGGATGTACAGATACATGGGCTGAAATATTGATGAAGCAAAAATGTAAAAAGTCTCTTTTAATTCACATAAACACTTGTCCTGTTTGCGTGTGAGAAGGACACAGACAGAGAAAGAGATCTCATCTGTCTGTAGCATCTGTTTCCAGTATTTTACATCCTCTTTGATTGACATTACACACACATACACACACACACGCAGGTCAAGCAAGGCTATTTTGGGACATTATATGTTTGTGGGTGAAGAAAAAAACAACTTTGTAACTGATGAGCACTTAACCTAAGCTAATTCATGGCAGCATGCAGACAGCCAATTAATTATGGTTGTCAATCCCGAAGAGTGACTGCATGAATGGCTGGCTGCAGACACAAATGTGTCATCAACATGGTCTGTCTCTTGAGAGTTGTTTGCCCACAACATTTCAAAGGAAAGTAAGATTTCAAAGAAAAATCCATAAAGACAAACAGATAAAAGCATCAAAAGTTTGTCCTCTTTGAATGAACCCACCCTGCTTTCTTTGTCTCAGAGACGGACTACTCACGGCAAGTCTGGCTAACTAAAGGGCTAATGATGGCGGTGACGCTGATATACACGTGCTCCACTGAAAAATGCGCAGAAATTAAATTTCATGTTGTATCATCAACTTGATTTGATGTTTTATGCATGTTTTAAAATTTTGATTGGTTGGTTGATTGCTCTAGAAGCATGTCTTGGCACTCTACAGCCATCTTTAAATGCACCTGGGCATTTCTTTGGACTGTTATTTTGAAGTATCTTCTAAATTAATGCATAATATTTTTTATGTCACCAAGACATAAAAACTGGATATGTAGGATTGCGAGGAAATTCTGTTAAGACCTGCTTAGAAAGTTTGGCATAACATAAGGTTTTACAAAGTGTTTGCTTCCTCTGAAAGTTATGTTTCCACTGCAGTTTTTACTCTTCTGGAATATGTTTTATGACATTGAACACTGTATAAATTGTCAGTCATACAGTAAGAAGCCTTGAAGCCATAACATTATACAATCAAACGTCGGGCAGCACAAACATCCACATAAAAAAATGAACAAGAAAACCCCGAAAGTATCAAGGAAAATTTTGCAGCAAGTAATTTACACCAGAAGTATGTAGGCACATGCTTATGCTAATTAATTTTCACACTGCTGTGACAACACAAACTTTCTAATGCATTTCTCTTTGTTATTAACATGTGTCAACAACACAAGCGAGTGTGTAAATGTGTGCAGGCAAACTGTGTGTCTGTTCATTTAAATGAATGCTTCACAGGATTTATGCACATGTGCTGGTACGCATTTGTGTGTTAGTGTAATAGGTCACAGTTATGTCCTAACCAATCTAACTCCTACTACCATTATTGGATCATCTGAGGGAATGACCAATTAAAAAGGTGATTAAAGGAGACATACTTCAGAGAGGGAAAGAGAGGAGGAAGAGGGGCTGGAGGTAATAAATGAGCGAGAAAGAGGAAACCTTCCGGGGTTCTTTAGTTATTTGTCACAGAGGGGAAACAAAGAAAGAGAAAAGTCTGTGCAGGCAGCGGTTGGTTTGCTTAATATTCTGGCACTTGCGAACATGCTATTAAAGAACAACTTCTGCTAAGGGTTATTTCTGATGTGTGCTACAAAAACACTAATCTTCCACTTAGGTAGCTTTTAAACACAAGGAGTTAATGTAGCTTTTATTAAGTGTAGTGCATTTCAACGTTTTTAATCTATCTGCACTGAATTGTTGGTGTGGTTTTTTATGGATTCTTTACGCAGGCTCTATTTGTCATCATGAAGTATTCCCTGCACAAATATTCTTGTTACTTTACCCGTGTATTTTCTTCTCACATTTATAGTTAAGTCTCAGTGGTGTCATAATCGTTTAAGCGGTATATTTTTTTAGGATTAATACAATCCAATATCACATATAGTTAAATTAATTATTGACATTAATAATATTTTCTTTGTCTTGATTTAGAATTTCTGTTTCTATCATTTTCTATCCGTTACTTTTTCTTTTTTACTTTTCCTTGTGTTCCATTATCTGTTTAAGTTCTGGTTTTTAGTCATTTCCAGTGATTTTCGCAGTGATTTTCTCAAATGGACTTCCACTCCTCTTTGTTTTTGTTTGTTGGTTTGTTTGGTTTTCACTTGTGTCTTGTTTGGTTCTCTTAAATTTGGATTTAATCTGCTTTTTGGAAGTTGTCTTTTTCTCCTGTCCCCACTTGATATTTCTGAAATTTGGGGATTTTCTTCCACTTGTATGTTTTGTATCTTGCGTTTTGGTCCATGATGATGATCCATACTGACATTTACATTGACCACTGATTGATTCTTTAATGTTTCTTGGTATAAGTTAGGTAAAAACTACAGTTTCAGCAGCTTTGGTTCAGCTTCTTTGTTGTTGTTTTTATAAATGATTTTTTTTTCTCCTTACAGTGAAGCTATGAATTTGAACTACTATTCAACTGTATAATTTTGGAGTGTGATACCTTTGTGTATGTAACACAAACATACACAGTGCACACTTTTTTAAGGTATACTTTACCTTTTTACCTTCGTTACCTTCAGGACTGCCTTAATTCTTCGTAGCATAGATTCAACAAGGTGCTGGAAACAGTCCTCAGAGACTGCCACTTGCTGGATATTGTCTCGTTATTGGACCGTTTTCTGTAAACCCCAGACATGGTTGTGCAGAAACCCACTCGGAGCATCAGCAATTTCTGAAATACTCAGCCCAGCCCAACTAGCACATTCAAAGTCACTCAAATAACCTTTCTTCCCCATTAAGATGCTCAATTTGAACTTCAGCAGATCATATTTACCTAATCTGCCTAAATGCAATAAGTTCTCACCATGTTACTGGCTGTTTACATACTTGCATTAATGAGTAGTTGAACAAGTGTCCGGAGAGTGTATGTATATGTACAAGAGAGAAAAAAGATGGTATATGTTTTAGACATAATGGTGTGTGAGACCTGTGCTTGACCTTGGTCACTGCAACATTGGGTAAATATACCGTATATGTGCCTATCCATGGGTTTGATGTGTGTGATGTCATTTATAACCTGTGTGTTATTGACCTTCATCCTGCGAAGACGTCAGACTCAATCATTCACACACATGCACACAGTCTCCATCATAACTGCGATTATGGGCTGCCAACAGAGTTGAAATTTATAATATTTTTATCAGTCTCTTATCTGCTCCATGTCTTTGCTAGTTTACATTATTTGAGTGTGTGCTTACATAGAAGTATATGAGCTTATATAATGTGTATGCTCGCTTGTTGTCAGAGCAGGTGCAAGAGACCGTCTGCATCTCTTCTGCATGAATTCACTGATTCCTGACCTGCTGAGAAGTGCCTGTGTGTCTGTGATAGGGTAAATACAGGAGCAAATAGTGGAGAAATGGATGAGCAGAGGGATGAGTGAAGGCATGGGAAGGAAAGATTTATTCTGCTTTGTCACTCATATGGAACTGATTACATACATTCTCCAGAATAAACTGGCAAACAACAATGAAGACTACACATATAATGCACGTCAGTCAGTTTTCTGTCTGTCTTCTCTTCCCACCTTTTCTGTTTTCTTAGTTTTGAATGTGATATGATGCTATGAACTGATGCTAAATATAGACGTGGAATCAGTTACAGACAGAAAATAGGAATACAGTAAAGGAGGTGGGTCAAAGTGTTGTCTCATAGTCAGTGGTGGAAAGAGTATTTTTCCATGTATTTGTGTGTGTGTGTGTGTGCTTATGAAAGGGATGTGTCTTGTTGAGCTTGACAGCCTATTTTCCTGAATCCTTTACCTCCTGCACACTCACAGACACACACACACACAAACAGTGAGGGCGAGCTGTCTCTTTTCATCAAATCTCAGTAATAGCATCCTTCTGTGTCCAGTCTGCACTCATCCACCCACACACACACATATAAACGCACACAGTCAAACACACTGACTGTCAGCCACTAAGAGTTGCTGAGGTCACTTTTCAGTTACGATGGACTCAATCGCCATCTCTCTCTGCTTTTCCCTTATTCTGTCACTCCATCTTTGCAGCGTAGAGCCGAGGATGTGTTTGTCTCCCATGTAGGAGGAAATGAATCACACTCGCACACACATATAGACTATCTGTGATGCTGCGAGTGATTGAGTCACTCACAGAATACTGATGAAGTCAGAGGTGAAGAGATGGGTTGAAGAGATGAATAGGTGTGATGAAAGAAGGAGGGGAAGTGAGGAGAGCAGAGAATATGACAGTTCACAGCGAGAAGTTATTATCAAACTGTGCAAAACACTAAAAATCTCTGTTAATCTGCAGAGTGTTTCATATTGGTGGAATTCAAAATTTCCTTTGAATAGAGCCTACCTTGTCTGGTAAGATACTTAACTCAGCTCAAAGTTATGCTGTTCTAATGAAAGATGAGCTGAATATAACAAAAAAAATGCAGTATTAGTAGGGGGAAAATTGCAGAAATGGGGTCATCGAGCAGGCACAGAAAGTATATTTGCATTTTGTGTGTACAAGGTGTTGTGTTCATGGTCAGCGTTTGCAAAAGCTGCCTGTTTTTTCATCCCCCCTCCCCATCTTTCCCCTCGGAAACCACAGCTCTCCTTTTTTTCAGTCAGGCAGCTTGGCTGCTTCTCAAATCTTAGCTAATTGGGAAAAACAAGACCCTCATCTCAAGGACCATACACCGTGTCCACTTTAATGCTGCTTTAGTCGCCTGTCTGCTGTGCTCTCACAGTTAAGTGTGTGCATGTGTGACAGGGTGATAGAGAAGGGTCAAAAGATGCCAAAAGAGATTAAATGTTCCCTTTTTGCCAATTTTTGGCAAAGATAGGACTTTTCCAATTCAGTACAAACAGGAAAAGCGGAAAGCAGGGTTATTGTTTTGGCACCGATGAGAAGAATGCTTCACAATTTGTTCACAGTGGTTTATTTTATCTGTCTCCCTCAATCATATTTTATAACTAACATGAACAGTCTGGTCTAGTCACAATAATTAGAATGTTTATGTAAAGGCTGTAATGGGAAGATATTACTTATAACATATATAAGAAATGAGAATTTCCATTCTAGAGTCATCCCTATCCCATTTCACGCATGTTTTTACTTAAATGTGTTTAAATGCTCGACAATTCTCTCCTTTTCATTTTGAGTTTGTCATTCTTTGTTTTCTTTTATTGCTTTGTGCTGATTAACTCAGTGGCCAACGCTATTTGACATTGACATGGCATTACACTTTTCTTGGACATCTACAATAAGTTTGAGAGTACAGCAGTTTTCTTCCATTTACCAAAAAGTCCTTTTGGTGATGATCTCAGGGACGAAGAGAAATAGACTCTGTCTAGAGTGAAAATTTGAGCTGCACAGGGAGAATTTAGGGTTCTTACATAAGCATTAATAAAAGTAATGTAATTTGAAACCATAAGTCACTACATTAAGAATACCTAATGTTATCATTTTTATGACTATTAATCATTATTAATGCTTTCCCCCTTCAGTCAAAGCACTTCCCATGCAAAGAAAAAGAAAATTAAAACTGTCAACCTGTATTTATGAATCTCATTGATGATTTACATGTTTGATTTGGCGAATATACCAGGCAAAGGATGTTGAATATGGAGCTGCCCGGCAGGAGGAAAAGAGGAAGACCACAGAGAGGATTCACGGATGTAGTGAAGGAGGACATGCAGAGGGTTTATGTGATGGAAGAGGATACTTCAGAAGGGATAGAGCTGCTGTGGCAATCCCTATAGGAAGCAGCTAACAAGAAGAAGTTGTAT
This sequence comes from Aulonocara sp. 'chitande type north' Nkhata Bay, assembly GCF_057382095.1. Classification (NCBI taxonomy): domain Eukaryota; kingdom Metazoa; phylum Chordata; class Actinopteri; order Cichliformes; family Cichlidae; genus Aulonocara; species Aulonocara sp. 'chitande type north' Nkhata Bay. The sequence continues at coordinate 14,981,108 of NC_141344.1, forward strand.
TTACTGTTAGGCTTCACCTCAACTTTCTCCTTACAGTCTCACTCCAGTAGTCTATTTATTGCCGCTTGAAGTGTGCTATTATTGTCTCACGTCAGGCAGGAGTATGTTTGTATAATGCTATTACTGCATGTGTGTGTATGTGTATGTTTAACAGCATGTTCTGTTCATTATGCTGCTTAGTTTTCACAAGAACAAGTTACCCTTTATCCATAAACACACATGCACACGCTCACATACTCAGTAGGATTTGAACTCATGCCGCGTGTGTGTGTGTATCTTGTGGTCTAGTGGTTTGTTGACATAGTCAAGCAGGCAGTTCTCACATTGAGAGGGTACGTTTTACTTTAAAATGAACACACACACACACATACACACACATACATACATACAGTGTATTGATTGTAAAGCTACAAGCTTGTCATTGAGAGAGGCTTATTAGGTGTGGCAGACAGGATGTTACATTTATTTTATTTTTTTTCCTTTTTCTAATAGTCTCCTATTATGTTATTAGCATAATAAGAGCCACCAAAGAAGCTGACCACACACACACAGATATACAGTTGGGAAGCCTTTGTGTTAAAGCAGTATTATTTGTCAGTAATGTGATAAACAGCCCATTAACTGTTAATAACACCAGTATGATGTATTGAGCGGCTTGATAGATCCAGAAGGGTTGTTCTGCATGTTTTTATCTCTTCTCTGTCAATCATCTGTCTCAATCTTAATGTCTAAATCTGCTAAGAGATATCCATCGCATGAATATTGATTGGATGCACATATACACATGGACATAGAAATTCTGCATCTCCACAACTCGTGTATTGATTAAACTTCAGTAAACAAAGAATGCCCCCTCATCTCTTTGGTAAATACTGTGCATACACATCTTCTTGGCATGATGTACTGTGATGTTCAGACAAAGGTCCCAACTGTTGAGACTGAAGTGTTTGCGCATACATTACTGTGTCTTGGGTTATTTAAACAGCTGTATGAATCTTTACCAAAAACGAGATTTGAAAGCAATGGCTCTGAGATGCTGCAGTGCTTGGTAATAGCATCCTTTAGAAAAGATTCATGCTAGGGTGAGTACATCCCGAGGCACATAAAATAGCAGAGAAGTGATGCTCTCGGTTCTTATTCAATCTTTTCTAAGTTAAAATGCCATGAGATGGTTTTTACATTTAACCATGCACTCAGTCTGTAACTATCACTTAGGCAGAAAAGGGAACGAGGATGCGCATCCTGTTACACAAGAGGTGGGCTAGTTGAAAGCAGGAAGGTTGCACTTTGTAGCACCATCTACCACAGGTGTTTAATTGAATTACAGAGCTCTGAAGCAGACATGCACACCACACCTGCATTTGGGTGAATAATAAGCTCACAAAATCACAGTCATTTGAATCCTACCATAAGTCTCAAGGGTCCTAAGCAAAGCTAAATTTTATGAGGAAAAGCCATTTCTATTTAATGACCTTTGCAAGATAAAGACCTTAATGCTTTATGGAAAACCTAAAAAAAAAAAAATTTCACCAGGGTCAAATGAGGTTTAGATGCAGATCTGTATCAGGGTGTGCGTGTGCTTGTTAACTTTGATATTGAGTCCAAAGAGTCATGGCAGGAGATTTAAAGTGGCTTTGCTCTATCCAAGTGGTTCCAATTAGTCTGGAAAAACATATACAGGCTCAACACGCACCTTTTAATATACAAATATCTATGCACAAAGGCACAGATAAGTCCACAGAGATTGGATGAATATCGTGATTCTGCACACAATAATTGTTCTCACACACGCATCCACAAAGAGTAACCGGAAAAAAGTTTAAAAAGAGAGATATAAAGGATATAAAAGAGAAAAATAAACAAACTGACCCGTGTTACTTTGGTTTTTTCTTCCATTGCTCATGTTTAACTGTTGGTTTACATTGTGCGCAATATAAATATGTAAGTATTGACTCAACCTATAGTATGAGTCTCTTTTTCTTCACATTTTTTTCTAACCAAAAAAGGCACAACACACTGTTTTTACACCTCAGTGCCTTTAATGCTGACATTTTTCATATGTGGTGTCTGTGTCAGGTTAACTTACCTAAAGAGCTGATTTATCTATTTATCTGTATACTTATTACAGAATCATATCAATCATGATGTTAAAAGTAAGGCTTTTTGTTTGGGTGAACAGGTTGAACAAAGTATAGAGAAAAGGAGCACTGTTTTTCTATAGAAGCTACTTTAGTATAAAGGTGTTAAGAGGACTATCTTTAGAGGAGCACTCTTAAATGGTATCCCAACAGGAAGTGATTTGTAGTAATGTGGCAACCAGATACACTGTATAGTGAGTGACATCCAGTGACTTAAAAGTTTCATGCCAATGGGCTTAAGTGTGACAAGTGAATCTCTTCCTGTGTGGACACCCCTACACCCCCACTGTGTGGTGTTAAGCTATGTGCATGTATGTTTTTGCCTACAGAATCTACTAACATCTAGTGTGCCTTCTTAATGAAATAAAGTTACTTAATGAAAAGGTTATTTATGTATAGTAAGAAGTGTAGTGTCAAAACTGAAGATGCTTTGCATACATATACAGTATAGTTTGCCTTTTTCAACAGCATGTGTACTGATTGGAGTTTTGGGTATTTGATTCAGGAGATATAGTTATTTTCTGCCGGTCTGCTGCTAAATGACCAAAGATTGATGTGTTGATCCTCCCATGGTGTGCTTACTTTTTTAATGTATATGATCATACTTTAAATACAATTAATATTACCCCTGATCTGTTTTTTTGTTTGTTTGTTGTTGTTGTTAAAAATCACAGATGAACTTTGTTCTGGGTTGTAGTCTCATTTTCCCACTGAAAATATAATGTTTGAATCCCGCTATTTTTATTTCCGATTGTATACATATAATCTGTATACAAATCTTCATTGTATCTCTAGACAATTACCATTTAATGTTATGGTTTATCCATTATATGGCATAAAACAGATGAAATATGTCAAAAAAAAAAGAAGGTAAAGAGCTGGTGGCAGTGGAAAAAACCACTGGAAAAAAAAGTGGGTTTTATTTGTTTGAAATTGTATTAATTTAAATGCTATTCCATCTAGTGTGCAATAAATACATTCATTCAACTCTATTATGAGACATAAATATAAAAGAAACAGTCACAATTTTATTTTTTATTGTTTTTCTTATTGCTAAAACTGATGGTTAACTAAACCTTAATGAATAGAAAAGTGGTTGTTTTTAAAATTTAGCAATAAATTAAGTTATTCCTAATTGATAGAAATTAATAATCAAACACCTAACTTTATGTAATAATAAGTGGCTGCTTGTTTATTAAGCAAATATGCTAACAGATGATTCAAAGGTGCAAAGTCACATTATGCATTTCACTTACAACATACACATCAGACTGAACTAGCAAAATTCAGTAAAAGAAAGAAAAAGGGAGGGTGGGGGGGATCGTATAAGGTCAGTTGCTTTCATTCCTGTATGAGACAACGTTTTGCTGCTAGCTTCTGTCATACTTTTATCCTTTAGACCCCGAGGACATAGTGTGTGTCTGTCTGTGTTTTTGTGTGTACTTGTTTGTTCACTTGGTGTGTCTGTCTTACTACACTCCTTCCCTGAGGCTGAATAACATGCTTCTTGGTTTTTCTATAAATATTCATAGTAAAGACTTGTTCAACATGGCTATGATTTCCTCCTGTCTTATCCTTCGTTATCTTAAAGGTTTTCTTAACATATCTCACTCCCAGCTGTTCTTGTTCATTTTGCTTTCATTCAAACCTTCAGTCATGAGTCTAAATGTTTCCTTTTGTTTTTCTCTCCCTCCTTCCAGGATCCCTCATTCTCGCTCCTTCTCCACGATAAACTTCAGGTGCCCAACAGTTCTCGCCGGGCGTGGAACGAGCGTGACAGTCGATGCGATGTCTGCGCCACCCACCTTACTCAGCTCAAACAGGAAGCTGTGCGGATGGTTCTGACTCTCGACCAGTGGGATTTATCTCCAGCCTCTTCCCCTCCAGCCCTGAGTGGACGATATGGGTCTCAAGCACCTCCGGGTCCGTCATCAGGAGCACCAGGAGGGCCTCTGTCACGTGAATGGCCTCCCTTTCTCCCTTCCTCTTCCTCCCCCTCAGCTGCTGCTGCTGCTGCTTCTCAGCCTGCCCACACATCCTCTCAATCCCCTTCTCCGGTTCCCAGCCAGACCCCAACACCAAGCCCTAGCCATGGATCATGCAGTCCGCAATCTCAAGGTGCAGGGCATAGACTGGGGTCCAAGCCCAGCTCTCTGGGCCTCGGAGGTGGAGTGGACAGAAGAAACGGGTCCCCTAGTTCAGGAAAGACATCTGGTGGGCAGCAGCAGCCAGTGACTGGAGTAAACAGCCCTGGAAATAATGGTGGTAGCAGCAGTAATAATGGGACTGGAGCAGTACTGAGCACGGCAGCTCTGCAGGCACATCAGCACCTGAACAGAACGAATGGAGGAGTCACACTCTATCCATATCAGGTAAAACACCTATAGATGTGTGTATTTTGGCGGTGGGAACGTATGTGTCTGTGCGTGTGTGTATCTTGGACTATCTGGACCGATTCTTCCCACAAGTGCATTGCAAATATCACCATGGAAACACCAGAACTATATCATTATATGATCAAATGATGACAGGCAAGATGGCTAGTCTCTATATGTGAGTCTGACAGATTAGGCAGGAGTTCGGTACATTTACACTGGTCATTTTGCAGGTTTGACTTAACATCCGTAACTTACGTGAAATGTTTGTTCTTGTACTTCAGAAAGAGCTAAGGACAATTTAAACTAAAAGTTTTCTCCTCCATTATAATAAATATATGACTGACTGTCTAGCAAACACAAAAAATGTTATGACTGGGATGTAGATACTGTTAAAAATGTACTTTTTTATAGAGATTTTTGCTGTCAGGGCTTAATATGCTCTAAAAGGACATTTTTCAGCTGTGACACATGCCTCCTGAGTGGGATACATGCATGCTAAGGAGAGAAGGAGAGATAGGAACCAAACACACTGAGTGATGTTAAAAGAAATTCAATTACTTTAAAATCCTTACCACTCAGTTTCTGGAATATTTGTTGATCATATCTCAGTCTGACCCGAGCACAGAGACCCTATTCACACTTGGTTTTGAGATGCGTCCTAGCTGATATGATTACATCCATGTTTATCGTGTGTCTCTATCGAGGCTACTTCTGTTTAGATTTTCTCACTGTCTGCAGCTCAAAGAACCCAGCTCACACATATTTTATCTGACGTTGGTTCGAGTGATTTGGCCTCACAGCATCTCATGGTGGATTTACATTTATGTTTTGCACTTTTGGTCTGATCACCAGCCGAGTTTAAACGTAAAGTATATTAGAAATTCAGTTTGCAGTCCAGTTTGTAGACAGATGACAACATTATACTTTATGTTTTTCAAAGCATTGCCATTCCCAAACAAAGAGATTGTAAATAAGAAGAATATTTATTTATTTAGTCCATATTTGCAAAGACAAACGGTAGCTGTAAACAAACCACGGCAGACCCGATGACAAGTTCATGCTTTTCAGCATCTTTATTGACTCGCTTTCATCAACGGTTGTCGTTTCCACATGGCTGGAGCTTTTCAGCCACCAGCCGAACACACAAACACCAACAACAACAATCATGACAGGAGTTAGCCCACACTTTAAGCAGGCGAGGCGTGGTTGCCGATGCCACTCAGGTGCGTCCGTCTCCCCTGCAGTGGCACCACAGACCACACCCCGCCACAGTAGCAAATTTCTTTATGTGTTTATTTCTACTCAAATATTAGAATGCTAGTTTCTGATGGTTGTGTCTTCTAAAATTGCAAAAACACGTTGTGCAATTAGTTTTTTGCATGCCAAAAAAACACTCTTACTAAGGAGACAAGAGGGAAGCAAAACATGTTGATATCAAGCATTAAGTTAGCACCAAGCAAGATTCAAGATTCAAGTGGAAAATAGAGATAAAAGAAAATGTTTTAGGAGGATACAGGAAGGGAAGAAGCACAACTTCACAAAAAAAGGAGGATGGTAGGAGGGAGAAATCGCCTTAGGTGAACAGTGGTCTAGAGGTGTGTGGAGAGAGGCAGTGGTGCTGAGACTCCAGGGGAAATCCAGAGGTGTGTGTGTGTGTGTGCATGTGTGTGTTAACATGAACGTGTTATACAGATGTAATAATTCATACAGTGATAATTAGGACTCCGGGGACTCTATGTCATACACCCCCAGTCCCTCTTCACTCTTTCATTCTCATTCATTTTCTTTCACACTTACTCTCCCCTTACTTCGCCCCTATTATCTCTCCTGCCGTTCTCACACTTTGTCTGCTTCATATTCATCCGCTCTTCTATCTTGCTGTTATCCCATCTGCTTTTACATTTTTTTTTTATTCAACCCACGACTAGAATCAGATACAGAGAGATGGAGTGATAGATGGAAATGACTTTGTACACTCTCTTGAATTGTTTCGTTATCATGTTCTACCGGTCAGAATAAATTAGGTTTGCAGGCTTTTATGTATTCTGGTATGTCTTTGTGGGAATTACAGTCAAAGAGTTCAGATTTGAAAGAGCATTTCTCTTTTGCTAAATTTCATTTTCTCAGAAAATAAAAAGGCGTTCATTTTTTTTTAGGTTATGAGGTTTAGGTTTGTCTGTCTGTTAGCAGGATTGTGCAGAAAGTTATGCATGAAGATTCCAGCACATGTGGGGGCTTGGCTCAACCTAGAAGTCCGTCCTGCCATCTATTCTCTTCTGCTCATCCTTATCAGGGTGGGCTGGAGCCTATCGCAGCTGTATTAGGGCGAGAGGCGGGGTAAACCCTGGACAGGTCACCAGTCTATCGCAGGGTCAAAGAAGAAGTCATTAATGTTTTTGAGTTGATCTGGATAACGATCCAGGAGTCTTTGGAAGAATTCTTCACTATTGTGAGACTGAAAAAAAAATCAGATATTTCACATCATATGTACATTTATACACCATCTTTATGTTCAATAAACTGTTGAAACATGGTGTTCAGGGCAGTTTGCATCACTTTTTTCATCCGCTACTTCAGTTTTACACATCATTTCATAGTTTCATCGTTTCATGTAGCTTTTTTGACCGTGCTCCACTTAAAAAAATGTTCTTTGATTTCAACTTAGCCAGCATGAAAGCAGGAAGGTGTTTTGCTTTTTATGTGCCTGCGTCACATTTGTTGTTTCCCCATTCATGTGTATGCACATCTCAGTCCTTTGAAAACTGCCTGAACAAAGGAAATTCTAGAAACTGTTCACAAACGTTCACTTCGACTCAACCATGAACAGATTAGATTTTGGTGGTCAGAGATAAAGATCCCTGTAATGTTATAAAAACATTTTGGTTCAGATGCACATTTTATTTTACCACTTCATAGTGATATCATAAAATTCAGGAAAGAAAATGTGGACATTGCTTAAGATAATAACGTACTTGACATTGGGTCAGATGCTAAATTGGTAATGCTAATCCTGGGTGTCCAAAATTTAAATCCTTTAAAAGTGTTTACCACATACATTCCCTTCAGGCTACTTTTTGTCTGTTTTGTAATTTGCATTTAGATACACTTTTGAGTATATTTGTGTGTGAGTGTGCCTTGTTGTGTGTGCAAAGGGTTTGGGCTATAAGAGTGTGTCAGCCAGCATGCATACTTGCACATCATTGTGTGCAAACGGCGTATTTTGAAGCTCTGTGTAGATGTGTAGGAACTTCTTTACATGATCTCATTCTGTATTCTGTATATGAATTAGTATGTGCGCTGGGAATTGTAAAATCCTAGTGAGCCTGTGTGTTTCTGGCGAGGCATCTGCAGTAATGGTGCTTCAGTAGGAAAGGAGAAACGCGATAATAAATCACCCTCATTTAGACTAACGCCTGCTAGAGAAGGAGATGGGGGGAGGAGCTGAATGGAGACATAATCAAGAAAATGAAAATTGGGAATAAAGATGAAGAAATGAAGAGACTAGATTTAAAGAGCAGAATGATGAAGAGAAGGTTTAAAGCAGGACACAAGCGATAATAAGCCGTCGCACGTGACATTTTAACATCACTATGTTTAAACAAACTTAATTCTGGGACATAAGGGTTTGCAGGGAGACAAACTCTGCATTTCTTCTTTGCCTGAGAATTTGATCTGCTTTGCTGCTTGCACCACAAAACAGAGCCATAGCTTCATGTTTTAGCATCAGTGGAGCTTTCATTGGATCTTACAATAGGAGATGATTGAATGCAGGCCAAATGAGAATTCTCCTCCAACATGCTCGCGCTCTTCAGCAAAGTGAGGGAGACAACAAACACGTAGATTGACAGCAGGGAATGTAAAGCATTTCTGTGCTCAAATGCTGCAGCAGGAATCGGTGGGATTTACGAGAATCGTGTGTCCCATTGTTCAGAAACATTACTCACAACAGCGCATTAAAGTGAATTATTGGTTTAATTCATTTTAATTATTAAAATCTCCAGTAAAGTCTCTAGTCAGGGGTCGCACAACAAGAGATGAATTGAGAGAGGGAGGGAGCGGTTGTAGGTAGACAGAGAAAAGAAGCCGCCTGTCTGCCGGCATAGCTGACATAAAATTCTTGCTGGGTCAGCAGTCTAAGAGGTGACTGCTGCCACGTTTTATATTTATTAGGATTGTTTTTCAGTTCCATGGGAAGTCCAGGACAAAAGGAGAAACGAATTCAGTGAAAACAAGTGGAATTTCTTTACTAGGCTGTAATGATGCCTGGGTTATGGAGCCATGGTTTTGAATTTTCTGTGAGTTCATAGTTCATTTTGCTTTGAGTATGTTTTATGATTTCTTTTTTCTTTGTTGAGTCTCCAGTTCTTAGTTCTTCCCTCTGTTCATTCCTGTCCCTCCATCAGTCTTGTCTCTGTTTCTTAGTTCAGTTGTGGCTTACTTCATGTTTTATTTTGGTAGCTGTTGGATTTTTATCTCACTTTACTTCCTTTGTCATTTTCTTAGGTTTAGCTGCATCCTTTTACCACAGGCTTTTTCACCATCCCTAATTACCTCTTGTATAGCAATGTATATTTATATATCCCCAATCAGAGTGTCTGTGTCCCTTGCATTTGTTTTGCTATTTAAAGCTGTTGAATTTTGTTATGTTTGGGTTATTTTCATAGACTTTGTCTCCTGACTCAAAAGGTCAGATTTTACATTACACTGTTTTGTCTGCGCGCCCTGCATTTGGGTCATGCACATAGATGGCAACAACAGACATTTTCACATGGACAGATAATGTTATATTCTTGATTAACACACTTTTTATTTAGCCAAGTTCAGTCTTGTAGACTTGCTCTGCGCTGGTAGACTCACTAACTTTTTAAGTGCACTGACTGTATGTCATAGGTTACAGGCTGAGGACTCAGTGCGGACTTGAGAGACAAATGGAATAAACTGAAAACACGCCTTTAGTTGGGAGATAAAGTAAAACAAAATAACAGAGCCCATTCAAAATCCACCCTAAGGGAAGAAATCCAAAATGCTACACAAAAGGCCAGAAGAGTATACTACAAATGAAGTTCAGACTACCTAGGCTTTCTTCGCTGTAGCTATCAACAGAACCTAAAACTCTGTTTGGAGATGGATCTCACAAAGGTGGTCTACAGAAGTGGGCTCTGTCAGGCTCTGTGTGCAGACACATAAAAATTGTGGGTTTTGTGGATCAAAATGATGGAATGATCCCTGCGAGTGCCACCAGTCAGTTTCTACAAGAAAATCATAAAACCTAAAGAGAGAAAAGCTTTAATAAAAATCACAATTTTAAAATCTTGAATAACAAAAGGACATAAAAGTTGGGGCAATTACACTAACTTTTTCAGTTTGATAATTTTTTAACTTTGATGGATCTCTATTGTTGTAAGGGAAAAAGGTGACCAGTAACATATAATGGTCTAAAGGTCTTTATTTATTTATGTTTTTTATAAGCTGCTCAGTGTCTGAAGTAAATGTCTGAGCCTCTAAATTAAAAGCAGAGTTCAGTGACATGTGGTCCTTTAATTAGTTTGTAGACAGAGCTTCTCATTCTGTGACAAACCAAACTGTCTATAAAAATCACGTCCATATCAAAGGCTCACTTTAGCTTTGCAGGCTTGCTATGGGAGTGTTTTGGTAGAATGACTCTGTGTGTCTCACTCCTCTCTCTAGCATGAAAACGCTAATCCAACATTACCTCTGCCCTCGTGCTGTCCTTCAAGCAGCTAATTGAAAACAGGTTTATACAGTGTGGTGTGTGCGCCTCTGTGTGCGCTTCTGTGTGATTCCAACAGTGGTTAGATTAGCTTTTCTAATTTACCGTGAATCTGTTGCGCCTATTGTGTATGGATTGTTTCCGTTTATCTGAGAGAAACAGGATGTCAAATAAAGAACACGCTTGCAATCATATTGTTTTGTATAAAATATGTTTTTATTGCCAGACTATAATAATAGTTGGTCTACGCATTAGAGAAGTTTGTGAACTGAAGGTTTGACCTACTGTGTAAATCTGGATGGTAGGAGTGGGCAATAGAGCCTCAAAATGATATCATAACATTTCAAGAAAATTTCCAATAACATATATGAAGATATTACAAAAAAAGTTGCCAACAGTAGAAGAAGCATTACAATATAGTAGTAGTGACAGAACATAAGTCAAATGTAAGCACAAAGTAGCCTAGGGAATGTTATCCCAGGGACTTTTAAATGAAATTATACAATAACTACAGTGGCCTTGAGAGGCCAAATGGACTGCAACTTAAGAAAACACCAGCAATAAGAAAAACGCTGCAAAAGCACACAAAACACAACGGAAATAGGAAAAACGAAAACAGAAATAGGAAAAAACACAAAGGAAGTGTTTCTGGGGAGACAATAACCCGACGGACCAGTTGGAGAAACCCAAAACATGGTAGGCGTCTTTTTTTTTATGATTCATATAATACTGATGACAGATATTTAGGCTAATAGTTAAGCTAACACACTTACCTCTCATCTTTTCTTTCCTCACAAAACACAAAATAGATCCTCCACTTCTTTTAAGTGTCTCCCAGCGCAATTCTTGGCATATTTTGGTTCCTGCAATTGGACCGTCGCATTATTGTCTCCCCAGAAACACTTGTGTTTTTGGAAATCTGTTTTTTCCTATTTCCACTGTAATTTTTCCTAATACCATTGTGTTTTGTGTGCTTTTGCAGCATTTTTTGTTATTGCTGGTTTTTTTCTTAAATTGCAGTCCGTTTGGCCTCTCAGGGCTACCATAAATAACAGCCTAATACTGTTGCCTATAGCTTTTTATTTACAGAACTCATTTTTCGCCATGTAACTGCATCTGTGATTTACATCCACCATATGGAGTGTAACTAGTGAGTGCTCCAGCGATGCTCAGTCATTTTATTTGTTTAATTTTGGGTCGCACATAAGCAGCTGTTCGCATATCAACAGATGAAAGAAGATTGTTGTTGCTACCTTAACAGGAACCATGTTCTTGCACATTTTGCGAAGTATTATGCTTTGTTGGGGGTAACCAAACCACTTCCTTCCTGTTAAAGCGACTCCCTCTTTAGGTATTAATCAGCAGCAGCAGCTGACATGCTGCTCTCACTTTCAGACATTTTTGGGCTTGTGTCGTGTGTCCTTGAGAAGATAAATGCATGGCATTGCTATATGACTGATATCACAATATGACACTTTTATATCGTGTACAGATTTAGGCTGGTATTATCTAGTGTGGTATGATATGGCAAAGTCCTACTGGGTGGAAAGAGAAGAGCCAGCTCTTACCTTTAAATGTCAGAGCTTGATAGAGAGTAAGCACAGCTAATAGTCTTCATATTATATGTTTTCCTGTATAAAATAAACCTACATTGCTCTCAGTTTACTTGCTGTTCTTTTAACTGGTTTTCATTTTCAAGCATACTGGCCTCTAGTATGTAGCCTTGACAGTGTTTCTATGTTTCTGATTTGATTATGTAATATATCATATAACTAAACAGATCTCATTTTCATCTCCTCTCTCCTTCTCTCACAGTCGCTTTCTATCTCTCATGCATTCTCTGGCCAAATTATTAGGAACACCTACATCAGAGTAGAACAACTCTGGCGTCAAATTTACTACATTAAAAATGTATTTCCAATATTTTCTTGCCCTTTGACATTAAGGACACTTGAGCCTTTAACCCCCTTGCCTCATTATGGGTGTTAAGGATTCAGGTTTACAAATATATCGATAATTTACTCCCTCTCAACATCCATTTCTGTCATTTCCCTTTATGTATTGCCTACGTTTCATGACTGGGTTTCTGTTTCCTCCAAGCTTACTTTCTTTTCCTTCATAGTTTGACACATAAACTCCTGCTTCTGTAACTCTACCACCTCTGTGAGAAATAAATAAACATCCTTCTCCGTGTGCTCACTTCTTTATTTTTTCGCATTTCCTCCCCCACTTTAATTTTGAACAAGCGGCCTCTTTCTCTCTTCCGCCAAACCACTCAAGTAAGTGCTTAGATGGTTTTACAGATTGTGTTTATTGCACCGATAAGATCAGACAGGACCACACACGCGTGTGGACACACAACACACAATTTCTATTCCCCTTATACAAAACTGAAGGTGCAGATTGTATTTTGGGCGCCTGTAATATGAGAAAGAATAAAATAAGAGAGACTGATGAGTAAGGTAAATGCTGGGGAAATGGTGTTTGTGATGTAATGAAGATGAATTGGTCAGCTGTTATTGTTTTCCGAGAGGGGAGTGAGAGATGTGGATTACTGAAATAATATAGAGGAAAAGTGTAAAAGTTACAGAAGTATAGTGTGCTATTGTATTTTTTTTTCATTTAATAACCTGGAAAATCTAATATCACATTTGTCAAAGTCCCGCATTGACTGATACAGTCATAGGATCAGGCTATTTTGTAAAAACACAGTCAGATGCTGTGTTTTTCATTGATTAGCAGCATTATTTTCACCTCTGGCTGTTGCATTATCCTCAGTCATCTCAATTTGTCCTGCTGTTATCTATATCCTTTTATCTGCTGCTGTGACCTAATATCCCCACAGGAATCATTAAAGTTTCATTCAATGTAGGATAACCTAATTTATTGTAAAGTATAGAGACAGCAGCTCAGCCTTTGTGTCCTGTGGGGAAATCTGAATGGGACATAATTTACTTTAATGAGTACTTTATCCAAAATGCTATGTAAATGCTTTAGCCAGGTGACCATCAATTTTCTGTATGCGCAGCACTCATGTAGGATTAATATGACAGCTCTCAAATAGTGACTGGCTTAATGACAGAGATAAGGCACCCATTACCACACCACTGCTACAGAGAAACACAGCAAAACTGTTGAAATCTCATGATGATTTTAGCCCTGATGGTAGTTTAATTAGTAGTTAATTAATAGTAAATGTTTGATTAATAATTAGGAGGTAATTCAAATAAATGACACTAACAACGCAAGAGGACGAGTTCAAGAGGTGAAGCTTAGCAGACAGATATCAGCTACAGCTGCCTACATCTGTGCACCTGTCAGTCAAAGCTCAGACTCTGTTACAGCTCTGTCTAGTCATGAGGAAGCATAACGGAAAGATATAAAGGAGGGTCCTGCCCCAGCTGCCAGTTCAGAGTGTCAACACGAATTTCAAGTGTAATATTTATTCAGCCATGCGCATGTAAAAAGAAAGGTTACAATAACTGAAAGAAATTTACTTGCGATTGCATCAAGTGCAAAATAACTAAAGAAACAGATCCGTCTTCTGAGAAACAGATGAGAAAATTGTGTAAAAGAAAAGGTAGTTCACTGCTTCTGCTTCAGTGGTACAATAAAACTGAATTAGTCTATTTGCACAGATGCAGTCACACACACACACACACACACACACACACACACACACACAAAATCCCATTACAAACCAATAACAGCACTTGGCAAAGTCTCAGATGTAACACAAGGGAACACACAGTCAGCTACAAAAAAGGTGTGGAGGCTGAGGACAGAAGTATAATGCTGTTGTTAACAGTTGCTGAGACCAGACAGTGAGCTGAACCAAGCAAACCCAAGAGTGTGAGCCAATTAAGAGGAGAGGTTCAGATGGACAACACAAAAATCCTCAGACATGGAGAGAGCAAACTAGTAGATTATGTGATGCTTAGACCTTAAAATACATGCAGCTGCTACAAAGGGAGGAAATTAGCTACACAGACAATAACCTTTTTTAATACCAGGCTATAAACATATAATTTCCATTGTAAAGTTGGGCATTTTAACAGGAATGTCCAAGGATTGACTCACTTTTATAGCCAGCCTTAGGTGGCAATTTGAGGAAAGGCACTTTCACTGTTACTTTAGCTCTGGAATTTGCTGCTTTTTGGAAATTACATGTTAATGAAAAGGGTAGATTACAAAGAACATCAGTGCAAACAGCTCAGCTATACCACATTTGGTGATAGTCAGGGGCTCTGCTGTGATTAGTGTGAATGGCAGTAAAGTGTAAGTGGTATTGCAACATGACAATATTTAAAAGAAAGGGTCTGCTTTAAAAGTTAAATGGTCACCGTAAAGAACTTTCTTCCTGTTAATGCCAGCATGTCTGGCCAAAACTTACAGGTCACCTGAGCACTAATTTAGTAAAAGAAGAGCAATGCCTAACCCGACCAAAGACACACCACATTTGGTGAGAGGTGAGATTGGGTAAGTTCAAAAGGGACATTTTTATCAGTCTCAGCTATACTTGTGTTTACCCACACTAACATTAACATTAACCTGCTACACATTAGCACTGCCATTGTCAACATGTTTCCATGATTTAGGCTTTTAGATCATAGCACCACTAAACATATTGCACACTCTCAGTAGACTCTCCCTGAGCCAGTATCATAGCTGTGGACTCTTAAATCATATGCAGTGACTGTAGGCTATAAACTGGTGTCTCTATGTCTGTCCAGCCTTGGTGGTCTGAACTGCAGCACCAGCACTCAAAGCTATACATTATTAAACCACCTAGTTTGCATAATAACATTGTGTGGGACAGTGGTTTTTTTTTTTACATTGTGTTAGTAGTTTTCCTTATTTTATTCATCAGAATTTATGAGTAGCCAGTACAAAAGCGCAGGTAGTCCTGTAGCTCGCTGGACCTTCATTTCATATGTTCGCAGCTCGTTTAATAATGCAGGAGCACCAAGCCAGGTCAGAGCTTTTGAAGCAGCTGTAAATGTACAAAGGTGTGTGGTATATAAACTATAGAGGCATCTCATTTACAATAGGTAATTTATCAAGGCAGCAGGTGGTGAGCTTGGACCCCAGCAGCCCTCAGCAATAAATATAAACACGTTGGAGCTGATTTAAGCGCACAGGTACACACATATGCAGAGACACGCATGGCAAGAGCACATATAGACATATTCAAAGGGACTTCCATTAACACACACAAAAGCTATAATTCCTTTATTGGAGTGTGTGGTCATGATTTAGGTGCTTTGCTGTCTTGATGTAGGCAGCACATAAAGAACTATAATCAATAATCCATATCTGTGTCATGAATGATTTGCTTTAACACACGCATGCATGCACAAACCCATAAACACATACGGCATAGAGTACATGCAGCTGTAACAAACTCACATTCAAATCAGTTAATTGTGCTATATCAGTTCTTCTTAACGTGTGTGTGTGTGTGTGTGTGAGAGAGAGAGAGAGAGAGAGAGAGAGTGAGTGAGAGAGAGAGAAAGAGAGAAATAAAGAGAGACTTATTTTTTGTCTCAAGCAACTACCGTATTTCCCGGACTACAAAGCGCACCTGAATATTAGCCGCACAAGCTAAAATCAGGGGAAAATCCTGTTTTGTACATACATTAGCCGCACCTGACTAAAAGCCGCAGGTGTTTCAATGTTGACTTATCATATGTAAGAGAATATGCACAAAGGGAATTGTCAGGAAAGAGATGGCTGTTTGGAGACACACCCCTTTTATTAATATTTTGAAAAACAAGTTATGGGTACATATTTGCACATGTAGTACATAACAGTAACCTACAGCACACCAGAAAAATAGATTCGGACTACCTTTTAGGCTCAGGTGCAGTGACACGGCTTTAACAAGAAGAAAAGTCAGTCATTCACCATCTTTCTCTTCTTCCTGCGCTCTAAAACCACCAAAGCCCTCTTCTCCAATGTCGGATACAAACAGGCTCAGGATGGCTTCGTCATCCACTCTCCGCTTCTCTCCTTCGTTGTCACTTTCAAAACCAAAGAAATCCTCGTTGACAGTGTCAGAGTCGAACACCCTCAGAAGGGCCGTGGCGGTGTCCTCCTCTCCATCATGCAGCAGTCCAGCCCTTCAAAATCCGTTGGTGATCGTGGATGTTTTCGCACTTTTCCACGCTGTCAGAATCCACCGGTGGAGTTGGGCATAACTTGCTTTTCGCAAGTTTATCGCCGCTCATCATCCACGCCTCCCGCTGAATGCGTAGCGCTACTTTGAAGTTTGTTTTTCGCGCTACTTCGTACGGCACTACGTTGCCTGGCGGACGGACATGTGACTAACATACCACTCTTGAACCCCGATCCTTCCGCCAGGCAACGTAGTGCCGTACAACAGCGGAACAAACAAAACAAATCGTCTTACGATATCACAAAAATCATGGAAAATCCATAGAAAAGCCGCACCTGACTAAAAGCCGCAGGGTTCAAAGCTTGTGCAAAAAGTAGCGGCTTATAGCCCGACAATTACGGTACATCAATTTTTTGTGATGGACATGACAACACTCAGTGCAGAACTGTACTGCTGTAAGGTAGCTTGAAAAGTTTCCACAGATACCATGTGAACCCTGAAACAAAACATTAGATATCTAATATATCTAACTGATTAGATATGGCAGGTTAGCTATGTAAATGTATTTTTTGTAGTTATCAGAAGTAAAAAGCCTTACTGCCACTCCAAGAGGAGTGCTAAAGTAACTATTTTAGCAACCATTCCACCTCAATAAGTGTATTTTCATTTCAGATTCTGTATCTTACACATTACATCACGTTTGTCTTGTGCACTTGATAAAAACAGTAACTCAGTCAAGAAAGCAAATGTAATTTATTTAGAGCATTATGAGTACAAAGGGCTTTCCCTTTTTATCCACGCTGTCTTTCTTCTGTCTAATAAAAGGCAAATGGTACGAGCGTTGATCTAATAATAAATCACAAATATGGATATAGCTTATGATGGCACAACAACCCTGCAGAGAGAATGCAGCTAGATATGTTAAGATTATTAATAAAAACAGGGAATAGCGAGGAGAAGAAGGAAGGGTCGATCTGACAAAAGTATACATGAGGTTGAAAGAAAGAAACCAAGGAGAGAGTGTCTTTGTTTCTTTGTTTATGTCTGTTTAGGATGCAGACAACATTCTGCTGCTGGTTCACTTTGATCACTAGAGAGGTTTTCTGTACACACACACACACACACACACACACACACACACACACACATAGGGGCATGCAATAAGTTATCCTTCAACAGGAAACAAAATGGGTGGGGAAAACCAGACTGTGTTCTCATATCTGACCATCTGGAAAAGACAAGGGTAGAGATAAATAGCAGTCATGTGTGTGTGTGTGTGAGTGTGTGTGTGTGTGTGTGTGTGTGTGTGTGTGTGTGTGTGTGTGTGCAGTTTGTTTGTCATGAAGTACATGCACAAAGTTAGCACAATCAAAGTATTCATGAGACAAAGTCTTATCACGTCTGACTGGGTGGGAGAAGCGAGCAGCAAATACTGACTCTGCTGCCAGTCTTTGTTTCTGATTTTCCTTCAGTCGTCTGTTCTTGTTCTCTTTCACTGTGTCTTTGATGGGTTTTTACATTTTCACATTTCAGCCACTGCTGTGAAAATTATTGTTAGCGCTCACTGTTAACACTAATGTTGTTAATTGCACACAATCTTTCCAAATCTCTATGAAATTTTGTCCAGTCTCCACTAAAGTCATAATTTCTGTGTGTGACAGCAACACGTTAATACCAGCCTCGGAGCAGTGCCTCCCAAAAATTGGAAATTGTCTCATTCCTACTGCATAATTTATCATGTAATGAAATGTGAAGTTCCCATCAACAGTGTCTAAGTCTCCAGGCCCTGTGGATATTGTTAATTAATTAGTATTTTTATTTATTATTTAACTCTTGTTGGTTTTGTCAATTATAGTAAAAAAGTCTTTCTCTCTCATCAGATCTCCCAGATGATCTCAGAAGTCTCCAGAGAGGGAATTACCGAAGCTGCCCTGAACCGCTACAACACACACTCGCCCTCACACACAAATTCATCATCACATACAAACTCTCCCTCTCACACTCCAGCTGCAACCACCACAGCAGCGACTGCCACCTCCGCCGCTGCCTCTTTCTTTGCCAGGTAAGATTCACTTTACGCACTGAGTGAAAGCCAAGAAGATCACCTCTCTCATCTGATCCATACACTCCACGAATCATTCCAACAAGCAGGCATTGTAATTAAACGTGATCAGGTGCAGTATTGAATTTCTCTCCAGAGCTGTAAATATATCTGAACATCTGCTGCGTTTGTTCTTTTGTATTTAAATTTGACTAAAGCACGGAAAGCCAGGGAATCTGCATACTCACAGCTAGGGCTGCCACGATTAGTCGACTAGTCACGATTACGTCGACTATCAAAATCGTCGACGACTGATTTAATAGTCGACGCGTCGTTTGAAGCTTTGTAAGATCCCAAAAGACGCATGAATAAGTAGTAGTATTTAAGAGTGTAATAACGGACTGAAACAGAAGATGGCAGCACTGCATGTACAAGGATGCCAGATGCCGTTAAACCCCGAAGAAGAAGAAGCTGTGTCCCACAATTCATAGTGTGGCCCAGCGCAGTTCAGAATCAGAATCAGAAACTTTATTGTCATTGTCATGAGAACAACGAAATTAAGAATGGTCCCCAATCATTGCATCATCCCTAGCAATATCAAAATATAAATAAAACAATAAAATTCAATAAATAAAATAGATAGAATACTTAAAATACTAATAAGATATAACAGTAAAACATTCACATACATTCCCACACACATGCTTCAGACCGTGCATAGATTAACACAAGAGTGGCGTGATGGACATTTTTTTGTAGTATTCAGATGTGTTATTGCAGTTGGATAACAGCTGTGTTTGAGTCTATTAGTCCTTGCTCTGATTGCCCTGTACCGTCTGCCTGAGGGCAACAGTTCGAACAGGGAGTGGCCAGGATGTGAGGTGTCTTTTATGATGTTTTGGGCCTTTTTAAAACAGTGGGCGTTGTGTAGAACTTCCAGTGTGGGGAGAGGGCAGCCAGTGATCTTTTGGGCGGTGTTAATGATCCCTTGGAGTGCTTTCCTCTGAGCCCCTGTGCAGCTAGTGTACCAGATGCATATGCAGTAAGTTAGAACACTCTCAATGGTGGCTCTGTAGAAGGACACCAGCAGTCTCTGTGTGATGTTATTCCTCCTGAGAATTCTCAGGAAGTACAGTCTCTGTTGGGCCTTTTTCAGCAGCTCGGAGGTGTTCACACTCCAGGAAAGGTTCTCCTCTATATTGACTCCCAGGAAGCGGAAGCTTGCCACCCTTTCTACACAGTCCCCATTTATGAATAGTGGTTGGATCTCTGCCTTTTTCCTTCTGAAGTCTATTATGAGTTCTTTGGTTTTTGAAGTGTTGAGGAGGAGGTTATTGGCCTTACACCATGACGTCAGCTGCTCCACCTCGTCTCTGTACGTAGACTCGTCTCCCTTGGAAATGAGCCCCACCACTGTGGTGTCATCTGCAAATTTCACAAAGATGTTGCTGTGGTGGCGAGGAGTGCAGTCGTGTGCGTAGAGAGAGTAGAGCAGTGGACTGAGCACACAGCCCTGGGGTGAGCCAGTGCTGAGACTCAGGGCTGAGGATGTGTGATGGCCAACTCTGACTCTCTGTCTACGGCCCGAGAGGAAGCTATTGATCCACATGCAGGTGCTGTATGGAAGCCCCAGGTCTTGTAGCCAGTTGCCAACAATGGCTAGTTAGTTTTAATATTACTCTTATTATTCTTTTTGGGTCACAAAATAAAGTTTAACATATTTTCATCCGATAATGTAGCTGTGTAAACCTCAAATATCTGCTCAGTTTATCAAGACACCACATATTTTCAAAAGCGCTCCGACGTTTTCGGAGACATCTGTTACCCACTAGCTTGATAGTTAGCCGGGGTTCAAGGCTCACTAGAGCCCGTGAGAACACCGGACTCCCTGCAAATCGTTTTCAAAGCCACCGCCGTCTTTCGCTACTCAGGTTAAACACGATATATGAGTCACTTAGATAACGTAGAAATGTTATTGTTTGGCTTTTTTTTGTATTTTATTTATTCCTGAGTAAATCGGTTTGGCTGAGAAATAAAGTTATAGTTTTTACACAGCTGAATAAACGTCAAGCAGACAACTGATTATCAGAAGTGTGAGATGCTCGAGAATATACTCCGGTGTCCTGTTATATTTTAGATAGCAAGGAGCAAACGAGACTGAGTTTATTAAACTCCAACGAAACAATCTGCAGATTTCATTAAACTTTAATAAACTATCATCTTGTCTTTATTTTTAGTTAGCACATACCGTAAACACTTCAAGCTGTAAGCTAATGATATTTATATAAGAGCAGATGCATGCTGGTGCAATAAGCTGTACGTTTTACTTCCAATGGATGCATGATCTCATTAGTCGACTAATCGCAAAAATAATCGGTGACTAGTCGACTATCAAAATAATTGTTTGTGGCAGCCCTACTCACAGCACTACCGATCTCATTTAATCGCACAACCATCACTTTCTTGGGATTCAGTGGCATTTTGTAGAGTAGTAGATTTATTGTTGCACAGAAATCGCAAACTCATTAGTTCATTTATGCAAGTCTCATCATTTAGTTTAGTTTGTTCTGAGTTTAAAGGTCCAGAAATCCCCTCATTCAGGTCGTCGCCTCTTTATTCTCAATTGGTTCAATGAAGCAGGAGGAATTAAAATAATGGGCTGACAAATAATCTCATTGTAAGATAAAGGTGATGAAAAAATGGAATACTATTATACAGTATAATGCACAAAAGAGTACTCACTTATCTCTTGGTTGGGTTGTGTGTCTATCAACGATCCAGTCATCAGTCTTCGATGAACTGTGTAATCAAATCTGGAGAAATGCAGAGCAGCACAACATAAATAAGACACGGGTAATATGGGTAAATTATTGATGAAAAAACATGGCAAGCTCAAAATGAACGAGTAAATTATTCATGGGTGACACCGCACCATGAGTGTGTCACAGTGTCTGAAGCATTGCTGACATGTCGTATCTAATGAGCTGCCTTAAATCACATTTTAAATGATACTGATGGTTTTCCTTCTCACTCCCTCACACGCGTCTTCTCCCCTCTAAATCTGCAGATAATGAAATGTGTGTGCCTGTGTTTGATATATAAGTGTCGGGCATCAGTGGTGCAGACATAATGCTGTCTATCTTTCAAAGCACTAGCAACCGGTCGTAAATTGTACTGGAAGACACCCAAACACATGCACGCGCTCCCTTCTTTGACCCCATGAACTGCCGAGTATCAAGGCCATATTACACAAACCCACGCACATCTGGTTGACATTACAAACATAAAGCCAGCTGTCTTTGGTCAATTTATGAGCGTGAACCTTGTAAGTGAAAGAATCCAGTTTGTTTAATGGTTTGCCGGGATGTGTTTGTAGATGTCAGTGTCAGTGGGTCTGTTTTATTTGTGTATTTTGTGTCTGTGAAGGAATTCGGTTTAATTGGCAGAGAAATACCAATGTGCTCACCTGGTGTCACCTCTGATTTTTGACTCTGTGTGTGTTTACCTTCAGTGGATGCAGCCATGCAGTGGTGGTAAATCCTTTGCCTATCTTGGTCTTTACTCTCAGATGTGAACTGCATACAGACACTCTTATCAGACACACAGACACACACACACAGGTATACACGCACACAATTTCCCCCTTGCTCACTGTCTGCACATGGCAAAATCCCTGTGTCCGCTATATCTCCACTCACCTGATCCCCTATCTTCCTTCAGGCTCCTCTTTCTGTCGCCTCTCTTTTTTCTCTCCCTTAATTGCTCTCTTCTTCCTCTATCCCCTTCCTTCCTCTCCTATTGTTCTTTCACAACTCTCCTGTTCTCCCCGTTTTATTAACAGTTTCTCAGTTTCTACATTGATCTTTCCTTTACCTTTGCTAATGTGCATGTGAGTAATATCTTTCATTAGTAGCAATCTGTCTGTGAATATGTCACACTCACGCAGTAGCACTACATCTTCCCTGTGCTGCATTGTCCCCAGAGGGTTGCTGGGCCAGAGGATAGAGACATGCGGTGGTGTGTGCATGCTCTTAGTCACTGGGGGAAGGGAGTTTCTATCAGTGAAGGAATTTTTTACTGCATGCTCCAGGGATTGGATCTTTGGGGATTTTGGCTGGCTGTGTGTGTGTGTGCTGGAGGTAGCCGATTAAATGAATAGGTCCCAGGTGAATTGGTGAATTGGTAGGGCGTTGTTATTTTGGATGGAGGATAGCAGTGAGACTGGGGGGGGCTGTCTCATTTACATCTCACTATCTCTCTTCTGTATTCTTTAAAAAGAAGTGCTCCATCAAATGATAACTGGGGACCAATTAGACATCACAATGGTAGATTGATGATTAAAATATGAGTATAGTGGTAAACAAATTAACATATCAGCTGTCTCACTTTGGGACCACATTTTATGGTTTCTGTTTTGCTCGTGTGTGTTTTAAACTTTTATTTTGACATATGGAGGAAGAGGCCTATTTGCTCTAAAGTGTCGTCACTAGCCCACATTCTTGCCTTTCATTCCTTCCGTTTAAGGCCCGACAGCTTGCAAACAGTGATTTAACACACCATATTATTAACACACTGAAACGAGGCGTAGTGCTAAAACTCTTTATATGTCCTTCAGGCAAACAAAGACTTGATGAGCTAATGAACTAATAAGCAGTGTATGACCTTGGAAACCTCTATAGACCTTTATGTAAAATGCATTTTTTTCTGTGTAGCAGAAGCTACATATTCTTCATTTCATAGCTGAAGGTGGGCATTTTAACAAAGGAGGCTTTGGTTGCTTGGTTAGGAGACACAATACAGAAGAGCAGCAGACATCATAAATTCATTCATCATCTTTCCATTGACCTATACAAATGAACTGACTTGACTTGTCTTCATGTCTTGACTTGAACACAATGTGTATTGATATTTTATAATGCAGCCTTGCGTGCTAATACAGTCGCCTGGGTTAGTCATCTAAAGCAACAGACAGTGCAGGCAGGGTAGAGTGGGTGGAGCGAGTGTTAGGGTGATTTGTGACAGAACGATAGCAGCAAGGGTGAAAGGGAAGGTTTACAAGATGGTACTGAGACCTGCTTTGATGTATAATTTGGAGATGGAGGCACTAATAAAAAAAACAGGAGGCCAAGCTGGAGGTGGCTGAGCTGAAAATGTTAAGGTTTTTATTGGCAGTGACCAGTATGGACACGATTAGGAGTGAGTATATCAGAGGGAGAGCTCAGGTGGTGAGAGGCAAGGCTGAGATGGTTTGGACATGTGCAGAGGAGGGATGGTGGCTATAATGGGGAAACAATGTTGAACATGGAGCTGCCAGGCAGAAGGACAAGTGGAAAAGCCACAGAGGGTTGGTGTGACAGAGGACAATGATAGGCTGATATAGAAGAGGAGAGTCATCTGTGGCAACCCAAAAAGGGAGCAGTCAAAAGAAGAAGAAGAAAAAGATGTGCAAAAAGAAGTGATAATACACTGCAGATTATATGGCAGTGTCTTAATTGAGAGCAAGGAGTGTGTCAGTCGTGGATTGCATGTACGTGTCAATAGATAACGTCGGTAAAGCCAGTCTCCTGTCCCTCTTAGCCAGTGCTCTCACACTTTCGCCATCGCTCTCTGTCTCTCCCTGTATCGTCTTCTACTGACAGTCTGCTAAAAAGAATGTAATTAGCCACTCAACCAACAACACAGTCAGAGGGACAGCAGCCATAAATCAGCTGTGTGTGCATTTCAATTGAAAGTTTTTGTAGTTGTGTGAAAGGAAGGGGGTGAAAAAAGCAAAAGCAGCAGCATGTTATTAGCTGGGCTGTTTGTGACCTGTGCTGCTTTTTAACAAGGGACCTAGAGGATGAGAGGCATGGGTGGCTGAGAGAATCAATACATGTGAGGAAGGCTGAATGGATGGTGGGATGGATGGGTGGCTATATAGAGGGCAGAGAATAAGACAGCAAAGCATGAAGGATAAAAAATAATGAGAGAGGAATAAAATAAAGGGTAAGGTATAGGGAATGGTTTAGAGCGAGCGGGATTGAAGTAATAGGAGGGAAGCGAAAGCCGGAGAAGAGTGGAGGAATTAAGGTAATGGAAAAGAGGATGAAGGGATGTAACAGCTGATGGATGGAAAACAAGTGCCCTTCACTTTAGGGTTAGATCGAAATAGATCCACTTAGACAAATCCCAGGCCACTTGTCATTAAATGGCACCAGTTAGGTGGCGTGTCCACCATGCTTCAGTTGTGCCACAGATTAAACTAGTCAGGGTGAGAGGATATAATAAGAGGGTAATAGCACTGATACAAACATGTCAATAGATGCATGTGTGCATTTTGAAACTGATGTGGCTGGAGGATTTAAGGGGTGCATTATAAAAACAGTCAAAAAAAAGAAAAGAATTAAGAATAAATCCTTTGTCCAAGAAGCAGCCCTTTCACAAATGAGCATTTAGGCACAGAAGAAGAAAAAAAAAGTTCATCTGCGAGCACTGTGTGTTACAAGTAGGCAGCAGAGTAACCATGCATAAATCCATCATTGTCGTGTCGCATCCTGCAACTCATCCAGCTTCTTCTTACAGTTGTTTTCCTGTGAAAATTACAAGATAGTTTTTCCCCCAAAAAATCATTTCATGCCACCATATAAACAGAATGGATCCACAGTTTTGAGTCCATTATTACTTTTATCACACAGTAAATCATTTTATGTAATCTTCTGCATTTTACACGGGCAGTACACTGTTATATTGATATCATGAGAAAACCTGTAATTATTTATGATTGCATTTGCTGTAGTATGTAAGCTTAACTTTCACACAGTGTAAAACCAATTAGGAGTCTTCTCATGGAGGTTTATTGCAAACAGTATGCATTCACACACATATTCAAAGTCAGGAACACAGACACACAGCTTCCCACCCAAATCTCCAGGGAGTTAGTCAAATGGTGAAATGCTTCATCGTTCTACGGGTCACCGAATCTCTCCTCTCTCTCTCAGTCTCTCTCTTTTCGCTGACTCTCCCCCTTGCTCTCATTTCTGTAACCTGCCGCAGTTAATTGAAAGCCAATGGTGTGAGAATATGGCTCTTTGACAGAGAGCGTGCCAGAGTGCAAGGTCTCTCATTCTCTTTTTCTCTCTTTTTATTATCTTGGAAATATATATGAAGATAGATTGAATAAAAACTGAGCAGAAATCTCTGCCTGTGGCCCTTTGGAGGTCTTTAATTTGTATCACATTATTAATGCTGTTAGGTAATCTGCCAGTTTCAGTTGTGGCTTGTTGAATTGAAGTTAAAGAAGCAAAAGCTCAAACTCAAGAATTTCTTTCTTTACTAATCCAAATGTAGATCACGTAAATCACTCGAGCACATTTTTGCTTGGAGACTTGCTCAGTTTTCTCTCAAAATGACTCTCACACAACCTCTCTTCTGCCTTTAAGCTCAGCCCAGGTTATATTGAAGCTCTTTGGCTTTTTGATTTGACGCGACTGTCTTGACAAAGACGAAAAAACGAGTGAAAGTTGCTGTGCTTCATATAGAAATCCAGACTGTTATATATGTATATGAGGTATTTCTGCTAGGAAATGAAGCATGAGAGGAGTGTTAGAAAAGTTTCAGACGAGAAACAATTGTTCTGAAAGAAGCAGACAGGTAGAAAAATGAGAGCAAGAGCAGAAGTAGAGGAGAAAGAGAGTGAAAGTGAGATTTAGAAGTTTAGAAGTTAAAGCTACAAACGAGAGGAAAGAGGAGAGGAGATAGAGTATATATAAATATAATTTCTGGTGGCTTCTTTTGAGCTGAATGCCACAGGGAATTGTGTAGCAAGAAGGGAAATGAACCACTCCCCATCCAGATGCTGCCACATATGTAAACAGCAATGTGAATATGCTTGTGTGTACATGTGTTCATGACTTTGTGTGTGCATGAGCTGAAGGATATCGGTTGGGTTTTGCATATTTGTTTTACTTTGGATCAGGATGTGTGCAGAGTCACACTGTATGTGCATGCATGCGTGCCCCCATCCCTCCTCTCCTTTCACCATCCATCTCCTGAAAATATTTGCTGTTTGTTTTGACTTTGTCACAGTGTAGTTTAAGCATAATAATGTGACAGGTTGACTGCTGTCTCTCCTTCTCTTTCTTCCTTTTGTTCTCTGCTTTTCTCTCTCTCAGAGCTGCTCAGAAGTTGAGCTTAGCGTCCAAAAAGAAGAAGCAGAAGACGGCTGCGCTCACAGCTACAGTGACATCATCGCCATCATGTGACCCACCCCTATTTCCCACCAATTTTAGCTCCACCCTGTTGATGGCTCCTCCCCCAGCTCCACCTTGTCTCCTCCGTGCAGCAAACAAGATCAAAGATACTCCTGGACTTGGAAAGGTAACAGTAAAAGAATGTAGTGTGGTCATAAAGGGAAGGAAATGGTCAGCAACAACACTCAGATAGCGTGTAGTGTTTGAATGACGCTTAGTTGGTACTACAGGGTATAGAGTGTGCCAAGGAAATATTCCCCAAACCACTACCTGAGCTCTTGATAGAAGATTTGAATCAAGCATGTAGTTTACGATTGTGGCTTAAGAGTTGGGAGTTCGCCTTGTAATCAGAAGGTTGCCGGTTCGAGCCCCGGCTTGAACAGTCTCGGTCGTTGTGTCCTTGGCCAAGACACTTCACCCGTTGCCTACTGGTGGTGGTCAGAGGGCCCGGTGGCGCCAGTGTTCGGCAGCCTCGCCTCTGTCAGTGCGCCCCAGGGTGGCTGTGGCTACATGTAGCTTGCCATCACCTGTGTGTGAATGTGTGGATGATTGAATGTGTAAAGCGCTTTGGGGTCCTTAGGGACTAGTAAAGCACTATACAAATACAGGCCATTTACCATTTTACACCAAATTCTGACCAGACCATCTAAACGTTGCAGCTGAAATTGAGACTCATCGGACCAAGCAAAATTTTTCTGTCCTATTGTCTGAATTTGCTGGGCCTGTGCACATTGTAGCCTAAGTTTTCTGTTCTTATCTGACAGGAATGGCAGCGGTTGTGGTCTTCTGTAGCCCGTGTGCTTGAAGGTTCAGCGTGTTATAGTTAAATGATGCTTTTCTGCATACCGTGGTTTCTGTCACTACTGTCTTGTACCACTCTGTCTGTAAACTCTACAGATGATTGTGTGGGGGGCCGTTTCCAGTAGGTTAGCAGATCAT
Organism: Aulonocara sp. 'chitande type north' Nkhata Bay; assembly: GCF_057382095.1. Classification (NCBI taxonomy): domain Eukaryota; kingdom Metazoa; phylum Chordata; class Actinopteri; order Cichliformes; family Cichlidae; genus Aulonocara; species Aulonocara sp. 'chitande type north' Nkhata Bay. The sequence continues at coordinate 15,008,681 of NC_141344.1, forward strand.
GAAGCACTGAGAGCAGCCCATCTGGCACCAACAACTATGATCAAAGCCACTTAAATTACCTTTTCTTCCCCAATCTGATGCTCGGCTTGAGCTTCAGGAGATTGTCTTCATGCCTAAATGCAGTTTCTTTTAGGTCACATTCACTAGAAGGTCCCAGGGTATTGTGCACAGTCATAACATCCATCTCTCAACAGTCAAGTGAGGAAGAGCAGAGACAACAAAATGCTTAATGAACTGTAATAATAATAATACCAGCCCACCTACACTAACAGCATTTACTTGTTATATCTTTATTGGGGATGCATCGGGACCTATTAGTGATTACATTACAAAAGATATGCAGTGAATGTGTCCCTGACCACCTTGGCAAGTGGTTTAAGCGATCACATCACAGTCCATTTTGCAGATTGTTTACACTTGTATTTAGTGCTTCCCACTTGTGATCTGATTGCCCAAAACAAAAAAAGGGTCAGAGATCCCAGGGGAGGTATTTGTAAGTATTAATTTTCTTTTTTTTTCATGTTTAGTTGCATTGACATTTGTGTTGGCAACTGTAAAACGATCTGGTTTTAAGAGCTAGTTCAGTCCTCAAAGTATTCAAATTTGATCAAATATTAAGCTGCTGTATTTTATCGTGACCTTGCCTCATTTATCTAAATGTGTCTACTGGCATGCGTGTGTGTGTCTCCTCTGCTGTAACATACCAAAATGTAACCTACCGGTTACCACGGTAACACATATCAGGCTGACAAAAGTCATCTGTCATTGTTGCCAGCATGGTATGTGTATGTGTGTGCGCACATGTGTGCATTGTGGATGCAGTAGAGGGGGCAAACACACACTCGGTTCTCAAGTGTGTGCAATATTGATCGTCCATGTAATGAGTTTTTAGTGCCCCCTCCTCCACAGTTTGAGTGAGAGGCGTGTATGTGTGTGTCCTTCCTGCTAGAAAATGAATGACTATGGAGGACAAAATCAGACATCAAGCAGCAGTGTCCATTACCACACGCAGAGAAAGAAAGAGACCCCACTTGTCCCATTGTGGTTTTGAGTGTGTGCTCACCAGACACAAGCATAAAATCGGTGTGCAGCACAACTGGATGTGCATATTTTTTCTACCAGGTCTTATCTGTTTATTAATCTGTTATACATTTGTGCATGTGTGACATAATTTGTAGGATGATGTAGGTGTAGGAAGACAGAAAGGAGGGTTATAAATGCCTTTACCAAACCAGGGACCTTCAATAATGTGCCATGGGCTGAAACCATTTGGGCACTCTGCCATCGTGTCATTTTAACTCTGTGTGACATTCATATCAAATACCAGATGAGACCCAAGCCCAGTGTCTCAAGTCAGTTCCATTACATTTATAATGAGGCAATAAAATTTTACTTTGCGAAATTAATGCAGGATACTACTTACACCCATTTAGTCAGAAAAACCATAAAATACTGAGAACTCGAACCCTTTCCTACAGTCTAAAATTCAAAAACTCTCAGTACTGTGGTATTCTCATTTCTCGTCTTTGGTATCAAATAAAAGATGGGAAACACCAATAATTAAAAAGAAGCTTTCTCTAAACTTTAAAGATAAAAATATAAAAATATCTAAATATATAATTTTTAATTGTTCTAACTGATTATTTTGTGTTCTCTGTTTTCTACTTTGTCCCTCCTTTGAATCTTTCTCTCTGTTTCTCTCCATATGGAGATGGCAGATGTCTTCTCAGTTGTCAAGGAGATGGATTCATGCTCACATATTTACAGCCATAGTCACAAACATAACAAATGATTATAAGATCGACCCCTGAACAGAAGCCTCATACAAAGTGTACATCAGAAAGCACGTACACCAAAACCTTCTTCACAGCCTCTGTGACATTTTTTTATATGCTCAATATATTTTCTGCCATTTCACCCCACTTTGATATTCTTTTACCTCATGATAGATGTGTACAAACTGTGTTCTATTACAACTAATTTAAACCAACTATGAGCCCCCTACCACGTACAGTATGTAGGGTTTCTTCTGTTGTGAAATACCTTTCCTTAAGGTGTTTAGTGGGGCTTTCACAAGAACAATTTTTTACAACAAGATTACTGCTGCTAAATAAATAAATGAACAAACAAACATAATAGTATTAATGCAATATCTCTAAACTATTAAAAATATCTCATGGTTTATTGTTTTCTCTTGGGACTTAAGTTACACTCAAACTACAAGTGCAGGAAGATGCAAACAGAGTCAGTCAGCAGCAGATAGACATGCCATCATCATGTGATGTACTGGTTTGTTCACTCCACATTTTTGAGGGTTGTTTTTTTTGGAGCCATATTTAGATGGGAAGGCTGTACAAGTTTATTACACAAGTTCGGATACCTTCTAATAAGTGCTGAAGCAACAGACTAATGAAATGCTAGCATTTCGAATCAAAACCGAAGCACAAACTGCCACAGTTATTTGATTTGATTTATTTAATAACAATTTTAAATGTGTATTCACTCACTTGAGCCAGCCTTAAGTGGTCACGAGATGAAATGCAGTATTAAGCACTGCCATGCTGGCTTCACATATATATTTGTATAGAATTCTGGTTATTTCCATTTAACACAAGTAGAAACCAGCATTAAGCTGCAGTACTACCTATTATGTTGAAGTGGGAAAATTCAAGTCAAGTCAAGTCAAGTCAACTTTATTTGTCAATTCTGCCACATGTACAGGACATACACAGAATAGAAATTGCGTTACTCTCAAACCCTAGTGATTAGAAAAATGCAAATAAAATAATTAAAAAGTAAAAATTTAAATAAATACAATACAATTTTACGTATAACAAAAAAAAGCTATGCAATATACAATATACAATATTCAAGTAAGAAGGCATAGTGGTGCAAAATAGGTGCTGGATGAATCAGTAATCATATCTTTGTTATCATATCAAAATCACAGTCAGCCTTCCTAAACGTCCTTTTCCTTATGAAATTGATCACCGTCTCTTTGGACTAAATTCACATTCAGAAGAAGATAATTCCTCCCCATCACTAATACAGCCAACCACTGCAAAATCGTTAGTGTTTCTGTAGGTGGTATGACCTGGAGGGGAGTTGTACTGAAGTCTGAGGTGTACAAGGTGAACAGGAATAGAGACAGAGCAGTCTTCTGTGGACCTCCTTTACCATCAGAAACATGCCACTGGAAGAACAGTGATTACTATTAGAAACCTGTATCTATTCCTGGAGCTCTACAATCAGACTACCTGCTTTGATTCAACTCTGATAATCTATTAGATCAGTGTCCACCGTATACTTACTAAGTTTGCACCAGGAGATAGGAGTTAGCTTAGCTCAGGATAAAGCAACAGAGGAGGAGAACAATTTCTCATAACCAAGAAAATGAATGGAAGTTGAACCACAAGTGTTTGACTTACATCTTAGTTTCCATACACATGAAACAACCAATTCTGTGTTTTTTGCAAAGATAAACCTCTTTTCTCTTATCTGCTTTTTTGTTTAGGATAAAAATGGGTTATAAAAAAAGAAGGAAAATGGTACAAAAGCAAGGCAATATTCTAATATTTGGAGTATAACAAGCCTCTCCTTTGAAATTAATTGCAGCTTGCCAAGACCTAATCAAACATACAGTCATTCATATTCTGACACACTAACAAACACACACACACTTGCGTGCACACATGCTCACGCAAACATATGGGAAGAAAATGGCTGTGGTGACATTTCTCTAGTAAAAATGTCACCTGCGGTGGGGGTTGGTTCCCTGCTGAAATGGCATTTGCACACATTCACGCCCACACATGGGCTTGCATGCTCACATATTCATGGGATTATAGTGTACAATGAAAGCTGTCAAGGAAGCAGCATAGCCCCTGGTGGAAACGTGTACGATACATCCTGCAGAATACATGGGCCTGCCCGTGAGTGTTATGGGGGGTTAGTGTTCTCCCCGATGTTAATATGGCACCAAACAGATTGAGACATCACATTTAAGGCCAGGGGAAATCAACCTGTGCAGGTCAGAAGTACGTGTGTGCTGCAGAAAGAAAGACAGAGAGAGGGGTCCGGCTTGCTCTATCTAGGGATGTCATATTGTTTCTATACACGGTGCTTCTGTACATGTTGGTAAGCTCCGTCTCATTTTAATCAAATCAGTCTGTTGGGAACTTTCCATTCAGAGCACTAACAGCAAGGAGAGATGTATATCGGTAGGAAATTAAACTATATATGCTTTATCACTTAGGAAACAATCTATAGAGTACACTGACATTCAGCAGAGACTGAAACATTATCATCTTTGAAGCTGTCAGATGAAAAGCAAAGATAAAAAATTGCAGAGGAGTTCCAGCGATTGGATAAAAAGGATTTTCATCTATAATTAAGAAAGATAAGTTACACTAAAAAGACTTTCTATGCATCTTAAATTGACTATCCAAAATTAGTTTTATAAGCTGTGAGTTTCATGATGGATTTATCACCAGCTGTCATCAGAAGTGTCGTTTAGCAGTTGAGATAAGCTAATGCTTGTATCGCTGCTAGATTATGGAATCATAATTCTCCACTTCTAAACTGCGTGCATTCGCTGTCTTTTTAGTTTTCGGGAAGAATCTGAAAATATTGGACCTTTTCTTTTTTTTGTTTTTGCAGTCGAGTCTGGAGAAAATATTCTTGTGTGTCATATGTCTGTTTCCTTAGCCACGTGAGCAGCATTCAAAGCCGTACTGTTACTCTTAGAAATACATGAGTATGTCACAGTTGCCCCAGGGGTACATATCCTCTTTTGAGCTGCCTATTGCACTTCATTCACAGTTTTATATGTGATCTACATAGAGTTACCTGAAGAAGGATAAGAAATTTTATTAGAAGTGTTACAAAGGCTAATATGGGAAGCTTTCACTTGTCTACTCCTTCCCCGTCTCTAACCCATCTTCGTCTCATCTCTTATCTAGTGAAGGAAAAGCCTTATCTTATTCCCACTTTTATATCTACTCTTCTCTGTATCTGAATGACAATGAAGGACTGAGATTTTTTTTCCTTCTCTTTAATCTCTGTATCCAGCATTTTGCACATGTGCTCACTCACAGATTGTGAGTTGACCTTGGGGTGAAATGATAGTCCGACAGCTAATCAATTTTTAATAGCAGCCACGATTCCCCACAGGCCACAAACTGTGTTCGTCTATGTCATGAGTAAGCACGTGGAAGCGCATTTCCGTGGGCCTTTGCATGTCTTTGCACCTATCTGAGTGTCCGGGCTTTTGTATCTAGGTGAGTGAGTCTGTTATGGGAATCCAGTACAGTATCCACTTTGTTCCACCTACTAGCTGAAATATTAATGCTGTCAGTATTGGCAAGCCTGAAGAACGCGAGACTCAGACACACACACACACAAACCCACACAGTTAGCATGGGTGTATAACACTCTCGAGGCTATATAATTTAAATTGATGTGTCTTAAATTTGATGATAGACAAGAGAGCCAGTCAGGTAATTCCTTTCCTCAGTAAGAAACGTTCATTTTTACTCCTGACGGATCAATTTTTTATAAGAAATGCTTGACACACAGCATATTAGATGAATGTTCTCCTCATGCCTGTGCAGGTTTTTTCCCCAGGAAACACAATTTCACAATTTCATCAAAAAACATGATGCCGGGTTTGGCAAAGGATACTTTTAAAGAGTCCTTTTTTCCTGGTTCAGTGAAGCTTACAAGCAGTAATATGACCATTAGAAAGCATATGTATCAGCTGCTATGGATAGTGACTGTCACCCAAGAGCGGTATCGTCCTTCAGTGTTTCATAATGTTTGTAAATATGCAAGTGATTTCTAGTTTAACTTTGTCCCTAGTCAAATATTAAAATAATTAATTAAAATAATCTAACATTGGTATCATATTAAAATGCACATAAGATAATATTGTAAATAATACAACAGCAGTAACGAAATCATTGAAACTCCAGCACAGTAGCTTGTGTTTAATGCACTGTAACAGCAGAAGGTGGAAAGAATAATAAGACAATGAATTAGTAAGCAGCAACCTGCAATCACATTGTGGCTACTACTGCTATGCTAAATGACAGAGCAGTGCTTTTTTATCCTGTTGTTAAGCTATGGCTCAGTCAGAGTCAGATAAACTTAATTTATCCCCAAGGGGCAAATTCCAAAAATTGCTACATTTTATGTAGAAAGAGAAATTTTGGAGAAGTTAAAAGCGTGTTGTAATTCCTCTGTGGCCCATAAGCTAAATAAAGCAGTAAATGTTCTTTAGGTACCTGCACCACAGGCACCTAAAGAAAATCCAGAAGTGCCTAAAGGTGAACATAGAAGTCTTATGTGATTCCACAACATTAAATTGCTTCATTATTTCACAGTTTCTGGTACAGCAGAGCTCATTTATGTATATATCAAACCTCAGGGTTGTAATATCTCGGCAGTACATCCAAAAGAGAACAGCTAACATGAATGTTCTGAGTCTGCGAGCCGAGGTGAAATGAATAAATTAGTTCAGATTAGAATTGATTGAAGCCTGAACTTTCTGTTCCTATATTGTACTTGTATCGCTCTCTTTGTACATGTGTTTGCACAAATGTCTGTTTCTGCAGTCTTAGGGAACCAATTAGAGCTCAGTCTCGGTCTCTTATTGATTTTCCGGCCAATAGCGATGAAGCTCTGCTGTAAGGGGGCTATCGAGCAATGGTCTCTAAGCTCAGGGTTAGTTGTTTAATTCCTTTCCTTAAATTGGCTCAAAGACTTAATTGTGGTATTTAAAGTGGAGGATCAGGAAGACCTGTGAAGGCCAGTTTTCAGAAATATGTCCTCTTCTTTCTTTTCTCTGTAAATGTGAATCAAACATAAACTCTGACACGTTCGAAAGATGTTCAACCATTTAAGAATTTCTGTTTCAGGATAAAAAAAGAGCAAAGTATTGATGACGTTTAAGGTAAGGAAAGGCGAGCGAGATGAGATGAGAAAATGGAGTGGGCTGAGATATTGAGCATTATGATTTTTTTTTTCAAATAAAGAGACACCGAAGACAGTAGATGGTTTTCCGTCTTGCAAAAGGGAATAACAGACAGAGCAGGATAAAGAGAATATTTAAGGTGAAAAAAGAAGAGAGGAAGTGAGGGTTGCTTCCAAAGAGGGAGATGGACAGAGTTTGAGAGCACCGTGACAGCCGCGTTAGTGTCTGGAGAGTCATTAGTGACCCATTTCTCTCTCAGGCTACATCTTTCTTTCTCTCCCTTCTTTTTCATTAAACAGAGCAAAGAGCCCATTAGCTTTGTGTTCCTCCTGCAAATCTCATATTGGCTGCGCCACATTTATTGATTCACCAGAGCGAGTAGTCCAAGGATCCTCTGAGATTATTGTGGGTGTGGGTTTTTATAAAACATGCAGACAAATGATTTCACTACAGATCTCATCTCAGATTAAATGCCTTAAACTGAGTGCTGAGCCCAAATGTTTCTGAAAAACAAAGCTGGTGATTAAAAGTTGAACTACACTGTATGTAGTGGTACAAAGGGACCTTAATTATTGTGGTATATTTTTTATATTTTACTTAGAAATAGTTTCCCTCTTGATGTTCAACATCATTACTGCAGAGCTTTTTATTGTTGGTATAAAAGGTAAGTGAGGTTAATGGCCCTTGGTGGGTCTTGCGATTTCATTTAATCTTTTGAAAAACATATAGGAACATCATTTTGGCCCCACTTATACCTCAGTCTCACACACATACACGCATACATGAACACCTTCCACACTCTTGGACATGAGGAGGAAATGGGCTCTTAGGGGGGAAGACTTTATGAGTTACACCTTGTAAAGCATGCGTTGGTGAAATCCTTCCCCCTAGGCTCTTACTCATGTGATGGGCTCTTTTATTGGGGTCAGGAGAGGGCTTAGTACTGAAGCTAAGACTGTGTGGGAGAGATTGAGCTTGTGTGTGTTGTAGGTATAGATGTTTATTTATTTGATTTGATTTTTTTGGCACAAACATTAACCCAACTTTAAGGCTCAGTATGTTCAGTTTTCTTAAGGTCATCAAACGTTACACATTTATTGCATTTGGTATCTCGCTTCATTTCACGCCCTCACCTATAGACAGGCTTTAAGGTTTAACCACATGTGCTATTAACTTCATATGAGAAAGCTGGTAACAGCCACACTCTTTGATCGACACTCACAAAATTGGTTGAACCAACTCTTAAAAGGTCTGTGGTCATTTGGTGATGCAACCGAGAGAAAGCCTGGCAGCGTGCTTTTATTTTTAATAAATCGGGGTGGGTTTGTTCAGTCTAACATGACTTTGTTCTGATTACTTTTAGCTCTTTCACCCTTGGCTAAAAGTTATTATTTAAAAAAATGATAGCAGCAGAAATAACCTCCCTTGGCAGAAAATTTACTTTATATAGGTAAGGTTGATATTATCTCACAGCACAGAAATGTAATGGATGACAATTTTCACTTGAAATTTTTTAATTCTTTGAAATTTTCACAGCCAGGGACCCCTACTTAGCGTGCTAACACACTTATTAGACCACCTGGCAGAAAATTACAATTTTTATATGAAACAAAGCCATGGCATGATGAAGGTTTCGTGCTTTTCAGCATACTTTTATTAACTAACGGTTGCTGTCACGCTACACACACAGCTGCAGCTTTTCAGCTCGTAGCTGAGCACTCCACTACCAACAACACCATGACAGGGTCCAGTTCACAGTTTAAACCCGGCGATTGCGGCATGACACCGGCATGATTGCGGATGCCGCTCAGGTGCGTCCGCTCGCCTGCAGTGGCACTGCAGACCACGCCCCGCCACATATTTTTAGAAATCTGTTAAAAATTATATTATTTGTTAGGCAAATAACAAACTGAAAACAAACCTAACTAACCTCTTTGTCTAGAATTCCTTCTTAAGGTTCAGTGTCTTACCTAAATATACGTTGACATGCAGACTGGAGTGGCCAGGGAATCTATCCATCCTGCTTCTGATTGGTAAACAACCTGTTCTACCTCCTGAGCCACAGCTGCCCAACTAAAGACCTTGTGCATACTGCTGGGGTTACCATTATAGTAAAAAAATATATTTATATATATATATATAGTTTGGTAATTACCAACACTGTTAATTTAGAGAACCTGTGGCATGAACCTGGTAGTCGTTTAAGCACCGCACATAAATGCATTGTTGACTTTACTTGTAGTAAGCTAATACTCAGCAGGATTTGGAGTTTTGGGGATTACTGTGTGATGGGTAATCCCATGGTTACGTTTAACTGAAAGCACACTTCAGGCGATGATTCATCTGTGCTAACAAGCACAAACAGACAAATGATTTCTCTCCTGCTCTCTCTCCCTCACAGGAGCCACATCTTTTTCATGTGTCCGGCACCTTTGTGCCTCGTAGATATAAAATATGACAGGGTATGACACACATAAAAACAGAGTTCACTGAATTTTTTTTTCTTACTAAGTGCCTCAGTGCAATATGAAGTACTGAAAGCTTAGCACACTTTGTAACTATTATCATAATATAATTGATATTGTCCTGCAAATTCTCAGCTTATGACATCAGGTGTTGAAATACTCACACTCTGCCCCATTGCATGTAATTCATGTGTTATATTTGTATTACCTTGATGTACAGCTGAAAGTCTGCACTTTAACCATGTCCTGTTTGTTTGATATAAAATCCACTGTGTTGGTGTAAAGAGGCAAATAACAAAAAGACACAAAAACAAAAAAGTTTCATTGTTCAAAAGGACGTAACTATACCTGTTATATTGCACGGGGGGTGAAGTTAGATGCTTAATCCTGTTTCAGTGTTTGAATCCAGTTCTTGACTTAACCAGTAGCTGCTTCTCAGATTCTGCCTGTCATTAGCTGATCTGATGTTTGCTACATCTGTCATGCCGTTTGCCATAAACCGTCACGGTGTCCAAGGTTTTTGGAAATTTCTGATACTGTGACTTTGTCTATTAACACTATTAACATGTTGTGAAGAGAATGACTGCAAATGAACAAAATGTAACATCCATCCATTTTCTTCTGCTTATCTGGGGCCGGGTCGTGGGGGCAGCAGCCTAAGCAGAGAAGCCCAGACCTTTCTCTCCCCAGCCACCTCCTCCAGCTTGTCCAGGGGAACACCAAGGTGTTCCCAGGTCAGCCGAGAGATATAATGTCTCCAGCGGGTCTGCCCCGGGGCCCTTCTCCCGGAGGGACATTCCCAGAACACCTCACCCAGGAGGCGCCCAGGAGGCATCCTTGTCAGATGCCCAAACCACCTGAACTGGCTCCTTTTGATGTAATCGCTACCTCATCGTGGTGGAGGGGTTTGTGTGTCCCAGAGATTCCAGTGGCTATGTTGTCCGGGGGCTTCTGCTCCCTGGTAGGGTGTCCCATTGCAAATTGGTCCTGGGTGAGGGACCCCTATGAGCAGAACACCAAGCGAACAGTTCACCCTGCTCAAAGTAGGGTTACCGGGGCCCCGCCCTGGAGCCAGGCCCGGGGGAGGGTGCCCGAAAATGAGCGTCTAGTGGCCGGGCCCAAAAAAGGGACATAGGCCCATCCTCCTGCAGGCCCACCACCCACACGTGGCGCAGTGGGGGTCGGGTGCACTGTGTGCCAGGCGGCAGCCAGGAGTGGAGGCTCCGGCGGACCAATCACTGGCTACCAAGGATATCAAAATGTAACATTCACACTAATATAACTGATTATATCTAAACTAAATAGTTCTCATTTTTCACACTTACATTTTAAGGTACAGGAAGAATTCCAGGCAGCTTGTACTACCAGTTCAATGAAAGGCATCTGACATTGACCGAGACATAAATTCTGTATCAAAGCAACAGAGACACAAAACATCTGTGATATTTGAATAGATATAAGACATTAAGGATGGCACACACTTCCCACACAGTTCATCCAATGTCACAGTGAAAATATCAAATGCATTTAATAATCAGGTTGGCTCCTATCACCCGCTGAGACAGTTGGTGTGGTTAACACTGAGTCATAAGAGCACCTGACACCCAGTGCCAATCATCCGCTTCAACCGAGTCTCTCTCCCGATTGTCAAAGGAGAAGTGCGATGTAAATCTTCAGGATAATCCTGTACTGCATCGCAGGGAGGAAGATTTAGTGACAGACATGAAAAGAGGAAGACAGACGGGCTGAATCAGAGAGCGATATAGTCAGCGAGACATCAAACAAGAAAGAGAGACAAAGACAAATTCACACAGATGAGGAATGGAAGGAGAAGATGAGCAACAATAAACTGCTGGGAAGTATTTCAAACTTGAAAACACCTTTTACCGACAGAGACCAGGGCTGTTTATATGTTAAAATGTTCTGGAGCTCAGTCAGATTCGATGACGCTGCGTTTTGCAGCCGCTGATATCACAGAAAACAACAACAGCTGCCAGGCGGCAAATTGCGGCTGCTAACAGTTTGTGACAGGAGTGGGAGGAAAGGACGAAGGAGAGGAGGAGTGAAAGCTAAAATAGAATTCCTGCAATTCAGGCTTTTGATGTGTGGCAGTGAAGTGGAAGTAGAGAAGAGGTGTGAACAGAGAGAAAAAAGGAAGGGATTTAGGATAGAAGGAGAAAGAGATAGCGAAAGAGTGACAGGTAAAGGAGGGGAAGGGATGAGGGAGGTAAAAGTACTTAGAGGGAGTAAAGTGATGAGAGGGAGAGAGAGCATGTTACGACTTGTATAAGCGCAGAACTAAAAAGCGGAATTTTTGTGACTCTGGTTTTGTGGCTCTATGTCGTTTGTAGCTAACATGAAGATGTCTTCCAGCAACTCTACTTCACAGTAATACATACAAGGTCTGCTCATGGCTTTGACACAGGCAGATTTCTTTAGCGGGGAAAAAGTGTTCATGCTTTAAAAGTGAAATAGAAATGGGTGGTTGGCATGAGGAGAACCCGAAACTCAACAGAAGCTTGTCAGACTGCTTCATGTTTCATGACAAGTGATCTCAGACACCGGCAAAGTTTTCTAAACTATCTCAGAAAGTGTGACTGTATCAATGTACTTTCACACTGCTGTTTGTCTGAGTGCCCTGCTGACTTTCTTGTTTTTGTTGGATCAAAAGAAATCCACCCCTGCAGAAAAATTGCAAACAAACAAGCTGCTTCCCAAACGCACGGTGGGAATCAAGCTTTGACTGATAATCCTGCATTTACCTTTAGCCTCCTGTCTAAAAAACAACCTCTGTTTTCGCTTATTGTCTTACCCTCAGGTGAAAGTGATGGTGAGAGTTTGCCCGGTGTCTCAGTCTGATGCAGCCGAGTCCAGTTCCTTTCTCAAAGTGGATCCCAGGAAGAAACAAATCACCATCATGGACCCATCAGCAAATCAGACGCAAAGTGCTGCCTCTCAGAAAAGGGCCGGAGCCAATCAGGTCCCACCAAAGATGTTCACTTTTGATGCAGCGTTCCCTCCTGATGCATCACAGGTCAGAGACATTTTATGTGACAAAGTCTGGTAAAATGACTATAAATAAAAACAAAATTATGAACTTCACGCTCTTCTTAAATTTTGTTAAGAACTGGATACCATGCTGGTAGATAAAATGTGCGGTTGCAATGCAAACAAACACTGTTGTTAGTAACAGACTAATAAAATACAGAAATTTCTTTTCAAAAACTGAGTTATGAGCTTCTTGGACAGGCTCTACCATAGCTGCTATTTTATTTGTCACATCTTTGCATTAAAATGCTCTAAAAAGCAACAGTTTCACAAACAGTGCAGGCAGAGTGGAGTGGATGAAGACAAGTATCGGGTGATTTGTGACAGAATGACAGCAGCAGGAGTGAAAGGGAAGCTTTCCAAGACGGCACTGACACCCGCTATGATGTATGGTTTGGAGACGGTGGCAGTAACAAACTGACAGGAGTCAGAACTCACTAAGATGGATGAGATTAAAAATGAGGAGGCACAGCTCAGATGCTTTGGAGAAGAAGTTAGAGAGTCAGGCAGAAGAGGGATAGTGGATATTTTGGAAAAAGGATGTTAAAGATGGAGCTGCCAAGCAGGAGGAAAAGAGAAAGACCAAAAAGGTGACATGGATGTAGAGAAGGAGGTCATGCAGAGTTGGTTGGTGTGACAGAGGAGGATGCTAAGCATAAGGTGGGACTGAGACACATGATCTGAAAGAAGTCTTTGACTTGCACATTACCTTTACTTTTGAGCCGCAGAGGTCGCTGCTTGGTCGGTATGTGCATTTGCATGAATCTAGGCGAGATGTGTTCCCCTGGATAAACCAGTGAGATAAGCTTCAAAGAAAATGCTGATTCTTTAAGACATTTATAGAACCAGAACACAGTAATACTGACAATTACAGGGAAGTTGCCCGTCATCTCCTCCACACCAACAGTCAGATGTTTAAAAAATCAAAACAAAACAGCAGAATCCTAGCTCCAGCGCGAGTTTGAATAATGTTTGTCTAAAATTGAATGTATTTCTGATTTACTTGACCCTGTTTATTCCTCTGTCTTCCTGTGTTAGGCGGAAGTGTGTGCAGGAACAGTTGCTGAGGTCATTCAGTCGGTAGTGAACGGAGCAGATGGCTGTGTCTTCTGCTTTGGACACTCTAAACTGGGTAAAATTCTCACACACGCACACACACACACACAAAAACTACAAAATCAGAGCTTGGCTCGTGAGTCTTCTTTAGTGAGTGTGACCATCGGTGTGTCGGCTCTTCACTTGGCCGTCGCTCCACTAGCCCTCATCTATCAGAGAGAGAAAGAAGAGGATTAGTGTCTGCTGAAGCTGAAAGCATTCTCGGTCTGCTCTGTCTGTGTTTCTGTCCTTTTCTCCCTCTAATCCTTCTGAAGCTGGTTGTCAGAGAAGTTCTCTTAAAAAGGGTCAAGGCCCCTCACTGCATTGTGCAACATGTCTGATCCCAGACATACACTGAGACAAACAAAGACCCACCACAAACACGCAGACACACACACGAATAAGGCTTCATCGACTGTGGGTCAGCCGCTGCTGTGTTTGTCCTTGTAAACACAAGCAGCATTTCCCCTTCTCAGTTTGTGAGCCTTCAGCTTGAGTTTCTAAGTCTCCTTGAACTGCAGAGCATGACAACAGCAGAGATGTGACACTTCGACTGGCGCTGCAGTGCAAAGATCAACATGTAAACCGCTGTTTGGTTGCTGTGAAGCAAAATCTTGCCAAATCTGAAGAAAAAGTCAGCTCAACTCAAACCACAGTCAGTCAGCAAGATTATGTAAACACTACCCAGCTGAATTTCATAAAACTTGGTGAGGATGTGGAGAATGGGCAAACGATCGCTTTCTTTAAAATGGCAAAATACAGCAAATATTTCGATAACTTTTAATTTGTCTTTTTTTTTTCTATTGATGGTGGTTGATTGGTTCCCTTGCTGCAAATATGGCGTGAACAGTGTTGTCAATGTCTTTATATGGACCACAGGAACTACTTAATGGAAGCTAGTAGGAATTCAATTAAGAAAATAAAGTTGGAGAGACTTTAAAAAATCAAGTGTATATACAAATTTGATGAAGCGTCATCATGATCTAAAGGTTGTGACTCAGATGATGAGCTGCTGACTTCCTGTTTTCTTCTTAAACACATGACAGAGTAGGTCTGACTATACAAGATGTCATTGCAAAACAAATATATTCAACACTCTACTTCTTCATATTTTACCACTTTTTGTTTATGGTGAATGTAAGAATGGTCACTATACGGACATCTTTGAGCAGTCCATCACAACTCCCGGTGGCCCAATATCCTATCTAATGAAATAGCATTAAAAATAGATCATGCACATAAAAAATGTGAAAACCACCACTAGGGTTTACACAGTCAGCACAGAATGATAGCAGAAATAGGATCCAGGACAGATCAATCAAACAGATGCACATGTAATCGTCACACTCCCAGGACAGAAACAACATGGTGCACAGTGCACATACGACAGCTTGTCTAGATCCACGTTTGTCATTTTAACATGAATACATATTTTCATTCAGCTGTCAAATATTGACATGCAAAATACAGACTGTCTCGTGATTTATGATGCTTGTGATTCATCCTGTGTAATATGGCTAAGACTGAAGCTAATATCCTGCTGCCGGCGTTTGATTATGTTAATAACACTGCAAACTCTTTTATTTGATTGAAATCAATTTCTCAATCAGTTTTACTGCTATATTAATGCCGTGACCTCACTCGTATATGTTCAAACGGCTGCTGCTGTGGCAGCAGATGAGTTAATTCTTTGTGATCCAGCTCACCTAAGGCCATGGATTTTAATGAGACTGCATTATAATGGCATTACCTTTTTACTAATTAAAATGGGGAAAGTAACACAACGAGCATTTACCTTCGGCTCTGTGGCCCTTGGCTGTAGACACATGTGGGGATTCTGGCACAGACCAGCTACTACACACTCATGCACATTTTTGCAGTGAGCAAAAGGGAATTCATTAAAAAGGAAAAATTAAACAAAAGTCTAAATGATCCTGAACAAATGGATGAACTTCAGGAATTGAATCCTCTTGCTTTGAGTCATGTGTGATGGATTTTGTTATCGTTATTAGAGTAGTGTCCGTCCTTAGTAATGATGAATGCGCGTGTCTGCATAAGCTCGTGTGTGGATGTCCAATTCACAGAAATATGCATAAACTGCACATACGTGGATACAAACGCATTATGATAAGTCAGTGGAGTAGGCAGCTATATGAGCACAATTTGCAGTTTTCAGTAGTCAGAACAGAAGGACGCATTATAGAGCCACATATAAACTCCCACAGATGTGTGTTTTAATGTGTTCTTTGTCACTTGCACACAGGCTTTAAAGGCAAAAAAGAGAAAGGGTGGTTGTTCAAGTGCTCTGTGGTTATGTTAGTGGTACTACACAGAGCCGTTATGAGTCAGGGAATCCATCTGATCTGCTAAATGAAAAGAAATCAACTGGTAAATCTGATAAATCAAAGTAAATGACCCACTGTTGCTTTAAAAGAGCTCTTTAACATAGCGGGTGGCAACATTTTATATAATCTTTAACATGTGTTTAAAAGCTTTCTTTATGTTTTATCTGGAAAACTGAGCATTGTGAATTATAAATACTACTACAACAGCACCAGCTTTCGGATACTTAATACAACTCTCTTTGTTGTATTTTTTATCACATTTTTGGGACAAGTCATCATTTTTGACAGTAGCTCCAGGAAACACTGAGTGCAGAACAATGTAAAATTACATTGTAGATGACAACTTCCCCTCCGTCCTTTCTCGGAACAAATCAGACACATTTCTCTGCGCTGCATCACAGGAGTCAGGCTTTTGATGTCGTCTGTCTTTCGTGCAAGTGTGATTGTTAGGTGTGACATATGGCTTTGTTTAGGTGTGTGTTTGATCTCCAACTTCTGACAGCCGGAGCAGGTGTGGGAAAGGGATAATCATCATCTTGTGACTGAAAGGGACAGACACGTGCATTTCACACACACATCTATTCACACTTATTTCTGTTGATGTTCTTTTTGATAGATCTTCAGCTTATTTCCCGTTCACCATTGTCTTTCTGGCTTTCTCATTCAGGTAAATCTTACACGATGATCGGCCGCGATGACTCTCTTCAGACTCTGGGTATAATCCCCTGTGCCATTTCCTGGTTGTTTAAGCTCATCAACGAGCGAAAAGAGAAAACTGGTGCACGCTTCTCCGTCCGCGTCTCTGCAGTTGAGGTCAGTGATCGCAATGAAACCTTAATTTGAAACATTCCCTGCAGAAAAAAACGAGTGCAAATCCTGATGCAGACATTTGACAAATCAGGGCACTGATAGTCTCTAAAAAGCACTGGCAGTAGCTGTCAACTATCTTTAGTATCTGTCTTCTCTCAGTGAAGTAAAATTTTAATTTAAGATTCTTCTGGCCAGATTTAATCCTAGACAGATGTTAAGAAAACTGAGAAAATAAAATGAGGAAGCTACTGTTGTTGAAATAATCTGTGCTTTTGTGCAGGTTTGGGGAAAAGAGGAGAACCTTAAAGACTTGTTATCTGAAGTGGCTACAGGCAGCTTACAGGATGGGCAGTCACCTGGGGTCTACCTGTGTGAGGACCCCATTTGTGGCATGCAGGTACACATGCACAAACACACAATTAAAAACATCACGGCTTACCTTGGAACTGGTTCATGTCACTTGTACCTGTGGGTTTAAACCTTACAGATTCAGACTCTGTATAAATGTGTTTTCACATCAAACAGCTCTCTGCAGTCTTGGCTTGCATGTGAACCCACAGACACTCGTCTTGGAGATGATCTAGTATCATTTACATTAAGCTCAATAACCACAACTGATAAATGAACATAAAAATAGTTTTATATGGATACATTTGAATATGGGCGATGTTATTGATGATGGGGCTCTTGAGTCCATCTGGCAGTACTGTGGATGTGCATCAAATGGAAAAAAAGGGACTTTGATCATTCAGCATCCTGTTTTTATCCAACAATGCCAAAATGAGGTATTTTTAAAGAGATGATTCAGAAACAGTCGGATGATTCATTCACCTGATTGTGAAAACGATGCCAAGAGAAAAACACTTGACACAAACAAAACTGGAAAAATAACCAGAACTCTCAAAAGGCTCATTGTCTATTCAAACTTTTGTTTTTTTAAGTGACTTTTCAAAATTACATGCAGCTAAACAAACACCTTTAATAACCAAGATTCAGAAAACAAAAGACGGCTTATGTGAATAAAATTCTAATGAACATCACTATTATTAACACCCTTTGCAGGTATCTGCACAGCAGTAGTCTCAGTAACGTGTCAATGTAAAAAGAACACCAAAAACAAATGAGCGACAATGGGTTAGCAGCCGTATATGTGTGTGTGTTCAGTCATACTGTATGTTTATAGGATTAGAGGGTCTGATACAAACACATCTGTGTAATCCTTAACTAATCTGACATAATCTCATCAGTAATGATATCCTGCAGTACCACACACACACACACACACACACACACACACACACTCTCACTTCCCTCCTCTCTCTCTATTACTCACGTCTGCTTCCCTCTATTTCTCACATACCTGCAGACAAATTAGAAATGATTTATTAAAAATATGCCAATCAGTCTTCCGCCACGCTGAATCCTCACAGTACACAATATTATCAGCGTTTAAACACTTCTCCCTCGGTAAACCAAATCCCTCAAGCTAAGGTGAAGTAGTGTCTTTCGGCATGTCTGACTGCCTGTCCTCTGGCTACTCACGGTTGCTTCCTTATCACGTCTATAAAAGTGCAATATTGTTATGCTTTTTTTTCTTCCCCAAACTCTTCCAGCTGCAGAACCAGTCTGAGCTCCGCGCTCCAACACCAGAAAAGGCAGCCTGGTTCCTGGATGCAGCCATAGCAGCTCGCCATAGTAGCCAACGCTCCAACACCACTGAAGAAGAGCACAGGAATTCACATATGCTCTTTACATTACACATATATCAGTATCGCATGGAAAAGACGGGAAAAGGAGGAAGTAAGCAGTGCATGCTTAAACCCTGATGTTTCAAACTGTTATTACTGGTGCAACAATTAAATGTCTCAATAGCAACATTTAACGATTACTTCTACTGCGCTCACCTTTGCAGGAAAATAGTTGTTGTTTGTTGTGACTATGATAATCACAGTAGGATAAAAGCAGACAGAAACATATTGTTTGCTATGAATAAATTGTGGAACACTGGAGACCAAAGTAAGGAGTGAACAATGAAGGACAGATCAATATGCAGATCGATCTAAATGCTTCCTATTATGGTTGCTACAAATAAACTGCAGCAACAGAGATGCACATGCACCTTTTACTGAACGCACAATCCCTTAATATATTAATCAAAGTCATTTCCAACAGTTATTTTTGGTCTTTATAACAAATCACATAGCATATGAGTGGTTTTATTTATGCCTGAGAGATGTTTGACCAAATTATGTCTGATTATTGCCATTTATGTTACACACAAGTGTGTGTATGAAATAAACTGTAATGTGTGTGCATCTGTGTATGTATGAGAGAAATGTGAATGCTTAAGAATGATAACTGTAATGACATTTGTTACACTTGCATGTTTCTTTCAATCAAACACATTTAATATTAGAGAACAATAACCTAAGTAAATGCAAAAATACAGTTTTAAAATGATGATTTAATTTATTAAGGGGAAACGTTACCCAGACCTACCTGGTCCTGTGTGATTATCCCCTAAACCTTTAAACCTTCATTTAATTATTTTGAGCCGCTCAGATCGAGATTTGCAGTGTTTCAAATTACTGTCCTGCTGCATAACCCTGCATCAGTTTTTGGCCTGCATGAGCTTCAGGGTTGTCCTGTAGACAGCAGAATTTATTGTTCCACAAATTACGAAGTCATCCACATCCAGAAGCTACAAAGCAGCCCCCGACCATCACACTACCACCACCGTGTTTGATTGTATGTTCTTCTTATGAAGTACTATATCAGTTTTATGTCAGATCTAATGGGATGTAAACCTTGTAAAAAGTAAAAGTCATGTCTTTATTGGTCAGCAGTGGTTTTCTCCCATGGATGCCATTTTTGCCCAGTCTCCTTCTTATTGTTGAATCATGAACACTGACCTTAAATAAGCTAAGTGAGGCCTGCAGTTCTTTAGGTGTTGTTCTGTGTTATTTTGTGACCTTCTGGTTGGGTTATCAATTCAATCTTGGAGTAATTTTAGTAGGTCAGCCACCTCAGTGAAAGTTCACCACTGTTCCAAGTTTCCTCCATTTGTGGATAATAGCTCTCACTATGGTTCACTGAAGTCCCAGAGCCGTAAGAATGCCTTTTTAACCCTTTCCAGACTGATAGATGTTAGTGACTTAGTTTCTCGTCTGTTCTTGAATTTCTTTAAATTGTAGCATCATGTGTTGATTTTGTAGCCTTTTTTCATGTAACCTTTTCATGTTCTTCATATTCTGTAATTGCTTAATTCAACAGAAAGTAATCTGGCCAGAGTGTGGCTAAGAAACTGAGCTCAGCTTTTCCAAAAATGCGGTTAATCATCATTAATTCATGATTTAACAAGGGGGCAATTACTTTATATACTTACTAACTTTAAATAGGGCCAGGTAGGTCTGCATAGTTTTTCTTCTACTTTATAAATTAAATAATCCTTCAAAAACTACATTTTGCATTTATTTGGGTTATCTTTGTCAAATATTAAGATTTGTTTGATGTTAGGAAACGTTTATCTTCATATTATTACTGTCACTGTTAATATAGATTTCTTACAGATGCAGTATACTGTATTAACAACTCTAAGTTGTCCTTCAATCTTGAGCCATCTTTTCTCGTCTGCTAGTGTCAGGAGGTCGCAGTCGCCTCCACCTGCTGGACCTGGGCAGCTGTGATGTTAAAGTACTCGGAGGAGGAGGTGGGAAAAGCAGGGAGAACTCTTCACCCAGCTCGGCTCCTCTGTGCCTTTCGCTGTCTGCACTCGGCAATGTGATTCTGGCCCTGGTCAATGGAAGCAAACACATCCCATATAAGTACGTTCGTGTGGGTGTGTGTGTTTGTGTTTATGGGTGGGTGTGGGTGAGTGGGAGTATGACTAATTAATGCATAAATTTAAGAGGAGAATAAAGATAAATTCAGAAACTGGTGAACTAAACTGTTGAGAAGAGTGAACGGTAGGCTGAGGTGGAAAGCAGGATCTTGATGTGAGAGGTAAAAAGGAAAGGATAGTAGCAGATTTCATAAGTTGCTTCAGGTTTGGGGGATTTACTGTCATAAACAACAGCAGCTGGTGTTACATATTCATCACATTCATTTTGTTGGTTAACTGACTGCCAATGACAGCAAAGGAGAGAGGAAAAGGCAAAGATGATAGAGCCAGTAACTCTAGCCAGAAGAAATTGTTTGAAAATAAAAATACTTGAACCAGGGGAAAAGAAATCATAACAGCTAAAGTGATGCATAGTCCTGCTCTGGCAGTAAGAATACGGGATGTGAAACTGTAAATGCCCTCCTTTTTTCTAATTTCTCTCTGCTTCCCTTCTGCTCTTCCACTCTGCTCAAGGCTGTGTAGCTCTGTGCTCATGCTGGATTAATTTAATCACAAGCTTTTGCATTTACATTGCAAAACAACCTGCTACTTAGCATTGAAGCTCTAAGCACAGCTTTGCTGACTCTGATTTGGCATTGGTGACTCAGACACTTTTGGAGTGTGATGGGATCTGACTGGTTTTTAACAATCCATGCTGTGTTACTGACACATTTTTATAAATCCAGGAAGTAAGAGTTTTTTTGATTGAACTAAGACTGTTGAAGTTGGGCTTGTGGAGGATATATATTAAAAATATAATGAAGGTATTTATTTATAAGGTAAAATAATGGTGTCTTGTGCATAAACTGTATATAAAGGACGAACACAGACATTGTGACGTCACTAATTAGTTAGAGAGTTAAAACCTTGAGCTGAGGGTTTTCACCCTTGTCCGATTGACCCTTTGAAAGTGGACGTGACGAGCAAACACACTCATAAGGTAGTCAGTAACACTGGATTTTTTGGAGACCACTTTACAAAATAAAGTGAAAATCATGTTAGATGTCTGAGAAAGTCCCAAATAAGGTCCCAGACAAAGGAACCAAAGGACCATTTACAGACTAGACTTCTTTATAGAGTGTTTTTTTCTTTAACTAAAGGAATTCCCACCTGATTGCCCTCAGGCACTTCTCCAGAATCTTCAGATCCAGAAGCTACATCCATCTTTTCTATACAGTCTATAGTCCTGTTGTGTCAGGTACCAGGATGTTGGCAGTGGTCCCTGTAGAGTTGTTCCAGCTGGCACCACCTTCTGATGCTTGATCAGACTGGGATCTACGGCACACTCTGTCACTTTCCATCTGCTGATCCTGAACCGTTTCAGTGGCGTGGTTAGGTGCATTGCCCTGCTAATGGAGGCTGCTACCAAATCCCAAGGTCCACCAGAAGAACATAATTTACTTCACCTCTCTCTAGTTTTAATGTTGTGACTGATGAGTGTATTTCACCCCAGAGGTGGGACCAAGTCATTGTTTTGCAAGTCTCAAGTAAGTCTCAAGTCTTTATCCTCAAGTCTCAAGTCAAGTCTCAAGTAATGTCAGGCAAGTCAGAGTCGAGTCTCAAGTCACTGGTGTAAAAGTCCGAGTCAAGTCACAAGTCTGAAATTTTGAATTTCAAGTCCTTTCGAGTCTTTAAAAAAAACAAACGAAAAAGCATGTTGCAGTTATGCTAAATGTAAATATTAGACCATGTAATTTTTAAATCTGTGTTTTTCTCAACACATGACAAAATAGTGAACTTAGAAAGTATACACAAATTGTGAAATTGCACCTCTTTAAAATGCAGCTCAATTAAACTTAGCTCCTGGAATAATTTTCACCGACAGTTCTGAGATAAGCTGCATGTTATTCTTGGATGCGGTTGTAGGACCGGCTTTAAAATCGCATGACAAAAATATCATACATATTAAAAAAAAACTGTATCACCAACGTAGCCTGGACAACATTTGCTAGTTAGATGAAGTCAGCTATCTCATCGTAGCATATTTATATGCATATTTATAATCATACGGTTCTTGGAGTGAGTGCATACACTCATGAAGTTTAGTAACTTCAGGTCACTGCAACAAGCCCAGGTACAGTTTACCGCCGGATGGGTGCAGGACCTTGAAATGCACCGTGTAGAACGAAAGACCATCGTACATATCATAAGTTTACCAGTCTCACAAATCGTCGTCATAAATACACATTCGTTAACCGTTTATTAATAGGACCTTTGAGCTCAACGGTAATTAATTAGCAGTGGAAATAATTTCTGGTAGCATCACAGAAATGTAGCAGTGACAATAATACTGTATGCTGTAATCGTACTGGGCAATTAGTGATACAAAAACAACTGTTTTATCCTGTGAATAAAAGTATATGTTTTTGTCAATGTACCATAATAACAGAAGCGAAACGCAATATTGTGTCAGGACAATTCACTATTTATGCACAATAAATAAAGGAGCATAGCGCGACAATTTCTGTTCAGCACCAGACTTGCTTGTAACCTATATCACTAATTATGTTATGAAAATGACGCATTAACTACAACAGCAGACTGACCTTCGTGTAAATGCTTGGAGCAGACTAACCTGTGAGCTGGAGGGTTCTGGGACGTTATATTTGGTCTTTGAATGGCTGCAATCCAGACCATCCGTCGCGTCTTTGTTACTTCGGAAACACGGCTTGAACAATTTCTCTTCAACGACGTAATCCGATAACAACCGATCTCTTTACCCGTCGGCTTCCCGTGGCTGTCATGCGACCGGCTATTGCAGTTAATAATACAACAGCTTCTTGACATTTTTGTGTTTCTTTTTATCGCTGTGTGACTGGTTTCAATTGAAAGCCTGCGTGCGCTAGTACCTCTTGCCACGAGTTCCCAGAATCCTTTGCGGTTCTACCCCTGAATGACGTCACATTTTCAATCTATATAATATGCATGTTAAATTTTATATTTGGGGTGAAATATCAAGTCTTTTCAAGTAAACCGGTTCAAGTCCAATTCAAGTCCCAAGTCATTGGTGTAAAAGTCCAAGTCAAGTCACAAGTCTTAGAACATTTTTTCAAGTCAAGTCTAAAGTCATAAAATTAATGACTCGAGTCTGACTCGAGTCCAAGTCATGTGACTCGAGTCCACACCTCTGTTTCACCCACAACCAAACTGATTGATCAGCTGAATTTCCTATCACCTTTCTCATCCCTAGAAACCAAAGCAATCATATAGCAGGCTGTTTCCTTTGAGGGGAAAATATTCGACTCAAACGAAACACGCTTAAAGTCCGGCTGCTCATTTTCTTTCATCACAGTTGCTGAGCCTGTCTTGCAATGCTTCACTGCTTCCAGGATAGGGTCCCATCCTGTTTTTATAATCCCAGTCCTGTTCCAGTACTGTTGCTAGGTAACCAGTGAATCTACCATTTATCAGTACACTTTTGGACTTTGTAGCTTCCCAGTTCACAAAAAGAGTCAGACTGTTCAACCAGCACTGCCTTCTGTAAGAATCCAAGCGTCTCGGCACGATTCAGCAGTCAACATGCTTGAAAGACCCATGTTTCAGTCACAATATGCTCTTGCAAAGACCCTTAACACATTTACTAAACATTCCCTTTCCTCATCGTGGATGCTGCACAACTTCTTGTCCAAAAAATGTTTTCTCTTTCCCACTCATGTCTTTCTGTCAATCAAGACACTCAAAGGGCAGTTTTTTCCTCTTCTCGCCAAAATCTCTTTGACACTAGAACTCTAGATTTTCTCAGTTTATTAGTTTAGTTAAGTAGAAATTTGTGAGCAAAGCTGTACCACAGTGCTGCTTATTCAATGCCTTAATATGAATTTTCTGAAACAGTGGTGATCCAGGAATTTAGATGACAGAAAGTGTCATATTACATATACGATGTTCCTGCCTGGTAAAGCTTGTAATAAATCTAGCACAGGCTGATAGGTAAGACCCAATCCAACATCCCCAGCACTTGAATTAACATCCAAATGAATACTTCATGAGTCATGAGTTTACCTACATTAATCTCAGGAAGATATGCAGAGATAGCTCGAAAGAGAGAGACAGAGACTGGAGGATTTGTTGAAGCCCGAGGCAGCAAACTGAGAAATCAGAAAAGAAAAAAAGAAAGCAATAATGAAAAAGAGGAGGCGGTCAGATAGGAGCGTGTACGTACTTTGCGTATGTACACTGTTGTGTACATACACGCATGTGAATGTACACATACGTGTGCAAGACTTGACTGCGGGCTGTGTTTTTAGAAAAGGGGGACAGCAGCATGAGGTATCGGGCCACAGAGGAGCTGTACTCACTGTCAGCCTGCAGGCCTCAGCACACACACAAACATTATGAATGATTGCAGTAGCCCACCCAGGAGAAAGTCTTTTCTTAAACACACAGCCTAGTTTTACTCTCCCATCTGCTCGTTTAATCTCTCTGGGACATAGACCATCTCCCAATATTAGACTTTATCATACCCTGAGCGCCTCTTTTAAAGGGACTGTTCACCCAAAAATCAAATGTATATATTTTACTACTGGTCTGGAGTGCTGCTTATCCATCTAGATTGTTTTGTGATGAGCTGCACTGTCTTGGAGATATTAGAAAATTCTGTTGTGAGCAGTTTCATGCAGGACTTCATCTCTTTCCACTAAACTACACCCATCAACTGTATTGCTATCCATAGTGAAGCGTGCATGTACATGTGACACAGTATGACAGGAGTTGAACATTAAGGGTGTGTGTCCACAAACTCTAGTTTTTGAACTGGAAGCTCTTTTGGGCTCATTTTCAGAGCAAGAAGCACTTATTTTTGCAAAGTTACAGGACTGCCGTTTTTGTTATTAGATTATAGATAACTGTCCGGACAGTTTTATTTTTTAATAGATGCTACAATTTCACATTGAAAACCATCAGTCTAACAAGGCGATATAAGTAACACTTGGTGACATTGGGAAAGAAGAACCCCCTTTTAACAGGAAGAGACAGGGTTCAAAGAGTGTCAGACATCTGTCAAGACTGGTTAGGTGTGAGGGCAAAACAGAAAAGAACAAATAGAGTGAATATAAAGACAAGGACACAAACTATAGCAGAAAGCAGTTTCTTCCCACTCCCTTTCAACATGTAAATTAATCAGAATGTTTTTTTGTATGTAATTTGTATAGTATTTTTTTTCTCTCTTATTTCTTTTCTAAATGTACTTGTATATTGTTCACATGTTGAAATAAATTACCAATCAATCAATCAATCAATCAATCAATCAATCAAGCAGTAGTGACATACAAAAGTACTGAGAGTGAAGAGGGAAAGAAAATAGTTCCTATATTAAACTGCTCACAAAAAAGTTTGCAGATACTTTGAAGTCACCAGATCATGCAACTGAGTGTTTCATAACTGAAAGATAAGTACTATCTGCATCTAGCAAATATCTCAAAAGCTGCACAACCTACACCAAAAGATGGATTAAAAAGTGCTACAGGTCAGAGGATAAATATTAAATAGGTGAACTGTGAGCTTTAATTAGCAAATTGTTTGTCTCTTTTTGCATTAATAATCGGAAAAATAACTAATGATTATAAGTACTTTTTTCATTTAAATTTCATGTTAGCCTTGTGTTGTGTTAATGTTGCAGACTCTCTAACTTGTGGAAAATGCTCTACCTGACCAAGAAGAGTTATTAATACCCTTTAGCCAAAACATACGTGGGCATTTGTGAGAAAATCGACCAGTTTTGTCACACCTTTAAGTGACTGTGCGTATTTACAACATGTCTTCAATGCTCACGTCTCGGTGTATATGTGTAACCAGGGACAGAAAGCTGACCATGTTGCTAAGGGAGTCGCTAGGCAACATGAACTGCCGGACCACCATGATTGCTCACATCTCTGCCTCACCTAGAGATTTCTCAGAAACCCTCTCCACTATTCAGATTGCTTCCCGGGTGCTCCGCATGAAAAAGAAGAAAACTAAAGTCACAGTGGTGAGTTTTATTTCATTCTTCGTGCTTCATTAAAATAATAAAACTATCCAGATATAGACAAGTAAAGTGCCAGGTATAATGTCTTAAACAAACATAAATTACTTTTTTGACGGTTCATTTTATGCTGAAACACACATTGCCCTGACAGTGCACTGCAGTGTTTTAATTTTTGGAGTTTAGGTGAAAATCTTTTATAGAAGTTGAAACTAGTTATACAAAATATTTAACCTTCTTGTCTCCGTTTGCTGCTGACACAAATTGACTTCTTGCGCTCACAGATGTCAAAAGTGTTCTGCAGAAGACAAAAGGTTAAAATGAGGGCTTCAGCTCTAAAAATAAAGAAGACATTTCAAGCCACAAGATACTCTATTACTAATATGCTAGACAAATAGGAGGAATTAAGTTAAACTGAACTGCAATGAAGTGAAGTTCTTATCTTCTGCCTTGGGTCCATATTAGTTATCCCCTCATCTCCTTCTTTCTGGTCTCTAAACGTCAATTAAAAGGAAAAGAAAAAAAGGACAATCTCACTCTGCAAATCTCAAAAGGAAATCATTTCTCTCTCATCGCTCTTCTCTGCTTCCACTTTCCTTATTATCTGGGCTCTTCTCAGCAATACACATCCAGCTCCTCTGGGGGAGAAAGCTCCTGCGAGGAGGGTCGCATGCGTCGTCCGACCCACCTGCGACCTTTCCATCACCGTGGTGACCCTGACTCTGACCTTCCGCTGCTGCGACTCTCCAGTGACCCCGACGAATACTCCAGCAGCGAGCAGTCATGCGACACAGTCATCTACGTGGGTCCGAATGGAGCAGCTGTGTCAGACAGAGAGCTAACGGACAATGAGGAACCCCCAGAATTTGTACCAATTATTCCTGCGTTGCTTCGAGGTAAAACTTCAGAGCAAAGCCAAAATCAGGCAGCAGGGGCACAGAACAAGGTAATTTGAAAATATGTGCATTTAAAGATTAGACACTTAGCATTATTAAGTAGAATATTTGTGATGAAGAATAATTCTATAACAGGTGCAGTCTCAGCCAGACGAGCAGCCCAGTGGCCCCTCACAACCTTTGTCTCAAGCCTCTCAGTCTCTACTTGGTCAGCCGCTGGCTCCTGTCCCAGAGGAAGGAGCTGAATGCCTGAAGTGCAACACCTTTGCTGAGCTGCAGGAGAGATTGGACTGCATCGATGGCAGCGAGGAGGTGAAGAACTGTCTTCTGCTCTTGTTTTTGTTGTGATTGTGCAAATAAAAATCTTAGATACAAATAGGATGACATAGTATGATGGGATCTGTAATAGGGGGTCTATTGAAAGCTTGATAGCTATTTTTGTCAATTTATTCAGATGAAAAAGAAGCGTTCTGTTTGTATCTACTTAGCATTTTGTTCATTGCGTGTCCGGCTTTTTTATTGTTGTTACAGCTGCTGTTTGTGGTGGCAATTTTCTGTGCCTTTCAATACTCATGTATTTCCATTTGTGTTTGGATATAACACATTCAAATTACTTTTCACAAATTACCTTATTGTGAAAATATTTATACAGAATCCCAATATTTGCACGGCAATAGCGCAGGTTG
The DNA here is from genome assembly GCF_057382095.1 of Aulonocara sp. 'chitande type north' Nkhata Bay. NCBI lineage: Eukaryota > Metazoa > Chordata > Actinopteri > Cichliformes > Cichlidae > Aulonocara > Aulonocara sp. 'chitande type north' Nkhata Bay. The sequence goes on from NC_141344.1 coordinate 15,036,835, forward strand.
TTTGGAGCTCAAGTGATCTTTTTTATTCTCTTCCACCATCACTGAAGTTGTGATTAACGGTGTACTGTAATTTAGAAATAAAAGCGACATAATTTCAGAATTTTCCCTTTGATGATAGTCTGTTACTCTTCTGTTCCCCATCGCTCTGTTCATTTTTGCAGGTGGCAAAGTTTCCCTTTGAAGAGGCTCCAGCTATCAAACAAGGGGTCAAACAAGAGGCATGTCCATCTTCATCTGTTCCAGCTGCTGCTCCTGCTCCAGCCCCTCCAGCTGTGTTGGATACAGAAGCCAAAACAGGTTCAATTATTATTAGGAATAATGATGATGCTTCCGTTCATATTTTGCATGTGCTGTATGTTAACGTGTAAATCATCTTTGGGTCTTCTGTTTCTAGAACCTGCGTGTGATGTAGGAGGGGCTGTGCAGGTGTCCAGGAGGAGGACCAATGACCAGCAGCTGCAGGAGATCAAGGAGGTGGTGGAGGAGGCTGAGCTGGCCCAGACAATGATCCACAGCTTGACTCAGAGTTCTGGCTGCCCAACAGTTACGAGTACCAGAAGCATTACAGGAAGCAGCAGCATCACCTCTAACCCACTGCACAGAGCCAAGAACTCCCACCTACATGACAGGTAAGACCAGGTGGTTTAGATTCAGTACTCTTTTTCATATGTTACCCTTAGCCTTTAGGAAATATGTTTATATGTTTAATTCATGATTTATTGCTTTTACTGTCTCTCATTTGTGCAGTCATGAGAATCTGAATGTGGCGGGCGGCAATTGTGAGGGGAAGTCACGACCTCTAGGATCACCACGTCTTGGAATTGCCAGCCTGACCAAAACCTCAGAGTACAGGTGAAGCAAATATACAGTGAAGCATAGTGCTGATGGCAAAAATCTTCATTTTGTTTTGAGCAAAACTTGGAAAGTGTTAAATAAAGCTATGTACTAGAACTCTCAAGTGCTCTGATGTGTAAATGTTCAGCGCCAAAAATTCAGTTTGCGCAATCTAATTCATTTTTATCTTGCTTCTCAGGCCTCCATCATCCCCATCCCAGCGGTGCAAAGTGTATACCCAAAAGGGTGTCATTCCAGCAATGCAGCCTGTATCCTCAAACACTCAGGAAGGCCAGGCCCCGGATGCTTTGACGTCAGACAGTATGCTTTTCTTTCTTTTACACAGTTACGCTTTAGAACTGTGTTAATTTTTTTTTTTAAATGTATACATATATATGCTATATATGGATATTACATTTAATTATTTTTACTTTTCCATTTCACTCCTTTGTCTTTTTATTTTCTTATCTCAGTTTAAGTTTCAGTTTAAATCTAAATTTTCCTTTTTTTAGGTTAAATAGTAACATTTCATTACAACTACCTGTCACCACCCATCATACTCATCTACTTCAAGTAAAAATATCAGAAATAAGCTACAGTGAATTCTTGGCTGGTCAGTTCTAGAGTATCCTTTAGGGTGTATATGAGTTTCTTTTAAGATTACAAAAATAATTTTTGTATAGTGCTCCAATTTCACTAAAAAAGTGAATTTGTTCTCTCCATTTAATGTTGCATCCATTTGGATGAGATAAAGACTAGAAGAATATTGGAAAAAAAAAATATTTTCGTTTTAAATGCAAGAAGTCTTACAAATACTGGCGAGTTGAGAAAAATCAGTAAGCAATTTGCAACTGATGCTTGAAACATTTGGTGACATGTTTCAAGCATCATGATGAGAAACATTTGTTCTTATGTGCATCTCCCCGTTCATTAACGGTGAATTCTTCCCGGGTAATGTTACTGCTGTTTTATATATGCTGGATGCATAAAAGACACATGCTGAGTCACCTGTGTATGACACAGTTTATCTGCATAATAATCACTGGTTTGAACTTGTCTTCTCAGCGTGATGCCAATTTCCCTGCACTTGGAAAACAAAATAAATTACAATGCCAGATGTTTCTGATTCTACAGACAGTTTGGCTGCAGACAGTGGTCGTTCCTCCACAGAGTCCCTGCTGTCCAGGAGTTCTCCTGCAGGGATGAGCCCACAAGTCCGTGAGCCAACTCCATCGTTATCTGCCAGCCTGGGCTCAGCTGAGACGCTCTGCGATGATGATGTACCACCAATACCTTTGGATAGCAAGGATGGTAAGTTCCAGTAAACACAGCTTGTTTTAACACGAGGAAAAGTGGTGAGAAAGTACATTGTGGGTAATCCTTGCAGTTTTAATGACAATAAGGCGCTCTATCAAAACCACATGCAGAAATGTTGAAACAGCTGTAACCTGTTAAGACTCAGGGGTTGTTCTAAAGTGTCTGGAACTGGATTGTTGGCGGGAGATCTCTTGATTATTGTGAGTTGTGTCAGAGAGGTTTCAAGGATCAGTTTACTTCTGGAGCATCCCTCAAATGCTTGATTGAATGTGGAGATCTGGAGACCAAGGGGAGTTTTTCAAACTCTCAGTGCAGCAGGTAGCTACTGCCATCAGGGATGGATATTTGCATGTGAGGTGTGCTTGGTCTGCAGGAGTCATGGGTCTGAAGGTTATGTCCACATGATTGTAGGGACCCAGCATTTCCTAGAATAACACTGCATCGTAACTGAATGACTCTTTTCCACTTTTTTTTTTTTTTTTAACTGATCGGCATATACATAAAGACCATGAAGAACTGAGAAATTAACTTTCGCTTTTTTCTATCTTTATATTTTCTTCCAGGAGTCTCAGGTTCAGCAGCATCTGCAGTAACACTTGGACCTCTTGTACTTGGGGATGATGAACTGGTGTACACTGTGGTTACTGGAGGTGAGGAGGACCTTGACATTACTGCTCTCATTGAGAATGAAGGCTTGGCTGGTCGTCCAGTAAGCATCATCAGCTTCAACAGTGACTGTGGCTCTGCAGCTGCCCTCGCTACTGGCTCTCAACCCATTTGTACTGCTTTAGATGGAGTTGTGGAGGATCACATGCTTGTAGGTCCTGCAGCATCTTCGGGGGTTTCAGATGTTGTTGCCATGGCAGAGGTTAGTGCTACTTTGATCGTTTGGTTTGAATTTGCATAAATAAAATAGATTTGACATTATTTAAACTTTAACAGCCACATTTTATAATTGTTTCTGGATTTCAAGATGTCATACTTGATTGGTTTTAGGTGGCAATGGCCAAGCTGCGGACAGAAGGTGAATCCTTAGCCACAGGAATGTCAAACTGTGGTTCACCCAACTCTTCCTGGGTGAGTGATCTGAGCGCGGGCAGCGAAGCTGATCAGTCTCTTCATAGCTTCAGCCAGTCCCAGAGCCAGCAAGGGGAGGCACTGGCTGATCCTGATCCCAACTTTGGAATCGAGACGCTGGATGGTTATGAAAATGGTGGTACCCCAAGAAGAGGGAGTCTGGAAGGAGAAATGGTTCTGTCAGAGAACCAGAGTGATAAGGGTACTCCAACTAAAGAAAGGCTGAGAAAACTGCCTCCTTCCATGGCTAAAACTAACATACAAATTCTGGCAGGACCTGGCAACATGGCTCCTTTCAAGACCAACATCCTTGTTCACCCATGTGCAGCTGTCAAACCCATGGTTGTCCAGGAAGCCACCATCCTCTCCTCACCTACAAAGGCCAACTTTATGAAAGATCCAGTCAAATCCAGTGCAGCATTTATAGCATCTATTTCAAGTGAGATGAGCTTTGAAGACCCCTGGCTGAAACGTGGTACAGAAGAAGGAAAGTCCAAGGAACTAGTGTGTGAAAGGAAACTGGAGAAGAGGGAGGCAGAGCATTCGAAGGGCCACTCAATAGATAAGGCAAATGGTGGGGGTGGTGATCGTGGCAGTTCAAGTTCAGGTGGTGAGGTGGTGTCATCGCCAGACTCTTTTAAGCGAGTGGTGGATGGTTGTGAGATGGTGGCTGTTGTTGCCCAAGGTGAATGCTTGACTAGTATTTATAACCCAGATATCCACCGTACCGCTAGTCTACCACGCGGATGGCACCGTGTCAACCGCCATGACGGCTTAGACAATGGAAGCGAGTACCGTAATCTTGGAGTCACCACTTCAACTCCTTGTAGTCCCCGTGCCACACTTGATCGCTGGGGATCCAATGGAAAGCAGGGCTTTTTCTCTCATAAAAAAGGGGGAATCCCACCACTGCCGCCTGTACGAAAGTCCAGTCTAGACCAGCGGAACAGGGCAGCCAGCCCTCTCCAGCAAACCACACATGGAGTCTCATCGCAGGGGAACTCGGCAGATGATGCAGGGGTATCTGGCTGTGGCCCTGCAGGAGTAACTCGACAGCGAGGCTCCAGCATAGACAGTAGTAGGCTTTTCAGTGCCAAGTTGGAGCAGCTTGCCAACAGAACCAACTCTCTGGGCCGAGTCCACAGCTCACACAGTGGTTCCCATCATTATGACTGCTTTTCCTTGGAGAGAGGTGAGAGTCTTAGAGGGGGAGGGGGAGTGAAGGGAGACAGCACCATGCCTCGCACTGGACGCAGCCTCAACCGTGCTGGATCACTATCTTCTTCTTCTGGAAACACCAGCAGCCTTTTTAGTGGCAGTACCAGTCCAAACAGCGCTCCACAGTCACCAGCTAAGACCAGCAGCCAGTCAAAGATATCAGCAGTTAGTAAGCTGCTGATGACCAGCAGTCCCAAGGCCAGGAGTCTGTCTGCCTCCAGCACCAAGACTCTGAGCTTCTCTACTAAGTCTTTAAGCCAAAGCTCCAGCCGGAGCTCCAGCCTTCCTCCTAATGGAAAGGTAGGAATAAATATTTCTTCAAAGTAAATGATCCGCGCTCACTTTCTTTAACATCTGTAAACCACAAGCTCATCAGACAAAATTAGCTAAAATTATTTAAGGACCTTCCTCAAACTGTGTTTAGCTTTAACGTCCATCCTTTAAAGCAGGGTCCCCAATCTCAGTCCACGAGGGCCGGTGTCCCTGCAGGTTTCAGATCTCACCCTGGGTCAACACACCTGAATCACATGATAAGTTCATTACCAGGCCTCTGGAGAACTTCAAGACATGTTGAGAAGGTAATTTATCCATTTAAATTAGCTGTGATGGATCAAGGACACATCTAAAACCTGCAGGGAAACCGGCCCACGTGGACTGGGATTGCTGCTTTAAAGTAATTAAAGGATGTTGGCTTACATTTCTCCTTCCATCCACCTAAACCACTTTACTTGTCTTTTTAGCCCCAGAGTTCAGTCCCGGCCCCTGTGCAGCAGCAGGGACCTGCCCCTGGGTCCTGGTCTACCCAGTCTCTGAGTCGAAGTCGAGGGGGAAGTCTGGCTGCTAAGCTTCCTCTCCGAGCTGTTAACGGTCGAATCTCAGAGCTACTCCAGGGGAGTGCTGGCTCCCGTTCCAGGAGTCATGTTCAGGGAGGAGGCACAGATCCAACAGAGGAAAGAGGGACAAGGTTTGTTAGTTTTATATCATAAAAGTATATTTACATATACTGTACACCTATTTAGTGGTTCCTATGGAAGCATTTTTCATTTATTCATAGGACAGCTAATATAAAATGCAAGATTAGATCCATATATTATGCAAGAGTAACTTTGGCAAGTCGTGATAATGTAAGGTGCAAACTGTAAGGCAAAGTGACATTTAAGTTCATTCAGATAATAATCTGTTCGAAGTTATTTACTGCTTCCTATTTCCTTGTTCTCAGTGGAGGAGGAGGTGGAGCAGGAGGCGGTGGGGGAGATAGCCTGGGAGAGGAGAGGGCAGCAGTGGTACAAACACTGCCTTCTCCCTACAGCAAGATTACAGCTCCCAGAAAACCACACCGCTGCAGTAGCGGCCATGCTAGTGACAACAGGTACAAGCTTTAGGGCTCTGAGGAATTTGAAACTTAAATTTCACAAAATAAAACATGTATTTTTTCTGTATTTTGCTTCATCTCTAACTGTGATCTCATAATGCCTCTAACAGCAGTGTGTTGAGTGGTGAGCTCCCTCCGGCAATGGGGAAGACGGCTTTGTTTTACCACAGTGGAGGCAGCAGTGGGTATGAGAGCATGCTGAGAGACAGCAGTGAGAACACAGGAAGTACCTCCTCTGCTCAGGACTCCCTCAGTGAGCACAGCTCAGCCACCACCTCCTCCCGACGGAGCTCCAGAAGCAGCAAGAAGAGCAGGAGCAACACAGGTCACGACACAAATTTTCAAAATCGCGTTTTATAAACATCTTCACCCCTCAACTAAAACCTGATAATCCGCTTGCTATTCTTTATAGGAAGGCAAATTTAGGATTTTCCTCAACATAACTAGTGGTAATTTCTTCTGAACAAGTCGAAGTGTCTTAGCACTCCTAATTAAGCTGGCACAAGCACAAGCGTTAAAAACATGAAATTAAATACACCCTGCGCTAAAACCACCCAGATGGCTAGTTTTTATAATTACATGAATAAATATATATCCAACATCTGTACCATTTCTATTCAATGTATCCTCAATGTGTGATGCTTGCCCACTTTTACCATATTAACTTTTACAAACAAATTTTTAGGCGTGAAATTTTGATCATATATTTTTCAAAACAACAGTAACATAGAAGTGCTGGAAATAGAAATAGACACCTTTGTGATGTTGAAAAGCACTGTAACAAAAGAAGCGAACAGTTAAGGGAAATGTGAAGAAAGCTGTGGCTACAGGAGGTGCTGGGTAAGGTAAGGTGACCCTGACCAGTCATCTGTGAAATGGTAAAAGGGAATCTGCTGGTGTAGGCTGTAATGAATATATATTCACCAGAACAGAACACAGAGAGCTTGCTAATGTGCCTGCCAAATTACTGTCTATTGGTTAAGCATGAGGATTGATATGTGCATAAAAAATCTGATTGAAGAGAGGCAGCTCCTTCCAGTGTGTGTCTAATTATTGATTCGAAAGGGAATTAGCCTTTCCATCCAAGTGTGCGGGAAGCAGTCTCACCTCCTGCCATGCAGCGTAAATTCCGGGTTTACTCTCATTTTGCTTTCACCACAACCGATTCTGTGGATCAAAGAGCCACGACAGTGCCACAAGATGACACAAAGGTGTGAAGGATTATTCTGTGTTTGTTGTGAATCAAGGTGAAGCCAGTGAGCGAGGAACGATTGATACAGTTGAGCCCCGGTGATAGAAAACTGATTATACTCTTAATAATAAAATAGCAGAAAGAGCATGTGTATAAAGGACCGAGGCAATATCCAGCTGAAATGTTAATTACATCTCCAGCTGAGTCTCTCTTTTTATCCTTGATTTTCATTAGGCTGGATTCATGTGCTTACCTCTCTCCTCATATTCCACGTATTCACCCCATCTCTCTGTCATTCATCCAGCTCGCTTCCCTCGCATCTTCCTCTCCCCGCAGACTCAATCTTTCTCTGTCCCGTTCTATGCTGCTTCCTAATGAAATACAAATGTCTCTGCTTGACCTTTATGCGCTGCTTCGAGACCAAAAGACAGCTGCAACCTTATTAAAATCAGCACTTCCTCTCCCCTCTCTCACACATACCTTATCACTGACTTTCTGGTGAATCTGATAACTCTCATTCCTGTTGACATGTCTGGAAATTTCCATGCAAAGCGCACGTGTGTTCAGTGTTGCGCAGTGGTTAGATTAGAGACTGACCCGCTGCTATTATCTATGAGCTCTACCTGCTTTTTTATTTATCTCACTTCACTTCTCCATTATCAATTTCACATTCTGTCTCGCGCGACAGTTTTCTTTTGTCCCCTCCTTTATGTCTCTCTCCAGTGAGTCTTTTATCTGTCTTCCTCCCCACTCCCACCGATCATGTCTGTGCAAAACAAGAAAGGTATGCCCACTGAGTGAACCGACACTTAAGGGGTTTTATTGCGTTCAAGGAAGAATCTGAAATTTGGAAAGATGTCTTTTTTCTTAGCAGAGAGATGTCATATATATTGCAGTTCAATGTAAGACTAAAGCTTGTAGCTAAACTGCTGTACTATAAAATAGTTCCAGTAATGTCTCCCAGTTTTTTTTCTTCATTGCTACACAACAAATATGATTTAACAGAAATGTAAGAATGTGTCAAATATGTTAAATCAAAAAAGATCATATAGCTCATATGGGGCGATCGTGGCTCAAGAGTTGGGAGGTCGCCTTGTAATCGGAAGGTTACTGGTTCGAGCCCCGGCTTGGACAGCCTCGGTCGTTGTGTCCTTGGGCAAGACACTTCACCCGTTGCCACCTACTGGTGGTGGTCAGAGGGCCCGGTGGCGCCAGTGTCAGGCAGCCTCGCCTCTGTCAGTGCGCCCCAGGGTGGCTGTGGCTACATGTAGCTTGCCATCACCAGTGTGTGAATGTGTGTGTGAATGGGTGGATGACTGGATATGTAAAGCGCTTTGGGGTCCTTAGGGACTAGTAAAGCGCTATATAAATACAGGCCATTTACCATTTAGCTATGTCTGAAGACCCCGAGGGTGAATATTGGTCATTTCATTGCTGTAGTTTCACATTGTTAGTACAGGGTTGGGCCTGTCTTTGCCTTCAGAGCTTTTTAATTCTTCATGACGAAGAGTCAACAAGGTCCTGGAAACATTCCTCACAGATTTTAATTCATATTGACATGATATCGTCACAAATTAGCTTGAGATCTGGTGTACGTGAAGGGTGCTTGACTACACTAAATTCATTGTTGTGTTCAGGAAACGCATTAAAGATGATTTTAACTTTGTAGTGTGATATCCTGCTGGAATCAGCTATTAGAAGAAGTGTACAGTGTGATCATAAAGGGATAAACATGGTCAGCTACAATAGTCAGGTAGGCTGTGTCATTTAAGTTATACTAAATGGGTGCTGTCACTACCACCAGCAGCTTGAACCATTGATGCACAGCAGGAAGGATCTATGCTTTCATGTTGTTCACACCAAACTCTGACCCAGCAGCAGTTTTCTGATCTTCTATTGCCCGATTTCTGTGAGTCTGGGTGATTTACAGCCTCAGTTTTCTGTTCTTAGCTGACAGAAGTAGCACCCGGTGTGGTTTTCTGCCATCTGCTTCAGGATTTGACATGTGCATTTGGACATGCACTTCTGGATACATTGGTTATAACAACTGGTTATTTGAGTTACTGCGTTCTTATTAGCTCAAAGCAGTTCAGTTATTCTCTTCTCTGTGGGTTCTGGGTTTTTTGACCATTATCTATAAACTCTAGAGATAGTTGTATGGGAAAACTCCAGTAGGACCATTAAAGGTTCTCAGTCATCCAGGTCATCATAGTCTAAGAAGTTTGGAAAGAAAAAGGCGTCTGGATTTCTTTAAGTTGCTTGAAGACGTTTCACCTCTCATCCGAGAAGCTTCTTCAGTTCTAGGGTCAAATGGTGGAGAGTCCCAGATTTAAGCCCTGTGGGGGTATCCCACCAAGAGGGACAAATATCCATCATTGCATATGCCACATGTTCCTTTACTAAAATGATATGCTGCTTCCTAAATGTGAAGTTTTGTTTTCCTGCAAACTGCCCAATAACAATGCACCTTGTGTCCCTCTTGGGGGAATACTCCCACAGGGCTTAAATCTGGGACTCCCCACCATTTGACCTTAGAACTGAAGAAACTTCTCGGATGAGAGGTGAAACGTCTTCAAGCAACTTAAAGAAGTCCAGACTTTTTTTTTCCTTTCCCAGCTCCTTAGACTTAGGTAGGACCAGTACATCTGGCAGGATCTCACTGAGTCACTTCAGACCTCCTTTGTCCCCATTCTGATAGTTGGTTTGAACCTCATCACTTTTGGGTATTACTACACCCTAGAATTATTTTAGTGAATAATAAAGTTCAGCACTATAATATCAGTATTTGTTTTTCCCATTTTCATTTAGCTTAGTTTCATTTAGCATTTTTCTTCTGTTCATCCACACCCCACCTGTGGTGGCTCTGTGCCACACCACTAGGGACTGATGCACTGTTTGAGGATTATGGAGCTAAACTAATGGTGATCTTGAGAGTAAAACGCACTGCAAGCAAACTAAGCATATGAATGAGATAAAACAAGCAGAGTTGAAAAATTCTTTGGCACTTTGTATATTTAGGAAAAAACTGCATCAGATCGGCTCAGATCAGTTATTTTTTAAACATATTCAGCTTTTTTTGCACTCTATAACCTGGCACTTCAATGCTATATAAAATGCACCAAAAAGTAGAATGTATATAACTCCAAACATGCGATATTTCTTCAATTAGAATTAAAAGACACTTTTTATTCTGCCGTTCATATGAACAGTTTATCGTCTTAGCTCAAAACTTCACTATTCCTGTCATCAGTGTGTAACAGTCTTTCTGTAATCTTCTTTTTATTTGTTCTTTTAGGTCTCCAGCGTCGACGTCTGATCCCAGCACTAACCTTGGACTCCTCTTCATCATCGCCTTCTCACCGTTCCTCCAAACAAGCCATCACGTCCTCGTCTTCCTCCTCCTCCAGCCCTGGTGCATGCTGGGTCGACGGGCCACTTGGGCCACCTGCACCCTCAAACCTCCGGGCAGTGACCGCAACAACAGAAACCTTTGAGATCAAGGTGTACGAGATAGATGATGTTGAACGGCTGCAGAAAAGGAAGGACAAAGGAGGGAGCAAGGTGAGAGGGAGGAGGGAGGAAAGACACCTGAGCTGCACAGCTGTTGTAGGTCAAGTGGTGGAGCAGGTCAACAAATTGCAGGGTTGGAAATTTGATCCTTATCTCTTCCTGCCCGTATGTCAACACGTCCTTGAGCAAAAACCTAAATGGGTGATGGGCAAAAGGTAAAAAATTCAGGCATATATGTGTCATCACAGGGTGCGTTGTTATTGGGCAGTTTGCAGGAAAACAAAACTTCAAATTTAGGAAGCAGCATATCATTTTAGTAAAGGAACATGTGGCGTATGTAAAGATAGATATTGATAATATCACTCAGTGAGTTTGCATTAGAGCTAAACTGAAGCCTAGAGAATAATGTTAATGTCTGGTGCTATCTTGTCTCCTTGGAGCCAGGCGAGGCTCCAAATATTAGCAGGGTGGAGGAGGCGAGTGTAGCTAGAAGCTAACAGACGAGTTACATTTAAAGCAGTTTACTTAATGTGACAGTTTGTGCATTAAGATTTAAAACCATAAAGAAAATATATTTTCACTTTCTTGGATAGTGGAATCCCCTGAGGGTCTACTGGTATTACTTTCAAAGAACAGGACAAAATTACAGTGAACCCAAAACTGATTAAGACACGCTGATGAAAAGCAAAACCATCTATGGAAAAGTTCTGCATACACCACCAGCAAGTGAGGACAAAAGAAAATTAAACGTTATTACAACATATCATAATCTAAGCAAGATTTTATTGTTGTCAATGCCATTATCAGTTCTGCCTACAGATCTCATTGGTTGTCAGTTCCTCCTTTCCAGCATTAACGTAGCACTTTATTATGACTGACTCTGAATACAGGGTAGAATCAGAGTAGAAAAACAGGCTAAATCGGACTTGGTTCTGCTGAAACCTCAGTAATGAGATCAACCATGTCAGGAAGTGATTTATTATTCAGATGAACCAGACAATTTGGCACCAGTTCTCAACTAAAACAGGTTCTTGGATTCCAGCTTTACTTCCGGCTTGCCTCATCCAAACAGTATCTCTCATTCTCTCTCTAAAGCCTAAAAATAGCCACTAATACACTGATTAGGAAGAGTGAACTAATGACACCAGAGTGACTAGAACATTTAATTGAATTTGTAATGGAAGTTGATACTGGGAGTGTTTTTGGAGCCACCACTCAGCAATCCTCGGTTACGATGGTTGTTGCCACTTGATATTTGTACATGCGGTGTTCATAGCTTCATTTCGACACATTTTAAAAATATCTAGTTCCCACCGGACTACAGTTATGTAGGAGGCTGACTAGGAAGCACGTGTAAAAGAGGGAGGAAGAAGAAAATAGCAAAAAACTTTTAGGATTTATTATGGTTGACTGAAGGGGAAGGATGAATGGATGTCTTTAGAAGAGTGAAGGAGAAGGAGAGCAGAAGTGCAAGATGGCTATTGCTCTTGATTCCAGTGACACTGATTTGATGAATAATGATGGTGAAGCACATTAAAAAACAATAAGTGTTGGACACTGCTGCTAATGGAAACCCAGAAGAGGAAGCTGGTGGTTGGGCAATGGATGAAAAAGGATTTGTGTTGTTGTGACAGTGTGGAAAGAAACCAAAAGGTTTTAAAAAATACAACAGCAAGGATTTTCAGAACATGAATAGCTCAACATTAGCATTTAGTTCTGTGTGAACAGTGAACTTTTTAAATAAATCTACATATCTTGGCTTACTTAAAAAAATGATTCTAAATTCTGAGGACTTTGCAGAATAAAATTGTTAAACTTAGGAAATTGTTGTAAATGAATGCAGGTTTTGGGGGGGTTTCCACTGTTAAACCTTTATGTGATCAGAGGAGAGAGCACTGTGAGCACTGGAAAAGAGAAATGGAGAAAAAGCATGAAATATAGATTTTCCCTGCAGCAACCTTAAGAAAGCCACAATCGTGTTCCAGTGAAAGCTGCTCAGTGTCCGAAGGCGCTCAGCTGCAGCCACAGTGGGAGACGATGAGGTGCGAATGTATTTAACTGTGTGAATTTTAAGCGTGCTGCTGCTGAAGGAGACCCACCTGTGTTTCACAACACGCTCCTCTGAAAAAATAAAGCTAAATAAAATCCGTGTCTATCTGTCTGCCTTCTCTGTGTGTCAGGAGGTGGTGTATGTCAGTGCCAAGCTTCGTCTGTTGGAGCACCGCCAGCAGCGAATCAGTGAAGTCAGAGCCAAGTACCAGTGTCTCAAGAAAGAACTGGAACAAACCAAACAGTACTTGATGCTGGAGCCACACAAGTGGACCACTGAGTGTAAGTGTGGACCTCTGACACATCAGGGAATACAGGTCTGTGTGTGAGAGAGCAAAGGAGGTTAGAAACTGTTTAGGATTTTAGTGGAGGATTATTCTGAAATAAATAAGTCTATTATGTTTAAGTTATGATGCATATTTTTATATTTTATATGACTCATGTTAATTACTAATGCTGTGCTACATGACTGCTGGTTCATTCTTCAGACAAATACATTCTGTCATTTCATTATTAAAGTATGAAGTGACTGGGCATTATAGATTTTACTTCAATAGACACAAATGCATTTGTGGGAAGGATTGTGTTGTTGCAGATTGATGCATCTGATGGGGCAAACTTTCACGATACGAAATAATGTTTTGCTTTGTTGTGTTTTTTTGTAAGGGTGTGGCTTAATTGCCCTCAATTGCACTGTAAGGACATTTTCTTACTACTGTACAATTTAGTAAATCAGAATCATCTAAACAGGCTTTTGCATACAATCAGCATGCTGCCATGCCCTAATCTTCTTTTTAAGAAAACACATTTAATAATAATAATAATTATCAATAAGTAGTAGTGATTTAATACAGCTGTGTTTAAATTCGCTAAGATAGCTAGCTGTCATTTCTTTGAATAAATGGTCAGAGGCACTTTTTGTACATTTTTTGCAAAGTACAAACAAACTCGGGTATGAAAAAATGGATAAATCTCTGATTTATGTGTGAATTGTGATGTGAATCCTAATCGTAACAGTTCTTGGATAATAATGCAGATTTTACATAAGTAGCAATAGGCTACATCAGACTTAATTATTCAGTTATGTACCTATTGGGCTGTATATGAAATAAAAGTGCAACCAACATAATGAATCATGCAACCATAAAAGAAGGGCTGGAGTTCCTATTGATCCTCTGAGATCTTATTCTACGCTGTCCCACAGATGGGGGAGGGTGGTCTTGAAGATTCTCTCAGCTAACAGACCACCTGCTTGGTGCAACTAACCATCCAGGTGTTGATATTCCCACTCAAGATGCAGGTGTAGAAGTTCCTGTGCACCCTGAGTGGGAGTTTAAAGTCTCTTAGGTACCTGAGATGCTATAGGTGCTGATGGGCTTTCTTCACCAGGGATTTCATGTGTCAGGACCATGACAGGTCCTTTGTGATGTAAACACTACCGTGTTTAAAGTTATCTACCCTCTTCACATGGGCCCCAAATATGCAGAGAGGGCCAAATTTCCTCTGCTACTCTCTCGTAAAGTCCATTATGAGGTCCTTGGACTTGCAGGGATTTAGCTGGAAGTTTTTCTCTTTACATTATTCGATAATCTGAGACCAGCAGGCAATGCCATCACTGTTTGATATCAAGCCCATTACAGCTATGATGTTGGAGTCTGAGGTGCTCACAACAGTGACCGGTGTAGAGAGAGTGATGATTAACTCATCGGCCGCCTTCTTTTTTCTTAAATCATAATTGTTATAAATTATTATTATGACATTTATCATTATTCCATTTTAACAATAACATGTAAAATATAACCAGTGGCACCTTTTTAATTATTAAACCCACATTCAACAGCACTTTATCAAGGAATGATGTATTTTCTCCACCTTTCTATTTGTGTCCAGTTGAGCTGCAGCAGGCCTATGAAGTGGACTCATTGGAGTATTTGGAGGCTCTGGAAACAGTGACAGACAAACTGGAGACCAGAGTCAACTTCTGCAAAGCCCATCTTATGATGATCACCTGCTTTGATGTGTCCTCAAGGCATCAGTAGACAGATGGAGGCGGAGAAGTGGCCTCGACGATGTCAATGTCTAGACCATTCCCCTGACTAATCAAACACATTTAGAAAATCTTTAACTGCAGCTCGACAGTTGGAAGGATGAACACAGGAATAGACCGACCGCATGATCCTGCATATTATTCCAGCGTCTTGTCCAGATGTGAGTAAGCAGAAGGCCAGGTGGCCGGAAAAATCAAAAGAAGATTTACGGAGAAAAATTAACAGAAAAACAGAGACAAGATTTGTAGATTTGTTTGCTGGGGCTTGGAAACAACCTCAGAAACTATCTAATGGACGGGCTACTTTCAATCAGAGAAAATATGGCTGCCCAAATAGTGTATGAGAGTCTAAAAAGACATGTCAAACCAAGTAACCAGAGAACAAAATAATTGGACCGCAGTGACACGCAGTGAGTCAAACTTTGAAAGAATGTACCGAGAGCAAAAAAAAAGGCTATAGCTGAACAAAAACTGCCATTTTGTAAGAAGGAGAAAGCTGAAGTTGAAGTGCAAGAGAAGAATAATTTCACATCTAACACATTTTGGAAGAACATTTTTTACATGGTTAAAAGCCTTTGGCTGTAAATACGGAGTGCTGACTACAGAGTGGCCTGGTATTGTTGTGCAGCGACTAAAAGAGACTAACCGAGAGAGAATGACAAGAGGACGAAGGAAACGATTTAGAAGTGCCTTGTGAACATTTCAACAATACCAAGACCAAGTCTCCTTCTCTCTAAATTTGTGTACAAGTAAGTATGGTGCTAGTATAGAAACATCCAGAAAAGATCAGTGTCCTTGGAAGCAGTTTTCATTTTCTTTTCTAAATGTGATGTTTTACTGTGGGTCAGTGTTTCACTATATGATAAACAAACTAATAGTGTGTGTTTCAATGTATGGTCTTTGGTACATTGATTAGAGATCAGAGAAACAACGTTAAAGTGGACCTGTTATGCTCTTTATTTTTACTCTCGGACTCCACAGGAGCCGCTTTGCATGAGCAACAGATCAAAATAATCCTTATTTATTTTATACTGGGCCTCAGTGAAGTGCTCTCAGTTGATCCTCTGTGAAACACCATTTTAGTTCTTCGTACTTATTCCCAACAGGAAAAGCATAATAGGTCCCCTTTAAAGGAAAACTACAGATTAACTTAATTAAACTTGGAAGGACCAAAAACCTAAAGTTAAAAGCATTAAACATTTTTCCTGGACACAAAGTTATGTGTGTTTAAACAAAAACACTGAATCTGGTATCCTGTGGTGTCGTTTTTACTTTGGCTTTACTCACAAACGGAGCACATGTGACTCTTGGCCCTCCGGGGCATTCATACACGATGTTTCCCTCGATAGAAATTTTTAATGTTCACAAAGCTATGAAATGTCAGAAGGTAGTAGAGGTGAAAACACTTCTCTCTGATCTGGTGTTAAATACAACCAACGACTGACTCCCTGCCTCCCTGCCTGACTCACAGGCAGTCTGTCTGTTATTCGTATCTGTGTTGTTCTGCTCTATTCTAAAAGAAACTGAATGATTTGTCATTGTGTGTGTTTTATAATAAGGTATCCTTTTTTTATTTGAGTGCAATGGGACCATGTAGAGACTATGTACGATAGTAGCATTGAGCAGGATAATCGAAATCTGAAGACATATTTATAGATAAATTGTGAGGGACACGCAGGTGCGTCAATATACTGTGTTTAACATTTAATTATAATGAAACAAGGTAGTAGATTTAATCAATATTTTGGGACTACAGCTATAGGGTGTTTAAACACTTTTAATATCCCCTATATTGTAAAGGACAATTAAATTATATAAAAAAAATTAAAGGAACCTAATTAAAAAGGGAGGAGACGAGCTTAAGACATAGATCTCTGCCTGGTTCCACTTTTTGGATGGATAGCAACTCCTAAGATTTGTTAGTATTATTATCTATGGTGCTTGAGATACTTATGATCTAAATGTTTGTACAAATATAAATATACGAAAGAGTCCATTTCCCCCTGAAACACAAAACAACGCCTTTCAAATGCTTCTTCTACATCACTGTCATCGTGTCTGTTGTTGTCGAGCAGAGAGCATTATGGGAGAGCGACATGAGAGCAGTGGAAATGATGTCACCGTATTGGTGTAATTTGTCAAAAGCGTTGTAGTGCTGATTTTTTCCTCCACTAAGAGCAAAAAACCAGAACGTGCTGTCGCTGAAACAGAAAATACAGTTAATTCAGTGAAGTTTTTATCTTCACGTGGATCTGAATCAGCTAATGATTTCATGTAGTGCATACTGGCGGGGATAGCCAAGAGATAATCTAGTGAGAAATTACCCCTGAGAGCAAGACGCTTTTGACAAACTTGAGAGGCTTTTTTTGTTTTTTAAGAGCATCTCTGATCATTTCCTGTTTTTATCCCCGTGTTCATTGTGCAAGTCATGAATGAAAGTTTATTTATTTGAGTTGCTACTTAATGTTCTCATTTACGTACACCTCATGATCTTACAAAGTTACTATGCATTGATGAAAAAGAAAAATAACTGTACATACTTTGCTGAGCCCATGTCATATATAAATATATATACTGTGCACATAGCATATATGCCATCATTTTTATTTTAGATATTTTTTTTGTTGTTGGTTTCATTTGCTCCTGTTGTTCCTCTTGAGGATTTCAATGGGTTTGGTTCCCCAAACATTCACATGCAGAACAGGGATGCTAGTTGATTACATGCAAATCAGAAGCCTTCCAGTATGAAGGCAGCTGTGTTGCTTTAAGAGAAACGTCTGTGTCTTATGAACTGCAGCCCTGTGTAATTAGCAGCGAGTGTTTTGGGAAATCTAACCTCTAAATGAGCTAATGGCTTGTATTGAACTATCCTTTTTAAGATGCTATGTGGGAGGTTTCTTCCTTGATATGTTACTGCCAAATCTAATGGGATATCCCTTTATTATTGTAGTAATAATCAAAAATTGCTAGAAACTATTACAGCTAAAAGAATAGCGGGGTGTTTTAAATCAAGTTATTCACAGATTTCCATCTGCAAAGTCACTCTGCACAACATAAGCATCACATGATCTATGGAATAAACTGACAAATATGCTGTGCTGGTGCATATTTTGTAGACACATTTAAGAATTATAATGTGCTATCTGTAAATCTCATACAAGGCATCTTAGGGAGCATTGTGTGTTAAAGTCCGGGTCAGACCACATTTACCAAAAACAGATGTTATCATTAGCATTAGGAGTCAACTTCTGCTTTGCTCAGTTGTAAGACACAGGGTCAGTTGTTTGAAGATCTCTGGATAACTAAAAATAAAAAAATCACTTTTCTGTTCCAGTCTCTTGATAAAAATGCCAGTTGTGAGACATATTCATGCTAAATACCCTCAGTAATTCTATTTAAAACAACACATTATCAGTGTAAATGTGGAACAAATGGTGCACAGGAGTCTCGCTGTGCTCATATTGTCCACTGCAGATTTACCGTTTTTGTGAAATCTGGTCTGACATATGGTAAAGACGGAAGAAAAAGATGGAGGGATGTAAATAAAGGAATGTATTAAAAGAGTTTCACACCTGATGCTTCATTCTTTGCACACAGAATAGACGAAGTAGTGTGCAGATGTCCAGAAGGCGTGCTGTTTCACTTCTGATGAACTAAAAATCTTTTGCATTACGACTCAAACTCATCAGAAATTTAAATGATGTAACATGGAACACGTAACATTGTACGTTATTGCATTGGGCTGTTAGATTTACATAAACAAGGGACTGGGACAACTCAAAAATATCATTTAGTTTCCAGAGCATGTGTAAATGTGGACCTTGAGTACCCTGTAGGCAGCTTTTCTGTGACATACAGTAATCCCCTTTGAGCCTGCTTTGATCATCAGTGCACGGCAGGGAACAGGAAGGAGGAGAAGGCAGGAATGGGAGCGAGGAGAAATAATAGATTAGAGACGAGAGAAGAATAAAGGTAGCAAAGGGGGAAATGCAAGAAGAAAGGAAGACAAGTGAGAAAGAAGACGAGTACAGGACTGCTTTTTATCCAAGAAGAGAGGAGTGACAAGAAGAAGCACCAAAACTGTACAAGAGAAATAAAGTAGGTGAAATTATTCAATATAAGATTACACTGTACTGCATTTTAAAAGTGTAGCAAAAGAAGGATCCTTTAGGTGATTTGTAACTAATACTATGAGATAACTGCAGAAGAGCTCAACTCAATACTACAACTCTTGTAGCTGCAACATAAGCCCACCGTGCTTGACAGCTGATAAGAGTGCGTTGAATTATGTCCATCAGCATGTCCACTTTGGTCTCATCTAAGCACATTGTTGTAGAAGTGGTTTGTTAATTAATTATAATCTTACAAAAACTGGCCATGTTTTTTTTGTTGTTTTTAGAGAGAAGAACCTTTCTTGTGGCAAACCTTCCAAACAAGTGACACCTGTTCAGTCTTTAATTTTACTATCGTGAACTTAACATGCTAACTGAGGCCTGTCGACTCTGAGCTGTAGCTCTTAGGTTTTTGTGGAGTGTACACACAGCCTAAGAAATTGGGAACCAATGAATGCAAGAATAGTGACTCTAGCATAGCTAAAAATCCTCAAAAAGCAAGTGTGCAACTTTTAGTCAACATGCAGAGAACAGGTTTAAGTGTTTTCAGGTGACTGCAGTAATGGTAGTTACTATTAAGCTTCACAGTCCTTTGATTTAAGTCTGCTCTTAAATCAAAGGACTGAAAAAGCCACAGCGTTCTCATCCTCACAGCCTCAAATACTGTATTTTGGCAAAGCTGCTAGCATCGCCAAATTACATGTGACTACTAACTTGTCACATGTGGACACTTAAAGGACCTCTTGGTCTTTCATTTAAACACACTGGGTAAGCATCATTTTGCTGCAAGGTTAATGCTTGGTTTTTTTGCTTTTAATTACCTAAATATAATCAAGTACTGAAGCAAAAGTGAGTAAAAGCAAACATCAGTGAGCCAAAACCAAATAAGACACAAATCCCACAGTTCTGGTAGGAAAACTTCTGACTTTTGTATCTTTAAGAAAAGGTAAATTATGGAGAGGAGAGTTATTAAGATGGAGCGAGAGGAAATGAATAATATTAGCAGATAGCGAGTAAGGTGACAGTAAAGGTGAGGTAGTGCAGGGGGAGGAACAGTGACATGAGAATGAAAATGTCTCTGAAAATGAGAATGAAAATGTGAAAATTAAAAAATGGGGCTGAGTAAATGGTAGAGGGGGGAATGAATTGAGGTGGTGAAAGAAAGAAAAAAACATTTGGTGTTCTTTATTTCTGTGTGGTCAGGTTGCCTGCAGAGACGTGCAGTGAAAGAGAAAGAGAGACTCCGGCAAATAGAGAATTTCATTTGAAAGCCTTTGGAGAGAGAGAGATATAAATGGGGAAGACAGACAGTGAGTGACAGAGAGGGAGAGACAGGAGGTTATAGCTAAGAAACACTAAATCTCATTTGATGGATGTTATATGGGAAAAGTGAGCGAGTGAAGGACTGAAAGCAACAAAACCAATGAAGTGAGTAATGTAGGTAGGAGCGGTGCAGCAGTACAGACGGCTCCCACAGGCCATTCACTCCACTAGGGTCCACTCAGTCTTTGAAACACAGTAAGCTTGCATCGTTTCTCTCTTCAAAGTTGAAAAATAATCTGTTGATACCTCGTTTCTACAGTTTTTTTTTCTATAATTACAAAAAATATTTTGAGCCAAAAGGAAAAAAATCAGCTCAGTTTTTTGAGAAGACTGAGAAAGATGGCAGAAAAACACCCATTCGTGCACACACGCCCCTAGGACATAGTGTCATCAGTTTGCATATGGCAGAATTTTGGGATTAACATGGGAAAACTGTGTGTGTGTGCAGAGAAACAAAAACAGGGATTAACATGGGAAGTATGTGTGATGGAAATGCACAGAGGGTGATGTATGTACTTTACTAAACCAACACACACACACACACCCTAGGATCACTCATCACAATGGAATCTACAGATTACAGAGGAGACCGGGGCCAACAGGGGCTTTCCTCCCTCCCTCTGCTTCTTCCTCTCCAGTTCTCAAACAAGGACAGGATGCAGAAACTTTAGGATTAATGGGATTAATTGTGCTTAAATGTTTCCATAAACCTAATTTAAACAGGATAACAGGCTGGCTACAAAACTGCAGAAATATCACTGGCGTTTCATGGAATTCTGGGAAAAGCAGGTTCTTGGATATCATTAATGAGATGTTTTATGGCTAGAATTGATGAAAGCGATTAACGTAAAACTGCACCAAACCAAAGCTAAAAAGGTTTTATTTGCCACGAGAAAGTATAAAGAGGAGCCTGAAGGGTTGCTGGAGCTGTTTTAACAACAGTTCCTTACTTTAAGACTGTTGAGACAATAAAGGTCAGGTATGGATGGCAAAATAACAAATCCATTTATTCAGGTTGATGAATAAAAAGAACGTAAGGCAGTGAAATCAGTTACATGAAGACGTTTCTTTCGCCTTCGTCTTAGCGTCTGCTGGAGGAATGATGATCCATCTCACTGTGACATTCCTTCATCTTCATCGTTAGTTCGGTCGTCAATGGGTGATCTTCACCATGGGTGAACTTTACGATTCCATAAGCCTGGAATAGGAGACATAAGCATAACTAGCTTTCTTCCCTGTTAGTACCAGAACAATCTTGTATGGCGATGTAATGAAACGGGATCATCACATAATGCTACACAATCTATTCTATAAAGGAAACTGAAAGTAACTGTTTTCATGACATTTTACTTAAAGATTAAGTACTTTAGAGATTATTGTAAAACTAACCAAAGATGTTTTTAATCCTGCCTGATCATCTCTGCTGTTACATGTCTCCACACGATCTTAGGTGCCTGACATGAAGGCAACTGGTCTTCGTTTTTGGTTCGTAAAAGAAGTCCCGTTGCCTTCATTTCGAGGGCTTAAGACTAACATGACCTGGTACAAAGACATGTCTCCAGACTTGTTCTATTAGCTAATAATAAAGTTTAAAATGTAAAAAATGTCCTTGTTGATATTTAGTCCTTCAAACCTGTTTGAATGTGTCCAAAGCATCTTCGATGTTTTCCAGGTAATGCTGCAGCTTTCCAACTCTCATCAGCTGTATCCCATGGACTGGATGGGGATCGGGGTAGTACTGTCTTTAGGAAGAAAGACAACATGTACATGTAATTAGATTTCACCACAACAAGTGAAAAGTTCCATTATTGTTTTCATTTCTTTCAGGGTGTTGTTCTTCTGGTATCATTTGCACTGTAATTTTCCTTTACATTTATTCTATCTATTCTATTTTTGCTTGAAAATGCTCCACACTGCTCTTACGGGAGCAGTTAATGCTTCTTCTTATGCAAAAAATGGCTGCAATACTAAACAGAGAATTAGTATTCATAAAACCGCTCTGCCCCTGGATGTGGATGGCTGGCTGGGTTAAATCAACAGCAGAGTCCTGCGCAGGAAACCCTGAGGGACATGTTCACAAGCCCTCTGCCAGTTTATAGAAAACATGTACACTGGATGCACAAACTCACATGGCTCTTCCAATATCGGTACAAAGAGTAAATAATTAGTTCATCGCTGCCCAATCATGATAAAGCTCACATTACGCCTGCTACATCCTAGGTTCATCAATCATCCCCAATTTCCTGTCTAGCATCTAAGCATTTCCAAAAAACATTGCACGTTACTATAATCTCATTCCATTTATCAGAGAGGGGTACACCCTAAGTGAGGACTCAAATGCATCATGCCGACGCAAATGCAGATGTTCGTAAGGAAGGTCTGATCACAGCTGATCAGTCAGACAGGACAAACAAAACAAGAGGGAGCTGCCAGACAAGAGAGAGGACACTGGAACACTCAGCGTGAGGTATGAAGGTGATTAGCCACTGAAAGAGAGAGAGACACACAGTTGGAGGACAATAAGGCAAAAACAGAAGGAAGGAAGAGGAAACACAGGAGGACAAGTACAAAAGAAAAAAAGAAGAGAAAGAACACAAGCATAACTCATGAGCTAGGATGGGAACTTGTGATGAGGGAGTGATGTGAAATATTAGCTTACTAATCCGTACACAGTAATTACATCACAGCCCCTGTCTTTAAATCTGAGGCAGTATAGAGTCTACTGGCAGTCCTCTTCTCCTTCTTGTTTCAGCTCCTTCCCTTAAGGTTCGCCACAGTGGATCATCGTCCTCCATCTCACCCTATCATCTTCTTCTGTCACACCAACCGTCTCCATGTCCTCCTTCACTACATCCATGAACCTCTTAAGTCTTCCTCTTCCTCCTGCTTGGTAGCTCCATCGTCAGTGTCCTCTGTCTCTCCATTCTGATCACTCCCTACCTGCACTCTCTTCTTCCTCTTTGCTATCCACTGTTCACTTGTTTGGATGACTGACCCCATATATTTATTGTCTTCCTTCTATTGACTTTCATTCCTTTTCTGCCCACCTCTCCAGACTCTCTATCACTGATTTCATGTCCTCACCCTCACATAGTTCTCTACCCCTCCTAACTTCCCCAGGTAGTCCCACAGTTTCTCTCTTGGCACCCTACAAAGACACAGTGCAACTCCTTGTTACCTTCTCTGTAGATCTTTACCAGCACATATGTGTGCTGTTATACGGGAAATGCACAGTTTATTATACTGTTAACTAGAAATGACGGCACATCACATCTGAGGTCATGCAGTGTAATGCAAAGATAATTCAACAAAAAAGGTAAGAAATTAAAGAGAGTAGATGGGTAATAACAAGTAATGTGCCATTCAAAACCCAATGTTGCTGCCTGCATAAAAATACACACAGCCAAGGAGACAAATTACCACCTTTCAGTCCTTCTGTCTCTAGAAGGGAACGTTCCAGTGACAGAAAACGACGCAGTTTGTGTATCAGCAGTGACAGATTCAGAGCTGTTATCAAGCCAATCAATGATTTTGACATCAAGAGACTCCCACATCTCTCACAGAGACACACACACAGACACACACAGCTCAGCAACTCTGGTGTACTTCAATGCAAAACTAATAAAATCCATCTAACAGCAGCAGCTGTTTTAAAATAAACACAGGGCCTATTAAACATATTAAAAAACACACTCTTGTTTTGCGTTCTACATGGACATATTTAATGCAAGATCTGCAAATAAGAAAATGTGCTGTCAAATTAATTAGAGGGATTTCTTCTTTTTCCTCTAAATGCATTTAATTATAATTCGTATCTGTGGAGCAAATGGATTTAGATGCACATATGCATAAAAATGGATGAGCTTGACTGCTTATTGATATGTGTGCATGACACTGACTGTAAATGTTTACAAATACATGTGTTACAGTGAAAGTTCACACACACACATGCTGAACTGGGACATTGCTCATCCTATAAAGATAAATACACACTAGGGACTGTTAGGAAACAGCTTTGTTGTTGGCAAACACTGGAGTTCTCAAACACTCATTTACCCGGCTCTTCTTTCCCTTTATTCTCCTTTCTTTTCCATCCCCCTCCTCTAATCTCTCATTCCTTTTTCCCGCTTCACATCTCCTTCCTCTGTTTCTCCCCGTTTATATTTGTGCTTTTTACCCCGCTAGCTGCAGGGATTAAAGTTGCCAATGTTGTTCAGCTGTTTCCCGCCCTCTTCGGCTGCTCTCCATTCATTTCTCTTCTGCACTCTACCTCTGCAGCCCTCTTTAATCTTCCTTCTATTTATTTGTTCTGTCCTCCTTTCTCTTGATTACATATTTTAAAGAACTGTGCACCGATAAAGCTCGAGCCCTTCTCCATTTCCATTTCCTCCACTTCTCCGTCTCTGACAAACAAACAAAAAGAGCTGTGAGTAAACACATATACATGAATGCACACGCGCATCGCCATTAATGTATGAGCGTGCGCACACAAAGATAAGGTCGATACAAATCCACTTCACCCTGTTTGACCCGGCATATTTGCCAGTTTTCACTTCTCTCCAGAGTAAAGACACCAGAAGGGGATTCAATACGCGCTATAATAGAAACAGCACCTGATGTTAACCGGGCATTACTCTTAATTATTTCTTTATGGGCAGCAGCTTCCCCCGGCTAAGTTTTCCACTCTTGTTTAACAATAAAATCTGTTCTGGTAATGAAGAGAAATCCAAAATGAATTTCCATGTAGTGGCCACAGCTGGAGTCATTTCAAACTCTATAGTTTCCTAGTTTTTCACCACTTTTTACCCACAATGCTAACAGCCCATTTGTTTGAACCTCAAAGCCAAACTAAACTATCAACTGACAAGCCAACCAATTAAAGAGGTGGCCCCTTATCCTCTGGTTAAAATTGAATTATTAAACAGAAAGTTCAAAGAATAAACCAACAAAATTAGTAGCCCATGAATAATAAGTTACAATATTGGCTTAATCACCAAGCCAGTGATTCTGACTTCCACGACATACAAACACACTGATAAGTATGCCCAATAATAAGGCTCCAGGTCCAGACGGCTTCCCTGCAGAATTCTACAAAGAATTCTGGATAATTTTGGCACCAGTATTCCACGGCATGTTGCAGGAAATCGAGGAAAATGGCAGACTACCACCAAATATGAATTCTGCCAACATTAGTCTCCTGCTAAAACCAGGCAAAGACCCTTTTTTTCCCTCAAGCTATCGTCCAATTTCTCTTTTAAATGTAGACCTTAAAATAATCTGCAAAGCTCTCTCAAAGAGATTAGAGAAAATGACCCCCCTCTTAATTCATCCTGACCAAACTGGTTTCATAAAAGGCAGGCACTCCTCAACAAACACTCGTAGATTACTTAATTTAATAGACTACTCATACGATAAAAACATCGAAACCATAATATTATCTCTAGATGCAGAAAAAGCATTTGACAGAGTTAACTGGAAATTTTTATTCGCAACTTTACACAAATTTGGTTTTGGAAACTCTTTCATAAACTGGATAAGAATATTATACAATTCCCCAACAGCTCGTATCAGAACAAATGACCAGACATCCTCCAGCTTCTATCTCCTGAGGGGCACCAGACAGGGATGCCCACTCTCCCCTTCACTTTTTGCAATTTTTATCGAACCTCTAGGAGCAGCATTTAGACAGGCTACAACAATTAAGGGCATAAAATGTAAGAACATAGAACATAAAATCAGTCTCTATGCGGATGATGTGTTGCTTTTTCTGCAAAACACACAAACCAACCTCTCTGAGGTAATTACTTTAATAAACTGGTTTTCAAGAGTTTCAGATTATTCAATTAACTGGCCAAAATCTACAGTTCTCCCCATTAACTGCTCCTTCCATAATTCTTCCTCTGCCCCACTGCAATCCGGAAATATTAAATATTTAGGTATTAATGTCTCTCCTAAGCTTTCAGACTTAACTAAATTAAACCACATCCCACTTCTAAAGAAAGTAGAAGGCGATCTGACTAGATGGAAATCTTTACCCATATCACTCATGGGAAGGGTCGCCACTATAAAAATGATGATCTTGCCAAAAATAAATTACTTATTTTTGATGATCCCTAACAAACCATCACAAGATTGGTTCAGATCTCTGGATTCATATATTTCCAAATTCCTTTGGAAAGATAAACCCCCGCGTATCAGCTTAAAAACGCTACAAAGAACCAAGGATAGAGGAGGATTAGATCTGCCTAATTTTCACCAATACTTCTTAGCCAACAGGCTTCAGTTCATCTCAGAATGGTTAAAACATACCTTCTTAGTTGAGCCCTGGCTAGATGTTGAACAGGCACTATGCAAGGATCTAGAGATTTCAGACCTACCATTTATTAGCTCAAACATCAAAAGACATGAATGCTTTAAAAGTATCAACATCAGCTTTTCTCTGACAGCATGGTGGGAGTTTCTAAAAATAACGGAGTCTTCATTAATCCCATGCAAACGTACACCTATCTGGAATAACCCTGACATATTACAAAACAATAATATGATTAATTTCCCAGAATGGAGTTGTAAAGGAATTAAATACTTAGAACATATATTAGAGGGAACAGAATTTATTCCATTTGACAGACTAGTTGCACAATATGGGATCAACAAGACATGATTTTTAGAATATCAACAAATTAAATCCATAGTAAAAAAGAAATTTAACCTCAGTCAAGTTGAATTACAAACACCACTAAGTGCGGCACATTTTCTTACTCTTAAATCCCCCAAATTATTATCTAAAATATACAGAACACTTTCTAAATTAGATGAATCAATATCCCTTCCTATTGCAAAGTGGGAAGCAGATTTATCAGTCAGCTTAGACCAAAACCTCTGGTCTCAGATTTGCTTAAAAACCTTTAAATTAATTAAAAATCCCAGTCTGCAATTAATACAATACAAAATACTACATAGAGTGCACTATACAGGTCATCGGATGTTCAAGATGGGCTTTACATCTTCCAACAACTGCTCACACTGTCAAGGCAATACACCAGACAATTACATCCACGCTCTTTGGTTCTGTCCACCAGTGCAAAAGTTTTGGCGCGAGATATGTGAAGACTTATCAAAGTGTCTGAAATGTAACATTCCAACCTCCCCCTTAGTGTGTTTGTTGGGCAGCTTAGATAATGTCACTTCAGAAAAGAATATAGCCCATATGATTTTCACTGCCCTATGCATAGCCAAGAAAACAGTCCTCATGAACTGGAAAAATAAAAATAATCTTAATTCTAACCAATATAGAAATTATCTATTAGATTACATTAGTCTTGATACAGCCTCTGCCACCACATCAGATCAATTGCTCTGGACTCCTTTTGTCAGCTCCATCACCTAGTGGGGGTGGGGGGTCATAATTTGGTCCCACCTTCACTGTTGTGATTGGTGTGGGGGTAGGGACAGGCTTAGGGCGTCGGGGGGTTCCCCGGAGGCATCTTCCTTGGGGGGCTCAACCCGGGGTAGCGGTCATGTCCGGTTGGGGGCTCTGTTGGCTCTCAGGTGACTGTTTCCTCGCGGCTGCGTGCAGCGGGGCTAGGGGAGGGTCTGTGCTGACGGACGTGGGTTACTGACCTGGTAGCCTGGCTGGCCCTGGGTGGGTCCGGGATGGGCGTGAGGTTCTGGGGGCGCTCCGTCTCTGGGCTGGGGCCCGGGCCGGGCCTCAGGGGCTTGGATCCTGGTTGGTGTGTTGCCGGGGTTGTGGGCGGGTGGGTGCATGGGGGCCCGGCCCTGGAGCAGGGTGCCGCCGGTGCGTCGAACCACCTGGGGGGCTCTTCAACTGGTGGGGGAGATGGTCACATCTTGCAGGAGCTTTCCTCTCTTCAGGAACTCTCTCTGCAGGAGGGGGAGATACAGGAGAGGTGGAGGAAGATCTCAGCCTGGGCGTTTACTGTCTTATGTAGTCTGGAAGATGAGTGGATGGTGGGGTGGGTGCAGTTTTCTCTGTGGTGGGGTTGGGTGGACTGTCCCGGGCTCTGTGGGGCCGGGAGGCGCTGCTGCACTGGGCCCCGGTCTGGATGGGCCTGGGCCCCCTTTCCCTGGCGGGTCGCGGAGTATGGGAGTGCCTACTGGGGTCAGCGGGGGAGCTGGCCCCAGGGAGGGGTTACTTGCCCCTCCCTTCCTTCCCTCCCCATCTCCAGCTGCCTCTCTCTTCCCGCTCCACCACAACCACCCACACATGCAGGGCCTTGGAGTAGGGGTATGTCACCAGGGTGCAGAGGAGGCTACCCCCCGGTCCCCTTCTGGCTGCCTCTGCCTCAATTTTATCCCACAACTTAGACATTCACATTATTCACACTCTCATTACACATACATATAGGATCTTGGGGGTGGGCACAATCACGGAGTCCAAATTACCATCAGGGTGTACACCTCACCCCTGGCGTCATTGCCCACCTCTCAATTTTAAATACACTTAGTCATTGAGGGCTATCAGGAGGGACTATGCGCTTACCTGCTGCTCCTTGGCAGGTAGCTCCATGCCCTCCTGGGTTTTAAATGCACCTTAGAACACACATGCATCAACACTACAATGAGCGGGTGGAGGGAGGTTTGGAGTCTTCTCCCACCCCCATTCTCTGCGGCCTGCTGGAGCGGGAGGGCTAGGTGTAGTTGGCCGTCCGACTGCGGTCTGGAGTGTGGGGCCTCCCTGCTGCTACGGAGTCGGGGTGGTCTACCTCTCCCCACCGCAGGGAAAAGGGTAACACCACCTGGGTCTGGGTGCAGTTCCCCCCTCCAGGGGCAAGGGTACCTAGACCCGGTTTGTAGAGTACGCTTGGGGAGTGTGATCGTGTGTACAGCGTCTCTTTATGTCTGTCTCCACGTTGGTTGAGTGTGGAGTGAGTGCATTTGAGAGCATGAGGGGGGAAATGGATGTTTGTGTCTGTGTGTGCCTGTATGTCTGTGTCTATATGTCAGGTTGGGTGTCAGGCGCCACCTCTCTGGGGACATCTCAGGCCCTCCAAGGTTTGGAGGCCTATCTCCACCTACCACCACTTCCCCTGCCGGTGGCGGACTCCCTCAGGTGTCGGTGCGTTGGTGGTTCTTTGTGTCTGGGGGTGGGCGTCCAGGTACACACCGGCTCACTCCTTGGCGGCCGCTTATCGGGGCCTGGAGCCTGGGGCTCGCTCGGGCCCCTTCGGGGGTGGGGTGCCCCCGGCCTCTCGGCCTGGGGCTCGGTCACTCAGGCACAGCTGGCGGCCGGCGGAGCTCACGGGCGCGTCACTGCAACTCCCCCTGGCTTCTGCTCCGCGGCTGCTGAGTGAACCCTCATCTGGGACTCTCCTCAGCTCTTACTGGAACAGTGGCGCGGCTGCCCCTCTGTTGGTCTTCCATGGTTTCTTGTGTTCTGGGGGCCTCTGGATGTCTGGAGTTTTGATCTCCTCCATACCTGCTTCACACCCTGGAGGACGGGGCTGTGGCCCCCCCACACTCCCTAGCAGATCGTTACATGGAGAAACCTTTGGAATACAAGCGCGCTGATCCACACAGGTATGCACACGGGTGTTCACTGCTCGTAGACCCAAATTACACCTTTCTTGGCTGCTACTTCGAAGCACATCTGTCCTGCGTGCTGCACAACAACATTGAATATTTAGTATTTACTGCTGTTTACACTTAGCTAGATTAATGCGATGGTGTTGTGTTTAGTATGTTGCTTTGTTTTTGTTTTTTTTTTGTCTTTTTTTGCTTGTTTTCTATTCTTCTCTCAACAGGTGATCCAGGAGATTTTTATTTTTTTTCTCCCCCCCTTTCTCACTGTCCCTCTCCCCTTCTGTTTTTCCTTTCCTTCCTCTTTCTTTCTCCATTTCCTATCTCTCACTCATGTCTGTCCCGTCTGTAACATCTGAAAATAAAATATAATAAATAATAAAAACAAAGATCGACCAAATGGACCAATACGGCAATGCCACGATGATCCATTTGGCAAAGTAAATCCATTGGGTATCCTTGTTGGTCTTCAGACAACAATTCTGATGGCTAAAGAACCAAATGGGACAGGCGAAAAAAACAAAAAACAAAAAAAAACCAAAAAAAACAATAAAATCTGTTCTGGTAATAAAGAGAAATCCAAAATGAATTTCCATGTAGTGGCCACAGCTGGAGTCATTTCAAACTCTATAGTTTCCTAATTTTTCACCACTTTTTACCCACAATGCTAACAGCCCATTTGTTTGAACCTCAAAGCCAAACTAAACTATCAACTGACAAGCCAACCAATTAAAGAGGTGGCCCCTTATCCTCTGGTTAAAATTGAATTATTAAACAGAAAGTTCAAAGAATAAACCAACAAAATTAGTAGCCCATGAATAATAAGTTACAATATTGGCTTAATCACCAAGCCAGTGATTCTGACTTCCACGACATACAAACACACACATCAAGCCCACAATCCAATTATAATTCCTCTCATATAGAACCGCAAAGCAATTAGAGTAATTTAATTAATTTGCTGTCTCCTGATTTATCCCCTATTTTTTTTTTCTCCTCGGAAGAGTAAATTGAAGAGAAATACGGTCTCATCGTCATACGGAGCTAGTTACAAAGCTATAGCTCTCGGCTATGCATACGAGAGGCAGTGAGAAGAAGAAATTAATAGTTGTGGAAAAGTGTAGCATTTCCAGGCAAATGCAGTGGAACTAATGAGGCACTTGTTTGGAACAAAAAGATCCACGGCCTGCTGTTTGTGAGAGGGAAACAAAGATTATCTTACTAAGTAGAAGTAACTGAAGGAGAAGGTCAGATTTGCTGCAAGTATTTAGCTTAATTGCGTTTTTGTTGTTTGTCAAATGCAACAGTAATTTCAGTTGTACATTTAAGGGAAATTGCAACAACTATGCAAGACAAAGAACATTTAAATCACAGTTAGTCAGCCGTCTTTTGTAACAGTTGCTATCGTAATGCAGTGTATCACCACATGGCGGCGCCTCCTGTCTCACGACTGGTGTCACCCCCTTTTTGTTCTTCTTCGCACTCCTCCTGTAATGGATGCTCCCGTGTGTACGCGGACTAGTGTGCTCTTCAGTAATGTGTGGTAGAGGTAGCACTTATTTTTGATATTGTAAATAAATGAGTACTTTTTGGAAAGTCAGAAGCTGTTGCTCATTCGCTATCCACCTGCACACCTCCGCGGCTGGCTTCATCTCCACCGCACGTTACAACTGGCGCCCGAACTTTTTCCCCTTGGACTTCAGACGATTTTTGCATCCCGCCGAGGATTCTTCTCTTCTAGCACGTGAACTGTCTCGGAAATCCCCCAAGTTTTGCGGACGCTCGGACGTTTTCTCCAGCCATGGCCGCAGCCTCAGCTCAGGTGGGACCCGACTAATTTCTGGATACCGCGGTGTGCCGTTGCTCTGCTTGGGAGAAAGAAAAAGAGAGAAGCTGACTCCGCGACGCGAATGGACTCCGTGGATTTGTTATTTGGACGTGCTGTTGGTTTCGTCTTCTAAGGATTAATTCTTCTGTGGAGAGCCTGGACATGAACATTTCTGCTGGCTTTCCATTCCCCTTTCCCTCTGCTGAGACTGACTGTAGCACATGTAAGTGAGAACTTGGCCGACTACAACCGTTGGTGCTGGTCTTCGGCTCAGTATAACGAAACGATTTAAAATTAATCTTTGCATTTTTGTCTTTCTAGTCTGATCTGACTCTTTTACTACTATATCAATAACTACACTGTGCCCTGGAGCGGCTTAATTTTTTTGAAATCACAATGGCACACTGCCCAGACGACTCTGACTCAGACATGGAACTTACCTCGTTACCTATGTGCCAGATAGTTGAAAATGTGACTCCTAGCCTTAGCCAACAAGTGGTGGAGTTAAGAACTGAGGTGAATAAGCTTAGTGATTGTTTACGTGACTCACTGAACATACAGCAGAGTTTACTAAGGCAGTGGGACCAACTCACAATGGGGAGCTCTCCCCCTCCTGCAGTCCCACAGTCTCCTGTTTTCCCAATGGCCACATCGACACCTCATGTTCCTGCGAGAGACAAAACTGAACCCACCAACAGTACCAATCCGTTCCTGCCCAGCAACCCATTTCAACCTACAAATCCTTTTCTCCCATCTCACTCACTTGAGCTCAGCAGCACTTCCAGAGTGATTGCGGCAGCTTTACATCACGCAAAACTGGAGCCTCCTGTGTATGCTGGGGACGGCAAAGTGCAACCTGAGGACTGGTTAAATGCAGTTGGCACATACAAAGCCTCATTGAACCTAACCGATGGGCAATTGCTAAACGAACTGCCACACTTTCTTGCAAAAGAGCCCGGGAAATGGTTCAAGGCATTGAGCTCCCACATCACATCATGGGCTCAATTCTGTCAACTGTTTAAGACAGTTTTTCTGCCCTCCGACAACCAAGAACGCATCCTGAGAGGAATTTTAGATCGTGTTCAGGCTCAGGACGAACCACTCCCAACCTTTGTTGCCCACATGTTGAGTGAGTTTGACAAACTGAAGAGTCCTCCACCTGAAAAAGACAGAATCGACCTAATTAGTAAACATGCTCTTGAAAAATACAGAGTTGCCCTGTATGGCGCTAATGTCACTTCTGTAATGGACCTGCTGCTACGTGCTCATGAGCTTCACTCAGTGCTTGGACCACAAAGACCACAGCCTGCTTTATGTAGCAAAGACAACTATAAGCCTGAACCTTACTGCTTCAAATGCTCTCAGCCAGGGTTCACCACACGCACCTGCCCAAACTGTAACACCCAACCTCATTTGCCACAACGAGCCTCGAACACCGCTAGGCATGGCCCAGTCCAGCCATTGCCGGCACCTGGCCCCTCTGACCCTGGCCATGAAAAGGTGGAATTAAGCAGCACCACATCCCAGCCACAATACAGGCAGTCGGGAAACTACAGGGGGGGGAGGACATTTCACAGAGGCCAACCTTCCCCCAGTTACTAACGGAGCCTCACACGCCCGATTCACTACAGGGTGGACACAGTCTTGGACACTTGGAAGACAATTTTTCACAAGTCCACTGGAATACCCCACTAAGAACGAAAGTGAACTTCAATGCTTCATCTGTGGATGCTACCCTCGACACGGGTGCTTCCCTCTCGGCTGTACGAACAGATCTCATTCAAGTAAATGACTCTCACCCTAGAAACACAAGTGAGTGGAATGGTCCTGCAGTTAACCTCGCCAATAATGCTCCCTGTATCCCTGACGGTGTTATTTGGCTCAATATTGGATTCATGAACAAGAACTTTTACCAGCGTTTTGCAATAATACCAGATTTGTCCTCTCCTTTCATTCTGGGAATGGATTTTATGGCAAGAGCTTCTGTTTCTATTCACATTCCCACTAGAACCGTCTACATTGAGGACATCCCCTGCCCACTCGCAGACGATGAAGAGGACCTTCAAAATGATTACTCACATTCACCTGGAACACTGATGTCTTTGGACTTGGTTCGCTCAGACTTAACAGCCAAACTGTCTGAAGCAAGTCGCTCAGAGAACAACAAGGATGCTTTACTCAATCTGCTCAGCAAGTTTAGCTCCTTGTTTGATGGTCAACTTGGTCGAACGGCTCTCACTGAGCACGCCATAGAGACTGGCAATGCAACACCTGTCAATCTCCCACCCTATCGCACGTCACCTGCTAAGAAACGTGTGATTGAAGAACAAGTACAACAAATGTTGAAGGACAACATCATTGAACCTTCCACAAGCCCTTGGGCAGCTCCTGTAGTCATTGTAAATAGAGCGGCCACGGAACCAAGGTTTTGTGTGGACTTTCGAGGGCTCAACCAAGTTGCCCGAAAAGACTCTTATCCCCTGCCTCGTGTAGATGAGTCTTTGGACTTTCTGGCAAGAGGAAAGTTTGTCTCGACATTGGACTTAGCGCGAGGCTATTGGCAGGTTGCTGTAGCAGAGGACTCGAAGCCTAAAACTGCCTTCATCTCTCACTGCGGTCTCTTCCAGTTTCGGGTGCTGCCCTTTGGGCTCTGCAACGCACCTGCAACTTTTCAGAGACTCATGAACTCTGTGCTTGCTGGCCTCATTTACAAAACGTGCGCAGTCTACCTGGATGACATTGTTATCGCCTCACCTACCTTTGAACAGCACTTAGTGGATCTTGAGGAGGTGCTGGGCAGACTCCAGGCTGCTGGCTTGTCATTGAAGCTCAAAAAGTGCCAATTCTGCCTCGATGAATTCACCTTTCTCGGGTACCGCATCACATCATCAGGTGTTAAGCCCGATCCAGACAAAGTAAAGGCGGTTAAGGAGTTTGATACCCCAACCTCAGTGAAACACGTCCGTCAGTTCCTTGGCTTGACTGGCTATTATCGACGCTTCATTCAGAATTATGCCCGCCATGCCGAACCTCTTCACGCCATCACCAGAAAGGACAATGCTTTCCACTGGGACGACAGCTGTCGAAGGGCCATGGACACTTTGAAGGATCATGTCACATCAGCCCCGATCCTGTCATTTCCAGACTTCAACCGTCCCTTTTCCATTCACGCCGATGCATGTGACATTGGTCTTGGGGCAGTGTTGATGCAAAAGGATGACAAGGGTCGTGAGTACGTTGTGGCTTTTGCTAGTCGCTCCCTTCACAAAGCTGAACTAACCTACTGCACTTCAGAGAAGGAGTGCCTCGCTGTGATATGGGCTCTGGAACACTTCCGCCCGTATGTTGAAGGTGTTCATGTTACTATCTTCACTGACCACAACAGTCTCAGGTGGCTCATGTCTCGTCAAAACCCAACGGGCCGACTCGCCCGCTGGTCACTTCGTTTGCAGGACTTTGATTTCACAATAGTGCACAAACCTGGTGCACAAAACAAAGTTCCCGACGCACTGTCACGCAACCTTTTGCCTCTGACCTGTGACAGGCCGACTGATCTTTTACCAGATCATGCTGTTATGGGCAGCCTGGACATTCGTACTCTGCCCCCCGTCATTCTGGCTGACCGTTCACAATTGAGACAGCTGCAGTTAGACGATCACGTCACAGGTCCACTCCTCAGAGACATTGAAGCAGACTCTCTGAACAGCTCGGACAATGCCACCTTGTTACAGTATGTTGTGTATGACTCTCTTTTGTATCACAGGGAACCCAAGTCCACATGTGCTTTGCACCCTTTGAAAGAGCTGAAACTGTTTGCCCCTACTTCCATGAGAGGCACCTTGCTGGACTATTACCATGACCACCCCACAGCAGGTCACTTGGGTGTTTCTAAGACATTGGCTAGACTGCGTTTTAGGTTTTTCTGGCCCAAAATGGCAGCTGATGTGAAACGCTATGTGATTTCATGCTCAGTGTGCCAACTCACCAAGCCAAGTCAGAAAAAAGCAGCCGGTCTTATGGTTCCCATTGTCCCCCAGAAACCCTGGGAGTATGTGGGTGTGGATTTTGTTGGGCCACTTCCCCGCACCCCCACTGGTAATGCTTATTTGATCGTGTTTGTTGACTATTTGACTAAATGGGTTGAAGCCAGTGCTGTCAAAGAAGCTACATCTCAGGTAGCAGCTGGTAAATTCGTCACTGACATTTTTGCTAGACATGGTACACCCACTTACCTGATTTCTGACAGAGGGTCTCCTTTTGTGAGTGAGCTTTTTGAACATGTTGTTTCTGCATTAGGCTCGGTGCACAGACTCACTACGGCATATCACCCTCAGACAAATGCTACTGAACGCGTCAACCGGACTCTGAAAACTGCAATCCGCGCTTATGTAGGTGATAAGCACACATCATGGGACAAGTTTCTCCCTCAGATTTGCTTTGCTCTGCGCACCGCCCCTCATGACAGTACAGGTTTGACTCCTGCCATGATGCTTTATGGTCGTGAGTTAGACACCCCGCTTGACCTTATCACTCAGCCTTCTACAGCAGGTGTTGATGAACCGGGTGTGCCTTACCCTGAGACTCTGAGAGCCTCCCTGCAGGAAGCTCACGACCACGCCAAAGCAGCTTTGGACTATAGCCATGACAGACAAAAACATTACTATGACTTGAGACATCGATATGCCACGTTTCGTGTTGGTGACCTTGTGAGAGTTAAGACGCACCCCAGGTCAGATGCTCAGTCTAACTTTACTGCTAAACTTGCACCACTGTTTCAGGGACCATTGTGTGTATCTCAGAGACTCAGTGATGTTAATTACAGGCTCACTTGGGTGGACTCCGGTGTGGATGCAGGTGTTTATCATGTTGTGAACATGCAACCGTTCCATACCTGGGACTCTCTCACTTCCAAAGAACATTCTGTTTCATCGCCTGCCGAGAGAGAGACCGCAGAGGGTCTGAACTCTGACTCTCAGGCCCACCCTGGCCCCCCTGCAGACACTGACATTGGCTCTGAGCCATTCCCCTTTGATTTACCGGACATTGACTCTTCTTCTGGTGTGGGCGCTGTTCCAGAGAGTGTTTCACCCAGATCTGTCCAGCACCCAGCTGCTGGTGGACATTACAATCTCAGGCCCAGACGTTGCCCCAGAGTTATGTCTGGCTGGAGCAACAAAAGATGGACTAATGATTTTCACACAACCAGGCTTGATCTGAAGTGAAATGTTCTGGTTAAACCTGTTTGATGCTGTCTTGTTGCATTGCTACTTTGAGTCATGATATGTAGATGTTTCTGTTTGCTCTACTTAATCCAGTTTTATGGCTCTTTAGTGCATTAAGGTTCATTCTTGGCATTTACTTTAAAAACAAAAAAAAGGAAAAAGTGAAAAAACTAAGAAGACTGATTTTCCACTGTACATATTCGTCTTATTTTCACCAATTTCATTTTTAAATGGTCTTTTGCCCTGTGTGTGTGCACCAATCTTAGCTGTAACCTCTATGTATAGGGTACTGTTAGGTGTGGTGTGTGTTTTTTCAGCTGTGTACGGCTGAGGACAGCCTTTTTCTCACCAGGGGGGACTATGTAACAGTTGCTATCGTAATGCAGTGTATCACCACATGGCGGCGCCTCCTGTCTCACGACTGGTGTCACCCCCTTTTTGTTCTTCTTCGCACTCCTCCTGTAATGGATGCTCCCGTGTGTACGCGGACTAGTGTGCTCTTCAGTAATGTGTGGTAGAGGTAGCACTTATTTTTGATATTGTAAATAAATGAGTACTTTTTGGAAAGTCAGAAGCTGTTGCTCATTCGCTATCCACCTGCACACCTCCGCGGCTGGCTTCATCTCCACCGCACGTTACACTTTGCAGACAAAGTCACCAATTAACTACTGCATCCAAAGAAGGTCTTTGCCCGAGTCTCGTAAGCTAGCAGACAACAGGACCACAGCGATCGATAACACTGACTTCTAACCTTTCTGGTTTGCTTAAAGCTAAGTGATGCCTGCACAGGATCTTCGATCCAAGCTGCATGGCTACAAGCAGCCTTATCGAAAAGAGTAAACAATCTGAGAAAAGTCTAAATTATCCACAGAAACACATTTCTTCAGTTACTTTATTCACCTTGTAACTTTGCCTATAGGTTAGAACGACCAACATCTTCTCATTGGATTAGGTATTTATAAAAGTAGCCTTTCATTAAATATTATATTAAACCAGTTTGTGGTTTTTAGACAAATCTACGCTGTCTGCTAGTCTCATTTGTCTGCAACATTTTAAACAAACTTCAATTTCATACGCTGACAGCAGGACTCATAAAGACTGACACCGCGGGTGCACTTGGCTGGTCCATCAAGGCCACTGCTGATGCAGAAATCTTATGCAAGAGATTTGTCCCTGTGATACTGCTGAATGTTAATGCAAATGCAGACAGAGAAAAAAGGTCTGGGCATTTGAAAATCAAAAACTGAATGATGTAAAAAAGGAAGTATCAAGCTGATGCTATTATTCCACATTCGTGCTGACCTGTAGGTCTGAGAAGATTGTCAGTACTTGTGTTTAAGAAATGGAGAAACAACACTAAGCTACAAAATGTGTCCAGAGATGCTTTTTGCTTTACTTTATGCATAAAAAGTCATCAGAGCATCTACTGAAAGAAAGATATCTGGATGCATTCGTGAACAGAATAATCTGGGTATATGTGTGTGTGCATATCTATAGCAGTAAAATATGTGCAGTACAGAAGGGGTTCAATAGGCCTGGTGTGCACAGCCTGCAGCAGGTGAGCATTATTCGCAGGGAAAACCTTCTCCATATATCACAAACTGAATAGAGTAACTCTGAAAAGACCTGCAGTGGGAGAGTGTGAAAGAAAAAAGGAATACAGAATGAGGGGAAGGACAGGAGAAATGGAGTGATCGAGAACTCCTGCAGCTATCTTTCTTGCATCTGAAGAGCCCAGAGGAAGATAGGAGATGAATATGGAGGATCCTCCTCCCACTCACTTCTCACTTTTTTCTCCTGAATTCCTTCCACTCTTTTTTTCTTTCAACATTTTCACTCGTCCGTGTCCATTTCATTCATTATACCTGTTTTTAACCCTTCCCTTCCTGTACGTTACCTTTACTCTTCTTTTCCTTGTGATCCCATCACTCATGTTTTATTTCCATCATTTCTGCAGATCTTTTTTCCCTCCTCTCTCTTCTGTCAAGCTGTTGATCACCCTGCAGCCCCCCCACCCCACCTCTCATTTTTCATTAATTTCCTGCTTATATCTTTTATACAGAGCCTAAAGCCCCCGCACCCACCCCTCTCACTGGCTTTGTCTTTGATTCTTTGACACACGTTTTACAGCAGTTCTCTCCATCCCCTTGTACACATCACCATCTCTTTCTTTCTGCTGCCCTGTGTCTGCTTATTTATTTATAGGCCGTTGCCGTTTCTCTCCTGTGGATATGCTGTTGCGGGAGCGTGTGTGTGTGTGAGCACAGCTATCCTAGTAGAGCGCTGCCCTTCACACAAGATCAATTAGTCTTTCTTTCTCTGCATCTCTCTCACACATACTGACACAAACACACACACACACACTTGCTGAAGTGCGTAGGTATAATGTTGAGTTTGTACAAACTGAACTGCAAAAAAAGAAGAGACAGAGTGATGGTTGGACAATCGAAGCTGGGAACTGTTGATGCAATTTACTGTAAATTCAGACGTAGATTTAAAGATTTTTGGATTTGGAATCCAACTCTCTCACCATCATTTCACTATTTTTTCCCTTGTTCATTGCGTTTACTTGATTCACTTAGGGTTTTTACTCTTTTATTAATTAAAAATGCTGTACTTATTAGATAAAAATATTTGAGGACTTAACAGTTGCCCTGTTGGTTTAGACATCACATTGCATTCCCAGATTTGAGGGTGATTACCTGCATATACAGAAATCTCAGTTTAGATTTAAATTTTTCTATGAATGGCATAAACATTTTGCTCTGATCTTACAAATTATTTGTTTTAAGCACATTTGCCTGCATGCAAAGCTGAAAATAAGATTCATTTTCACAACAAAAGTTTAAGCTCACTTGAAAAATGGCAAAAAAAATCATATTTTGCATGGTTTCAACATGCAACAAGAAGAAATGGGAGAGAGAAAAAACATTTTTTGAGCATGCAAGTTATTGAAATCAACGCTTCAACTGAAACAGGCTGTTTTACAGCTGATCAAAAGTTTAGGACCACACCTCCAAAGAAACCTGTAACCTGTAAACTTCCCTTGCCATCCATCCCCAAAAGTTCTCAATTGGATTTAGATCAGGGGAACATGCAGGATGACCCAAAAGAGTGATGTTATTCTCCTGGAAGAAGTCCCCTGTCCTGCAGGTATTGTGTACTGTACCATTGTCCTGTTGTCCTGTTGAAAAACCTGCAGTCGTTACCACATAGACGAGGATGCTCTCTGCAACATCTGGACATAGCCAGCCACCGTTTGACGCCCCTGCACCTCCTGAAGCTCCATTGTTCCAAGGAAAAAGCACCTCAGACCATTATGGCGCCCCCTCCACCGTGGTGCATTGAAAACATCACTTCAGTCTCAGATGCCGTCTGATGTTTATGGCGCTGCAGTCAGCACCAGTAATGGCCTTAATTTGGGTTGAGGATTGTCCAGTGTCTTGATGGACAGCCAATTGGATCCTCTGGCTCAGTGCTGGTGAAAGTTTTTTGGGGTCTTCCACTTGACTTTTTTGTTCCATAACCCTCTGGATCATTTAACAAATTCCAAATGACTGTCTTACTGCGTCCAGCTCGGCAGCGATGGCACTTTGCGAGAGACCCTGCTTATGCAGTTCAACAACCTGACCACGTTCAAAAAGGGAACGTTTTTTTTGCTTTTGCCATCAGAACGTCATGACAGTGTGACTGCCTGACAGAAAATGACAATGAATCCTCATTTTTGCACAGATTTGGCCTTTTAAAAGCATGAGGTCCTACACTTTTGATCAGGTGTTTCAGTTTAAGCGTTGTTTTCAATAAATTGCATGCTCAAATTTTTTTTTTGTCTCACTCCCATTTCTTCTTGTTGCATGTTGAAGCTCTACTTGGAACCTTGTTAACCATACAAAATATGATTTTTTGCCATTTTTTAAGTGGTCTTAAACTTTTGATCGAGACTGTATGGAGCCTATGTGGTCTTTCATTTTTGAATTAGCAACACAATGGAATAAAATGCGAAGATCAGAAAACCAGTAACTCAAGGGTTGCCATTGTGGTTATTTTCCCATGTTTTGAATATTTAATTATGATGGTAAAAAAATATGCATTGATCTTCCTGCTGCAGTGATAAACTCGGACATTTTCACTGTGATGTGTTTTATTATGCGAGCTTGCTAAATTGCTAACTAAATCTAATAATCTTTAATCTCTGCTTCAAGAAAATAACAAAAGGAAATTCAGTGCAGAAAAACTAAGAAATAAAACCAAAAAAACATAAATTTTATGTTAACCTAACACACTATCATACCTGTTCATATATGATCAGCACAATGTTGTGAGACTCAGCTCAGGACCTTGTCTGAAATCTCACATGCAGCACACAGCAGGAGTCTGCATCACACACAGACTCCTGCAGGAAGATGCCAATTACCTGCCCTATTCTCACATGGCTGCACGGGCACAGAGATCATGCAGAGTTTGAAGAAGAGCTGGCAGGTTAAAGATAGGTTTCTTTGGACATTTGGGTTCTCTCATCCACCTCTTTGAGTATTATATTTATTCATTTTTAGTTAACATTTATTTTACCATGACATCAAAATTCTCTTTACAAGACAGACTAGCCTGATATTAAAAACCAACAAATACAACAGGAAGTGTTATGATAAAAAGAGAAAAGGAAAACTGAGTTTGAAAGCAAAGCTGAAGATTTACTGGTCTGTGTACATTTCTACCCTCATCTATGGCTATGAGCTGTGGGTAGTGACCAAAAGAATAAGATGGCTAAGCCAAGCTGCAAAAGTAAGTTTTCTCTGAAAGGTGTCTAGGTTCACTCATAAGGACAGGATGAGGAGCTCTGTGAGAGTCATTTGTGAGAGGGTCAGAGTAGAGCCACTACTCCTCATACTGAAAGGAACCACTTGAGGTGATTCAGACATCCGACTGCGATGCCTTCATGACGCCTCCCAAGTGAGGTGTTTCTGACATGTCCAACTGGGAAGGGGCCCCGGGGCAAATTCAAGACACGCTGGAGAGATTATGTCTCTCAGTTGGCTTGGGAACGCTTCAGTGTCCCCCCCAGAAGAGTTGACGGAGGTGACTAAAGAGAGAGATCTGGGCCTTTCTACTTTCAGACTGCTGCTGCCATGACCCAGACTCAGATAGGCTGCAGAAAATGGATGGATGGATGATAATATCTACTAAAGTCTAGGACTACATCAAGTAACTTAATCTTCCCTAATCCCCATGGTAGCAATTGAACACTCTCCGACTCGCTTTCTTAGTATTAAAAACAGTAAAGATTGATCTATACTAAAATTAAACACAATCCAGAAGTTTTGAGATGACTATAAAAGGCATCAGGACGGTTAAATAAACCCATATCTCTGTACTAATTTATACTGGTAAGGTTATGCAATCCTCCCTCATCTCAGTGAACAGCACTTTGAATGCACTCAGACTTTATGCTTATCCTAAAACCAGGTCTGATAAACGCCCTGAATCCAGGCACACATACACAAATATAGGGAACTGATTTCTTTCTTTCTTTCTTTACATCTGATGACATATTAGTCATTCATGGGTGAAACGCAGATTGTTTAGTTTCCTTGACAGTGTACTGCCTGAGCCAAACAGAAACAGGCACACAGTGACTCACCTGTATGCTGGAAGTGTCGTCACCCCGTAACTCATAGCTTCCTCCCAGCGTCCCAGGTGAACTGAAGCATCTAAAGCCATGTCTGTAATTCTGAGCTTGTATAGATTTTCCTCAGGAATTTCACCACCAACGCTTGATAACAGATGCCTACTGCTCTCCAACAGCATTTCCCAATCTGGAAGGTGAATTAAGGAAAAGTAACATTTATCCTGCTTCCCCGAAAATATGATTAAAGCTGCAGACTCCTCAGGGAAATCTTAAGGATTTATGAAAACAACATTGCATAAATTAGTTTACTTCTCTGCGCTGAATGATATAAACTATCTGATGTTTGTCTCTCTCCCGCCTTTGTGTTGTTTTATGATGAAAATGGTTACGCCAGCTTTATGGTGATGAAAGCACAGAATCTCAATCCACTTTTAATTAGACTCTTAATTACT
Organism: Aulonocara sp. 'chitande type north' Nkhata Bay; assembly: GCF_057382095.1. Lineage (NCBI taxonomy): Eukaryota > Metazoa > Chordata > Actinopteri > Cichliformes > Cichlidae > Aulonocara > Aulonocara sp. 'chitande type north' Nkhata Bay. Next base: position 15,079,551 of record NC_141344.1, read on the forward strand.
CGGAGCTGCCAACCAACCAGTGAAGCCACCACCATCATCATTTGTACATCAGTACATGAAGTTCTGATCTAATCTGATCAGCACCAAAGTAATTCGATCTTACTTACGACCTAACTTAAGACAGTCGAGTTACAGTATCATGTTTCATTAAGCAACTAAACTCTCATTACTTGATGCTTGTCTTATCAGTTACATGAAATATGAACAGCAGACAATTACAAGAAGTTCTCATAGAGATTCGGTGTCCACTGGCTTTAGAGGAACTTGACAGAGACAAAGGATACTGGACTCGGCTTTCAGCCCTTCCAGTCTTGGTAGAGCCTCCTTCAGCAGGCGCCATTTTCCTTCTTCACCCGAGAGCATGAGTCCATCCTGAGCAAAGACATTAGTAAGGAGGGACTACTTTAACATCCACACTGATGAGCAGAAATCTATGTCTAAAACAACCAAACGATCTCGTGAACATACAAGGTCTGATCAACAAATTCTGGGAATCAATCAAAAACTTTTAAGTTTAAGTTTAACAACTTAGATTCTCCATAGAGTAGTGGTTTACACATTCACCTAAAAAACGAAAAACAAAATCCCCAGTTCAATTTTGGGAGGAGACAAAAAAATCTTTGGGTTTGTGACAGGAAGGGCATCCGGTATAAAAATCTGCCATTTCCAATATGTGGAGCTACTCGCTGTAGCAATCCGTAGTGAACAAGGGAGGAGCTGAAAGGAGCTTTAAGTTTCATAACCTTTAAAATAACTTCTTGTGTAGATCACTCCCTGAAGGTCACATTATGAACAACACAATTATCACTCACCACCAGCCCTGCTCGCCAGAACTGTCTCCCCGTGGCTTTGACCTCCAAAACATAAAAATCAAGTTGAAGAAAAACTATTTTGATAGTACAGCTGATTTCAGCACACAGTGCAGAAGTTAAGGGGACAGAATGGGGCCTCCAGAGATCAATCTATGCATAACCGCTGTGGTGTGATGGAATAAATAAACACTAGATTAAGTTTATTAAAAACCCATTGTGTGATTCACAGTGACCTAGTGACCTGTGACCCGTTTCAGGCCAGGAAGGAAAAGGTTACAAGATTAAAGGGAATGAGAAAGAGAAATCTATCCTAAAACGTAGCTTTTTTCTTTAAAATTATGAGTAAAATTTTGTAAAATAAGCGTGCAATTTGTGTAAATCCTAACACATGCACAGAGAGAAAACAGCCATGCGCTGGTTTGATGTCGAGATTAAAGACAAGTAGAATGAAAGAGAAAGTGTGTGTTTCTGTCACTACTGTGTGCAGAACAAAGGTCGGTGGCAAAAAATGAATCAATGCCATTGTTCCAGAGAGTCAACTGAGTGCTCCGTCTTAACTCGTCTCAAACAAACACAGAAGCATAAAAAGCGCAGTGCTAGAGTAAGAGTGAAGTGCCATATAAAGCACAGAGAGAACAAAGCTAGAGGCTGAAGTCGCAGCAGTGACAAAAAGATGATATGAGTGAGAGAAAAGAAAACAGACACATCGAAAGAAAGCGCAGGAGGAAGATGGAGCAGATTAAGATGGATGGAAAAGAAAACTGCAGCCGCAAGACAAGATAATTTTTCTCATTTTTCAGTAGGTGGTCAGAGAGTGAGAGTGGATGTGACGAGGTGGAGCGTGACCGAGTGACAGAGGGGAAGACGAGGAGGAGAGCAGGAGATAACACAGGATGTGTGAGAGAGTGACGGAGGGAAAGGGAGAGGAGGACAGGAAAGGGTACACCGAAACACGTTACGCACCGATACACTCTAACAGAAAGTGTGTGTGTGTGTGTGTGTGTGTGTGTGTGTGTGTGTGTGTGTGTGTGTCTGTGAAACAGAGAGAGAGACAGGCAGTAAGGATGTACGGTTGAAATTCCACAAATATCTTTTACAAAGTTAAAAACGATCACGATAAGGTGCAAAATCATCATCCACACACAGAAGTGTGTGAAAGAGTGTGTTTCTGCACTTTGAAAGTGGCTAACCATGTGCACACTATGGACTCAGTTATAATGATAAGAGGACAAAAGGATCAATACAGACTTTTAACCAGTTTATTGGAGCTGTTCTTATTGGAAAATGATATAGACGTTTCAAAATGATCTGTCATGAATGAAACAGTGACATTTCCACCACTACATCCATCGCAGGCACTCACTCACTCAACAAATATATTTTCGCCCGTGTCGTTCTACACTCATCGTAGAGTAAAAATATAATATTCGAGCTATGGCGACAGCGATATGTGCAAGTCTCAAATGTGACCCCTCACCAAAAAAGATCAGGTATGATTTGGAAGAGTCTGGAAATCTAGAGGGCTACCACCTTTGGTGATGATAGCTGCTTTGCTCTGATTGTTGGACATATGAGGGGGGAAAAACACCCAAATAAATAGCTGTAATCCTGATTAGAAGTGAATGAAGGCCGCAATTTAATTTGTTTGCCTCTGACCTTGTCTCGCGAGTCACATCGTTGGCAGTGACAGGTAAAATGGTACTGCTCCTCCAGCTGCCTCTGCCGATCTTCAGTCAGTGACAACGTCTCGATGTAACTTATAGTTAGCTGGACAGAGAGAGAGAGAGAGCGGCTTAGTTTGAGAAACAAACAGTTTGCTCAAATTTAATTTTCACTTTTACCTACAGCACTTAAATAAATTTGAGGCCATATTTTGAGGATCAGTGTTAAGCACATATCTATATTAGACATTTGGAAAACAGACTAAAAAGAAGAAATGTGATACTGTAGAAGTAATGCGCGCGTGTGTGTGTTTGTGTGTGTTTGTGTGTCTTGTAGGACAGATGGCTTGGATTAATCTCATTATATATAGTCACAAGGGATGATGAAGTACGGAAAATTGGAGAAAACACTGCCAAGTTAGGAGCTGTGATCCGGCTTGTGTTGCTATGAAATTTCACTTGGCTACATCTTGTAATAATTCTTTAATAACATTTAATTCAGTGTACATCTATCAAATATTGGATAAGTATACAGTATTTGTTACTTGCATAATAAAATTCACTTCATGGCAGATATAGTTCTTGGTTTCAGATTCTATATCGTTCAAAAGCCATACTGTGAGGTTATTTTCTTCATCATACCTCATCTTCAGGGTCGATATCCCGAACAGCTCTGAGCTCCAGTTTCGTCCCCTCAAACACCATCACGCAGTTTGGCCGGCAGTCGTGGTTTAACAGAGATAAACTGAAAGATGGCAAACAGAGAGCGGGAGGAGAATGAATTGAGGGAAAAGTGAAAGAGAGAAAAGAGATGGACAAAAAGTTGGAGGAAGCCTGAGAGATGTGTGATAAAATGTTTAACTTGCAAATAAACTCTAACAAAGTTTGTATGTGTTTGTGTCGCCCTCCTTAAACGATGACTGGCAGCCCTTTCTCCTAAATACTCGTACACCGAGAGGAAACAGCATGAGATAAAGGATGAGAAACTGTTTACTTGTGGTGTTTGGAAAATATAAGAAGTGACTCATTCCTGCTGAGCCGCCAGCTGCTACATGTCCAACTGTTTTGGGGTTTCAGTCAGTCCGGTGCTGACTGTAATGCTACTTTGTGGCAGCATAATGATGAGAGAAAAAACACACGCTGGGTGACATTTCTCCCTAAAGATAAAAAGATCCCGACTCCAAGGTGCTGTTAGGGGCTTAAAAATCATCTGGCAATGTTACCTTTAATTCTGCACATTTAAGACGGAGCTCTCAAACAAAACACTCACGCAAGCAAAAAGTTACATGCACACACACATATGTACACACAAAATTCCCTGCACAGTGTGACAAAATGAGTAGTCTGCTTCTGTCATAACAAATGTCACTCTTTATTTCTTTCTGTTGGTCTATCTGCCTCTCAGACAGGCGCACAATAAATCAGGAAACGATGGGTACTCCACTTCTGTCACAACAAAGGCTTTTATCTCATTTCCCAATTTTATTACCGACACAAATCAGCTTCCTGCTCATTCACTCCCAAATTTATTTTGACAGCATCTTGATGGAGACACTGATACCACATATAAGTGGTTTTACTTACAGTTTTTATTTACAATACACAAGTGTTTTTTTTTCCCTTTAAAATTAACCAGTATCCACAAACAAGCTACTTTAGGAACTGTACGAACGTTTTCCACATGTGATGCATTTCCCACTGACATGTAGGTACAATCGAATGGAGACAACCATGAGAGGTGAGATGTTTAAATTATGGATGTACTAGATAAAAGTAAAAATATTCTTGGCAGGTTATTGGCTGAATTGCCTACAAAGTGTCACATAAGATTGTTGTACTGAAAATTCCCTGTAGCAAAACTTTATTAGCTAGTAGATCCTGGTAGCACGCTGACTGTTCCTGTCCAACTGTGGTTTTCTAAAGGTTAAAGAACTTGAAGCATGGAAAGATGGATTCTCTCATGATTGTAATCTTGCACATCTCAAGAGAATCCAACTGCTTTGCAAGCTGAACTAATTAACTGAAAGACCTGATGTGCATCGTTCTCATGCTGAGCATGTAACTGTGCGTGTTGATATTGTGCTTTTTAAAGAAGTACTTGACGACCTCTGTGACCCATAAAAAGACATTTAATGTCACTGCACACATGGCCGTGAAAAATACTGAAGAGGCTTGTCTGTTTTTATGACCCCTTCCATTACCGCTGCACTCGTTTATCATATTCAGCAAAACAATAGGTCCAACAGATAAAGTGCGTGTGTGTGTGTGCGCGTGTGTTCAGTCTTTGTAAAAGTAACCCCCTGGCTTTGTTCTACAGTGAAGAAGTTGCAGGTTGAATATCAACTAGGAATCAAGCGCTCCAAACGATGCTTTTATCTGATAGAAGGAGGCTCATTAGCATACTAATTAGATTAATTAACTAAACCACATCTCACATTAACAGTATCGGCTCACACTAACTGAGACTAAGTGTTGCAGTAGCAGGGCGGAGAGCGAAATATTGTGTGAGATTGCAGATAGTAAAGGTCTATTATCCTTAATTATAACTGGTATTAAATTATGGAAAAGGCTTAGATATGTCATCTCTTTGTTTCTATTGTGAGCATCTTTCTTTCACAATTGATTCTTTTCTCAGCTTCGAGGTGGTTCACTGCTGTACTAACACAGGAGCATTAAACGCTAAACCCAAAATGTATATACCTTTTTAGTTAGACTTGAACCAGAATCTGTGGGGTTGGGAATCGAGAATCGGTTCCCAGTAGTTCAGTTACTTGGAAATGTTAGTCTGCTTGCCTACTGATTCTGCTTTTCGGTTCCATTTGCGCTTGTGCTAGAATCAGCTTATTTCAGTCTGTGTACTGGAGGAGGAATGCAATGGTAAAATGGAAAGAAACAACTAGATTATGCTGCTAAATGAACTTTGGCTTTTTGCAAACATCTACACCGACTGCCAGCCAAGAACCCAGAGTGATGTTAAAGCTGAGTGTGAATGAATGCCGACCACGAGTCCAGCAACCAGACATTGAATGTAAACAGGTAACAAACAGATGAGCAGTCAGGCTGTTGTTTCCATGACTGCAAACAGCTTCCGCAGTTTACCTGCTCATCTCTCTAAAGTAGCATCACTGCGGCTTTCATCGCTTTGAAATCTCTTTTGTGCCGGTTATTTCTGCATTGTGTTCATACCCAAATACCAAGAGAAAGATTGCATGTGTGTCTCTTTATGATACAGATTTGTATTAGTGTGTGGGACTGTAGCCTCAGTTTATATTGTTAACTGGCAATTATGAGAGAGTGTGTTACAAGTCATTTTACGGAGAAACTAGAATATAATGTAACGAATAATGTAACAAATTACTTCTCTTTGGAGTAATTGAGTAACATACTGCATTACTTTAAAGAAAAGTGTTCTGTGTATTACAGGTAATAATTACTTTTTTTGAGTAATGACCCAAACACTGATCACAACAAAAGGGGGAAATAATCAATCATCAATAATGGAATCAGGAATTGCTAAACCCCTAATCACCTGCTTTAAATACACTTGCTATATAAAGAAGTTGTTTTTTGCTATGATTCATTTGAGAACATTGACTGTGGTGAGGATTAAAGCGATCTAGCAATAGAGAAGTTGTATTGGCTGAAGCCTACCTGGCTACCATTGGGCGAGAGGCAGGGTAGAGACCTGGAGAGGTCACCAATCTGACACAGGGCCACTATCAATCCATGTAACCAAGCGGAAACTGATGTCATCCCATAGAGGCTGAGAAAATTTCATCTAATTTTTGATTTCCAACACAGTCAAGTGATTCCATTTTCTAAAAAGTGTGCTCCTCATAAACATCTCTCAGGTCTGCATGTTATACTGTTAAGTAATTTCTTTTCCCTGCTTTTGCTGCACTGCACCCCTGGGAGGATTTACTTGCATCCACATGGGGGTTAAAACGAGGTAATATAAAATGTATGGTCGAGGAGGATTACAACACGTAATCTGTGCTATCAATTCAACTCTGAATCATTTTGCTTTTGATAGAGCGCTCTAAGGATTTCACATCATGTTGTCAATAGGCCAATTAGCAGTGAAAGAGGGTTATGGTACGGATGAGTGCAGCTGAGAGGAGAACGAGAAAGTCAGCTAATGAGAAAAAGAGTTTTTGAAATATAACAGAGACAGAAAATGAGCAGAAAGCGGTGAGATGAACGGAGGTGTAGTCTCACCACAGTAATCCCCCTCTCTTCGGCAAACCCATGGTTGCTAGGCAACCCAAAATATGAATAGGCAGGGGGACCATTCTGAGAACGGGCCCATTATTTATGGATGAGTTACAACACAAATCGCACATAGACCCACGTGGTTTGGCTGAGCTTTGGTAATGCCACTGCGACCATCTGACATCTCAACACGAACCAGATAAACTGGCAGGGATACCTGTGGTGTGTGTGTGTGTGTCTGTGTGTGTGACAACACTAACGACATGTACAACACCAGGCCAAATCCCACCCCATTCACCCGGGATTCAATACATGGATTACAGTGCATACAGTACTGCACTGCTGTGTGTGTCTCAGTGTGTATTCGTGTGTATTTTATGAGGACCATTTCAAGTTTTGGACCATTTGAGTGAGGGCCATGCTCACATCCCTAAATCAGGTCAAGGGGTTTATCAACACTTATGCACATGTGTGTAACCTGTGAGGTCTGTGTACACAGTTACAGTATTTCCACTACGATAGGTAGACATATCAGAATGAATGTGAATAAAACTGAGGCAGATATTCAAAATCTACACAACACCAGAGGTTGCCTTTCCTGAGCTATAGAGTAACTGTGACAGGAAGATTTTTAGTCTTTCGGTGAGTCTCTGCAGTGATACGAAAAGGCAAAAATATGCCAGTGCAAGGCTGTATACGGCCTTCATTCCACTTTCTAGGACAGCAGAGAGAGTGAATAATATTTTGTTAACTGCTCTACTAAAAATGGACGTACTTACTAGGGGTGCAACGATACTCGTATCGATATTGAACCGTTCGATACAGTGCTTTCGGTTCGGTACGCATATGTATCGAACAATACAAAATTTGTAATTTATTTTATCAACTTTCCTTCTGACGATGCTGTCTGTGTTGAGCGCTCAGTGAATCTGCGTTCGACTACTCCGCCTAGGCTGCACTGCCGAGCGCAGATCCATTGAGCGTTCAACACAGACAGCATTGTCAGAAGGAAGAGTGCAGGGCAAGCTAGCAGACAGAAGTTAAGCTCTCCTTGCAACATGGCAAATTGAACCTCCCCCACCCTCATCCAGATCTGGCGTTCGGAATTATTTTGGTTTTCATGTGACGTATGACCCTGAAGGTAAGCGCGTCATAGACTAAAGTAAAACAGTATGTTGGATGTGCCACGCAATGCTCAATTACATGGGTGGGAAGTAGTGTGTTAGTGCAGTTAGCTCATTAACGTGTTAGCCGTCTAGCCCCACGCACGGGGCGATCAGGGGTAGCTCGTTAACGGAGATTTGCCGTGTTGTGACGTTAACGTCATTTCAACGAGATTAACGCTGACAGCTCTAGTGGGAACACAACGAATATGACTGCACATTTACACCGACATCATCCTAGTGCAAAGACAAGTGGAAGCAGACAAAAACAACAAGCATGCATGCTACAAACTTTACCTGAGTCATTTAGACAGCCGTTAGCACATGATTCTCCTTATGGGGACCTGATATGTTTAATATTGTGGCGAGCTCAGACAAGGAGGAGACGGAGGTGTCGTTTGGTCTTGCTTCCCGTGAGCTAGCCAGGGAGCACAGCCGTTTATTGACATCTGCAGAAGAACACTGCCGCTAGCTAACTGCTCAGCGCGGCAACCGCACAGCAACAACAACAACAACACACAGGGCGCCCTCTGACCCCGGAAGGACACACCGTCGCAGCGAGAGGGCGTCACCCGTCACTATGGCAACATAAACAAAACATAACTGTACAAACAGAACCCCGAACAGCCCTGACCCGCTACAATATGCTGCTGAGAATATAGCCCAGAAGAAGCGTATAGTATAGCTTTTATTTTGGAAAGAGCCATTTCTCTGTAATAAACTCTCTTTTCCAAAGATGAGTGATTCCTCAATCAGATACAGGGCTTGCAAAATCGCTAGCCCGACGTCCCGGAGCTAGCGATTTTTCCAGTCGGGCTACCAAAATCTATCTCTGCCCTGCCCGTCGGGCTATTGTAGGAAGGAAAAATATATGTCAATGCTTTTGCATTCTTTCGGAAATGTAGCTGGGTAATTATGTCATTGGCATCGGTGAGCCACTGTCAATATGTGACATATTGAAATCGCGTTTGAATTTGCACTTGTTTTTTGCTTTCACTTTGCAATCGCGCGAACTGTGTATAGAGAGCGACAGCACTGATTGGTGAGTGATGATAATTTGTGCACCAATTCCTCTGACATCGTCTTATCAATCGTTAGCTTACTATGCAAACATGACAAGTGAAATCTCCCGCAGCAAGCTTAAACATATGAGAGGTTGATCGCGCAGAGAATCGCTGACCGTTATGTGAGTGTGTGTAAAAGCAGCAGGATCTATATTTTAGTTCTGCTGAGCCAAATAAGACAGGTCAGGGTGAAGAAGTGACAGCCAAAGAAAAGCTTACCACAAAACGGAAAAGTTATGACAAATCAGACTATAAGGCAAAAAGAAAGTGCAGCTTTATGGTTTCATGGACAAAAGAATTTCTGTGGCTGCAATATGACGAGCTATATAACCGGGGCTGCACATAAGTGGTCCGCAGGTGCGCATTCGCAGTCAAAAAAAAAAAACAAAAAAAAAACCGCGCACAAGATATGAAGTTGCAACGCGTGTTTGCATACATAAGATTTTCTGGAGGAGGACAGACATTTGTTTAGAACTCTTAAAGATGTCGAAGAAGCTCCTTTAAGCAATTACTTTGGTGTTCCTCCACCTCCAAACAAATGTCAGAAGGAGTCCGAACCACAAAAGAAGCACGTATTCTCGGAAAATACAGGCCCACCACCAGGCCCACCACCGTCGTGGTGGGCCTGATCTCTGATAACAACGAGACGGCCTACCTGAAGGAGATTAGGAATCTGGAGAACTGGTGCCAGAGGAACAACCTCCTTCTAAACGTCAGTAAGACAAAGGAGCTGATAGTGGACTTCAGCACTAAGCAGGAGAGGAACTACCAGACCCCCGTCATCAACGAGTGCCCAGTGGAGAGAGTGGACAGCTTCAAATACCTCGGAGTTCACATCACGCAGGACCTGTCATGGTCCTGTCACATCAACACCGTGGTGAAAAAGGCCCGACAGTGTCTCTACCACCTCAGACGCTTGAGAGACTTCCAACTGCCCTCCAAGGTGCTCAGGAACTTTTACTCGTGCACCATAGAGAGCATCCTGGCGGGAAACATCTTAACCTGGTTCGGGAACAGCACCATGCAGGACAGACGAGCTCTACAGAGGGTTGTGCGGTCAGCTGAGCGCACCATCCGCTCCGAGCTCCCTGACCTGCACTCAATCTACAGCAGGCGGTGCTGGACCAAGGCCAGGAAGATTGTAAAGGACCTCAGCCATCCCAACAACAGACTGTTCTCTCTGTTGAGGTCAGGAAAGCGATTCCGCTCCCTGAAGACCAACACAGAGAGACTGAGGAGGAGCTTCTTCCCGCAGGCGATACGGTCTCTCAATCACACCACCACACAGTACTGACCCACACATATGGTTCTTACACACACACTGGACTTTCTGGACTTTGGTTTTGCACAACACTGGTCACTATATTCTTCATTTCCGGTTAATACTTGTACAGCTGCTGTTATTGTGTATATATTTATTTATATTTAGATTTCTTCATACATTCTTATATAGTTCTATATGGTGTATTTTGTTGTACAGTTATTTTATTTTCAACTTTAATTTATATATTTATCTTTATCTTATTCTTCCCAGTTAAATTTACCCTTCATTCTAATTTGTGTTGTACAGTTATTTCATTTTTAACCTTAATTTATATTTTATTCCTTCCTAGTTAAATTTACCCTTTTTAATTTTTCATATTTATTTCCTATCTTATTCATAGCCTTTTCCTTTTTTTGTTCTCTTTAGGTCACGAGCAGTTGTCCAAGCATTTCACTACATATCGTACTGTGTATGACTGTGTACGTGACAAATAAAATTTGAATTTGAATTTGAATTTGAATTTGAAAAGTGTTTGCAGGAGGTGAGCTGGCTTCAAACAAATGATGAACGCACAGAGATGTGGTGCGGAATGTGCCGTGAAAATCCCACTCTAGCGGACAAAAACAGTGCTTTTTATATGGACGCAAACGCGCGTTGCAACTTCTTATCTGGTGCGCGTCTTTTATTTTGACAGCGAATGCGCACATGCGGACCACTTATGTGCACCCCTGTAAATAACATAATGTTCTGCCGGGTGTGTTGTTGGTTTTCTCTCGATTTCTGAGTCGACAAGCGCCTTTGTTACTGGGACCAGTCATTTTAAGAAAGGCCCCCATTAGAACCCATGAGAAATGCAAGAAATGCATTATTGCTCAGTCTGCAATATCTTTCCCAGAACAAACACCAATTGCAAATAACATACTAAAAATAAACCTGAAAAATCTGTTTAGAACAGCGTACTATGTTGCAAAGAGTGAACTACCACTGACAAAATTTAGCAGTCTTTGCAAACTTCAAAAAGCAAATGGCCTCGATCTTGGTTCCACTTGCCTCTTACCCGTGACTTCAGTGGAAATTTCAAATTCAGGATCTGACACAGACTGATTCATGTCCTACACAGTTCTTACAAGTTCATAGAAATTTCTGTTCAATTAGAACCAAGTATTTGAGTTGATGATTGTAATTTTTATACAATGTTGTAATTTGTTTTTCAACAATTTTTTGATTAATGTTTTGTTTCCTTTACAATATTATACTTTAATGTATAATATTGTAAAGGAAACAAAACAGGAAACAAAACATCAATCAAAAAATTGCTCTCTTTTTTTATTCGGGCTACTTAGATTTATTTTGGGCTACCAAAAACTGAAGAGTCCCTGCCCGAAGGGCTACCAGGGATTTTGAAATTTTGAGAGCCCTGAGAGATATTTATTTTTTTAATTACTTTTGTTTCAGCAACATTAAATTTAAAAACTGTACTTTTGAGTTAAAATATATATTTATAATTTTAATAAATGACAAATTAAAAAGGCATGAACATTTTTTTGTATCGAAAAAATATCGAACCGTGACACCAAAGTATCGAACCGAACCGAACCGTGAATTTTGTGTATCGTTGCACCCCTAGTACTTACACACTTTATGACTGGTTAATGTTACAGTCACACAACGAAATCTACTCAAACTACAGAAATTAACACTAATTACTTACATTGCACGAATAATGTGCCCCCTATTCTACACAACAAACACATTATCAATCCCACATCAGTTGGGAGCCAAACCTAGCATTTCTCTATGAATTCCAGCTTTCCTTTTCCGTCTGTCTTCCCCTAACAGCATTATAATATATACAGTCAACATTCATTTTCAGGTTTTTGCCTTACAGCAAAAATTGACTCCCTTGAGTCCCCCCTTTTTCCTGCTACTTCAAAGAACTGTCAGGAAAACATCGAGAAGCGCAGGCAGGGCTTTAAAAGCGAGCAGGTGCAAGGACAGGTGGGGTTGGTTAGGGCGCAGTGATCGGGCAGGTAAGTCTACGCAGCTTTTAAATTTTGTGGCTTTTTTATAAGTAAGAGTGGCATCTAACAAAGATTACGAGCAAGATTGAAATTAATGATGCTTTTTAGATGTGCATGCTCTCCACGCTGCCCTTTGTTACCTTGGATACAGGCCAACTCCAATCTCCTGCAGCTCCCCATCACTGATGGTGAAGCAATTACACGTCACCTAAAGGAGAGGGTGAAGATGTGGAGACAAACGAGTGAGTGATTATTTGTTAAATTGCTTCAGGAAATGAACAATACCTTTCATCCTATGTTCTGAACACCTCTACATAGCTTTGACACCTGCAAAACTCCAGCGGCACTGAAACATGACATGCTATGCGATTGTGTAAAATTACCGCCTGGTTATTTCTGAGCCAGTAAAAGTCTTTTTTTTTAAATGAAAAACAAAATAGTTTTGAAATAATAAGACATGCTTAGAGAGAAACACTTTGTTTCAAATGTTGATCTGTACATAATATTTCGTGTAGCGAATGAAATAATTTTGTTTCCCCACATGTCTGTGACAAAAAAATGCAATTATAATAAAAATAATAACAGTTACCTCTGTCAGTAAATACAATTAAACCCCAGTGCTACTAGGAAATCAGAGGAACTTTTCTACCAACAATAGTAGTGATACACTTTTTTCCCACGAAAGCAGCACGACTCTACGGTGTTAAATTGTTGATTATTAACAATTTTAGAAATTCTGAGAAAGATATGATCAAAAAAGTGATCATAAAGTTCTACAGCTGAGCTCACTCCCTGGTCACGACCACTTTCTTGTGTACGTTAAACTTCAGAATCACAGCTATGTCAAACTGACCCAAATTCAATGTCGAGTATCATCACTGGTGATGAGACATAGATCTTCAGCTACAACTCAGATTATTAAAACTCTTATTTTTCAGTGGAAGAACCTGAGTGTGCAACCTCCAAGATGATCCATCAAGTCAATAGCTGGCGCTCTATTTTTTTGACATTTATGGGATTGTGCACGGTGAAGTCGACTCCAGGGTTGGACTGTCAGCAGATTCTGCCGTGATGACCTGAGCTATGCCATATTTCATTGCTCCATCATACACTCTCACAACACATTGCACAGGAGTTTCTGGCCACACCAACAAAATCCTCACTTAGCACCAGCGCTACGCACTGTATTTGGCTACCCGTGACTTCGTCCTCTTTCCAAATTCAACATTCAACATAAAAGGTCATCATATTGACATAGTAAACAGATACATATTTGCAGGAGGTCAGAATGATCGTTGCAAACTGTGATAAAACCTTAGCAGAAGGACTAGAAGTGGTACAGTGTCTCACAAAGAGACAACTTTGAAGGAGGCAGTGAGGCTCTCTCTGGGTAATCCAGCCCAATGATACGGATGTTAGGCTAACCGGTGATTCTAAATCGACCACAGATGTGAACGTGAGGGTGAATGGTTTGTCTCTTTGTGTTAGCCCTGTGACAGACCTATCCAGGATGTACTTGCCCACTTCCCCTATGATGACTGAGACAGGCTCAAGCCCCCTGTTACCCCAACTGGATAAAAGGTTAAGTAAATGTATGCATGGAAGGCAACATGAAATTTTGCATCTGCATCAGCAAATCTCATGTTTTCAGCCCCAGTTATACTTTGTATCTGAAATGCAAAACTTAGCATAAGAAACATATAATTACATTACGATGGTCATTTTGAGCTTGGTAATATGTGGATGGTAGCATGTAAGTGGAGGAATTTTTTTTCTCCATAAAAAACACTTTTTGACCAGTTAAAGTTGGATTTAATTAATCAATTATAATCTTTTGGGTTTGTTAAATGGCCTTTACAGAAACCCCCCACTTTTGACAACTAAGGTAACACTGACTTAACCTCCTAAGACCCAAACTCTTTCATGGCATGCATTTTTAATTTCTCTTTGCCAGTTGGGACTGATTGGAACCTGATGAATGTAAAAACAAAGAATTACCAGATTTTTTTTCTACCTGATTTTTGTTTCTGGGAAAAATAGGATCCACACATAAGGACATACGTTTTAAATTTTGGTAGAACAGTGGCAGTATAATTTCCTCGTAAGTGGATATCAGGCCCTTGTAGAGCCAAATTTAGTATTTTGGTCTAGACAACCCAAAATGTGATGTCCACATATGTCGACGCCAGGTCCTAGGAGGTTATATATGTGTGTGTTTATATGCAGAATCCCCCCCCCCCCCCCCCCCCCCCCCAAAGGCCCATTTTGAAAGGCATAAGAAACCCTGTAGTCCTGTTATTATTCTGGGCTTTGTTTTCTTCCAGGAAATCATAATGTCTGATTCAGCCTCTGATATCTTCTGTGGGGTGATGTTTATGCTGGTGTGGTGTCCACTGCTGGTATACCATATTATTCCCCACCTCGCATACTATTGGGTATATATACAAGTTTCAGACGCACAAAAAAAAAAAATCTCTGCACACTAAATATTACTTTAGTATGAAATTTTGGACAGCTCAGGATATGCTTTAGCACTTGTGTATATAAACCTCTCACAATGCACTGGGGTGGTCTGCATGATATAAAGGACGTATGTCAGAACAAATGAATTAACAGGCCAAGGCTTTCAGGCGACAGAGGAGAAATTTCAAACTAGGGAGAGGGATGGTTTGTTTCTTTCAGCTAGCAGAGTTGGCGCAGACATGGTTTGAATAATAACATGCCTGAAGAAGTTGTTTAAAAGAGAAAGACACAGTTGATGAGGGAGAAAACACTAATAAACACTCTAAAACAAAAGAAGTTAGCAACGAACTGAAAGCTAAAAAACAGAAAATCAGCACAGCTGTCTTTGATGTGTCAATTACTGAGCCAGTGCTGGTAAACAAGTGTGTTTGTGCATGTGTTGGTGGTCGTGGTGCATTTGTGTGAGTTAGGTTTGTTTCTCTACTCTGTGCACAAAGCAGATAAATAAGTCTAACATTGGTAATATTAGGACTAGGGAAAATTAAAGGGAAGTAGAGATGTGCAGGGAGGGAGGGTGAAATTTAAAGTGAGCCCCAGACAGATGGTTCCCATCCTACTGATATTCAAACCAGTCAACACGTCAAATTGATTCGATTTGAATCTGCAGTTGTAATAAACACCATTAGAGTCAGGCCTCATGGGAAATGATGGTTTTTACTCAATGGATTCACCACAAAATGAAAAATCCTGCTCTAAATCTTCCTCCCTCACTCCTCTCTTTCACACACACACACAACACACAAATTGTTCTTTCATCATCTCACACACAGTATTGTTATTCGCACACATTTATCATCTGCACTGTAAAGCACAGAGTACAGATGCATCTTACAGCAGAGCCACATGTTCTGTATGAATTCCAATACATCAAGAGAGAACAACAGTTACATACTTTCATTAGATTTTCATTTAATGAATTAAACAGTGCATATAAGAAAATAATAGTCCTCTTGGCTTTGGTTTCTTTGTTCTTATTCACAATAGTTGGCAAATGCATGTGTAGAAAATAGTGCAATATGTAATGCTTTTTGCTAAACAATGGTGTTTATGTGTGTAACCAAAAAAGCCCATTATTCCAAACACACACACATACCCCATTCATAAAATAAACCACCAGGACAGCAACTAAGACTCTGGTTATTGATGAAGTTATTTTTCTCATTATTCCTCTACTCTATGACATATCATATCATGCTGTCCAGTAAAAAAAAACACCCAAACCCCAAAATCACATAAACACAGCGCACTTTGTCCAAAATCCAAGGATATTCAGTTTACAGTGATGTAAACAGAGCAACAAAGTTTGCTGTTTGTGGAGCTGGAACCAGAAAGTGTTTGTCATTTTTGCTAGAAAAACTTCCAAACACCATTCCCTTAAAACTCATTCAGAAACTAACAATTTCATATCCGTTCACACGAGGCTCAGAGCTTTATCTGGGTTTGACTATTCATTTAATGTCAATGCAAAAGGACAGCAACCTCTTTGTGACTAGGAAAAATTGGTGGTTGCTTGGTGAAACTTTTTTCTTATTTGGCAACCATCTGCAAGCAGTTGTGAGACCAGGTTGTCCAAAGGTTGAGTGTACAACACCCTCAACCTCTGGTTTAGCACTTTCAATCACAAGTTGACTGCACGGGTCACCTGGTGGTAGGTGACCTGTCCTCAAACGATCGCTGTCAGATTGACTGGAATCAGTGACAGATTGGGGAAGGTTTGCAAACCTAATTTTGAAGTTAAACTGTCATTGTGCAGCAACTATGTAACTACTTGAGGAGCACTTTCTGAATTTGTGTTTGACTTTCTGAACTTTCTGAATTCTGAATGTAAAAACTTCATGGGAATTTTTGTATGTAGACTGCTACAGATTTGCGATTTTCACAGAGTTATCACATTTATAGTTGCAGTATTATCATAAACAGATTGCATGCAATTGCCAGCTTCACCACATTAAGTCAAAACCTGATAGCAGACTATCTTAGTGCGGTTTTATCTTGATGCACCAAAGGCACTCTGAAAATGGAAACCGACTGTGAGTGTTAACAGACCTTGGTCCCTGTTTTCAAAGCAACCATGTCAAAGGCAACATCATAATTTTGGTTGTGCTGTGGTCTACAACCACAGTTTTCTTGAGTGTGACAGTAGCATTAAACAGATCACATACGTAAACCTATGAGTAAGAGAGGGTAAAAGCAAATGTAAGTGTCATCCTGTCTTCTAACAGAAAGAGGGTATTTGAGTACCTTGCCGTTTTCACCTTATTAGGAAAAGGCAACACCGGTTACTGACAGCAGAGATAGAGGGAAGAACATTTAAACAAACAGTAGTAGGGCACTGAGCTGGGCATAAATCTTTCTCTGTCTTACACTCACCATCTCCCTCCCTGAGGGAAACAATCAATCTTGGAGAAAAGCCACATCTGCAGCAGCGGCTATTGGACATCTTTTGCATCCCAAACAGCAACACGTACACACAAGCTTAAGAATCAAGTCCTGCCTTTTCCAAAAATCGACCTCCTCTGATTCTCAGACTCTCTGCCTCTTTCCTTGTTCTCTTACTCTTCTACAGATGCAGAAGCTATTATCAGAAAGAAAGAGATCTGAGTCAGGAAACTGAAACATTCAGTGTAACTGTCACTATAACATGTTCTTTAGTCTCAACAAACAGTTCTTCAGTCTGAAATGTGAAACGCTGCTGGTACTCTGCTACCTCTCAAATATAAAGATTTAGATCTTGCAAAATGTATTTGCTGGTTTTAATTATATAGCGTTGAAATTAATCATTTAATTGATACACCACTAGCGGAAGATCATCCCAAAACTCGTAGCATCTTTTCAATTGTCAGCATTTACAGACTTTTCTGAATATCTGCTTTGAAGTTCATTGGGCAAATTAAATATATCATCTTGAGCCGTGAGAGAGTGGGTGAGGCACAGAGCTGGAGACTGACATAAGCATCGATCTGGTGTCGGCAGTGACACTGTGGAAGTCTGTTGCAGTGGAGAGAGCACTGAGTGAGAAGACAAAGCTGCTGATTTACCGGTCGATCTGCATTCCTACAATCGCCTATTGCCGCGAGCAGAGCTGTGTGGCTGAAAGAATGAGATCCTGCAGGTAAGCTGTGGAAATGAGCTTCTTTTAAAGAGTGTTTAGGCTCAGCCTTTCAGATGGGATGGGGAGCTCAGTCATTTGGGAGGTGCTCACAGTAAAACCACAGCTCCTTAGTGTGGAAAGGAGCCAATTCAGGTGGTTCAAGAACCTGTCTAGAATCTCTCTAAGATGTCTTTCAAGCACGATGCTTCAGACATATTCTAACAGTACAAGAACTCAAAGCAGAGCAGGACACAGTGGACTGTCTCTCCTGACTGGTTGGACACATCAGTACCACCCTGGAAGGAGGCGGTGGACGAGGAGAGGGAGGATGCAGCTCTGTTTAGACTGCCTGGACCTGGTTCAGTGGTACATGAGGATCGATGGAACATCTTTGCTCTCTTATATGACACCTTAAAGTGTCATGGTCACAGGACTTTCTGTGTATTTGAGTTTCAATTACCAGGTTTATATATGTGAGCTTGTTTTTATTGCTATATTTGAGTTTGAAGTTTGAGTTTTGTTTTGTTGCATTTCTGTTTTGGTTACTTTTTCCCTAGCAGAAAAATCTGTTTATGTTTAGTTCACTGACTCCTTTATTTTAGTTTTCCCTTTATTACTATTTTAGTGATGATTTTCAGGTTTGCAATTCCATGTTTAGGTTATTATTTAGATTTCTGTTAGCTGTAGCCTTTACTTCCCTCAGTGTTTCTCTCTTCTATCCTCCATCTCTCTCATTTCAGGATTAATGTCCTGTGTGCCCTATGTTCTGTAGTCTGACATCTTGTAAAGCCTTAATATTCATGTCTCTAATACTTTTAGTTTTACTTTGAAGGATACATGGTATGCATTTTAGTTACTTCATGTGTTATGAATATCCTGACTGTCTTCATTTATATAAACTAATGCTTTTTGTCTTTTTGTGTCATCAGTGAACATACCCGTTACTTTCCCATGAATGTTTTCTGTGTGCAGCCCTGCATTAGTCCTAGTCCCTCAGGATTCCGGATACTGTGTTTTTCCCCTCATTCCTTGGACTTTGTATCAACAATAAAGCTCACTTCAGCTCAGCTTCAGCTCCCTGCCCCCTGCATCCTGCATTTAGGTCTTCACTTCAACACAGTAATCCATCACTGTGTAACATAAGGACTAACCAGTAATAATAACACAAATTAAATTCTATTTTAATAATTATTTCTAGCTTTTCTAACTGCCTAGAGGAAATATTATTAGCTTTAGAGATGTTATTCATATGCAAAGGAACAGCAGGTACTGTGACTACACGGCTATGCATACACACTGTCTATCAGTAACCATGGTGATGATTGTATCACTCTGAGAGATGGTGAGGGACTCCCACAATTTACCTGCTTATTTATGTCCTTACTGATAATAATGAGACCCATTTACAGCTGTGAGTGAGTGCGGGTTGATATGAGTTGACATTGTGGTCGAGTGTGTGTGAGGAGGACCCAGTTTGGGGGAGATGAAACACTGAGAGATGTTACAGTGTCTACAGGGCTACTTTCTATCTGAAGCAAATGAATTGTATTTCAGAAAATGAATTGAAAGGAGCTCTTAATGGGGATTAGAGGCCTGGTAGGATTCAGATATTGGCATACCCACTGTGGAGAATTACACAATTACCAAAGCATAGATTTTGCCCCGAGGCGTTTTCTTCCAAATTAAAGTTGGTTACTTTTGTTTAATATCTTTTAGGGAATTGTCTCTGTGTCTGTGGCAAAAGGGTGCAGAAAATCTCAATCTGCATCCATTTATTTGTTTGACCATTTATTTCTCTTACTGTCGAAACATTTCTGTTGATTCGTTTTGGATCATGAAACCTGGAGAAATTATAAATGTGAGAAAGAAACAGAAGCGTAGACAGATGAGTGTGGAAGAAGGGTGTGGTTAGTGATGTGGAAAATAGAAAATAAGATCAAAGATGTCACAGTCTGTGTGTGTGCACAAATTCTAGATTCCATATTTTAGGAGCCTACCAGTAAGGTAATGAATAGCGCTCGCAAAGACACACATATTCAGAGATAAGTAATTACGCCACTGAAGTAAAGTTAATTTGCATCTATTTCCAAGTGACTATTCTTTTAGTCAGATCACACATGCAATTCACAAATCCATTCAACTCTTTTAAGATATAAAACCATTTTTTCAGTCAATGGCTTAACTTCCAGGTGAATCTGGTTCTATAACTAAACCTCAAAATATTAAAAACCTTTCAAAGGTAAAACCCAAGAATGGCATCACTAGTCCAGCACATGCAACCTTTTGAGATATAAAGACTAACCTGTACAACTACTTTAAATTACAGTCAGCTGCAGGACTCCACTGTGAATTTCTGTGCAACATTAAGTATTCAGGCAGGAGGGGCAGATCAAAATGATTCCAGTGACATTTTGGAAACGTATACGGATAGCACATCTCTAAGTGGATGGGTGGGGGAGGCTGGGATGGTGGAGAGTGGGAGGTCCTGTCATTTCACATCGAGGCATTGCATTGGTTTGCTTTCTCCTGTCATGTTGCCTCAAAAAACTTGTGACTGGGTGGTTTATGTCTCTAATGTCATTGGAATCGGTTCAATTACTGTCACTCTGGGGACTACTACAAAGGCCATCAGACCCAATCAAAGGCCGTATCTGAGTGCCTTCTGTGCATTTGTGTGTATGCGTGCGTGTGTGTGTGTGTGTACGGACTATCGATGCTTTGATAAAGTATTTATGACCTAATCATGGTTCTTTCATCTCTCAATAGACAGGCAGACAAACTCGGTGGAAATATGACGGGGGAGAAACAGCGCTACACATCTTTTTCCTCATTGTGACACTGTTGCATGCACATAGAGAAACAGTCAAATGTCTGGGCACCTCCGCTCGTTTAGTGGTTTTACCACACTGAAAATTGAAATTATGAAATAATAAACTTTAACTTTTTTTAAATGAAGTTAAAAAATTCTTTAAAGTAGCCAGCGTTTGCACAAACTCATTGTATTGCCTAACCAATCCAAATTTTCTGAACCAAAGCAGTTCGGTTTTTCAACTAATAACCTTCAGAAGTGACTTCTTTGCAGCAATTTAGCCATGAAAGCCTGATTAGTTGATGCTGAGAAGCGTCTGCTACTTGAACTCTGGGATGCATTGATGTGAGCTCTAATCTGAGGTGTCATTAATTGGGGATCTCTGGTGACTCTAATGAGCTTATCCTCTGCAGAAAAGGAAAGTCTTGGATCTTCCTTTTGTGAAATGATTCTCATCCACTTGAATAGTTTTTTCAGACCAGATTCTGTCAGGCAAGAATTTTTAACAGCTCTTAAACAGGACTGACTTCCATCTCCTCAAGTATACACAAGTATCCCCTAAAGTGCTTTTT
Organism: Aulonocara sp. 'chitande type north' Nkhata Bay; assembly: GCF_057382095.1. Taxonomy (NCBI): domain Eukaryota; kingdom Metazoa; phylum Chordata; class Actinopteri; order Cichliformes; family Cichlidae; genus Aulonocara; species Aulonocara sp. 'chitande type north' Nkhata Bay. Next base: position 15,100,743 of record NC_141344.1, read on the forward strand.
ATAAAAATCAATAAAATTTCATCTTAGGCAGGCTTTTGCATTGTGTTGTTTTTTAGATTTTTTTTTTTTTATTGTTCAGATAAAATCAATTCAGATTTTATCAAAAATACACAGGACTGCAGTACAGTGTAGCTGGTGTTAGTGTGAGGTTACCTCAGAAGTAGTCAACTGTGTGCACCAGCAGCTACAACTACAGAGTACACTGTATGCCAAAAGTCTGTCAGCTGTGTTCTGACACTGCAGGCAGAAATCACCATGGAGGAGCAACATTATGTTATAGCTTAAAGTCCGAGTTTGAGCCACAGTACTAGTTGATGTCCGGCTCCAGTGGTGACTGCAAAACTGACAGTGCAGTTTAATCAGTTATGATCAGAGTGCACAGCGTTACATCTGGAGCTCCATGCGTGTATTCAGCTTCATTAGCTTTATTTTAGGTTACATGCAGTGATTATTTCTGCCTGACTGCTGTCACTAAATCTGACTGCTTAACTTGTTCTGTGTTCAAACAAAGTTAGACAGTTTTGCTGGATTTGCGTGTTGAAAAATAAGTGATAGTTTCTCTCCCTTGGTTTTCTTTCTTCTTTATTTTGTAGTTGCACTAACAAAGGTATACTGTGTATAATGTCTCTAACCTGGTGTGGCTGTTGGTGCCAGACATGCTGGTCTGAGTATACATCTAAAACATCCCGTGAGCGGCAGTTCTCTGAGTGAAAACGCATTGTTTATGTCAGACGACAGAGCAGAACGGCCAAACTCCTTCAAGCTGATAGGAAGACAGCAGTAAATCAAATAACCACTTAATACTACCAAGTTATGCAAGAGCTTCTCTGAGCCAGCAAAATGTCAAAACTCAAGGGAGGTGGGCTACAGCAGCAGAGGATCAACTAAGAACATGAAACTAACACTAGAATTCACACAGGCTCATCAAAACTGAACAATAGAAGATTTTAGTGTGGGGGATACTTTCCTGGCACACTTTGTGCCCCTTAGTACCTGTCATTTTCCTGAGCACAACCATCCCTTTATGACCACAGTGTACCCATCTTGATCATCTTCTGGATGTTTCCAGGAACATAACACACCATGTCTTAAGGCTCACATTATCTCAAACTGGTTTCTTGTACATGACAATGAGTTCCCTGAACTCAAATAGCCTCCACATTCACAGATCTCAATCCAGTTGAGCACCGTTGGGATGTACTGGAGCTGGAAATTCACATCATGGATGTGCTGCTAACAAATCTGCAATAACTGTGCGATGCTATCGTTTCAATGAGCCAAAATCTCGGAGGAATGTTTCTAGCACCTTGTTGTATCTGTGCCACAGAGAATTACAGCAGTTCGGAAAGAAAAAAGTGGGCCAACCTGCTATTAGGAAGGTCTAGCTAATATAAGAGAGCAGGGCAGGTTAATGTTTAGATAGTATGTGGGTGTCCGGCTATATTTCATGGTCTTCTTTGCAAAGAAAAGGAAAAAAACAAATGTAAAATATAATAATATATAGTGATGATATGATAACAGCCATGATACTCATTTTTAAATTCACACTTTTGCATATTTTTCTCAATTTTTTATTCTTTTATTTGTATGCATGAGGAGCACATGTCCCAACAATGTGACTGTCTAAAGTGATTTCTGGGTTGAAACAAACTATGTGCTCATTTGCAAGCCAGTATAATACTAGTCTTATTTAAGAGAGTTACTAACCCTTTACCGCAACCACTACTTGCTAAGCTTTATACCAAGTCTTCGCCCTAGAGATTAATGACAGATTTACATGAGGGATTTGTTTTGTTCTCTAAGAGGAAGACGAGTTACCACAATGTTCCAGACTTACGCCACCACAACATGAGTAATGCAAGTGCACACATAAACACACACCCCAGGAGTCCATCTCTGTTTAAACAAGCATAAAACAGCCAACTGCAGATGGAGAATGAGAGAAAGGAAAGAGAGGAGCGGAAGCTATAACAGATGAAGACAGATTAAAGTGGCAGCTTGAAAGTTTGAGGGTAGGAGAAACAATTCGAAAATCGAGAGTGAGGGAGAGAGATCAAGGATCAATGTAATGAATCCTCTCAAGTCTCCCTGATAAGATGTGGAGTTGAATGCAATTAAAAGTGGAGGAAGAAAATATTCAAAACAAGTCTGTGCATCTTCTAAGTGTGCCAGAGTCATACTTAGTAATCTCTTTAAACAATTTCTTTATTGGAGGAGATATAAGTGCCACAGGCCTGTGATCATTACATGAATTTGGAGTGTAAAAAAGAAAACAAACTATACCGTCTAGTAGAGATGGACCGATCCGATATTACGTATCGGTATCGGTCCGATACTGACCTAAATTACTGGATCGGATATCGGAGAAAAATAAAAAATGTAATCCGATCCATTAAATATCACGAAAGCACCTCACAAAACTTGCAACACGCCGTAACTCACCTCAGAACGTTAGCACGTCGGAGCAGTATGCATCACGTGATAGAGCGGCTGTGGCATGCGGGACCTGTCGGTGGTCTGGATAGCATTTGGAGCTTCGCTAGCAACCCGGCATTTCATCTCCGACAAAGTTATCCCAAGAGAAGTAAAGCAAGTGTGTAAGTCCATCTCTGAATGTTTGTAAAGCATTCCTGCGTTAAGCTTAACAAGCGACTGCCTCTTCTTGCTGCTACTTCAATCATGAAACTGCTTAACGATCAGCTGATCGGCTTTTCTGTCGTGTGTCCGTCTCTCTTGTTTGTTTTTGGCCCACTTTGCACCAGAAAGAGGAAACCAGCGGCTGAACAACAGCAGCACGTTTAAGCTTGATCAGCTATTGTTAGAATGTATTTAATATTACTTTCTACTCCAGGATCTTTTTCTACGTAGCTGACGCTGGTAACTGTGCAGGGGCGGATCTAGCAAAGTTTAGCCAGGGGGGCCGATAGGGCATTAACAGGGAAAAGGGGGCACAAAGACATACTTTTCTTTCTTATTCTCATTTAAAATGTCTAGCTTTTAATAAATAATTATCTGACACCCAAAGTTTTAATTTGATGTAAAATGAATAGAAGTCAATTACTGTATATAGTAACTATTAAGTCTAATATATATACCCTAGTAAGCTATAGTACTTTTTCCTTTGGGAAGGTACCATCTGTGCAGTCTGCAATTTTGTTGAAGAAAGATGTTGAATCTATTTAATATTTCTTGAAAAATAATTGATTTCTGTGCATTTTTTTTCACACTGCATCAAATTAAGGTTGATTACGTCGATTAAGCATCATGAGGTGGAGCGTGAGGGGTGGTTCCCTATTTTTTATTTATTTATTTTTGTTGTTGCTGGGAGTTGGAACCCTATTAGTTAGGTTGCTTAATATTTATGCTAAGTACTCTTTAAAATACCAGAATAGGGAGGATGGTGTAGGTTTAAGTTTATTAGATTGATCAGTATTGCTGAACTATGAAATATTTTTTTTGCATACAGGTATAACAGAATAGCTTTAGTGTAGTTGTTGTTTTAAACTTGAGTATGAACTTATACAAAATGCAGCAAGATATTTAAAAAACAGTTTTGTTGATTAAAAAACACTATATCGGATTCATATCGGTATCGGCAGATATCCAAATTTATGATATCGGTATCGGTATCGGACATAAAAAAGTGGTATCGTGCCATCTCTACCGTCTAGTTGTGCAGCACAGTTCATAAGCATTCAGGCTTTCCTGTCCTTGATCCCCCTGGAAAAGAATTCACATGGTAACCTGCAAACATCTTTTCCGAGAGCTACATTTTGAAAAACCGACTGCTTTCTACTAAAATGATGATGTTAAAATGAATATTAAAGATGTTCTTAGACTTCATCCTCATCAATGATTATATCTTTATAACTGTATTTACCAAGCTTGAGTTCTTCTTCAACCTTCTTCTGTGCCTCCCTGTATTTATCCACATGCCCTTGGTTCAAACTTACATTTCACTGAATAATTGAGGCTTTAACAGATTAGAAGATCCATGATTTATTATTTGGATAAATGATAAATCTTCACAAGATATAATGTATGCAGACAGTTCTCTGTTATTCCAGGCCAACACAGGCACTTTCAAACAAGTTCGTTTAGGGGCGATTTGCAGGACGTGCAGAGTGGAGCTTTATGATAGGATTTTAATTCCCCTTTACAAATCAGTAGCAAAGATTCAGACAGATTGAGAGTTGTGTTGGACAAGAAATGTACTGTTAAAGTTACTTAAGATTTTAATGGTTTGATGCAATTAAAATCATGCAAAAAAAAAAAAAAGTTGAATAATTGGTGTCAACCCTGGCTTTCAGCTGAATATATACAAAAGGGTCGCAGGGATACAAACATGAGTTCAATTTCAGCTGTGCATAGTCTCCCTGATAATCAGTGTTGCACCAGTTTTTATTGCCATAGAGACACAAGCCTCCACTGAGTGATTTACTAGTTTCTGAAGAGTCTCTGACCAAGAGAAAGCGTTTCCCAAAGCCATCAACTTCCAACTCGGAATCAGTCTTGTTCCGAAGTAAAGTTTTTGTTAAAGCAAGGACACAGGGGCTGTTACACTGGATTAGAAACTTGCCACTTGCCCAGAGCTCATCAACTTGCAGAGTAACTGAACACCGGTGAGCATAACTGTGGAAGAGGCATCCAACAGCGGCCCTGTTTCACAAACCTCTCCCACACACCGACACATCTCCTGCACACCAAATATCTTGGATGCCCGGCAGCAATTCCCCACAGAAGCGACTGGCTGAGATGCAGAGGAATCCATGATTCCCACACCGGTGATGAGCAAAAGCAGAAGGAACTCACAAATATAATGGTGCTTGAAATTGTCATGTAAACGGGGCATAAAAACATAAAAATTAGGATAAAACTCCAACTGAGGTGAGTCACTGTTGATACTTGATACTGTCACCAACAGATCTCATAAGAAATACATTAATAGAGAGAATAAAAACAAGTCAAGAGACGTGTGAAACAAGAAGGAGGGAGGAGAAGAAATTTGCCTAAACATGTTAGTCAACTCATTAGTAAAGTTGCTGAGTGTGACCAAAAACAGGCGGGCTGAGCTAGAGTGGTGCACTCTGGGAAAACATTTACTGAACGCTGCAGTGGAAGGAAAAGCACTCTAAGCAACAGCTTTGGAAAGTGCACTGTACTGTACAGACACACACAGACACATGCACATCTGTGTGTGTGCACATAATCGCAATGAAATACACAGTATTCATGTGGTGTGTGCACACAAAATTTCTCATCCGCACACACGCACACAGACACCATTAGCTTCAATCTGTGTGCAATCGAACACGAGATTGCCTCCTGCTCTATAATGACTTATTTCCATTACGATACCCAATCATATCTGAAATAAAATAGTAGAGAAAGTCTGCATGTGTTTTTGTCAAGTTGGCACATTTTCAGCCGATGAGCTACTAAGCTGAAACAACCATTTCCACACCCACCCACACATTCAGATCACAAGTGTACATTTAAATGGAAGCACATTTATGGAGCATACCATTTATAACTCACACATGCAAACACACTAGCTTGTTTCTGGTTGTGTTACTTTGTATTTTATGGCAAAATACTAGAGCTAGTGAGTTGGTAAAAGTATCGTGCGCTTGTGTGTGCATGTGTTATAATTATATGTGCTTCTTTTTCTCCATAGGGTATTCTCCTCTTCTACATGCGCCAGGCATGGGCTCCTCCAATTCAAGGTCCTACACCGATTACATATCTCCAAGGAAAAGTTAGCCAAGTTCTATCCGGGAGCTGACCCCCTGTGTAACAGATGTAAAGCAGAAACAGGGTCACTCCTTCGGACTTTTTTTTGGGATGCCCCAATCCTCATAACTACTGGGTGTCTATATTCAACACCTTTTCAGAGATATATAACGTTAAATATGATCCTTCTGCTCTAATGGCTATCTTTGCGGTGATACCTTAAACCGTCATTCTGCCAAAATACTATTCGAATTCTATTCCTTTGCTTCACTCGTTGCAAGGTGCCTGGAAGCAGGAAGCTCCTCCCACACATGAACAGTGGCTTGCAGAGCTCATGAGGTTTTTGCATTTGAAAAAGATGAGATATACACTGACAGGTTCAATCAATAATTTCTTAAGGCATGGCAGCCATTACTAATGTACATGGAAACATTTAAAATGACCACCTTATCATGACCGGATACCAAATCTCTATATCACTAGCGTAGTTAGCTGTACACTGAATCTCCCTTATACATTTTATTTTTATATTTGTGTTTGTTGTTGGTGTTTTTTTTGTTTGTTTGTTTGTTTTTCTTCTCTCTTTCCATTATCTTTTGGGGTATTGTAAATATTGAACAGCAAATTACTGTATGTTCAAGGTTTTGCTATTAACATGCTGCTGTGACTGAAAATATAATTATTTAAAAAAAATTATATGTGCTTCAAGAGCAGTCAAAGCAACACTAAATCTTCTCTGACAGAGAAGATTATGATTGTTTTCACACACTTTCCTCTAACATTTTATAAATTACATCCCTGACTCAGCTGCCTGGTGACGGTAAACTGTCACCTTATTAAAAACCTAAAATGATTTAGGCGGCCCAGTGTGTTCTGGTGGTAGAGACGAACCAAATTAGAGGAGAGACCAAAACGTTATTTAGGCTGCTGCCAAAGCTCTCTAATCTTACCTTCTATCATTAGCTATGTAATATAAGACAAACTAAATAAGGAGTCAATTGTGTCAGGAAAGCCGTTGGGCACCAGTACAACACCAGAAAATATAATAAAAAATCTCTCCAAGGTGAAACATTTCCTTCTTTTTTTTTTAAACTGGTAAAGGTTACATGACACTGATTTTTAAACGATTACATGCTGCACATGCCGATTCAGTCGTCTTTATCCCAAAATCATAGCTTAGTGTGGCCTACAGCTGCAAAACGTACGGTATTACTGTTGCTTTCGACGTGACCTGTGAGGTCATTCCAGTTTCTGTTTCTTTCTGCTCCATCTCTTGCTACTCCCTTTATAAAAGTACTGGGGGGTTTTTTTTTGGCAGAGCAGTGATGAAAGAAAAGTAAGAAAAAAGGAAGCAAGATATTAATCATGTAAACAAGGAACTAAGAAAACTAAAAAAGAAAAAAAAGTTTAGCCTGGCAGACAGTCTGCTGGCTGGTTCTAGAGGTGGGTAATGATAAAAAGAGCAGGTTATTGTTTTCAGAGCAGTGTTCTTTGTAGAAAAATCAGTTTTTACTGCTTGACTGCTCTGCCGTGGACTGAATCAAAGGGTGGTTCACGAGGGAATAGCAATTCCTCCTCCACTCTGAAGGCAGCAGTTAGTCAGCTCTGAATGGCTTTTCCTCCGTACATTTACCGCACCCATAACTTTTATCTAAAACACCTTTTTTATTCTCAGCCCTCGGGGAACGCAAAGGCATTCACAAGCTAAGATTTGAATCTTTAGTGTGAAGCTTATTACATTTAAATCAATTAAAATGATTTTGCAAAAAGCGTCTGAATATTCCTGAATAGGTCTGGCCGTATAATGCTGCCTGTTACCTTAGCTACGCATCTCACATGTTGAGAAGCAGTGACTTGGTGTTTACTGTTTGTTTACAGCAATAAACACAATAAAAGTACGTGCAAGTATTTGAAATGTGTATCCTAAGGGTACTGGTGTGTGAAAGCAAGCATTTCATTTTGAAAGCAAAGATCACTTTTCTTATACTATCAAAGTACTGAATAATAACAGGACTGAAGGAAATTAAAATTACTTCAGGTTGGGAATTTGATCGTTTTGTGATAGTTCCTGACTTTTCTGTGTTTTTGCCTCCTTCTGTCTATTCTCTTTGCTAAACGTCAGCACTAATGCCTAGAGACACGTCAGCAACCTCCTGAAGACCTCCAGTTTCAAGGGAAAAATGTGTATTTGCTGATCAGTTGCCGAGTGGATACTGGAGGTTGCCAGGTGAAATCGGTTAAAAAGAGGGTGCTGAACCAAAAACCTCTTTGTGATTGCTTTGTTCACCAGCAGACTGCCGCATTTCCATTTGCCGTTTACTCTCAGAGTTGTGCAAACCGGACACAGACAACTTTCTACTTCAAAGTAAAAGTTGAGAAATTGCTGCAACAACCTAATTCCACAAGGTGCAAGTTTTATTTGAAAGAGATGCAAACAGTTTTCAGTTTGCATTTTTCTTTCTTTCAGGTTTTATTACAGCTCAGTCGAGTGAGTACAAATCATTCAGCATCTTTCAAGCAACCTGCTAGCAACTAAAGCAATCGCAAGGAGGTTTTGGTGCAGCACCCTTTATGCAACCAAATTCATGTAACAACTAACTTGGATTTGCTAGATGACAGATGTGCACCAGGGGTCTTTGACTGGTGTACAGGTCTGCATGAATGGGGCTTAATCAATTGATTACAAAGCAACTCCCAGCAACCTCCAACCACTTGCAACCATACTAATTTACCAATACTAAACCAATACAAATGTTTCCTCTCACAATCAGCTGCCAGATGGCTGCAGGCATGTTTTTAAGCCTGTGTGACTCAAGCCTTTTGAGTCTCAGTTCCCGTCTGGTAGTTATCACCTGTGTTGACTGCTTTCACCTTCATCATACATCTCATTTGTATCTCAATCATGATTGGTCAAATTTTCTTGCCCTTTGTCAAGACATCTGTTTTTGCTCCAGCTTTTTTCTCCTTGTTATTCCCTTGCTTCTAATGTCATTTTGGACTTTTGATTTGCTCCTCTTTTGGACATTTTTTATTTTGGGCTTTGTTTGTGGCCAATGGGTTACACTGCTGTTGACTGCTTGGGTTACAAGCAGTCAACAGCAGTGATCACAAAACGGTGTATAACTGAAGACAGTAGTGAGATCTTTAACCAGGTCTTCCCATTAACACCTGACCTGTCCAAAGGTTCAGTCAATGAGCTCGTCAATAGCTTTAATGCAAAACTGTTAAATGTAATGGATACTATTGCCCCCATTAAGGTGAAGGTTATCTCTGGAAGGAAAAAGTCTCCATGGAGAAACTCCACACTAGTGAAAAATGAAAAAAGAGAGTGTAGGAAAGCTGAGCGCAGATGGAGAAAAACAAACCTCCAGGTTCACTATGACATCTATAAAGAGAAACTTCACAATTATAATTTACAACTGAGGAGTGCAAGAAGGTCCTACTTCTCTGACATCATCACTAAAAACAGCCATAATGCTCGGGTCTTATTTTCTACAGTTGACAGGCTAACAAACCCTCCTGTGCCAGTAGCAGCTGGAACTTCATGGCATGGATGCAACAAGGTTTGGGAAATATTCCTCAGGGATTTTGGACCATATTTGAATGACAGCACTGCACAATTCTCAGCCACACATACATGACGAGAAAATCCCATTTCACCACATCCCAAAGGTGCTCTATTGTACTGAGATACAGTATGGTCACTGTGAATGCCATTTGAGTACACTGAACTCATTGTTGTGTTTAAGAAACCAGTCTGAAATGATTTGACCTTTGTGACATGGTATTTTATCCCATTGGAAGAAGGATGTACATTAAGTCACTAGGAACGCAACCATCATAGGACATGCAAATGTTATTTGTTAACTCATATTGCTGCTCAGATTAATAGAAAGCCATAAATTTCCCTCATGCCACAGGGAAATGTCCCCGTCCTCCCGTGGGCCACTCTGGCACTGGGTTCTGCACAGCAGAACAGGCAAATCCACCAAACTGCACTTATAGGTTAGCAGGGCTCGCAAAATCGCTAGCCCGACGTCCCGGGGCTGGCGATTTTTCCAGTCGGGCTACCAAAATCTATCGCCCTGCCCGTCGGGCTATTGTAGGAAGGAAAAATATATGTCAATGCTTTTGCATTCTTTCGGAAATGTAGCTGGGTAATTATGTCATTGGCATCGGTGAGCCACTGTCAATATGTGACATATTGAAGTCGCGTTTGAATTTGCACTTGTTTTTTGATTTCACTTTGCAATCGCGCGAACTGTGTATAGAGAGCGACAGCACTGATTGGTGAGTGATGATAATTTGCGCACCAATTCCTCTGACATCGTCTTATTAATCGTTAGCTTACTATGCAAACATGACAAGTGAAATCTCCCGCAGCAAGCTTAAACATATGAGAGGTTGATCGCGCAGAGAATCACTGACCGTTATGTGAGTGTGTGTAAAAGCAGCAGGATCTATATTTTAGTTCTGCTGAGCCAAATAAGACAGGTCAGGGTGAAGAAGTGACAGCCAAAGAAAAGCTTACCACAAAACGGAGAAGTTATGACAAATCAGACTATAAGGCAAAAAGAAAGTGCAGCTTTATGGTTTCATGGACAAAAGAATTTCTGTGGCTGCAATATAAAAAAAAACGCGCACAAGATATGAAGTTGCAACGCGTGTTTGCATACATAAGATTTTCTGGAGGAGGACAGACATTTGTTTAGAACTCTTAAAGATGTCGAAGAAGCTCCTTTAAGCAATTACTTTGGTGTTCCTCCACCTCCAAACAAATGTCAGAAGGAGTCCGAACCACAAAAGAAGCGCGTATTCTCGGAAAAGTGTTTGCAGGAGGTGAGCTGGCTTCAAACAAATGATGAACGCACAGAGATGTGGTGCGGAATGTGCCGTGAAAATTCCACTCTAGCGGACAAAAACAGTGCTTTTTATATGGATGCAAATGCGCGTTGCAACTTCTTATCTGGTGCGCGTCTTTTATTTTGACAGCGAATGCGCACATGCGGACCACTTATGTGCACCCGTGTAAATAACATAATGTTCTGCCGGGTGTGTTGTTGGTTTTCTCTCGATTTCTGAGTCGACAAGCGCCTTTGTTACTGGGACCAGTCATTTTAAGAAAGGCCCCCATTAGAACCCATGAGAAATGCATTATTGCTCAGTCTGCAATATCTTTCCCAGAACAAACACCAATTGCAAATAACATACTAAAAATAAACCTGAAAAATCTGTTTAGAACAGCGTACTATGTTGCAAAGAGTGAACTACCACTGGCACAATTTAGCAGTCTTTGCAAACTTCAAAAAGCAAATGGCCTAGATCTTGGTTCCACTTGTCTCTTATCCGTGACTTCAGCGGAAATTTCAAATTCAGGATCTGACACAGACTGATTCATGTCCTACACCGTTCTTACAAGTTCATAGAAATTTATGTTCAATTAGAACCAAGTATTTGAGTTGATGATTGTAATTTTTATACAATGTTGTAATTTGTTTTTCAACAATTTTTTGATTAATGTTTTGTTTCCTTTACAATATTATACTTTAATGTATAATACTGTAAAGGAAACAAAACAGGAAACAAAACGTCAATCAAAAAATTGCTCTCTTTTTTATTCGGGCTACTTAGATTTATTTTGGGCTACCAAAAACTGAAGAGTCCCTGCCCGAAGGGCTACCAGGGATTTTGAAATTTTGAGAGCCCTGGTTAGTGTCAGTGTCACGTTTGTAACCACTGAATATGTGCCCTTGGGGAAGGCCCGAGGCATGAAAGTTTTGAGTTTGGACATTTTGGGGGACAAATAAGTAACAGGTTTTTAGCAATGTAGTGGAAGCTGAGAGGCAGGTAACTGGACACGCAGCCATTCCAATAATCATATCCAGAGTCACCACAGCTGAAATGCCAGTTTATTTTTAACCTGTAAAGCAACATGACTTTCTAAGCCTTTTCGAACAACTTCCCATTTTTCAGCTATAGTATGTAACTGTATGCACTTTGCTTTAATTTGTTTTGATGAAAGCTGTTTGTAAAAAGACGACATGACACAGTAAAACTCTGCTTTACATTAATGCGACAGCTGTTAAACTTTTCCTAGCGTGACCGTTACCATGGCTGCACAAATAGACGGTTACAAAAGCAATTTTTAAAGTGTCATTTGGGAAATTTATGGCGCGTTGTCATGTAAGAAGCAAATAATAATTCTGTGGTAAATAATAAAGGTTAGTACGAATATTCAAATTCAGGAGAGGCCCTCAGTCTAATGATCCACATAAATAACAGCTTTTCTACTTCTGGATTTCACATGCTCTCTCTCTCACACACAAACACCCACACACGTGTTCCCTGAGGTTGTAAAAGTTCAATTATCTCCCACTCCAGGACGGCCATCAGGTTATAGGCCAAATGCTTCCTCCAATTATCCGTGCGCATACCTCTCTGAGTTGTTTTGTGTGTGCTTGAGCGTTCAGGCGTGATTAAATGCTTACACATAACAATCACTGCAACAAAAGCAGCTCGTCCATTTATACACCGCATGTGCGTTTCTTCACATTTGAGGACAATCGAATGTAATGATAATGGTGATTTTATGGCACAGATAGTATTTAATCAATAGTTACCTACCGACGCAACGCGGTTTCAGCTGTGCGTGTGCATTATCACACGAGCACGTGTGTAGTTTTTTTGGATGCCACACAATGGTTCAGAGGATAAATAAACAGTATCTGTGGGGTTTTTTTTACTTGTAGCATCATAATGACAAATAATAACATGTTGAATGGAATAATTGCACAAGCTCTTTTCTTCCCTTTAACCGATTACTTTTTCATGTCTTTCATGTTACCCGTGTTAAACAGGTGCCTTAGTATTTACAACCAGCCTTCATAATCTTTTTCTTTCCAGCAGAATTCAATGCAGACTTGTTTATGGGACTCTATCCAACCTAAAGTCTGTCTGCCACTTTTCATCTTACATGAAAACCTGCCATATTTTTATTTATTTTTTGCAAAGCATGCGGTGCAAAGCAAAGAAGTGACTTCATATTAGAAACAGAATATAGTGCAGCACAGAGAGCTTTACTGTAGACACATAAGGGATTGGAGATTTATCCCGCACAGTTAAGTGTGCCTCCTCCTCGTGTAAATGTGATTTAGAGCAGCGGTCCCCAACCCCCGGGCCACGGACCACGGACCAGTACCGGTCCGTGAGTCGTTTGGTACCGGGCCGCGAGAGTTGAGGTCCGGGTGTGAAATGTATGGTTTTCAGGGTTTTTAGCGTTAGTTTGTTATCGTTTTTGTCGTTTACTCTGTTTTTCTGGGTCGTTTCACGTGTGTTATGAATAAATCTTCTTTTTTTCTGTAGCGGTACTAGTTTTATTTTTGTTGTATTTATCTGCAACACCTTAAAGGCCGGTCTGTGAAAATATTGTCGGGCACAAACCAGCCCGTGGTGCAAAAACCGCTGATTTAGAGGATAGTTTTAACAGTCAGTGAGGCAGAAAGTTCACTACTACCACAAGCTGCTTGGTAACACAGATAATCGACTGAAACACTGACTTTCCAAACACAGATTTTCAGATGTATTTTCAGATTTTTGTTTCTACTCAAGTGATGTGGGTTAAGATCTGTTCAGTATTTAAATGGTAATATCTTTCATTATTGTAACTTAAGTGATTAACTTAACCTTTATTTTGATTTCAGTGAGCCAAGAGCACGAATCTGTGACCTTTAAATAAATCAAATAAAATAATAGCACGTTTTTGTTAATGGGAACAGGCAAATCAGGCAGTGAGGAAAGTAAGAATAGATGCTTGATGAAAAGAATTAAATGAAACTCTTTTTGTTATTCTCACTCAATTGGTTAGGTACCCAGTTTAACAGCAAGCAAATGCTCCATGTCAGAATATTTTCTCAGAATAAATAAGGATTTTATGTTCATGGATTCATGTTCATGGAGTTCATGGATTTTAGTTATTTATTTATTTGACTATTTTGCCAAAAATAGCATGCTAACCTTGGCAAAGACTTGTCTGACGACCCTCCTGAGGCAACTCTTCATTTATCCAGGCTTTTGTCACCTGCCCAAACCCCCCAGATTTGTCTGAAAATGTGTTATTTGGTTACTGGATATATTGGACAAAGAATTTTGAATATGGAGCTGCCAGGCAGGAGGAAAAGGGGATCCAGAGGGTTGCTGTGACAGAAGATGATGCTAGGGAGAGGGTTAGATGGAGGCAGATGATCTGCTGTGGCGAGGTTGCCTTGGATTCTAAAAGCACATTTTAAATAACTCTTTAAGACCGGTAATGCAAAGACCAAATTTATATGTAATGTTTCAGAGGTGAAGCAGATAATGGCAACTTCAGAGAAGATTTAGCAATAAAAGAACAAATGTTAAAAAAAAAGAGAATTCTTTCCAGACTGATTAAACTTCATAATCAAAGGAAAAACTGTACCAGTTATTCTGATTGCTATCTGGCTGTGCTCTTCATGAACATGCCCTCAGTTTTGCCCATATGTGTGTGGAGATACAAGTTTCTGCTTCTCAACCGGTCATCTGCTGAGTTTATTTTTATTTGAAATGCTTCAAGGTTAGAGGTTTTAAGAAAAAAAAATAACAGGGACTACTTCACTGAATAGATGAAAGGATACATGTTCAGAGAAATAACCAAGCACGTACCAAAGACACAGGACAGCTGTCGAGGAAGATGGATGCAGGACGTATTCATTATTTTTGTGCATGTTTCACTGTTTCCATTAAATGCGTCAGTGCTTATAAACACAGTAAAATCACATCCTGTATAGAGTTGACTGAAAATTTCAATAAGAATGAAAAAAAAAACCCAAACGTCCACACGTAGGTGCATCCACCACTGGAGCGCATGTTTGTGACTGTGGCTCCAATCCATGCACCTTAAGTGTCCATGCGCCCTGAACACGAAAGAGTGTGAAGTCCCATTTCAACATTTGTGTGTCCATGTGTATGTGTGCCTGCCTGGCTGTGACATGTATAGGGGTGTAATGTAATCTGCTTTTGATTTAAAACCCTGTTTGTTTCCTATAGTGATAAAGTAGTGCCTTGGGCCATGTGTGTATGTATAAACAATATGTGTGCACACACTATAGTGATAAAGCAGTGCCTAGGCCAATGGAAATTACGCTCATCCATCTCCTACAGTGCACAGGCACGTGCACACACCACACACACACACACACACGTTGGAAAAGACAGAACAAGAAGATGAGGCGCTGCTAAAATAACGACAGCCACTGAGGCCCAGTGGAGTAAATGCCTCCACAACACTGTGAAGTTAAAAATATTACCAGAAAAACTAATAAAACTCGATGAAAAAAACATTTAAAACGTCATGCTCAGATCTTAAACTAAGGGAGAAAACTCCTGTAAATGTCAATGCGAGTGCTAATTAAGATGGAAAACAGCACATAAACAACTAATTATGCAAGTTCAAGGTTTAAGCATACTCATGTTGGTGAATAGTTTCTTTCTCATGTTTAACGTCACTACTTCTAATACCTAGTTCCAGGGCTAAACCGATTTAGTAGCTCATGTTACGGGGATGTTATTGCCCATAAAACAACAAATGCGAGCCTGACCGTGAGCGCATTGCGTATGTTTACTTAAATTCTGACTAATACTGTAGGATTTGCAGTTCTGAATCAGAGAAGTGCTGAAAACTGCAGCTTGTAGAACGGCCACTGGAGGGAGCATTAAAAAAAAGTGAAAGGTTCTCATTTTTAAAATCCACAAACATTTGGCTCTATGAATGGTTCCACCCTTGTTAACACAGGGGAGCTAAGAGTGTGGCCACTTTGCCAGGTGTCCAGGTGGCTGCAGCCAACTATGCATGCTAGAGCTCACCTCCACTAACTGGAGTCACTAAACATGTTTGTCATGTTGGTTCTTTTGGAGCATTTTAGCAACCGACCATCGAGGAAATCTGTTTAATGAGTGAAACGCGAGAACATTATTAGTCTGTGGGTAAAGTGTTAGCGGTTAACACATTCACCTGGGTGCTAGGTTGCTAGTTTGAGTCTAACCAGAGATGCAAATGCCCTTTAATTAGCATGTGTGCCTGTGCATTGCATCTATAGCTAACTAACAATCTGGCACTTCAGAAACTTTTGGCTTAGAAAAATTATCTCAAAAGAGTAAATGGAAGATGTGGAATTCAAAACCAGTGGGTGACATCTATTACACTTCTTTCTCTTTAAACAATTTACTGAAGTAATAGGAACTGACATGTTAGTCTACAAATAACAAAATAAAGTCTGCATGTTCTTGGGAAGTACAGAAGCGTCCGAACATGTGATTAACTGTGAATTTGGTGGCTCGGTGGTGTAGTGGTTAACACAACTGCCTGACATGAAAAAGATCCCTGATCTGAGACTAGGAACCTAGCCTCAGTGGTCACAAGATAGTGTCCTCCTAGCCTTGGTCCCAAGTCAGTTCAGGAATGGCATCCAGTCTAAAAACATCTGAGCCATATCATGGAAAATAAGGAAGCAGATAAAAGTACATGCCTGTGTAAATGACTGAATTACTGAAATGAACTGCTGACACATTAATGCTAATTAAAGCAAATCTGCAAAGTAAATTACAGTCGGGTAATTTACTGAAAATGTATGTTAACTACCAAAAATCAATAATTAAATTAATTAATTAATAATTAAATGTAAAGGGATCATTAAACAATCAATATAAAGATAAACATATGGAACTGATAAATACATTTAAGACTGATCTGACAAATAAGACGGGAAGTCTTGTATGTAGTTTTTTTATTTCAGACTCTGCTGACAGCAGAGTTGTTTAACAAAATTTAAATAATACATGACTATTTCTATAATTAAAAAGCAAGAAGTGAGCGCAAAAACCTCATCAAGGCTTTAATTAAATCGACCTCTGAATATACTTTTGAACTCATTTCTGTTTACCTCCGTCTGTGATGAATATTATTATTGTTATCTTTTTGATTTATTAATTTTTGTCTGTCAGTTCTTAAACTTGCCAAATCAGTTAATCTAATATATCAGAATAGCCTGATCATCACAGCTCTAATAAAGACAATGTTTCTCTCCACTGCTGGTCTGGGTCACATGCACTCACCATCCTCACAAACTCGCCTCAAATCAGCACCACAACATTCATTCCTTCGTAAATGGACAACAGGCCTGTTTGTTTCCAGTGTTACAAAAACAAGCATTTATCATTATTGTGTAACTAAAGAGCTAAGCAAAAGTTCATTATTCATTCCACTGTGCGTGATGTTGTGTGTATAGAAACGCCAGCCCAGTTATAATTCATATCGTTCAATAATTCATTTATTTATTCCCACTTATTTATTAAATTCCACAGAACAAATACAACAAACAGAACTAACCTCTCACTGATTGCTACCCTGGGAAGAGAAAGAGAGAGAGAGAGTCACATCGGGACAACACACACACACACACACACACACACACACACACACACACACTGAACTTGAAGTAGTTCATTAGTGAAACTCCATGGCTGATATTTTTGTCTCAGGAACAAACCACGAGCCTCAGGGGCAGGAAAAAAAAAAAGAGTTGGGGGAGACAGAGAATATTACAAAAAGAAAGATGAGGAAAGAGAAGGGGAAAGTGAGAACTGATGATGAGAGAGAGCAGAGAGAAAATAGACAAGACCAAGATAAACAGAAAGGGAACAAAAACAAGGGTTGAGGAAGGAGTGGGAAATGAGAAAAACATGATAATCAAGCAGAGAAAAGGAGGAAGATTACAGATATAGGCCATGAAAGAGCAGCAGTGTTACTCAGTTTGCTGGAAATGGAACTGGAGCGATGTCCTGAACATCTTCAGCCAGTAATTTATTGGGCTGTAACACTTCGCTTGGAAAATTTGTACTTTTCATCAATGCCTTGCCTGTAAAAGCAGTCTGTTTAAAATTAGTAAATAAGCCACACACTGAAGATAAAATTTCCATATAAAATCACAGAAATTATAGACAAATGTCTTATCATAGTTTTTGAGCTCAGGATCCATTTATTCAAATGGTTCAGTGACTGCAGAAAATACTGAATTTAAACTCCCACTGCAGGATACTCACCCACCTTCTCACCCACTTGACCCAAGCAACGTAAATTAGGTATGGTTTATATTTGCTTTTGAAAGATAAAATTCCCTACAAATGAACCACACTCTCAGCTCTTTCAAAAACCATCACCATCTCAATTTCCACAAGTCACGCATGACAACAAAAAAAACGTAAATAACATTAATCGTAAATGCAGTGATAAATACACTGATCGTCTTGTTAAAACGCATCCTGGTTCGGGGCGGGCGACATAGACTCAAAATTATTAGGCTACTAACAGAATATTTCAAGAAAACTTGCAATAATATTTCTAACAATAGAGAAAATCCAGACAACAGCATTTAAGTAAGTAAACGATGGGCATTTTCCAGCCATCTTTCCCAATGAGCTACTGTCACTGATGACACTGCTGCCATTTCCAGTTTCAGCACAGTTTTCTTGAACATTTTGCAAAGTATTGCTCTTTGCTGGATGTTGTTTATGTAGCTCCTGTTTAAATCGGACACAGTAGTCTCACAGCTCGCAGACATATCCGGGCATTTCTTGTTGCGCATAGGACGGAACGTAATTGCATGGCGTTGCTATAGCAATTATATCACACTGTGGCATTTTTATATCACGGAAAATGTATACTGGTATTATTACGTAAGATATGATATGACAAAGCCCTTATACTGGTGTGTGGCTCTTATGTTGAAATATACTACACAACTAAATCCTGCTGCAGATCAAAAGACCCTCTTATGGAAATTGCGCTTCCCGACCGTAGTGCCCCACCCCTGGAGGACATTACAACCAGCCATACAATAAATCCTACTGGATTTGAATGCTAAAGAAAGACATGAGGAGCCCCATTTGTTTACATTGTGTTGAAACTCCAAGATTCAAACCTGAGAGACCAGGAAACACTGGTACACAGTTCCATCCACGGAGGATCCACCACACAAACACAGTCCCAAGCACACCGGGATATGCTGCAAACCACCTGCTGATTTACATTAGTGGAGTGCTGTAGTAACACGTACCTTATCAAAACCAGTTTTGCAAACCACCTCTGTAAGCCTGTAATTTTGATCTAAAGAGCTGAAGAAAAAGGAAACTGTAGTGTCACATGGGTCAGGCAGATAAAAGGTGGTTGGACGTTTCTTAATCGGTTGTCAATTACAATCAAAAATGATTAACTACATCATTTAAGTCACCATCTACCCTCTGAAAATAAGATTCAAGATCGAACGGGTCATCTGGGATCTGCTGATCCTCTTCACTCTAATCTGATTTGTTTGGTTGCTCAAAGGCACGAGAGAGTTCGATTAGAAAAGATGGATTCGATGGTCCGAAAATGATTATCTGCTCTCGTGGTCATCCAACTGATACATATCAATACTGGAAACTATCATCGCCAGCACCTCTGTTACTGGTTGAATGATAAATGAGCGGGCAGCAGAGTGAGACCTTTGCTTTTAGAGCTAGAAGTGATTTACCGAGACGATACTAAATAAAAGCAATATTTTAAAACAAAGTATAAAGATGTGCCACAAAAATCAAAATAAAGGATAATATGAGAGAAAAAAGGCCATTTTTATTTGTATCTATCAAAACCTTTGTGCTTCCAATACATTACTCATTAAAGCTGGATATCCAGGCCAGTGGCAGTAAATGTCGTCACACGTATCACCTTATTTGTCTCCAGAGTTAATAATCTACATACTGTATTGTGTTCTTCTACTTCCTACTTTTAGAAGCAGTACCTCTCTAACAGAAACGAGTCAGAGAACTCCAAGTTGTGCTGCCATCCGTGCTCCTACCACAACAACGAAGCAGCATGACATGGTTTTGCTGCTAAAGTCAGTCATTTAATCTTGACTGGATCAAATCAAGCAGATTTGTCCATAAGATTATGTTGCTTTGATACGCTAACCAGCATCTGCTATAAAGACCTGGGGGGGGGAAAGCTATCAAGCCAGCAAGTTTAAAAAAAAAGTCCATGTTTTTTTGTTTGTTTGTCTTTTTTAATTTTATGAATCTTTATGAGTCATCTGAGGCAGCTTAAGGAAATCTGGGCATCGTTAGAGTGAAAGATGATGGAAATACAATAAAAGAAGAAGGAGGGAGAGCTAAGGGGAGAAACAATGAGGCGAGCAATGAAAGGCGAAAGGGGAAAAAACAAAGAATGAACACACATATACAATCACTCACATACACTGAGGGTGTTGTGGGGTTGAAGTCAACAACAGCAGGTGATGTCTGGAGGCTAGTTTTTACCAGCAGCTTCAAACAGCACGGATGGAAATATGACACAGTCATTCCTGCAGGGAGGCTCTGCCTATAGCTTTTGCTCGCAGTGGTCAGATAAATAACCCTTCAGTCCCAGCACCACAGAATCACAGCTTCCATCCTCTTCCAGAAAATAAGGCTATACATCTCTATCTCTATTTGCTTCCTTTCTCAACATAATGAAATCGCCTGTCAGTTGTTGGAAGCTTTTTCCTCAGTAAAAAAAAAAACCCTCATGAGATTTTACAGTAGGTGGCAGGAGGTGTTTTAAGCTAAACATCCAGTTTTGCTGGTTACTTTTCGCGTTATAGTGTAGTGACACTAGAAATAGAAGACACTGCCTGCCAGCATCAGAGCAACCAGTGCATCTGTTGTGCAGTGTACTGGAAGAGCATTTTTTCTGCTCAGTGGAGCTGACACACACCAGCTGTACCTGGCACTGAGGTGGCTGCCGTGGCTAACCATGTCATCACCATGAATGGTGGGAAAGTGTGTGCGCCTGTGTGTGCCTGATGGCTTAGCGATCCACTGTGACGGCATTTAAAAACTGTGGGCAGTGACGACGACAGTATACACAAAGCATAACGGGACACAGGTGAGCGAGAAGGAAAGGAAAGGAAAAGTATCATGGAGCGAGACTGTCAGCCCCTGCTTTTTAGTGTGTGTCTGTTTGTGTGAGTTATTGACTCACAGATCTCCCTAAAGGAAGAGGATATTAATGGTGACCTCAACAGAGAAAAGTCAGAAAGCGTGAGGACAGCAGGGATATGTGTGGAGAAACGACAACAAACAGGCAGTGCATGACGGCAGATGAAAGGTTAACACACACACATAGGTAATACTTTTAAAACCCTACTCACAAGTGACATAAATCATCATTTCTGCTGTCAGATATCAAAACACATGCATTCAAACAAAGAAGGCTTTCATTTCTCAGACCCCTGTTGGATTACAGGCTATGTGGATGTGGCAGAGCAATGCTGCACACAATTACAGATCGGGGTTCTTGTTATCCCTAACCGCGGCAGCGCACGCGACAGTTGTCCACGTTTCATCAAGTTTTCATCTAACAGGCAAAAAGACAGGACAAACTGGTGGGGGGGGGGGGGGGGGGGGGGGGGGGCTTCATTTTAACAAGAGCTTATACAGTACAGGGCCATCAAGCAAATATGAAGCCCATCGCAACCCAAACCATCTCAGAATAACAGGTTTAATGGCATTTTCAGCTCCTGTAGCATGTAAAATATTAAATATTAGGTGTGTCTTTAAGAAAAAAAAGGATTCATTAGTTTTTAAAGTACCGTGCCTTTCGCCCTATGACAGCTGGGATAGGCTCCAGCGCCCCCCGCGACCCTGAAAAGGACAAGCGGAAGCGAATGGATGGATGGATGGATAGTTTTTAAAGTGAAAGAAAGCTAAATTTCACCATTATGGTTAAAAAAAAGAAAAAAAGAAGTATCTCCAGCTCAACATCCGAACCTCCATCTGATTCCACCTTCCCCCAACCTTTCCCCTCCATTACCCCTTCCATAATCAACTCATCTTACGTTTCTCTCATCTTTCCCCATGCATCCCCTTCTTCATCTTCTTCGTCTTGTTCCCCCCCCCCCACTCTGCTCTTCACCAGCTCATTGCCCATTCCTTCAGAGAGGTGTCGGCCTTTCCAGCAGTACAACCATAGGATGATGAAAGCATGAGGGAGTAAAAGGATGGTAGGGTAGAGAGAGGGGGGAGGCAGCAAAAAGGGTGTGGTGAGCAGAGATTGTGATGTGAAATGAAAGATCAAAACCCTCTAATCTCTGAAATGTCAGCTAACTGGGGAGAAAACACCCACCCGCAGACACACAGAGAGAGACAGAGGGAGCGAGCGCTAGTCTTACATTCCCACTTCAAGTTTAGCTTAAGGGTTTAATGCTTTCCAGGGTTGCAGACGTTCCACTGGTTAATCAGAAATTAAGCACGCAACGGTGACTCTGTTTGTCTGCAAATTTTAGACAATAATCTGATTTGGTGTGACTCACGACTAAGTCTAAGCAGGAGCTTGCAAACAGCTCGCGAACCTCTCTTTTCCAGCTGAAAGTAGGACACGAGAATTTCAGGTCAACGAGGTGGCATATTCCTGGAAAGATCTCTTATTCATTATTTGTAGGTAATTTTTTTTAAACCTCCAACTTCATCTGTTCACCTACTACACTAATCCTCATTTTCTTCTCTCTCCTTGTCCTCTTCCTCTCTATTTTGTTCTTCGCTCAGTGTCAGAATCAGTCTGTGTTTCCTCACCTGTGAAACTAGGAGATGTCCTTGACTTACAAGGACAGTAGTGCACTCTGTGTGTGCATATGTGTGTGTGTATTTTGTACAAGGGAGCTGAAAAAAGTACATAACACACCTCTCTCCATCTGTCGTGACACTTACACTAGAAGAACAGTCGATATCAGAGCGACTGTCATTATGAGACATCATTGCCATGCGGTAAAATTGGATTACATGTAGCCTGAAGCTAATGACATTCGCAAGACTGATGAATGCAACTGAAAACTAGCAACAACCGATTCAATACAACTGATGAGCACACACACTTTGCCTGTAGGGCTGACCATTCATCAGCTATAGCATTCAGTTCACTAACACGCCGCTGTGAATACATTGTGCTCAGTTCGCCCGAAATTAGGAACAATTTAATTTCCTTTGATTAGAGTAAAGGTAGATATGAACCACAGGGAAGCATCATGTGATGTAAGATACCAAAATTGACCTTTATGGTAAGGGAGACAAAAAAAAGTCGGGCTCAGCTCAAACAAACCCAGTGCGACAAGGGTCACAGACAAAGAAGCTAAACTAGGCTGTTGTAGGATACGTAAACAGTATTTGGTACACGTTAAGGTCAAGGTCAAGATCAAGGCCAAATTTATTTATATAGCACATTTCCAGGCAGACAATGCTGCACAAAGTGTTTAACAATATAAAACTGCCATTAAAAAGAAACAATATAAACAATATAAAACAATAATAACGATATAAAACAATGATAGGACAATAAAAGAATTAAAACAGGGTTGTCAGGTCATTGTGTGATGTCAGGATGTCATCGACATAAGCATCTTCTTCCAGCACACGTTTCTCCTCTGTGAAGTGACTGAATGAAGGTAGGTTTGCAGTTTCTCTCATGGCGACTTGGGCTATGCAACCAGCAGGTTTGTCTCCAATGTTGACTCTTGTTATGGCATAGTCTTCTATGTCTGCATCTTCTGTGTCACGCCACAAGAATCTGTGCAAGTGGACTTCTCGATCTTCCAGCCAGACGGAGTTGTACATCTTGCGGATGTCACCAAGGGCGGCGTAGACACCAGCTCGGAACCTCAGCAGGACAGCTCTTATCGGGTTCAGGACATCAGGACCATTGATGAGGATGTCATTCAGGCTGAGGCCTCTGTACTTCTGGCTGCTGTTCCACACCAACCTCACTGGGGTAGAGACAGAGTGTGGATTTGGCGCGATGAGGTGGCTTATGTACCATACTGGCCCAGTCCAACTCTGCAGGACTTCTTTGGACAGCTTCACTGCAGCTCTGCGGTTTACCATCTCATGAACTTGTGCAGCATAGGCCTTCTTCCATTCAGGTTCTTTAGATAGCTTCATCTCGGTTCTGATGAATGTTGCTTCTACTGCTCTCCTGTTATTTGGCAAGGTTGCTGGATCTTCTACCCATGGGTACTTGGCATGCCAATGCGGTTCACTGTTGTGGTCATCTCCAGTTGAGTAAGTCAGGCCGTTCCTCACGATCTCCATCTCCCTCTCTTCTGCAAGCGTCATTTCTTTACCCCCTGGCTGGCAGCTCCCACAACGACACCCTCCACATCTCGGCTGGCAAGCGGCTCCGATGCTTTCCCACCTCCACCACTTCAGAAAGTCTCTGCTGCTGGTAGCTGTGGTGGATAGAGTCTCAGGGTGATCAGGGTGCTGACAGGAAGCTAGGTCTTTAGTGAACTCTTGGTACTTGAGTGCAGCAGCTCTCATTGATCTTGCGAAGTGAGTTTTGGAGGTGTGGGCCATCAAAGTGACTTCCTCAAAGAGGTCTGGATGTGCGCCCCCAATTGTCTTGCCAAGTGGACCGTCCCAAAGAACCAGGTCACCGATGGAACGGATCTTTTGGGGCACCAGCTGGCCTTCTTTATGGCTGATTAGAAGCTGGATCTCTCTGGGTCTGATGAGGTCTTGGAGAGGGATGTCAGGGAAGATCTTCTGTAGCTTTTGAGGTGGAACATGTCTTGTCACTTCAGCAATCTTGTCAAGACCATAGCAAACTAACTGGTGAGGCTTTAAAGTTCCTCTTGAGGTGTTGACACGGATCTTGAGAAGGTAGCGCTTGGTTGCCACAGACACCTTCATACCTCCGATACCCTGGATGACAAGCATGACATCTTCACTGCGAAGGTTGAGCTTACTTGCAGCTTTATGGGTTATGTAGTTTGTGTCAGATGCTAGATCAATTAGTGTCCCAATTCTCTGCCCATCATTGGCGATGACGTCAAGGAGCATCAGGATCACAGGGTACTCTTTTAGACCAGTCTCCTCCAGTAGACCTCTCTCTGCTGCCATGGAGTTGAAGGCTCGTGATGAGACGTTGCAGAAAGCTTTTCGACACTCCTGCGCTAGCTTTGGCGATAGTTTAGAGATGAACTCTTCTTGAACCTCTGTATACCTCCTCCCCTCAGCTCTCGCCGGACCAGACTTGGGCCTTTGGGATAAGGGTCGTGGCAAGGGACAAAGAAGGTAATGATGCTGGTCTTTGCACTCTGGTTTTCCACACAGGTAAGTAGTCTTTCTGCAGGGTTCATCGTGGATCTCGAGGCATCTCTTGCAGGCTCCAAGTTGCTGCACTGCATCCTCTTTCTCCTGTAACTTTGTGTTGGTTCTAAACCGTCTGCAGATGTAGAGCTTTCTCTTGTGCTTTGGGTCCCTACAGATGATGCAGCCTGCTGGATCAGTACTGGATTTAACTGACTTGGTACGGGCATACTTTACTGGGAACTTTATTCTCTCCTTGGCAGGGTCGATGTCTCTCAGCTGGTCTAACTGCTCGTAGATGGACTCTTGAGATTGGAGGTATGCGAGCAGCTTGTCAAACCGGTTCTGATGAGTCACAGCATTCTTTGGATCAGCAGCGTGAGTAAGCCAGTCTTTCTTTAGGGACTCAGGCAGCTTGCTTTCAATAGACTTTATTACTAAGAGGTTCTTTATGGCATTTGCTTCATCCAGCTCACTCAAATCATAGAGGGCCTTTTCAACTGCGTGGATAAGCTCTATAATTCTTCTAGGCTGGTTGCTACGGACAGGAGGGATAGTTTGAAGCCCCTCAATGATTTCAATGGCGATGGTGGCTTGATTTCCATAGCGGTTCTCGAGGACTCTGAAGATCTCATCGGCCGAGGTGTATGTGGACAGGCGCAGATCTTTGGCCACTTTATCATCGAGGCTATCAAGAAGTTGAAATTTCTTTACTTCCACGGACCCGGTTGGTTCACCTTGCTTTTGCAGAGCCTCCCATTCCTTCCGCCATCTGTAGAACTCACGCTGGCTGCCGGTGAACTTTGGTAAAGCTGTGGCTTTCAGTTTTATGGCTGCGACCGAGGCTGCGTTGCGGACTGTGACAACTGCTTTGTCGGCATCTCTTTTAATCCTCTCTGCTTTGATCAGGACTGCCTTCCCTGACACCAGCTTTGGAAGGCAGGTTTCGAGCTCCATCAGTCGACGATCACAATCTCGCCTCTCAGCAGGTGAAGCCCAGCGGTTCCATGTCTGGTGTGCCTGCTTAGCTTTCTTCACCAGTTCTTCTAGATGGTGGAGCATAAAATCATATGCCTCCAGCGGTGTATCAGGCTGAGTGGATGTGACGTTCTCACACGCCATTTCTGCTGATTTTAGAGCAAGGGTCAGTTCTTTTTCACCATATGATGTCCACAGTGTCTCTCTGATCAGGTGCTTCACCTCCTTCAACTTCTGCTCACATTCTTTCTCCGTTTTTTCGACGTCTGCTCTCTGTTGGCCCATCAGCTCCGGTGTGCCCTCTGCTTCACACTGCGTGATGTAGGCGGCTTCAAGCTCCTCGTTCACGTCAATCACTTTGGAGCCCTCTGCTGTGAGTCTCTTGAAGGAATCCTGCAGCTCCTCTACAGACATATCCATGTGGGTCCTTATTATATGGTTGGTGAGTCTGGAAAACAGTCTCTTTGCAGTGGTTCGCTCTATTTTCAGCTCTTCGAGTGACTTGGACTCAGCCATGCTGTTTTCTCGGTTGTTGATTGGACTGGCAAACGGCGTGCGATTTCCTCCAGGCCCCCGGGTGGAGTCTTCTCCGTCTTTGTGGTGAGCTTTTGTGGAGTCTTCACTGGTCAAGGCCGGTTTCTCTACTGGCCAGGCCGGTTTTTTACTGTCAAGTGTTTTCTGACTGTGAGGTGCCCACACTTGAAAAAGACCAGACTTTGAATTTCACTCAACTTTATTTTGACCAGGTAGATAGGTAGGTAGCAGCAGGTAAAAACCAATAGCCCGTCTTGTTCAAAGTCTTCCTCACAGTGGAAAAGTGGATCGTACTTTGTTTGCTGTCCTCTCAGTATGTTGCTCACGGGTCAAATGACTGCTGCATGCATTTTAAGGTCTACTAGGCACGCCCACCCTTGATTGCTCTAATGTGGCTCACCTGGCAGGGCGCCGCACACCAGGCCGCGCTTAGTTGTTGATTGCACCCAAGGTCTAAACAGCGGCCATGCGCAAGCAGCAGCACCGAACAGGTAGTGGGCAGGAGGAGGAAGAGAGGAATAACAGCCACACCTACTAGGTCAGCACGACAATAACTAAAACTATTAAATAAGTTAAATGGAATGGTTCTTATACAGCGCTTTTCTGCTCTACTTGAGCGCTGAAAGCACTTTATACATCAACATCCACCCATTTACACGCCCATTGATACAAGGCTGGAGTTGCCAGAGATCAAGCCACCAACCTTCCGTTTAGTCGACGCCCTGCTCTGCGTTCTGAGCCACATCTAACCCTCAAGGTCAGATGGTTCTGCACTAAAAACTCTTAATGGCTATAATGGCTATATTAGCTCCATGCACATGCACACTTAGACTTTAATTTAGTGCATGTTTGTGTGGTAGCACTACTGTGGCAGTGTCTTTGCAGGCATTGTTCTACTGAAAGAGCTGCAGGGTGGGGTCCTACCACAAGAATAGCACGAGCACAGGATTTGTTTCTGAGACTGCTGGTTAGAAGCAGTAACTTGAAGCAATTCTGAGGTTTACAACTTAGTTCATTTCTGAATTTGTTTAGTAAACAAATTCCCAAACCCACGTCTGACTAAAACCAATCAAGTGAATCAAGTGGAACCAAAAACTACTGACAGAATATATTTGGGTTTTATAAGACTTCAAAAAGATGTGCAGTATACCCTTGATTATCGCAGGGGCTACGTTTCTGGACCCCCCATGATAGGTGAAAATCCGCATAGTGTTTGATTATTTTTATATATATCTCGACCAGGTGGTGCAGGGCGTTTTGCATATAAAGTGCGTGAATAGAGCCTTGAGCCATAGGCTGGATCAATGATTCGGTGTTTGGTGGTAACAATTCAATTTGTACACCTTCAAACGACACATCAATTGTAGTTTGATTTAATATCTGTTTAATATAATTAATTTATATCGTTTTTAATTTTTTAGGCTAGAAAATGCTCATTTTACCACAAAAATAATTGAAAAACACGTATTAGTTAGAAAAAAAATGTAATATCTTTGGGCTGCAGAAACCTGCCATATAATGAAATTCCTCCAATATAAATTTAGAGCTAAATCTGTGATGTGGTGAGTTTGCGAAAGTTGAATGGCAATATGACGTGAGAATAATGACACGCAGATTTAAAGCAAAGATTGAAAATGTGTTTGGTGACTTAAACTGTGTTTCTTTTTTTATACTAAATTAAAATGCTTATTTTTAATTTTGCATAATAGCAAACACCCAGCTGGTATTATTTTGACTCATCTGGTATTGTTACAGCATAGCAGTTGTCTCACTGCCGCTGTATATTGTACTGTACATACACAAATACATTCTTATTTAAATAAAATATATCCATAAAAACACAATACTATGAGCGACGGAGAGCTGCATTACAATATTTGTTCGTATTGATGGACTCTCTCATATATACTCTCATTGCAGACTCCAGGGGTTTGCAGTAGGAGTCAATTAAAGACACTCCCCATTGTAATTACACAATGTTAGATATACTAGGCCACAGGGACACAAGTGTTTGTGTGTTTGTCCTTCCTCCCCTTGTCATCTTCCCCTCCCACTCCTTTACACTCTTTTCATCTCCACCTGGGGGTGTTTTCAGGGAGGGGTTCATTAAATTCGAAATCCCCCTTTGGTCTCTCTAAGAGGTGAAATACATAAATCACTTAACTGCGATGATATGTGAGGTTGAATGTAAATTAAAGAAAGACAATTGCTTGATAGATATTTTGTATGCCAACTTAGCAAGTAAGTCCATTTTAGAAAATCATTTTATCATAATCTGCAAAAAAAAAAGAAATGAAAAACTGAAATGAAAAGAAGATAATACAAAAAAATTAAAAATACTGTCTCCGATTTGTCTACTTGCTATCATTCCTCTGTGGTTTTGTCTCTTTTTGTATCTGGCTGGCTTCGGGTGAACAAAACTGCTGACACATAGGAAACCTGCTCTGCCAGATTCAATCAATAGAAAGACACCATCTCGCTCTCTCTCACTCTCTCTCTCTATAACACACACACACACACACACACACACACACACACACACAGGAACACTTGCCGACATATACAGAAGAAAAAGCCTGGGCAAACAACAAACACAGATACCTTCACACAGCTGAGGCGTCTGATACAATAAAGTAATTAGCAACCTATCGGGCTCTGTCCATAAAAATGACTAATTTATTTCTATATTTCTCATGGTGGCACCAAGAACACTCAAAGTGATACTGAAACTAAGTTCATGTTTAGGGCACGGCTTGGAGAAGTCCGGCCAGAAGTATTGCTTCAAAGCAAATTACGAATTGAGATGTATTGGAAAGACAACAGCACACAGAGTCACAACTGGTGGTCAGTGGTGCACGTTTAATGCCCTGGTGCTTGTGCATTAGGATAATATGCAAAAACCTCTACAAGACTGTTAATGTAAGACCTGGTGAGAATGCCTCAGTAACAGCAGTCTGATAGTTATTATAGAGGAACGTCAAGTATGTATTCATAAAGTACACATTACATATGTGTGCTTAAAGGCGCAAAACCAACAGCAGCAGTCTACAGAGAAGCAGAGAAAAGTGATATGATCTTACAAGTATTTCTTAACCGAAGTGAGCGAATGCTTAGATGTCATACAGTTCTGGATGTCTGACTCCTACAGTGAGGTGACCACAAAGCTCTGTTCAGTGTGGGAGGCATTTTGCTGGTGACCCGTTATTCTTGTCCCCTTAGAGTGAGGGGTCAAAACTCAATAAATCAATACAAAGTTGTAGCGACGGATCCCCATTATGCTGAGATGAAACATTTGTATCCTTTTGTATTCTTACTGAGCCTTTCAAGCACTTTTTGCATTAATCTTATGATTAACGAATAACTCATTCTCCTCTTCAAAACATCATCTGTGTCACATCTGTATGGGATGAGTGAAAACTGGATGGTTTGATGAATATGAAAATCATGTGCTATGGCCTCTGCAGGCACTAGATCTTAACCCAACTGAACACCTGTTGGAAAACTTGGACTGCTTTTCTTATTTAGAATAAAAATATTTGGTCTGTTACAATGGTCACTGTTTTAGGTGAAGTTATAGAGTCATAAACTATATTTTCATGACAGAGACATAAGAGAGCACATACCTCTACTCAATCAGTCAGGCTTGCTGGCTCTGAAAATGTGCAAAATCTTTGGGAATGAGGTGTTTGCAACTTTGAGAAAACATGACCAAAATTTCTGCAACCACAAGCTTGGAGTCCTGTTGCCTTTGAGGTTGTTTCAAAGACAGGGACCCAAACACACGGAGTCAGTATGCGATCCGTTTTCTATCACTTTCCCATGAAATGGCGTCAACTTGGCCATTACGTGCAATCTGTTTGTGATAATACGACATTTAACTGTGATAAACTGGAGAAAATCACAAATCTGTTGCTCTCTACATACACTGAAATTCACATTGCTACTTTCATCTGAAATCTAGCCAATACCTCATAGTTTGGTAACAGAAATTCAAAAATTCCTCCTCAATAACTACTGACATAGCTGCCGCAGGACAGTGGTTTAACCACAAAATCACATAGGCACTTGGCAACCTTGTTTTTAAACAGGAATATAATCAGAATAAAACCAGTTGAGCGGGGTCCCCTACTGCAAAAAGTCACACTGTAGACCAGGGGTCTCCAACTCCAGTCCTTGAGAGCTGTTCTGCAGCTTTTAGATGCATTCCTACTCCAACACAGCTGAATCAAATGGTTGAAATACCTCTTCAGGATGCCATCAAGCTTAGCAAAGGCCTGGTAAGTTGCTGTAGACCGGTTGGTTGCAATGTGCTACCATCAATTTTTCCTAGCGGTAGTGAGGTTGTCATCCTATTTTAGTCTGTTTATTCTTAAAACTGGATCAATTTACTATTGGCTTTTGTAAAATCTACATAGAAAAGTGTTACCATTTAGAATGAAAAGTGTGCATGTAACAAGCTTAAGCATTAGCCTACAACTTTTCGGTCAATAATCTGTGCTCTTCCCATTGAATTCTTGATTGCTGAGATTTATTTATTTATATAACACCCAATTTTGGGGGGGGAAAGAAAATGTTAATATAAATATGAGTTCCAATAATTACAATCATTACTCAAGTCTGACTAAGTAAGGCAGTTGGATGTAAATGCATATTTAGTCTGCAGACATGATACCACCACAAACTTTCTTATCAGCACCAAGTTGAATAACTCTAAGTGCAAATATATAACCCCATTTCCAAAATGCTGGGACTTTTAATTATTTACAATTAAAAACCAGGTTTCAGTTCAAAACTGAATTTACATTTACCACAGTACCTGGCCTATCCGGTTGTTCAGTCTGACGTCACTAGCCGTGTCTGGGTCTAAACTCCGCTGCAGGTCCATATATCAAACGATCACTATGGCATTACTGAGAGTTGAAAAACTATCTAAAGTTTTTCATCTTTAATAAAATGATCAGCGTTCTGCTCTACCAGGTGTAACAATTGAGTTTAACATCCAGGCATCCATGAAAACGGAATTTATGACATTTAACAGAGTTAGAAGTTAGCAGGGAGTTAGCTCGCTAGCTTCTATCTAAATACAATATGACTGCGGGGTTTTGGAAACAAATTAAAACGTACAGCTCAGCTATCACTTCCAGCATAAATGAAGAAAGAAAACTAAAAAGCAGTGATGTTTGTAGGGTTACTGAAGTTGGGCTAGCTGGTATATAATGATGTGCTACGTGATCCCTAGCGACACAGCTATGTTAGCATAATATAAACAAGCTAACTTTTTTTCCACTTGATAAAAGTTACCGTGAGTGTTCTCGGTGGTCAGGAACAAATGTAATCGCACGGCAGGATGCTGTAAAAGGACCAAACTTCAGCCAGGAGAACAACTGAGATAATCCATCCACAATACGAGGTTAGTCATTCATATACTGCTGCATGGGCTGGGCTGTAGTTACATCCTAAGGTAAAAACTGAGCTTAAATAAATGATTAGTGGTAATAAAAGCCGAGGGAGGTCAACAGTGATCACTGACTGTTTTAGGAGCTTTTTGAGATCAAATAGAAGAAAATACATAACATTAAACATGTTAACAACACAAAAGCCATATTAAACGCAGACTACTTTAGACCCAGAAGTAGGATTCGTCGCGTCATCACTGAACAACCGGATAGTGTGGAAGTGGGCTACACAAATGATTATCTTTGTCTTGTGCAAGAAAGTTCACAAAGTTTTAATGTTATCATTAAAAAAAAAACTACTGCAACTTAGTGTTTAGGAAGAAATTATAGCCTACAATATAAGTTGTTTTTGTTTTGTTTTTTTATAACAGCATGTCTAATTTGTGCTCCTTTGTCTATGCACGGGAAGCAGAGATGACACAATGGAGAGAATAAAACGTGTGCCTGTTTATCTGCATCCACACACACAAAGTCTTATTTGTGTTCCTGACGAGTTGCTGATGTTTAACAAGAGGAAGCACAGCATGAATGCCCATTAAAGGGAAAATAACAGAAACCAGAAACAAAATGATACCGAGCTCTCATCCACTATGGGACAACAAATAAGTGCACATAAAAAACACAAACACGCGATTATTTCCTGTCCCTGACTCTAAAAATAATCCTCTTCATAATAAGTTACAGCAAATAGGCTTTTTGGGTTTCTGAGAAAATTCATGCTCATTTCCACTTAAAAAGATTGCAGGAACACAAATGTTACCCATACAAACACACACACAGAAGAGTGAGAAGTTGATAGTCAGGGAAGGTGTGACTCACTGTCCCTGAACAGCACTCGCTGTTTCATGCTTGGCTGTGGTTTAAGAGGAGACTGAGAAAGAAAGAGATGAGAGACAGATGAGAGGGAGACTGAGGGAACGAAGCCTGCAGAAACTCATTTATATTCAGGATGGAAATAAAAGGACTGATGGTTAAGCATTCTGGATACTTTACAGGCTGCAGTTGCCCTCCCCCAGCCTCCACAAGACAAGGAAGTTTTACCTAACCCGCTAATGACCTGCAGACAGGTGAACAGGAAGAGAGGATGGGTGGGTGGACGAGTGCGTACTTGAACCCTGTATTGTAGCTGTACCATTAGAAATTCTATATTTACAGCCGTATTTCATGAACCAAAGCACCGATTGCAAACCTGATCACCATTTCTGAGGCTAACACTTTGCTCTTAGCTTTTTCGTCCTGTAAAAGGATTTCTTAGACTCAGATATACAGGCCATTTAGCTAAGGGACAGAAAATGTGTGGCCTTTAAGCACAGTGATGTTAATATTATCACTCCTTATCATCCAAATTAACTGTAAAAGCTGAAAATAACTTTCATGTACACGGTGCCATTAAATCCCTGCAAACAGCAGGGGACATGGGAAATTGACAATTAACCAAAGCGAAAATATACCGTTTACCCCATGACATCACTGATTAAAGGTTTCACCTGCATATTGCAGTATATGGAAACCTGGGACTGTTCAAAGAATTTAGTCATAGCTTTGCTACTACCCCATATGGAAAAGAAATAGTAAAAAAAAAAAGTGGCCACTTTCTCATTACTTTCATATATTGTTTTAGTAAGTATCCAAAACATACAAGTTTCATTATATAATTTTTCAAGGGATCTTATATCTGTTTTCACTCTTGTATGCTTTTCATACAAGTTTCACACAAGACAGATACAAACTTTATAAGATTTATATATATCTTTTCCATATGGGACTTTTTGCAAGAAAATGGTCAAACTGTTAGTCGATACATGCTAACAACAGTGTAAACAACAATTTTCTCCATGTATTTTTCTTTTAATATGATGCCCTTATACTATTTTTTTGCACTTATTAAGGCGACAGCGCCGGGATCTTAAATAGAGGAAAATCCAAATTATACATTTCTCAGTGTTTTTAATTATGTGACAAATAATCCACACAGTGGGGAACAGCACAAAAAAGCTAATTCCAAATTACTGTGTATATGACTGAATGTATGCAAAAGTAACCTGCACAATGTGCTCTAAGTGTTAAGGCTTCTAAACAGGGCACAGCCTCACCCAGGAAACATCATGTAACCTACCAGAGAAATTTACCCAAATACACGGTTTGGGGAAATGGCTTAAAATACTCACAATTATTTAGCCAACACCCAAACATAAGCTCCAAATTATAACAAAAAAAAAAAAAAGCTACTTTCAGTGGCAGACTGGCCATCTGGCATACCTACAGTCTGCTTCCCAAGGGGGCAGGAGAACTGTTATAACCAGATTAAACAATTTCCCAAAGCTGTTTGGTCTCATATTTGTCTGTCCAATCAGTTACAAACAAATGTGTGCCTGTGTGTGTGTGTGTGTGTGTGTGTGTGTGTGTGTGTGTGTGTGTGTGTGTGTGTGTGTGTGTGTGCATGTGTGTGTTAGCAGTCTTTATTATTATTTTTAAAAAGCGGTAAATAAGGAATCAGACTGTATGTCTTTAAAATATTTAGAGTTAATTTGAAACATTTTAAGAAAACTATATCCATGTAGGCAGAAAACGTTAGTATTATAGTATTCGTATTATAATATCAGTGATATTAATGTGTTGCAGATAGTGTGGTTTTGGCCCAGGTATTTGAAATGAGATCAGATAACGGTGTGAATAAAATAATGCAATTACCCTATAAAAGCACATTTTTTATGACACAGAGTATTTTAAAATTGAACAGGCAACATGGTTCACCGTTTAATAGTAGGCTGATCCTTCATTTAACACATAGTCTTTATATGTCCTGTGTGAGATAACTAATAAAAGCATCATGAGTACAGGAGTGATGATGATTAGCGATGATAAACCCACAGGTTAATGGAAGGCAAGTGACCAATCAGTGCAAGAAAAATGTCAACATGTACGCATATAATTATGCTGCCCTCTGTTTTCAACCTTAATGCAAAACAAATACATCACAAATCATTTAATTTTTCACAAGGGATTAAAAAGGTGT
Source organism: Aulonocara sp. 'chitande type north' Nkhata Bay (assembly GCF_057382095.1). Taxonomy (NCBI): domain Eukaryota; kingdom Metazoa; phylum Chordata; class Actinopteri; order Cichliformes; family Cichlidae; genus Aulonocara; species Aulonocara sp. 'chitande type north' Nkhata Bay. The sequence continues at coordinate 15,135,624 of NC_141344.1, forward strand.
AACAGCCAAAGATTTAAGGATTTCCCTCCCTTCTTTCACAGACATTTTTGTGTAAATAGAAAATCTTTACTCTGATTAAACATGTGAAATATATTTTCATTTGAGAGAGGATTGTGTAACATGACAACAACATGCTAAACTACAATTCACTATTGAAATATCCCATTAAAAAACCCTTTTATTACAGAGCTGAGCAGACTGAGCAGGCTGAAATGCTTGGTGGAAGGTCAGGATGCGATCCATGACCTCATGTTGGAACACATGCACAGAACGTTTTACTTCAACAGGTCTTTGCCAGGTCACTGTGCTGGTGTGAAAGGCTAATCTGCGAGAGACAGCTTAGGAAACACACTTCCTGGAACATCCCTCTAGAGGAAAGTCTGGAGGAAATTAAACAAAATACACAAATACTCACACTTTGGCACGTTATCGCGCTCTATCCCCGTCTACATTCCTCTTAACCACCAAAGAACAGTAATTACTGTAGATGCCGGAGCGACAGAGGAGAGAGCAGTGCCAGTATGAGGGATGATAAAGGAGACGAGAGAGAGAGATAGCGGCTGCTGCAGCCAAAAGCTTCTCATTAAGCTAACCCTACCCCCAGCTCAAACATGTAGCATACATCCCCGTCTTCTACAGCACACTGCAGGTCAAATCAGTTTGCAGAATTTTAAATCTGGCATGCAGATTTATCAAAAACTCAAAACAATTTATAGTCGGTCCTTTCAGATTGTCCCTTTTTTCTGTGTCCTCCACTCTTCTTCTCCAAATCTCCTCAACCCTGTTTCTGATCTTGATTGTTGAAATCTTTTTCCTCACAAGCTCTCTTTTTTCTGCATCTTCTCCTGTTTCCTTCCCTTTCCCATGGCCCGCCAGTCATTTCAGCGCCTTGTTTTCTTTCCTTCCCCCCTTCTTCATCTTCTTCTCCTCACCTCTTCCCCACGAGAGCCCACACACATGCAGTCTTTTCACATTATACTGTCTGTGACTTCATCCATGATGATGGACTCCAAGTCATTACACAAAGCTGTACGTGTGTGTGAGATTTTGCAAAGCCTAAGCTAATTAGGTAGAACCCATGGCACTGGCAGCTACAATAGCAGATCAGGGAAATGCTGAAGAGATAAGGCCGAGCATACTAAGACATACACAAGAGGATTATTTTAATGATTTCACACGCCGGATACAGGCAAACATGCATCCATAAGAGCAAAAGGAAACATTATGGTACAGGCAAAAACATTAAAATGCAATATTCTCATTTATATACATCCCCTCTCCTTCCTGCATACATGCATCTGCATTCCTTAGTCGATCCATTTAGAAAAAATGTGAAGTTTTACTTCATTCTCCCATGCAAAAAGTTTGGTAAGTGACAACCTTTCCATTTGTTACAGTACCGTAGTTTGATGGCGTCTGCATCCCACTTAGCTGCTCAACAGATGGCCAATAAATATAAGGAAAAGCCGTGCGAGTAAATTACTCCTACACAGAAACAACAAGTTACACTCACACACCTACAGCGCACATCTGTCTACACGCAGATTTACTCCTACACACAGATATACACAAGTTACATTACAGCAAGCAAACAGACCAAAAATTATAACGACCAAAAAATAAGAATCAACACAAACACACACACACACACACACACACACTGAGGATTACGCCGGCACACACACACACGCTCCTCATTCCTGCTGCTATAATTGAAGGTGAAGCAGTTTCAGCAGGGGTGTAAATTTATTGGCGCCACAGTCCACACATGACATCAGGTGGTGGTGATGTGTGTGTGTGCCTCCATGATAAATTGTAACTATATATGGGAAATAAACAATACAACATACTTTTCCATAGAGAGCTGCCCTGCTTCCACCTTGGTCAGAGAGGTAGGTAGAAGTGTGTGTGTGCGTGTGTGTGTGTTTCCCAGGAGTCTCAGTTACGGCCTCATGCACACAGAGCCATAAATACAGCTACTTCAAACCTTTTATCAAGCAGAGTAGGTGCGAGTAGGTACATGTTCCTATCCCTCTTCTGCTCGTTTCTGACGTTTTCTTTTCACATTCTTCTTACACCCCCCCAATATTCCATCTACAGCTTTTATTCTTGTTTTTTAACACTCTCTCAATAGATGAGCCAGTTTTTTCTTTAAGCTCACGTTAAATAAAAGACAGAACAGCCAGAATGGAGCTCCAACAGTAAGGAGGTCTTAAAGGTTCCTCTGATAAACAGTTGTATGCACCATATTAGGGACACAGCCCAAAGTACTGCAGACAAACACAAACACCTGCTGTGTCCCGGAGACATGTGTGAAGCTGGATTCATGGTCCCACAGTGATGTTTCTTGTAGCTTTTTGGCTATGCAGAAAAGATTATGGGAATTCACCCAATGCAGGGACTACAGTAACGCGCTTGTGTGCAAAGCGTACAGTGTGTCACCTCAACACAGGGATGCTATGCACAGTTTGATTACAGAATACTTGAAGCGGGTAGCTTGAACAAGTAAGGAAATGGGAGTGGAGATTTCCAGCAATCAAAAAAGGATCCACAGACGATTGTTTTCAACACTCCATTTCACTTCACTGCAAAAGACATTCTTTTCTGTTCGGCAGCAGCAAAACAGCCTCTGTTTCAGCACTTCCCCCATTATTAATACTAAAATATTATATTTTCATCAAGCAGGAACTGCATATTCACTAATAATTATCTTCAGATTACACATTAAACCACCCACTCATCTCTGTGCATAATGCTACAGTAAGCATTACTGTATGCACACTGCTCAAAATCATTAACATCATCTTAAAGTACAAACTGTATTTTTATGCTTTAAAGCATGAGACTTTTCTATGATGTTTCTGAGTTACTTTAAGTCAAGATTTTAAAATTCAAAAGGTGGCACTGGACTGTTAGAACAGCCCTGTGAGGTGTCTTTAAAGAGCTATTTATAACCCTCATATCAAAAGCTAAACTTGGGCAGAGAGGGAACGAGAAGGGCGAATGTCAATGAAGAAGAGAAATGATAGGTGGCGCGGAGCAAACGTGTGAGGCCGAGAGAGGGAAAAAACAAGACGCACAGAGCCAGGTTCAGGAAGACAGAGAGGGGTGAGGGAGTGTGTTTTTTATGGGGTAACATGTCGGTCATGTAAGGAGTTTGTGTGAGAAATGGGTCTCAGTGCAGCGAGGGCTGATGCAGCATAACAATAAGTTCACACGCAGGCTCGCAGGCTGGTTAGAGAACACACACACATTTACCTAAGCAATACACACAAGTATAGGCAAAGACGAACTAACCACATAAGCACAAAAAGAAATTCACACATAAATCCAAATATGTGCAAGTATCTAAGATGAGACGCACACAGTGAGATCTAAAGACACACACACACACACTGCAGAGTGGGGAAGTTGCTTTAAAGAAACAATGAAAGCAGCACAGTTAGAGCTCCATGTTTGCGCTTATTATACTGCTGCAGTCTGATAAAAAAACAGCACATGGACAGACACGATGCATGCCCACTGCAGTCTTCCTGCACGCAGACCTTCTACTGAGGAGGCGTTCCTGAAGATGTTGCTCTTCTGTTTCCATGTTTGTCGTCACCATCGTGCTGCAGAAAGAATCTGATAAGCTGCTCCGTGATAGTGTTACGAGAACACGTTAGGTGTCTAAAACCTTTCCCCAGCACTGTGAATACGCAGACCGTACACAGTACACAGTAGTAGCACACACAAATACAACTCTCCCTACTTCCCTCCTTGCTCCTCTTGGGGGTATTAAGAGCAGTAATGATGATGTGGGACTGCTTCCTTGTGTGCGTCAGCGTGCGTGCATGTATGTTTCTGTACGACACTATTAGCACACGGGATAGAGCAGCTATTAGCCTAAAGAATGCTTTTATGGCACAAAAGAAAACAAACCCCCACACGAGAGGAACTCCAACACACACGTATACATACACAAATGCCCATACACGCACACACAGCACACTCACAGTAATGACCTGTTTTGTTAAGCACAGTGAATGCTCCAAGTACACAATAATAAACTCCTCATTTGTTATGTACTAGGACCATTAAAGAGAGCGACCACAAGAGGAGGAGACGGGAAGAAGAAAGGGCTGCATTAAAAAGAATAATGAGCAAAGAGAGAGACAAAAATATAAGGACAGACAGAAGTACACAGAGTAGGTCTGACTGTCCTTACATTGTTGTAAACATACAGTAGGTAGAAACAACAGAGGCAGGGGAGGTAAAGCAAATATGAAACATAAGAGAGCAAAAGTGAAATGAAGGACTCCTTTGCACTACAAATACAGACTGTTGGCCATGCAATCACAGTGCCCCCTATTGGCAGACGATAAGTCACCATTTTGGATAGTGGCACATTTATTTATTAGCCCATCTTATTGAAGGTGATATTTTAAATTAATCAGTCAATCTATCAATCAATCAATCAATCAAAGGTAGTTAAAAAGGTTTACCATCAGTATGCAGCACATTACAGATAATGCACGCTGCAGGACAGCCATTTCTCCCTGATATTTCTCAGACACACTAAACCACTGCTTTCTGTGCCACCTCGTCTGGTTTCATAGACAGCTCATGTGGCATTAGGAAGGACGCCACACTTATGTGTTTCTATCATGGTTTCATTTTAAGCTTGGCGCAGTGTTTTAAAATCCAACTGAATAATATGTCAGGAACAGCGCAGTCACAGATGCATAATGCTTGATTCATGATTATGAATGATTGATAACCCAACTGTACCAGACCCAAAGATTTAGTCCAATGGATCACATATGACCACATCAGTATATGATGGCAGTGTATGATTTAGTACATAAGAGATGCAGAGAGTGTAAATAAGCGGCGTTAGCGATTACTCAACCGTCATTTCACAGCCTCGTAAGATCTGATCACGTGTATATTACCAAGGTAAAAGGTGTGAGCATGAGTGGCTTTACTCTTAAAATTTAATGACTACATAGTGAATTTCATTGACATTATAAACTCTTTACGAATAAGTCATATCCAACAAAACTCAGCTGTTATACGAGGCACAGGTCTGCATGCCAAATATCCAGATTTGCAGGCTTCAAGTGATTGTTTTGAAGATGGTACTTGGCCTTGAGGCGACTGATGTTGTGAATTGGTGCTATACAGAGGCGGAGCCAGACATTTGAAACACCCGGGGCTTAGCCCTAAAGGGTAGTATGCATGTGGGATTTTTTATTTTTTTTTTATTTTTTGGGGGGGTGTTTAGAAATGACTGAAAAATTAATTGGCTCTGTTTTGAGTTAGGGAAAAATAAATATCACATATGCAGGACACCTTAAACTAGTTTTTTAATTAAGCAGCGAGGCAGAACACAGTCGGGGCTGTATCAAGACACAGGGACTGAACCCCAATTCAACCAGACCCAGAACTGATCCAGAATTAAAACAGGACTACAACAGTTCAAAATCAGGACTACTTAGGATTTAACCAAGACAGAACCAGAATCAGAACTAGATGATAGTAGCACTAAAAATCATCATAGACCTGCACTACACTTATTTTTTAATTCTACCAAAGTACAATATTTAGATTGAGAAAAGTTTATATAATTATTTAGCCTTGTTGTGCAAACAAGCTGCAAAACTTAATAAATGTAGAATTTGAAAAGTAACAAACCTAAAAAGAAACACGAGATACATGAGGACCTATGATACGGTGATACTTTTGGTAAACAACCATTTGACTAACATGTGAGTCTCACCTGCTCTTGTTCATCTGTTCTGTCCTCATTCTCCATCTCCCTCTCTGTTCCTCTCTCTCTCTTTGTGCTGACAATCATCAAATATACAGTTGAAACCACATATTTACTCTTCAGATAAAAACACTTTTTTAATTGTAACATCAAATCAGACTAAAAGTTTATTTTTTTTAGATTGATAAATATAAAAAAACATATTTGTTAACTTTAAGAGTAAAGAGAGAAACTATCTGTATTTCTTAATTGAAAATGGCACCAAATTGTATTCAAACTGAGCCACACTTATGGAGCTCCACAGTTCTGTTCCTGGTGTTTTGGTTGACATCTCTTGATTTTCCCATTTCACAGAAACAGGCTCTGTGTTTTACCTTATATGCATCCACAGGTGTGCCACCAATTTACTCACATGGACTCTACGAACCAATCAGAAGCTTCTTCAGCTCAGAATGGAATCGTCTGCAGTTTCTTATTAATTAACAATAAACTTAGTGTATATACTCCTAAATTTGATGAAAGTGATGATAAATAGAAGCTCTGTCTCTCTTTATTCTGACATTTAACTAATTCAAAAGATATTTCAATATTTATCCAAAACAAAACAAGTTTACTCTAAATGACGTTGTACAGTAAAAAAATGTTCTTGTGTTTTCCATAAAGTGTAAATATCTGGTTTCAACTGTGAATACACACATGTAAGCTGAGACTCTCCAAAGAAACAGCATTGTTGTTGTTCGGCTTTTCATTTCGCCATTTGTTGATTCACTTGAAGAGCAATAACGTAATATTGGTCAAGTGATCAGTTTGATATCAATCTTTCATGATGCACCGTCATATTTACATTATTTGTACGGTACGAATGATTTGCTTTGGTACCTGGTCAAACTTAAGCTCTCCTTAGTATGGCTGGCTCCGTTTCTCCAACAGCGCACTCACAGGCAGCAGCTGCCCCGCCCCCTCGCTCAGTCGCTTAGTGCCTGAGCTTGGATCATACCAATATCAGGGGGGATTCACGCACAGTCGTAAATTCCCACAGTGTGCACTATGTGCTTCGACTATTGTGTGTACTTTTTGTTTTATACAGTTGTCAGCCAGACATCTAACTATGAAAAAATTACACCCCAAAAGACCCCGGGCTTCTGACAAAACAACCCGGGCTTAAGCCCAGTAAGCCACCCCCACGCTCCGCCACTGGTGCTATATAAATAAAATTGAATTGAATTAGACACTTCAGACTTCTTTATTTTACTTTATAATTTAAGCTTTTAAAGGTCAGTGAGCACTGGCTGTCGAAATCTTGTGTTTTCTAGACAAACATGTCGCATGCAGAGGCTCAACCAAGGAAAAGAGAGCAAAACAAATTGATGGACATAAAGGCGACGTCTGATCTGACAGCCATTTTAACACAAAGTGCTTCTACAAAAACAAGGCACTCCTGTACTTTACATTCCTCTCCATTAGCCAATCTTTTGAATACAGGCCTTTGTGGCTGGGCTTACAAAGGAGAAAAAAGCCTGTTGTCTGTCTGTAGGTTGCTGGTGTCTCCAGTCAGACGCTGAGTCACTGCACTGTGGCACAAATGCTCTAATTGTAAACACCCCCCGGTGGGTGAACCTGGTGAGTGACCTGTGAGCGACCCTAACCAAAGGAAAACTTTCCACTAAGAAGGATTACCAGTAATAATACGTGTCACATATACCGGTGATGAGATCACCTTAAACAACATTCACAGCAGCAATTTCTGCAACTAAATATCACCAGTCACAGCTGATCACTCTTTTATATCAGCTTAGAGGAAATTAAATCATTCTGAAGTTTAGAACATGTGCAACTCTGGGTTTTTGTGGGTTTTCTCAAGTAAACAGCTAATTTCTCTTGAATTAACGTCATAAGTGAGATTTTTCCATACATCTCTCACCACTCTTGTGTGCGTTGTACCACCCAGCTTGAGTTTCTGTTTCTGGAGGTGCTGACATCTTGTTCTTCGTGCATGATTCTAAATGTATTGCTCTTTCAATGATGCCGAGACTTTTTCGCCCACTGACAACAAAACAGGAACAAGCAGTGTTTTTCCCACCGCTTTTCATAAATGAGGAAGACTCTTATACTGGTATGTGAAGCTTTCCCTTCTCCAAACATGAAGCTTCTGATTTACACCAAAACCTCCATCTTAGCCACACGTGTCCACAGAACAGTCTACTAACAGCAGTCTGATTTGTTTATACGATCTTCAGTGAAACGTAAAAGAGCAACAAAAAAACCCCAAAACACTTTTGCCCTTTCTCGCCTTACGAGTACAGTATTTGAAATACATCCACAGCTATCTGTTGAAAGAAAACAACCACTGATTAAATCTGACTTCCTTTGAGTCGAATGTAAATGACGCTTTATATGTAGAAAAGTTGGATGAAGAAAGTTGGTGTATTTTGTTTCGATCATGACAGTTTTTTGTAAGAAGTGCTTATTTGCACCTTTGTGTTATCAAAAGGCTCATAATCATTCGAGAAACACGCATGCAATCACTGTGGTGGGAAAAACACAATGAACATGCGCACAAGATGGAATTCAAACACAATGAAATGACGAGGAGTCACACAAGCTAACAGAAAACAGAGGAAGAGCAAATTGCAGATAAACACACAGGAGTTTGTGGTTTCAGTTCCACCGAAGACAGCTGGTACGTTTTAAGAGAGTGAGACCTGAAGTTGTTCTGGGAATACATAAACACAGGGGATCTGATTACGAATGCTCGGAAGATCTCAGACGTGCGGTGGGATAAGTCAAGGAGGAGGTGATGTGTCTTTTTATGGAGGTACACGGGATTTGATTGCGTATTCATGTGCATGATGAGGTGTTCTTACTATGCAGAAAAGCAAATGTGCATTTAGCTGACCTTGGCAATGAGGCTGAGGGGTTCTTGGCAGGAAGGTGGCAGTGCTGATCCCATTTCCTGTAACAGGTCAGGTACTTCCTGTTGCAGGTACAGCTCTAACATGGACGCCAGCTGAGAAAGACCTTGTTTCTTCTTCTCAGGCATAGAAGTTAGATCTGTAAAAACATTTTTTTTTTAAAAATCATACAAATGTAGTTGAAACACTTCATAAAATCCAGGTATTCTGGTGTAAAAATGTAATGTTCTTTAAAGGTGATGATGTGAGGACTCCTAAAATTTGCCTGTAAATGGACCTAAATTGATATTTTATAACATATGATGCAGGTTTTCACTTATTTCTAGTATCTAACAGTCGTATTTGTTAATGTGTAAAGTAGGTAGAATGTTTGACGCCATCTGCTAAATCACATTTGTAAAGGGACTTTCAATCTCAATGAGACTTTTGCCAGATAAATGCAGAATATCGTTAAACCCGTCACACTGTCCTGCATCATATTCGCTGTATAAAATCTAACATTTGTTTTAAAAAAATCCATTTTGCTCTATCGCATCATGTTTTTTGACGAGTGGCATCCTCTGCTTATTTTGGTATGAAACTGGGTAATCAAGACAAGCCATGGGCATCTCATTCAGTTTGTCAGGTGTGTGTTGAAAATCTCAGAATAATGGAAAGAAAAAGAGCTTTCTAGTGGTACAGAGGGAACCACAGGATCACTTTGATGCCGTCTGTTTAGTCAGTATTTCTGGATACAGTTCCAACACTAAATCACCTGCCAGTTACCCAAATCTGCCATCAGCAACGAGACCTGCACCGCATTCAGATGAAATACTGCCTGTTGTTTTACTGGCTTAGTTGATGAGAGAGAAAAGTCTGATGTTTTGTTTCTAGATGCACAACTTTTTAGTGATCCATCTTCTAGTAGCTCATCTGTCCCCCAGTTCTTCCCTCAGCCACAGTTAAAACTTGTCTTTGCCACAGGAAGCGGCCCAGTTGCTTGGGGCTAGGCTCAGTGAGAAAAACCTACTGGCTCCAGGAACCACATTGTCTTTTTATAAAAATCCATTCTCTGAGATGAATTATTACTTTTTCTATTATGTTGATACTGAAGGTCTTTTGGGTGCATAATGAGAATTGCTTTGCATCCGATTCAATTCAATTTTATTTATACAGCAACAAATCACAACCACAGTTCCCTCAAGGACATTTATATTGTAGTAACACAACAGAGAAACCTCAACAATCATGCGACCCACTAAGAGCAAGCACTTTGGCAACAGTGGGAAAGAAAAACTCCCTTTTAACAAGAAGAAACCTCCAGCAAAACACTGTGCAGGTATTCAGTGGACTAACTTATTGTTAAAAAGCCATTAAAAGCCATTTAATTATAATCACTGTCAAATTCCAGAAAACATAAGTGCACTAAGCAGGTCACTGCCTGAATGTTGGAGATTTCTCCGGTAGCCGAGAGGGTTGTTGCCCTGCACCGTTTTGTCTCGACTATCTGTAGTTGCCGAACAAAAGTTCAGAGTACGCAGCCTTCTTGGAGTCACTGGGTGGCATGTTGCAAGGTGCTCCTGCTGGAGGAATTTGAGAATGTCGCATTAGTACAGTAGTGGTTCGTTGTGGTGAAGAGAGAGCTGAGCATGAGTGGCAATTTACTGGTCAAGCAATGTCCCTACACTCAATTACGGATGCAAGCTCTGGGTGGTGACTGAAAGAATGATGTCACGGATAGAAGCAGCGGAAACGAGTTTCCTCAAAAAGGCGGCCGGGCCCCTCTCCCTTAGAGAGAGAGTAAGGAGTTCAGCCTTTTAGGAGGGACTAAGAGTAGAGCTTCTACTCTTCCACACTGAAAAGAGTCAGTTGAGGTGGTTCAGGGATCTAGCAAGGATGCCACCAGGTGGCAAGTGAAATGTCCTGGGCATGTCTTACCTGGGGTAGACCCAAGACTACATGTCTTAGCTCACCTAGAAACACCTGATAAGCTGAAAAAGGTGGGTGGAGAGAGGGAGCTCTGGACTTCTCTGCTTTTCAGTATTTAAAATAATCTAATTTGCAAATTTAGAGCTCTTATGATACACTTACAATAAGTGTAACAAGACATGTCAACATCATTTTGCCTGTTCTGTAAAGGTTCAAATCAGTGATTTTGGTTTTTTAAAGAAAACCTTATAGCATCTAAAACAGGAATGAGCCCAGCTGAAAATAAAAAGTTTGCATTTGGCTACGACTGGATTATATATACACATGCGCTCGCTCTCTATATATATATAAATAAACACACAGGTGAAAGAGCAAACATTTTCTAATAACCTTTATTACAGTGAGGTAAAACGCACACAGACACTTGCAAGACAAACTTACGCGATTCATGCTCCTCTAGAGTGTAGAGCTCCTCACTGCTGCTCTTAGACGGACTTAACTGCATAGAAAAAGAGCAGTTCACTCTGGTGTTACTGAAATATCGTTCTCCTATCGATGCGCATTATGTGCTGTATTTATTGTTGCTCCCAGATAAAGTCCTTGAAACTTTCATACACTGAGAAAACATGACATGGATTTCTTTAAAGTCTGGTTTTTCTGAGAGCAGGAATGCCCGCCTGTTATGGTGCATAAAAGGAAAGGTATTAAGCAGCTTTCTTTGAGCACATTTAGTTTAACTGAGTTGAACAGTAGGAAAGTCCAGCAACATACCAAGGCAAAGATGAGTCTTGCAGCTAGACGGACTGAGTCAGTGGGAAGTCTGGGTAGGAGGCTCTGCAGACATTTACACTCTCTCTTATGGCCTGACCATGCTTGTTTCTGCAGAAGGAGGATATAAATACACTGATGTATACAGACACATCCATCATAGCCATTATTACCCCAGCTACAAGCCATAAACAAAGTGTACACTTTAAAATGTAATGATTTACATTATGAGAACTTGATTTTTGTCCCCAAAAGATTAAAACACACAAACACACACACTGTACCTGGCACGCGGTATTGCAGTAGTGAGCCGTCTTGCACTGGGAACACCTCAACAAGCTCTCACGTCTGGACAGAAGGAATTTTTGAAAAGTTGTGTTAATTCTGCGCACATTCTTAACTAAAAAGAAGAAAGTGTGGCATTAAAGACATAAAATATTCAAAGGCTGAATCACTGTCTTTAAAAACAAACAAACAAAAACGCTCCAGCTGAGAGAAGAAAATGCTAGAGATGACTTAAAAGGTCTTGGTGACCTGGAATGGGACCAGGATTTTAGATTTCAAAACTTGCGATGCCAGTCTTCCTGTACTGACAGATAGTTGTAGTGTTTGAACAAAAACATTCAGCTGTTCCATATATGTTAAACACTTTTTGAGACGGTTAAAATTCAGCATCACCAAACAAATCCCTAAATCAGCTCAAGCATACTTCTGTCATTGTACTGACCTTTCACCGTGAAAGGATGTCGTCTTATCCTTTTCTATTCATCGCATTAAACTGACTGTGTGCGTCCATTATCTCATTTTATCTGTCTACCCAGCTCCAATTCGATTGTCGTTTAAGGGCAATACTTTAGGTGCACTCTCCTCACCGTCACCATCGGTTAGTCTCACCACATCACATAACTTGCCTGTGTCGGAATGGCGACATGTGACAGCTGTGCGTCCACTTGTGGTGGTGTTTGTGTGTATTTTTGTGAGTATGCATATGCCTCCGAGGTCTGCTGTGTTTCTCTGAGTGATACTGCTGTCCTTTCCACTTTGTCTGTCAGCCTGATAACAAGCCGGAGCACCGCAGTGTCAGCCTGCTTCATGAGGCCAATTACAGCCAGTAGTGGGGGCATCACTAAAACACACAAGTTGTGACTCACAGGAATCTTTTCAGTGTGTGTGTGTATGAGTGCATACACGTAAGTCAATGTAGGCTATTCAAATCAATTATTTATTATACTTGCAAATGTCTTGAGCCATCCCTCATTTCTTTATGTTTTACTAGGAAAATGAGAAATAGGTGCAGTGATTTATTTTTTAACCCTTTAAGATCTAGCATAGAACCAAGTCCGCCAGAGCTTATATTATATTTTTTCATGTTGTAGTGCCATTTTTGGGAGCATTTCAAGTTGATATACATCAATACAAGTATTATAGCCCACATTTTAATAATATGTCTGCATTAAGTGCATAGTAATTACATAAATTGCAAAAAATGCAATAAACTACAAAAAAATTGAAAATCGTTTTTGTTTTTTAACATATATTTCTAGTTAGAGAAAGTTAAGAGGCTTATCCCTCTAAACTGTAAATACAAAAAAGTTGCACAAAATAGTTTCCCACCACAGGAAATTTAATTTAAGTGTCTTCATAGTTTTATTTTTGAAATACACCAATTTTTATATACTGCATATTATAATGCAAATTTGCAAAAAATACAGCATATGCATCAAAATAAACTATTTCCAGCAGTGCAATGTGAGTCCTAAGCATCCCAGAAACGACACAGAAAGTCATAAAGTCAAACATAACTTTTAAAAACACAAGTATAGGCTCATAAGGCCCTGATGGTAAAAAAAACTACATTTCCGCAAAATAACGTCACTTCCGGTTTCGGGCAGGTCATGTCGTACATGCGATCGTTCGCACTGACGTCTATTTCAATGTAGGAAGTGTTACGAACAGCTGATCGGATTGGCAAAGCGTGTTTCTGGAATATTATGTTTTTGTTGCTGCAAGTGCTTTTTATGCAGTTTTTGCAAAGCTATATGTGGAAGGAAACTGTGATCTAGGACAAGCTGATGGCATAAGATGTAAGTACAACTCCTCCGGTTTCATATGCAAAAAAAATTATTGCGCTAGCTTATGTGGTTGCAGTGCTACTGGGATTTAAAAATAGTTGCGCAAAACGGAGCGTGCCCGCTCCGACCGGCTTTAAAGGGTTACGTAGTTTTCAGGAAAAGTTCTCCAGGTTTCTTGGAGGACATTCAAAGCTCTTCTTTGAATGTTGTTGCCTTTTGTTCTGTTCTCTGTCAAGATGATTGCAATGCTTGAGCAATATTGCGGTCTGGGCTCTGGAGAGGCCAATCCATGACTTACAGTGTCCCCTTATGTTTTTTCTATCCAAGTATGGTTTTATTGAATTAGCACAGTGTGTTTGGGATCATTGTCATACTGAAAAATCTTTTTTATAAATATCTTGTGTAATTTTATTATTTAATTCCAGTGCACACCACTTTGTGTTTTAAGGTGCTTTATAAATAAGGATGGATGGAAAATTTAAGCTGTTGCCAATCAGATCCTTCCCAGATGGTTTTGCATGGTGGATCAAAACCTGACAGAACTATTCTGCATTCAAAATTCCAGCATCAGTGGCTGAAATTCAGCCCAAACCATCACAGACCCTCAGTTTTGCAGACACTCACAGTTGTAGCTCTCTCCTGACCTCCTCTGTAGATATGGATGATTTGAACCAAACATTTCTAAATGTATCACTTCATGAGTTCTTGTGTGCATACTGCCCCCTTTTCTAACCATTTCCCTTCCTTAACAAAAGGTGGTTTCTTGACAGTCACCGTTCCACTGAGACATTTTTGATGACGCTTCAGTAAACAGCAAACTGAAGGGCCAGATGCATCTCTCAGGTCCTCTGTCAGGTTTTTAATGGATTTCTTTAGTATTTCTTAAGGACATGACCTTCAGATAGTGTTCATCTGCTGTACGTAGCTTTTTAGACCTGCCTCTTTTGTCCTCCACTTGACCAGTTTCCAAGGTCAGCAAGCTTGGTTAGCAAGATGTATTGATAAACTGTATGGCTGCAATGCACAGACACAGATACCTGTTAATAAGTGCTAAATATTTCATGTCGGGGAAAATGGATCAAAAAGTAAAATACCTGCCTGACCTGTCACATGGGAGGGAAACAGATTGAAGTGAGTCTCAGAAAACAGCCATCAGCACCAGAGAAGGTTTCTACACGGTGCTACAGATTTTTAATCCCACTGAAAGAAAGTCTTTGTTTCACATCTTATACTTAAAGGCGCAGGTTTATTCACACTGTAGTTTTCAGACTTCTACGCAGGATTAATTTTACAGCCAAGGAGCTCATCGCTTATTTTCTACAAAAGAAAAGAAAATTTTAAAAAAAGACAGAGACAGTAAAAAAAAAAAAAAAACCCACAAAAAAACCCTCTAACTCCATGGTAGACCACTGTATGACAGACACATGCTTCATGAAATCATGAAACAAATGACAAAGCAGAGTGCTTAGAACCTAGCATTCATTTCATTCGCTAAAGAATTTCTTCACATTACCAACAATGGAGCATAAGCACTGACAGCCGAACACCCCAAGGCTGGTTTAGCGTGAGCTAATATACAATAATAAGTTGCAAGTCTTTATGGATTTATCATATAATAAGGAAAGAAAATAGAGAAAATAATAAAAATCCTACTAATTAAATCTGACAGCGGATGGTATTATGAGCTCACACACGAAATATGAGATAATGGAAAAAAAAAATGTTATGATGGATTTAAATACATTAAGCCGGGGCTTATCTTACTGAAAACGGCACATTTGATTAGATTGGACATGCTGGACCTATGAATGCAGTAGATGACATTAGAAAGAGCTTAAAGGCAAAATCTGAAATGTAATATAAACAAATGCGGCGCAGGTCTGACCAAAGGCTGTAGAGCGTCAACATTAGTGACAGAAGTTAAGTGTTTCCTGTGAGCGTTTCATCTATCAGCGTGTGACCAGACTCGATTGTTGTATTTGGCTCAAGGCGCCTTCAGTCTTGTACAAGTTTCCAAAACACTCTTTTCTTTCCTGTTCTTCCCTCCCTGCTCTCTAGATTCTGCATTTTACAGCTGTCCTTCCCATCTGTCTTCCCCCCCCCCCACCCGTTTTTTGTTATGCTGCTGTGTCCTATTTGCCTTTCCAGCTTGGAACTCAACCCTAAATTTATAGTTTCACCCTGGGACAGAGTTTCGTGAAAGCAGAGTTATTCTTGTCATGTTGAGACCAACCAGAAACACGGAAGCCACCCACAGTTCATGAAACACATGCCTGGAGTCTGAGACACAGAGTAACAACAGATAGGATAAGGGCAAACCTAAACACAGACAGATCATAACTAAAAGCTGCAAGGCACAGGAAATCCATCCATCTTCCACAGGCCAGAGAGCAATCCTGGTGACAATCCCATTTTTTTAAACTTCTGTACTTGTTTCCTTTCACTGTGACCCCTCGGACGCTGCACATTGTAGAAGCTACACTGCATGTTCATGTACAGCATATATTAGGCAATTTTCCATTAGAAGGTAAACAATGACATCATGTGTTCAATATCTGTTTCAAATTGAATTCCATTATAATCATGTAACCAAATTATTTATTATGTGATTTGTTCATATTTTTGCAGGCTAGAAAACCATTGAATATGCTAAACAATCTCTGGGAAGGATTGGTTTCTGAATTATTATATTAGATGATTTTTTTTGTCTTTTAAAATTTCATTTCACCTGCTTTGTGCTGGGAAACAATAACATCTTGATTAAAAAAAGAAGAGAAAACTGTTTTAAGGAGGACCTGTTGTGATTTTCAGCTCTATATTTTTATTCTTAGACTTGGATCAGAGCAGGTTTGCATTACTCACAGCTCAAAATAAGTCTTATACATCTTATACTTGGCCTTGGGGCAGCCCCTCAGTTCATCCTCTCATTTTTTAATTTTTTTTTCTGCCCCCTTCACCCTTCTTTAAAGCCAGACTTCTTCTGATTGGCTACCACAAACAAAGAAAGGAAAACACAGAAAACCAAAAGGCCTCTTTAAGTCTTTTAACACTTCATCGTACTATGTTTGAATCTTAAGTCAGAACAAAATTTATAGTGACAACAGATAAAACACTGGCCACTGACATGCTTAAATCTAAAACAATGATGTGATTTTTGCTACTTTACATTTTTACACCAACACACAAAGTCAAATGATTAAGATGTGTTTGAAGCAACAAAAGCACTGAATTAACGGTTTAGGAATTACAGACATTTTTATGCATAACCACCAATTTTTAGCATCTCAAAAGTAATTTGACTACTGACTGAAACTGTTCGAAAGCATACTCCAAAAAGCAAAATGACACCAGAATTTCTTACAGCAAAAAAATGGGCTATTCTTCAACAGCCAGGTCAGTCATCTGATCTCAGCCCAATAAAACATGCTTTTCAGATACTTAAGACAAAGCTGAAGGCAGATAATCGTAAACAAGCAGCAGCTGCAGGCGTCTGCAGTAAAGGCCTCGCAGAAATCTTAAGGGAGGAAAACACAGCAATTGGTGATGTCCATGACTATTAAAAATATTTCTTATAATTAAAATGCTGCTAGTTTGTTCAATTACTTTTGTACCTCAGAAATTGGGGGACTATTTATAAAAATGGCTGTAATCCCGAAACATCTAATTAAATATTTGATTAGACCTCTTCAATTAAAGCTGTCTGTATTGCGATCACGTTTTGATTGATTTTAATGTGTAGTGATGTAGAAAGGCAGAATTACAAAAAGATCCATATGGGCCTCTCTGAATACATCAATACACAATCCTAAAATTTAGAGAGTACATTTGGGCACAAAGGTTGGTAGTTTGATACTGTACTGTAAGATGAAAAGGAATACCATTTCAAATGACCAATATCAACATAAAAATCTGTCAAACAAAACGAGACAAAAGGTCACTGAGAAAAGAGAACCGCATGCAGAGATGGGACAACAGATAGAAATCCAGACAGCTTATCAGTAGCAGTATAAATGTACAGCTGCAGCACAGAAACTGCTGTTATGGTGATCGCCTAAAGGCTGATAAACACTTAGCACTGACTCAGACATGAGCACCAAGAACAGATACGGTCACATGATCCAGGTATTCCAGCAGGACTGAAGACGCTTTATCTTGGCTAAAGGTAACTGAATATTTCCTCTCTTTAAGGAGTTGTATGGCACTCATGAAGACGAATACTTTCGCCCTTTACTCATTTCACATCAGAGAACTGGGCAACGAAAATCCAATCATAGAACAAAGATCGCGTAAAAGACGTGAACCTTCTGAAATTTCTACCACCACGCCATCAAAAACTTTGAAGTTTATCAGTTTCAGCAAGTGTTGTATTCGGGATCATTCGGTTCATACACCCACCCACACGCATACTTTACATTTTCTACACAGTATTTCATGATTCAAATACAAAGATGGCGCTGCTCTAGCCTCCAGGCAACAAGCAATACAAGTTCAAGAACATATGCTCCTTGACGCAGTACAATGTGTGACATCAACTGATTTAACATGGTCTAAATATAGATGTGCACAACAAGAACAGACCGAGAAGGTCAAAAAAACAAAAAGCATAGAAACTGATAATAAATGACAAGGATACGACATTCCTTAGTCTTCATCAGCTAGTTAGTCAGCAAAATAACCCTATTCCATTGTTTAATAGAAGTGACTCATTTTCATACAGAGATTATGATTCCCCCTAGGAAGCACATCCATCTCATCTCCAGCCATGCTCTGTTATTATTATGCTTCCTCTTTTCCTCTGTCAACCGCTCCTTCCCTTTATCCCTTTCCTAACTCTTTCTTCCAGCTGCCTTTTTTCTGCTCTTCGTCTCCCTCTGTGTCTCTGTCAGATGTTGTGTGAAGTGATAGTCTTCTGGATGGCAGCTCCATGGCTGGACTGCAGGCACAGTAGGAAAACTCATGAATAATATTAGATGGTTTTCATTAGTAGCACGTAGAAAAAAAGCAGACTCTCTCTCTCTCTGCATGACTCACTTCCTGCTCTCAATGTCATTTTTTCTCCCCTAACATCATCATTTGACTCCTTCGTTCGCATATTTTCTCTTTTTAAAGCCACCTGTCAGTGTCATATCTAATAATGTATACATTCAGGGGCCACTTTATTAGGTACACGCTGCTAGTACCGGATGTGGACATGGTCAGCAGCAATGCTCAGGTAGACTGTGGCATTCAAACAGTGCTTATGTGGTATTAATGGGGGCCAAAGTGTGCCCAGAAAATATCCTCCACACCATTACACCAGCCTGAGCCATTGAAACCAAGCCAGGATGGATCCTTGCTTTCATGTTGTTTATGCAAAATTCTGACCCTACCATCTGAATGTCACAACAGAAATTAGGATTCATCAGACCACACGATGATTTTCCAGTCTTGTAGCCTTAGCTACCTGTTCTTGGCTTTCTGCTGCTATAACCCTGTATGCTTTGATATATTGTGCTTCCAGAGATGATCTTCTGCATACCTCCGTTGTATGAATAGTTAGTTGAGTTATAGCTGCTTTCCGATCAGCTGGAAGATGTCTGGCTGTTCTCCTCTGACCTCTGACATCAAAGCATTTTTGCCCAGTGACCTGCTGTAAACCCCAGAAATTTATGTGCAGAAAAATCCCAGAACATCAGCAGTTTCTGAAATGCTCAGACCAGCCCATCTGATGCCACGTTCAAAGTCACTTAAATCACCTTTCTTATTCATTCTGATATTCAGTTTTTAACTTCAGAAGGTTGTCTTGACCATGTCTACATGACTAAGCTGCTGAGATGTGATGAGTGCCCTAACTTACATCCTGTTTATCATTCTTTATGAACATAATAGGGATCATTCATGATGTATTCAATAAAGGGGCGTCCCCTGGGAAGTGAAACGCTCATCTCCTGCTGCTGTCGCACTTTCAGGCATGGTTACCAGGGTAACCCTATAATGCATTTACCACATATGGCAATCACTGATGTTCTTCCCTGAATGTTGTTGACTTTCAGTGTATTCTTGCTGCCATGTCACTGTAAACCGCTTCCTGTGTAGATTCCACCTAACACTCGTTTCCCATAGATTTATACTCAACAGACTTCTTTTAGAAACAAACAGTAGCCCCCGTTTGCCAATAAAAAGAATGCAGCTTTAAAGGACTTGATATTTTACTTTGTCCATCTTTTATATACAGTATATTAGTGCTGGGCATCACTATAATTCTGAACAGATAAAATGTCAACTGTGGCTTTTCAAGTGGACTGAATAGATTGTAATACTTCCTACTGACGAACGAGGGGTCTGTATAAATTTAACTCACACAGTTCATTAATATACAACAACAACAATAATAATCCATCACTAAATCTGTTTAACAGGGCAAAGGTACACAATCACTTAACACTACTAACACTCTAACATTACTGCCAGCACATTTGTAAAATTGCACTGCTGAATGGCTCAATGGCTAATGGTAATTAGCAAGAACACTCTTAAGAACTGGGAGGGTTACAGCGACAGCAAAGACAGATGACGAATAAATAGAAGCAACCACAGAAAACACCTTTACCAACAGTGGAGCTGTGTCTGCCGTTTGAAGGTTTTTCACTTCATTTGCGCCACAAAGTTTGGAAGAACAAGTTCAAAAGGACTTTGTTTCAAAGCTGCACCTCACATCTTCGCTGTGGAAACAACGAACGCATCCCATCGTACCAAACACAACAACAAGCAGCCTTTTAAGGGTGGACCCTATAATCCTCTGGGAAATCTGTAACTTTAGTCAGCATTGTTTTGTGATTTTATTTTAAGGTTTATTTGTTTATTATGATTGAAAAGCTCACTTGTGCAGAAATAATAATAATAATAGTATTGTGACAACTGGGAACTGGCCAGAGTTTTAAGAAACAAAATGCAAAATTACCCGTTTTTGGAAAAAATGCAATTGGGATTTTCCTGACATGAATCAACAATCAATCACAAAACAGTCAAAATAACTTTTTTTACTCAAAGGGGGCACACACAGACTCGAAAGACATCAAAAGAGACGGTTAATCAAGACAATGCTTCGTCATAAGGTTCCCTTTCATCTTGCAGAGAATTTTTCCCCCCTTCACAGTAGAATATGTTCAGTAATTTTAATAGTCATCAAATTCTAGATCAAATTAAACTGAATGTGTAACAATAAGTATTTTTACAAGAAAAAAAATCCTTTTTTTTCTACATAGTTTACAATGAACGCCATTTAAAAAGAAATGAGCAGAGTCAGTGAAGTATAACGTATAGAATGTTGTGCCTACTTTAATTTTTTTCCTCCAAACAACAGCGATATGCTTTTATGACTTTGTAGATCAGGAAAGCACAAACACAAGCATGTTTTGTTTTTAACACAAACGCCTCGTCTATGACACAGATGTGGATAAAATAGAAATTAGCGAAGAATTAAAAAATCCAGAAGTGAAAGAAATACAACAGGGAGAAACATCAACATTAGAAAAAAAGAAATAATAAAACGATGTCACTCAAAATTAGGTGAAGTGACTGAAAAATGCTGGATTTCTCCATTGATATGCAGGAGGATAGATCGCTGCGCTCACATGGGTGTATATGTGGTCAATTTTGTTAAGTCTACGCTATCAGACACCTAATTAGGCCTACCTCAGCATTCCTCTGTTGGTGTGTGTAGCATGATAATTAATTTCCCGCGAGTATTGGCTGCTACATGGCATCCATGAGATTTGTTTGTGTGTGCGTGTGCGTTTGTGTATGTTAATAATTAGTGGTATTCTCGTCTCTGGGCTGTCCAGTCGTGCCTGAGTGAGTTTTCTCATTTTCAGGCTGAGCGGTCAACACAGCGTGGTACGTCTCACTCCAACATGACAAGTAATGGTGTGTGAGTATATATGTAAAATAAAAATATTAACATAAATCCACTGCCATGGACTGTCATGATACCTCCGTTATTAACTTATCGTCCAATTTATGAGCATGACTGTAATTTTTTTAGTCTGAGCCACTTTTATTTTATTTTCCTAGGGTAGTCTGTAATGGCTACAAACATTAAATGGTAGGGGTGCAACGATACTCGTATCGATATTGAACCATTTGATACAGTGCTTTCGGTTCGGTACGCATATGTATCGAACAATACAATTTATTTTTTTTTTTTATCAACTTTCCTTCTGAAGATGCTGTCTGTGTTAAGCGCTCAGTGGATCTGCGCTCGACAGTGCAGCCTAGGCGGAGTAGTCGAACGCAGATTCACTGAGCGCAGGGCAAGCTAGCGAGACAGAAGTTAAGCTCTCATTGCAACATGGCAAATTGAACCTCCCCCACCCTCATTCAGATCTGGCGTTTGGAACTATTTTGGTCTTCATGTGAGGTATGACCCTGAAGGTAAGCGTGTCATGGACAAAAGTAAAACAGTATGTTGGATGTGCCATGCAATGCTCAATTACATGGGTGGGAACTAGTGCGTTAGCGCAGTTAGCTCGTTAACGTGTTGACGCCGTCCAACCCCACGCACGGGGCGATCTGCGGTAGCTCGTTAACGGAGATTTGCCGTGTTGTGGCGTTAACGTCATTTTAACGAGATTTACGCTGACAGCACTAGTGGGAACACAATGAATATGACTGCACATTTACTCCGACATCATCCTAGTGCAAAGACAAGTGGAAGCAGACAAAAGCAACAACAAAGCAACATTAAATTTAAAAACTGTACGTTTGAGTTAAAATATATATTTATAATTTTAATAAATGACAAATTAAAAAAGCATGAACATTTTTTTGTATCGAAAAAATATCGAACCGTGACACCAAAGTATCGAACCGAACCGTGAATTTTGTGTATCGTTGCACCCCTAATAATATGGCCATATTTTCTTTTGGAAATATGTTAAAGTCTGGTTTTATAAGTCTGCTTGTGTTTTTGTCTTCACATTATGCTCTGGGCAGTATATTTACTGCCATTTCTATTGCCTGGAGCAAAGCCTGCGATTCCTGAAGGAGCTGTGAAGGAGACGATGGAGTTTCAGAGCTGGAGCTGTTCATGCGATCACCATGGTGAATATGAGCTGTTTGTATGATAATATGGATGAGCTTCGTGAGCTGATTTAGGTTTAGAGGGAAGACAGTGGGGGAAGTTTGATGTGTTTCATTGAGCACTGCAGTGTTGCAGCGACATATGTCACACTCACTTCCAGGACCACACTGTGACTCTATCTGGCTTCGGGACTTGTTGGACAGACCGAGACATTAATCTAAACAGCAAAAAGAAATGTGGAGCGACTCCACAAGTATAAGATAAGATAAGATCACCTTTATTAGTCCCACAGGTGGGAAATTTCGTTCGTTACAGCAAAAGTGCAAAGTTATGTAGCAGAAATTAGAAAACACTGGAATGAAATAAAATAAAATACTATATACAACTGAGTAAGAAAATACAAAAGTACAACTTTGTCAGAATCAACTGAAACGTAATCCCCGGACATGTTGTTGCTAGGAGATGTTTCTGTAGCCTTAAAATTGAAATGATATCAATGCAAACAGATTATTTGCTGAGGTAATTTGTCATTGTTGCTGATTTAACACACTGTTTGTGTCTCCTGATGGAGGAATCCAGAGTTAATCTGAAATGGTTCTGTACAATCACTATCCACTTCATTAGGTACACCTGTCGAATTACTTGTTAACACAAACATATAATCAGCCAATCAAATGGTAGCTACTCGATTAATTTAGGGATGTAGGCATGATCAAGATAACCTGCAAGTTCAAGGCAGGCATCAGAATGGGTAAATGGTAAATGGCCTGTATTTGTATAGCACTTTACTAGTCCCTAAGGACCCCAAAGCGCTTTACACATCCAGTCATCCACCCATTCACACACACATTCACACACTGGTGATGGCAAGCTACATTGTAGCCACAGCCACCCTGGGGCGCACTGACTTTAAACTGGATTGTTGCAGCAAAACAGGCTGGTTTTAGTAAACTGCTGCTCTTTTGGGATTTTCCTGCATTCTAAGTGAATAGTCCAAAAATGAGACATCCAGTAAGTGGCAGTTTTCTGAGGGAGAATTGAATTCCTTGTTGACCACTTGTTATGGCTAAGGTATGCAGAAGAGCCTCCCTGAAGGTTCACAATGTTGAATCTTGAAGCAGACTGGCTATAGCAATAGAAGACCATACCACATGCTGCTCTTGCCAACTAAAACTGGAAACTGTGGCCAAAATTTAGACAGGGTGATGAAATTGGACTATAGAAGATTGGAAAAACGTTGCCCGCTCTAATGAGTCTTAATTTCTGCTGCAACATTTGGATGACAGAGTCAGAACAGAGTCAGAAGAGCATAAACAACATGAAAGCACGGATCCCTGATGCCTTGTGTCAACGGTTCAGGCTAGTGGTGATGTAATGATATGGGGAATATTTTCTCCCTTTAGTATCAACTGAGCATCATTTAAACACAACAGCCAACCTGAGTGTAGTTGCTGACCATGTCCATCCCTTTATGGCCACGGTGTACCCATCTTCTGCTGGCTGCTTCCAGCAGGATAAAACCCCCATGTCTCAACACCAAGCTCACATTACCTCAAACTAGTTTCTTGAGTTCATTCTACTCAAACGGCCTCCACCATTCCCAGATCCCTATCCCAAAAGCATCTTAGGGATTTGATGGAAAGGGAGATATCACATCAGGTTAATTTCAAATGAACTAAAATCTGAAGAATGTTTCCAGCATGTTGCTGAATCTATCCTGCAAAGAATTAAGGCAGTTCTGAAGGCATAAAGGGGGTCCAACCTGGTACTAACCAGCTGTATCTAATAAAGTGATCAGTGAGTGTATCATTTTTGCATGCTGACCATCCTCTGCACCATTTACAAAACACGCAGCTGAACAGTTTGTGTAACATTTGTTCTGGCTCTGCTCCCAAATGGACAGAAAAGGAAACCATTCATTTTAAGCTCCTTAATGTTTAATGTTTAGATTTTGATTCATTGAATAATTATTTGTAAGTTTTTGGCTGCTGCTTTTTTGGCTTAAATATTTCTTTTTTCTTAATTTACTTAAAAAAATGTAAATATATGTCAATATGTTGTCATCTGGAATTATTATACCCTGTTCACCATTACTATCCAGGAAAGACAGCTCCTGTGAAAGGTCTCTACTGCTCCACACGTTGGAGTAATAAAGCAAACATTTTCATGATCTTCTTAAGAAACTTTTTTCTTGTCTGCAGTGCTTGGAAGTGTGAAGACAACGTGAAACACATCCCTCTCGAAAGTGCTTGACAAATGAGCTCTTCCAGCAAAGGCAACAGAGCCAATTCCAGCAGAAACTCACTGCCAGCACTGTTACTGCTGTGTATTAGAATGCAAAGACTGTGCAAGTCTTGAGCTTTTTCTCATTTCTTTATATTTTACTAGAAAAGAGGGAAGCAGGTGCAACCTATAAAAAGGTGCAAACATGCATGGGAATACAGTATAAAAGGTAAAAAAAAAAAATTATTTTTTTAAAAAAAGTGTTTCCAAAGTGTAGGATTCTATTAAGGTTGAAGGTGAACACAGCCTGAACTCTCTTTGGCAAGCTTTTTTGTAATTTCTTTAAGTAGTCTAGAATAATTCTCCAGGCTTGTTGAAAGACATTTAGAGCTTTTCTTTGGATGTTGGTAGGGCTGCTCAATTATGGCAAAAATGATAATCACAATTATTTTCACTGAAATTGAGATCTCGATTATTTGACGATATTTATTTAACAATAACAATGTATTGAATAATGACTTTAAAGATTGTCAAAAAATAATATAAAATAGTGTGCAAATACTGATAACAGTGCAAATGTTTGCAATATAAAAAATAAATGAAAAATGCAAACATCTATGTTTAGTGAACTTTGCAGTGTTGCTCTGTGGTGCAGCTACGACACTGTAGCAAAGTTTACACAATATTTCTACTTGATCCACGTCTGACTCCACGAACCCATAATGTTTCCACACCACTGAAGTTTTTTTTACCTCTCTTTTCAACCAACGGCAGTCACTCTCCTCTCCAAATAACTTCTGCTTAGCTTTCTGAGCTTCCCTCGGGTCCTCTTAATTGTTGTGACGCGTGTTCGAAATGCAGAGAGGTGCGCTCGATTTGCCACACGGAGCAGCGCAAGAGTAAAGCACGAGGGAGGGGCTAATAATCGGCTCAGTCATTTTTAATGATCGTTGAAAGCCCAGATCGTAATCGTGATTAAAATTCGATTAATTGAGCAGCCCTAGATGGCTGCCTTTCTTTCCGTTCTCTGTCAAGATGATCTCACACTGCTTCAATAATCTTGAGGTCTGGGCTTTGGGGAGGCCAGTTTTCAACTGATAGTGATCCATTGTGTGCCTTCTATCCAGGTATGCTTTTACAGCATTGCCAGTGTGTTTGGGATCATTGTCATACTGAAAAACGAAACTGTTGCCAATGGTACTGCATGATGGACTAAAACCTCTCAGTAGTTTCCTGTGTTGTGAGTTCCACCAATTTTGAAGAAATCTCCAACACCAAGGCTGAAAGGCACCCCGAACAATGGCAGAGTCTCCACTGTATTTTAAAGATGGCTGTGGACATTGTTGCACCTCTCTCCTGACCATATTGACAATGACTGGAAGCAAAAACTTCATATTTGGACTCATCACTCAACAGACCTACTGCGCATCGCTTTCAGTCGAGTTCTTGTATAATTACGCAAACCTCAGCCTTTTCTCCCCAAGGTTGGCAAATAGTACATGAATCAATTGAAGGTCCAGACACAACTCCCACGTAATGTGTCAGGTCTTTGCTTAATTTTTCCCAATTTCTCACAGATATGACTTTCGGATTCTGGTTATCTGCTATAGATAGTGTTTTAGGCCTGCCTCTTTTTATGTCCTCTACCTGTCGAGTTTCCATATCATGTCATGATTTGTCAAAGATCTAATAGTGCAAAAATACCTTTATTTTTTGTAATCATTTTTCATTGATTCAACTAAAGAAATAGGAACAAATGATGTGTTTTTGTGTCAGGCTGATAATAATAAAGTGCCTGAAGACACAATTTAAATTGGCTCTTTGCTAAGTCTGTCATGTGTTTCCACAACAATGGTTCATCCCTTGAAGGACATTTCATGCTTGAATGAGTCATAGGTCAGTGTTAATTGGCTTAAATAAAAACATTCCTCTGTAACTGGTCAGGTACAAGGACTGGATTAAAAAGAAAAGCTTTGAGAAACCTCCAGAAAGTCTGGAGAACTACTGATCAAGACCACTTTAAAGAAATGAGAGGTGGCTCAAGACTTTTGTACACTAATGTAATGTTAGACAAAGCATCCATGAGTGTTAAACACTTTCTGAAGGTATCTGACTGCCATCTACTGTGTTCACCTATGCAATAACAGCACAGTCTGCACAGTTCATCCAATCATTACCCTGCAGGCATCTGCAGCTACACGGATTTAAGTGTGTGTTTTGTGTGTGTGTGTTTCACAGAGAGAGTTGGAGGGAACAGCTGCATCTTGAGATGTCTGAGTACCCTTGCTGAATTCTTAATGGTTGTTTAGAAGATGATTCACTGACACCTGAGGGGTCTCACACAGGATGATGAGGCATCACTTTCTTGTTGCCTCATTACCATAGTTAACAGATATTCTGTACAAAGGAAAAACACAGATACAAACCTAAAATACGGCCTTTGTGCTCCTAGTCCAGGTTTGGTCATTATTACTTCCTTCAGAGTTACTCAGAATCATGTTTAAATTAAGAATGGATAAAATAATCACAATAATTAAATAATGTCAAGACAAAAGCAAAAGTTGAAAATGTAGAGATCTATTAATTTAAAAAAAACAAAACAAGAAAAGAAAACAAGGATAGAATCGGTTAGGATAAAAACCCCATCTGGAAAGATTACAGGTGGCATTATATTAACAATAATTTCAAAGTGTAGGAGTATATTTGCATTTCCACAATGATAAAACATATACGATCATACATAAGCATTGGAGCTAAATAGGTGTAGTAAATTTGAAGGTGATAAGAATTTTAAAAGCAAATATAAATCATAAAACCAATGGTTGTAAAGGGAATAAAGCCATTAGAAACATGCATAGTTGTGGTTTGATCTCACAGTAATGTCTGACGGCCAAATCTTGAACAACCTGAATTTACATTTGACAAAAGAAGTGTGCTGATATCGACTAAAATTAATTTTCGACTGTGAAACGTAGCCGTGTAGTACGTCTGCACTACAGATGCTCACATGGCTCCATAAAAACCCAATTCAACGTCAGAAAAACTGCAGGACTGGATTTCACAACCAGTAATTATCGGAAAGAAAAAACTCATCCAAACTGGTCAGAGACAGCAACTCAAATATTTTCTGGTTGAGTAAATGAATGAGTTAAGTACATGAATGCTTGCAATTTTATCTCAGATGGTTCTCAGAAAACTAATTTTACCCACATTGGTCTTTTTCTAGTTTTTGTCCCTTTATGCCAAAGAGAGACATCAGAATCCACAAGTAACAGATGCACCTTCTATGATCACAATAATGTGAATCAACAGGGAGCTTTGTGGATTTATCCAGATTTCTTCAGAATACAAACACACTCACACAAACACTGTGAACTACGCACATGCTGGAAAAACACAGGGTTTCATTAATTGTCTTGCAAAATACAAACTATGCCAGAAAAAACTAAGTAATCATCCCCCAGAGGATCGAATAAAATTTCTGTGTGTGCATGTGGTCCCCACAAGTACAGCAAAAAATGATAAACAGATGTGCTTGCTAGATGAATAATACCAAGCATTACACACATGGGAAGGTGTGTTCCCAGTTTACAGCAAATCACTTGGTTTGCAAATGATACAGCTGTGTGTGTGCGTGTGCATGTTTTGAGACACCTGGGTATCCAACTGCAGGAGATGAAGAACAGAGGGGAGGAGGAGGAGAGGAGTGAGAAGCAGATGCAAGCAAAATAATCTACCCCGGGAGTGAAGCAGGGAGCAGAGGCAGGTGGGACAAAATAAATGCTTCTGAACGATAAGGAATGAGAAGATGGAGGATACGGGTGAGGAAAAACTGAGAGAGAAGAAAGGGGGGAGCAGATGGGAAGAAAAAAAATGTGGAAGGAGGGAAGAGAGGTAGGGAGACATATGTCGGAATGAGCATATGGAAGAATGAATAAAAATGAGGGAGCAGGTTAAGAGAGGAGGAGGAGGAAGAAGAGCGGTGACTTGCCTTTTGAACCATTTCCTTCCTCTCATGTGCTCCTCTCTCTGTAGCCCTGTCAAAATGCATCTAAAGAGGTAATCTGTATGCTTCATATACCACTGCATTCACATACTCTTATCCGTGTGTGTGTGTGTGTGTGTGTGTGTGTGTGTGTGTGTGTGTGTGTGTGTGTGTGTGTGTGTGTGTGTGTGTGTATAAACTGCTCTTAAAATGTATTTAAAGAGAACTTATGCTCATTTCCAACTCCGTATTTTTCCTTGGAGCAGCTTAATATGCTGTTCAAAATAAACCTTATTCATTTTGCACTGGACCTAAGTACAGCTCTTTACCTCATCCTGTGTCTGAAACAGGCAGAAGATGAAGGCCAACCACTGTTTTTGTACTTATAATGCAGATGTTTATAATAGTACAAGCAAGTCCAAACCCTAAATGAAAAAACGGCCCCAAATTCCTGGAGTGAGATTACTAAAAGTACAACAATATCATATTTGAATATATTTTAAAAAAAACAAACAAACACAGAGCAGGGACAAAGAGGAGAAAAATGTCCCAGCATTTTATTTGTTTCTATTGTGGCTGGTACTGCTTGTGAAACACCAGGACACAACAACAAGGTAATTAACCCACCAACAGCATGAATGCTGGTAACTGAGTCAGTCGCTTACATCAGAGGTTCTACAAAGATTCAGCACAGAAGTCGAAATCAGCTGTAAACCATTACGGGGCGTGGTAATTTCACAGCTGGCGTGTGCAACAACCAATGTGGCGACCATAAACTAAGCCTAACAATTTATACTGGCGGTTGGGATGTGTTGGAATCGCTGCAGTCCTCTGCTAAACAACAGGCGTCGTCATTTGGTGGTGGTATAGAAATAGAAGCAATCATTTCATCTTTTCTGTTGCAGCATCTTCCTCTCTATGATGTAAGAATCTCTGTGCTTATATAACACTGAAGTGCCAGTAAAGACCAACACAACTATACACGTCTTCAACAGGCTGGCACTAGCAAGCTTGGTTAGCAAGCTGCACCTACAAAATAAAGGAGTGCGACACAGGCAAAGCATAATAAAGTTTCATTTAACAAAACTGAAGCACAAACCTCTTGGATGGTCTGTACCACATACCAGGCCACACCATTTGTCAGATCCCTTAGGAGAAGCATAAAGCATAATAATCCACCAAATCACGCAGAGCTACCTGCTGTGTAGACCCCTTGTGAATAAGTGAGCAGCCAAATGTAGCTTCTTCTTCTTCTTCTACAATGTAAAAAGCTTCCACGGTCCTGAACAGCACAAACACAGTGGGGCGGTCCAGATTAGTGAAGCAAGTTAAGGCTGAGGTTTGGAACCATGTGGCTATTAGATGGAAGGTTAAGCCACCTTTCTTCTTATTGGCTGTCCCTCGCAAACACAAGGTGGGGCCAAAAGCAGAAAACTGAAACAGAGCATTTAGATCAGTCTGAAGCCTGACCTTTTTCCCCAAACAGAGATTACCTGCACATAAGCTTACCTCATTATCTTTGTATTTAATGAGGATTCATCTCAAGAGCATTTAAGAAATGTTTTTAAGACCATAACAAGCTTTCTCTTCTGTTTTTTTTTCTCCATACAGGTGATCCAGGTGTTTTGTTTGTTTTTCTTTCTTTCTTCCCCCCTTTCTCACCGTCTCTTCTCCCCTCTGGTTTTCTTTCTCTCCCTCTCTTTCTTTCATTCTTTCTCCCTGTCCTATCCCCCAGTCATGTCTGTCCCGTTTGTAGCAATCGAAAATAAAATAAATACATAATTATAATAAAGGTCAATCAAATGGACCAATATGGCAAGGCCATGATGATCCACTTGGTAAAATAAATCTGCTTGGCATCTTTCTTGGCCTTAAGACAACAATTCTGATGGCTAAAGATCCAAACGGGACACAAAAAAAAAAAAAAAGGACCATAACAAGACTATTTAGTACAAAATACGGATTTCATAATAGAAAGCTGGCAAAATGAAGAACACTAAACGTCTAATCAAGCTACATCCATTTGCACACACATGCACCTCTGTTGGGTAACATCTAAAAATGTTCTGCGGTGCATGTGTGAAAAAGGTTTTTGTTTTCTTTGTACTGGCTTCCCTGTAACGCTGAAAGCAGAACAAAACTCTAACGTCAACTGTCAATATTCCTTATGTGCCTTGAAATGCGTAAGACCCCAAGAAAACTGGTTCATCTATCTTTCAATCAAAAGTTTCCCTCTATAAATAAGACAAAAGCTTTAGCAGTTTTGTTATTGTTGTTTTCACTCTTCTACAGTGTGCATGTGTGGTCCAAAGAGACAATGAGTGAGAGATTGGTGTCACATATAAAGACTTCATCTGACAGAGATAATGCTGCCCTGCCCCCCTCACCTAACACACACACACACACACACACACACACACACACACACGTGCCAGCCTCACTGCAGAAAGAACATATTTGAGCTCTTCTTTGGTCTGTCAAGCAAAGAGAAAAATCCTTTAAAGTGGGTGTATGTTTGATGTGTTATCTGTCCATGAGAGATCGAGTCGTGTCTTTCATATTTCCATCTTTTTCTGGAACTTCCTCTTTTATTTTTTCACCCATCAAAACAAACAGCCTGCACGAGTGTGATCATTTACCGTTCAGATCAGATCAGTGACCATTCCTGTAAATGGCAACTCAACTGGAACTGTAAAAAACACCATGCTTGGGAACTATAAATTACAGAGGTACGCCTAAACTATTTCACTCTATCCCACACATTTAGCTCAGCATTGGGTTACCGGAGTAGATCGAACCCACTCAAGACAATTGTTGTGATCCCACCAGGCATGCCGCAGCATGTTTAATAAACAGCTCTCCTTTCTGCAGCACTAAAATTCACACCAGGTCTATTTTTTCCTGCTTTAAACAGATAACGAGGACAGAAAGGCGACACAGGTGGTTTAAAATGAAATTCACATCAGTGGTCAACAAATCCGCAGCAACTGTGTGACGCTATCGTGTAAATATGAACCACAATCTCTGAGGAGTGTTTCCAGCACACTGTTCAATCTCTGCCACAAAAAACCCTGACACTTCAGAAGACAAAGGGGTCCAAATATAATGTATAACATTATTATAAAGAGTTAAACTATTGAGATTTCCAATAAAAACTTTCCACCTCTGATGAATTTCAAAGTCTCTTCAGCTTTCCAAAAAGGAAAAACCTGGAGACAAAGAGATTGTTACACCTTGTTTTCTAGTTAATTGGCGAGCAATGTGGCTGCATTTCAAATGTGGTTTGAATTTGCATTTGTGCCGTGTGAATGGTAAGAAATTCTTCTAACTATAAAAAAACACTTCTCTTTATTTCCTGCCTTTGTTCTCCCCACCATCCCTCCTCACCCCCTCCTCACTCTCTGTCAGTCTGAGAACCTCTAGTTGTTTGTTTGTTGACCTCTGGCGATTTGATCCTACTGAGATGTGTGTGCTTCTTTGTGTGTGTTTGTGTGTGCGTATGTACTCCCTCGGCATTTATCAGTCATTACTTACATACAGCCTTCAAGGCCTGTAATTAACTTCAGCTTTGAAGCCCCCTACCCCACCACCTGCTCATTTCCTGCACGCACGCACAAACATAAAGTACGTCTCTCTGTTCTTGCATACAGTTGCACAAATAATTGCACACTTGCACACATTCTTCAACACTCAGTCATGCTGTGAAGACTAATTGTGTTTTTAGTGAAAACAGGGAAAACACACCTCACATCTCTGAGGCCAAACTCTGCCTGTGCGTGCGCACGAGGCGTCCCTAATGTTTTTTGGTGATAACACAATTTGCAGATCTCTCACTAATGCTAAAAATCAATAATAAGATTCACACACTCGGGTTGATGAATGTCCACCTCACGACAAGCTGATGTAGCAAAAAGCACTTATTCGATACCTCAAAAACATGATCAACATGACCTATGGCCTGTGTCCTATTCTAAATCATCCCACACGCGCCCACACAAACCTGTGTTTGCCCACAGCACAGAGAAAAATAGCTGAACTCTGCAGAGACATGAACTCTAATTCTTTATTGATTTTATCTTGTTATAACTCTGTGTTCTTGTGTCTTTTGACACAACTGAACTGAATACATGTCAAGTTACAATGTTAAAGCTTGTAGCCAGAAGTCCTGAAACAGCGTGTAAAACAAAGAGACCGTCATGCCAGAAAATAAACAATCCCATATTTTTTTTGTCCAACTTTTTATCACAACCAATAGACACTTTTGATTAATAAGCAACTGCTACCGGCTGTGTGAAAAAGACAGATTGTACATCAAAAACACACCACTTGTTTTGTAGCCTTGAGTTAAAAACTATGCCTGTTCTTCAGACTCTTTAGACTTGGACCGAGGGCTACAAAGTACAAACTTTCACATACTGAAGTCCAAAGAAGGTGTTTTTACTCGTTCTATGGTCATGTGATAAGCTGGAGGAATTTTAGGAAAGGGTTCGTGGAATTATACGCGAGATTTCAGAGATTCCAGTAAAGCTTAGCTCAAGATTGTTTGTTTTAGGGGACGGGTCAGTCTGGATCGGCGGTGATAAACAAATTAGAAGCTGGGTTCAATCCAGCATTTCAATAGCAAGACTGGGCTTGTGAGATGGCTAGAGCTACAGCATTTGAAAAACTGTCATAAGAGACTTGCAAAGTTCAAGAATTATTATAGAAAATTGGCAAATATTGACATTTTTTTGCAGTGCGTTGAGAGAACAATATGCTATTTTGAAGAATCTACAATATAAATTCCTGTTTTTAATTATTTCACATTTTTTTGTTTACTACATAAACATGTATGTGTGTTCATTCTTAGTTTTGATGCCTCCAGTGAGAATCTACAATGAAAATAGTCAAGAAAATAAAGAAAAAACATGAAATGAGAAAGTGTGTCCAGACTTTTGACTGGTAGTGTATATAGTGAACCCTTCACTCAAAGAGGTCATGCCCTCCTAACGATACATCATCTTTTGTCTCAATACAATTTAAATGTACGAGTTGTTAAATTGAACAAAAATGGAAGAATTAAGTCAAGTGAAAAAAACTGCAGTTCCTCCAGTGACCACTTGGAGCTTGTTCCATAACCAAGACAACAGCCATAGATTTCTGTGCTAAAATGTCCAATTTTATATTATAAAGTTTGCTGCTGGATACTGCCATGAAGACTTATGATGTCCCATGGTAGATTCCTCTTAACAAACACCCATTACTCAAGGTTTTGTGTGAGACTCAAAGGAGCAGTCTCCAAGTTAGATTTTGAAAAAAACGTACCTCCCACTGCCAGTCGTTCCACTGTGGATGACAGATATTTTCGACCTCAGCCATGCTTTTGATTACATGGTGTTGGGACATGATTAAACAGTCCTCTGGGATTCCTGACCATCAACATAGTAGGATGGAATTAGGATGTATATGACTCCATAACAGCTTTATAACTTATATAGAGGGCACACTAGTCCATTTTTTTTGGAGGATGGTTAAATCAATTAAATTAAAGTCAATTTGCTGACAATCTGTCAACAAAATTAAATATTTCTGTCCCATCGGTTATGGTTTTAAACGATTTGCACCAATTGCAACTGCATAAGGTGCAGAAACGTGTTCTTAGCTGGTTTGACGAGTGCTGCAAAGTTGGCCGCCACAAGGTAGAAACAGCATCAGTTGCTTACTCAGCAGCGATGGCTGCCTACTTTCTATGATGTCACTTGTTTTATCTGTCCACAATTTGAATGCAGGGATCTAAGGAAGACACAATGATACGTTGGGCTGTGGAGGAACTTAAATCTGTACTGTATTATGAGTCACCCCTCCCACTTCTTGCTCTCTGGCTGTTTATCTTTCTCTTACTTTCCTCTTGCCTCATTTCTATGGTTCTCTATTTTCCCTTTATTGTACTTTTACTTGTTATATGTTATGTTTACATATAAACACTAGTTTTTATTTTATATAACCTTTGCATTCCCTCTTATCTGCTGGCTGATTCATCTTCATCTTGTCACTATGCATAGGAAGCAGCTCGGAAAAAAGAAACAATAGAGAAAATAAACAGCCCTGTCCTGAAGTTAGTTCATGTAGCATATTTACATTCCAGCAGAGTGTTTATTATCTCTTTACTATTATTCTATTATCTAAGCTTTTATTTGAGTAACTAACGGAGGAGGCATACACTGCAGCTATTGGCACACGGCGACAGTCTTCTGCTGCTCTAACAAAGCAGTGTGAGGTGCAGCGTGTATCTCTGGGGCACTTGGACAGTTAAGTGAATAGAATTGTTCCATCCCCCACATTAACGTCATTAACCGTGGATAAAGTGGATGTGCTGCGGTGCCAAATGTACTGATCATTGACTGTCACTGCTGTGTCACAACTGGAGCCTGCACAGTGATGACCCACTCTTTCCTTAACAAGGCAGCGATGAGACAGAAATCCAAGAAAGATAACTGTCCTACTTAAGTTCAAATGGATTGCTCCATATTTGGCACATACAACTTGGTCCTCAGTGTGTTTTTGGCCATTTTCCCCCAAAAAACAGGTATTCCATACATATATATATATGTATATTTATATTTATATATACACTAGGGGTGCAACGATACACAAAATTCACGGTTCGGTTCGGTTCGATACTTTGGTGTCACGGTTCGATATTTTTTCGATACAAAAAAATTTTTCATGCGTTTTTAATTTGTCATTTATTAAAATTATAAATATATATTTTAACTCAAAAGTACAGTTTTTAAATTTAATGTTGCTGAAACAAAAGTAATTAAAAAAATAAATCTGATTGAGGAATCACTCATCTTTGGAAAAGAGAGTTTATTACAGAGAAATGGCTCTTTCCAAAATAAAAGCAATACTATACGCTTCTTCTGGGCTATATTCTCAGCAGCATATTGTAGCGGGTCAGGGCTGTTCGGGGTTCTGTTTGTACAGTTATGTTTTGTTTATGTTGCCATAGTGACGGGTGACGCCCTCTCGCTGCGACGGCGTGTCCTTCCGGGGTCAGAGGGCGCCCTGTGTGTTGTTGTTGTTGTTGCTGTGCGGTTGCTGCGCTGAGCAGTTAGCTAGCGGCAGTGTTCTTCTGCAGATGTCAATAAACGGCTGTGCTCCCTGGCTAGCTCACGGGAAGCAAGACCAAACGACACCTCCGTCTCCTCCTTGTCTGAGCTCGCCACAATATTAAACATATCAGGTCCCCATAAGGAGAATCATGTGCTAACGGCTGTCTAAATGACTCGGGTAAAGTTTGTAGCATGCATGCTTGTTGTTTTTGTCTGCTTCCACTTGTCTTTGCACTAGGATGATGTCGGAGTAAATGTGCAGTCATATTCGTTGTGTTCCCACTAGTGCTGTCAGCGTTAATCTCGTTGAAATGACGTTAACGCCACAACACGGCAAATCTCCGTTAACGAGCTACCCCTGATCGCCCCGTGCGTGGGGCTAGACGGCTAACACATTAATGAGCTAACTGCACTAACACACTACTTCCCACCCATGTAATTGAGCATTGCGTGGCACATCCAACATACTGTTTTACTTTAGTCCATGACGCGCTTACCTTCAGGGTTATACGTCACATGAAAACCAAAATAATTCCAAACGCCAGATCTGAATGAGGGTGGGGGAGGTTCAATTTGCCATGTTGCAAGGAGAGCTTAACTTCTGTCTGCTAGCTTGCCCTGCGCTCTTCCTTCTGACAATGCTGTCTGTGTTGAACGCTCAGTGGATCTGCGCTCGACAGTGCAACCTAGGCGGAGTAGTCGAACGCTGATTCACTGAGCGCTCAACACAGACAGCATCGTCAGAAGGAAAGTTGATAAAATAAATTACAAATGTTGTATTGTTCGATACATATGCGTACCGAACCGAAAGCACTGTATCGAACGGTTCAATATCGATACGAGTATCGTTGCACCCCTAATATACACATATTCTATATATTCTGTGGACTGACGAGACAAAAGTTGAACGTTTTAGAAAGATTAACTCCTGTTACATCTGCTGTAAAATGAACACAGCATCTCATAAACAGAACATCACAGCAACAGTCAAACATGGTGGTGGTAGTATTATGGTCTAGGGCTGCCTTGCTGCTGAAAACAAAATGAATCGAAATGCAGACTTAAATCAGATTGAAATGCTTTGGCATGAAACATGTGGTTCATCCTCAAAAATCATTAAATGCAGCTGAAATAAAACAATTCTGCACACAAGACCAGGCCAAAATTCTCCATAGCGATGTGAAAGACTCACTGCCAGTTATCACAAACGATTTTTTCCTTAACAAATGAAATCAAAATTTAAAACCTGCATTTGGTGTTTACTTGGGTTATCTTTGTCTCATATTTAAATTTATTTGAGCTGTAATAACAAATATGAAACTATGTGACAAATATGCAAAATTAATACAAAATCAGAAAGGGTGAGCCCAGACCGTTTTTCACAGCACTGCAGAGACTTTTACCCACACATCTACGTGTATGTGTTGATGGTGGGGTACAGATCAGGAGATTTCATTTTCATTGACCATGAAACTGAATACTATTTATTATTTCATCAGATACATATTACAGTGTGAGAAGAGATAGTAATTTTGACTGCAGTATTAAAGAGTGAGTACACTCTCTAAAAAGCATTACTTTCTTGTTTAAACATGTGTATTTTAATATTCTCTCAGAAGATGTCTGCAATAACTTCTTGTGTTGATCATTGCAACCAGCCATGACAGGAAGGCTAGTTTTGGACAAGTCTGTCAACACAATACAACACAAAAACAGAGGCCCAGGCTGAACGCGAGTGCTGTCCACTGATGAGAGTCACTGGCATCACGGCTGATGTGATCCCGTTGCTAGACTGTCTCTATTCATTTGTTTCCTAGGCTCATATATGTACTGTTTATAGCCCACAGTAATTAACCTATCACTTTGCACCAGAAATTAGCACACTTGTTTCTCTCCTTAGCAGCCTCATTAAATTCACATACGTCCATTTAGCCTGATTAAGTAGGTTTGGCTACAGTAGAGAAAACCACAGTGCTATCATTAAGCATCAAACTGAAAAAAAAAAAAATAACAGCAGCAAATGAGATGAAACCAAGGACAAGTCATCAGATTGATGCAAATAAAGGATAATGTGTACCTTCCCACATATAATCAGGAAAAATGGAAAAAAAATTATGAATTTGATATGAGAAACTATTTATAATTTCAAGAGAATAACTTGGTCAGTACAAAAAACAATCTGAGGCTAATTTAGTGCTGTATACATGTGGACAAACATCACACCGCAGTAAGTTTGCTGCTTGGTATCCCAATGACAAATTAATTTAGCAGCATAAAGGACAGAGCTTCAGAATCAGGCAGTAATAAAGGACCCAACATGAGGCCCCATATCAACTGATAGTGCATACTAACTCTTAATGCATATTCTATATCTAAACAAGAGTACATGTTTAGATCATACAACCAACAAAAGCCACAACAGGTATTACTGGCTTTGAGTCCTTGGTCATGAACGCAAAGATAATAACATTTCCAAGTTTTCTAACACAATATGGTTCATCCTCTCTCCAAAGGTCATTATTCCAGAAGTCTTGTCATTTATTCAGATGCAGCGTTGCAATCCTAAGCCATACTGCCGTGTACTTTTATATAGAGAGAGGAGACTTTCTACCATAACCCCTTCCAAAAAAGTCACACATATTCAGCCTTTCTCTAACTGAACTTCAACATTTAACATGCTAAGTGAGGCCTGTAGAGTCTGAGGCATGGCTCTTTGGTTTTTTTGCACTTACTCTGTGCACTTACTGTGAATTTGCTGGGAAGTCCACTCTTGGGAAACTGCGGCATTGTGTCAACACAGACTTGAATGCTCCAGACTAGGAAACTGTCTAAATGTCTGCTTTTATAAAAGTGCTTAAAACAGAGGCTGACCTCAATCATATACATTTTTTTGATAAGCACACCTGTGCACCTATATTTAATTCCTATCGTAGCAGTAGGGGTGCACTTAATTTTCCCCAGGATTGCATATAGTCCTGTGAAAACTTGTAACTCTATACTAAGTCAGTTATTGCACGCCTTAGACAAATTCACTGTAATTTTTTTTTAGTGCAACCCTTTATACATTATGCCAAGTTAAATCAGAAATATGCTCCAAATATGCAGACACTAAAAGATTAATAACACTATGGGCTGAGGTCAGAGTGACATGAGAAAATTATCTCAAAAGTAATTCCAGAACTCCATTTACTTGGACTGTATTCGTAAGAAGAAAGTCACAGTCAAAACAAATCAATATTGATCTATCATAAAGATCTTATAGACCAAATGTTGTGTCGTGGATGGGACAAATGATGTTAAACATTTCACTAGAAAAATTTACATATATTGAAAGTGAAGCTGAACTTTGGATCAGAAAGTCCGTCTAAACCATGAAGTGCTTGGTTTGATATTCGTTCCCCCATTAACAAAGAAGGGGTTCATGGTTGTTGATATTGTTGATATTATTGTTTTTACAGCACTTATAAAGATTTTTTCCTGTTATAAATTTCACTGTCAGATTATCATAACTGAAGTCTGCCTCCTCCATGAAGGAGCCTTGCTACCATCTCGTGGCCGGTTGAAGAACTACATCTACTAATGTTATCATTTAGCAGCTATTATGAACAAGAAATATCCATAGTACCCATGCACCCACTTATATATAAAGACTATACAGTCTATGATATACAGTAGACCGTATAGACCACCTTCGGTAAACTCAAACTAACATAGATGGGAATCATTTACCTATTTAATCTTCCCACAAGCACAGAGCGAGTCCTCAACCATCACACTGCCTCCACTTTAACTAAACACACTACTAACCACCCAGCAGCGTTTCCTTTCCACAAAAGGCTGTTCGCACACTGACAGAGCGAGCACACCCGGTCTTCTTACCGAGTGAAGCAGTGGTGGCAGACCTCTTTGGCCAGTCTGTTGGACACGCAGCAGGCCAGCGGCTCGGCAGAGATCACCAGCTCTCCTTTGCGTATCCTGCCCGTTGCCCGGAGACCGTTACCTTTCCCGGGGCTGACGAAACGCTCGAGAATCGGTGCCATCATTGATTTTCCCTCCACGTGAAACAAACTTCCGTGTTTACATCCGCGATAAACGCTGCGTCATGACGTCACATGAACGTACACACGCTTTTACTACATATAAATGCAAAACGATTGTTTCGTATTTTTTGTATTTCTTTTTTTATTATTATTTCTTTCCAAACTGTATGTGCAGCTCACAGTTTATTATTTTGAACACTTGGTTTTTATTTAGTGTTTTTGCTTTTCTTTAGATATAACACAGACGGTATTTGTAAATGGCATAGAAATGTCAATAAACATTATTAATAATAATATGTTAATATCACTAATATAATAAACCAATGCCTTCCCTTTTAATTTTAGTTTGGTTTTAGGTAATGCTGTGTATGGTTGTTATTAGATTTATTAATATGAACTAATGAAGTATGCACTATCAAATGTGATTTCTGAATTCTCTATTGTGTAATATTTGTGCACTTTTAGCAAAACTTTGGAGAGTCCCAGATGAAGGGTCACTCAGCAGCCGCGGAGCAGAAGCCAGGGGGGGTTTCAGTGACGCGCCCGTGAGCTCCGCCGGCAGCCAGCTGTGCCTGAGTGACCGAGCCGGCTGGCTGACCTTGGTAAAACTGCTACTCTTAAGTTGTCCAGGCTGACATTAGCAGTCTTAGGAAAGGTGAGTTCAGGTGCAGTCACAGGTGCTGGAGAATTCATACAAGCGGTGTCTGAATAAACTGGGTGTGAAGCAACATTAAACACAGTCTTACAAAATGCAGCCTGGGAAGTTGCACACACAGTTCCCAGGACTACTGGCTGAAAAGCATGGAGCACAGATTTATACAGACATGATCGTGGAACTAAAACTTTAACTTGAGCAACCAACTCTGCAGTGTTCAAACCAAGTATTTTTGCCAGCTTGTTAACAGCAGATGACACCTTGTTGCTCTTAACCTGGACAATCACAGAACGCACAGTCTTGAAGAGTTCACAATGAGCAACGCAAACAGTCTTTGAATGAGCATACTCTGGGCTTGTGAAATTTAACTCAGGAGATAATGGAAACATGAGGTTTATCACAGGCAGCCTCAGAATGAACTGGCTGGTGAGCCGCGTAACACATGGGTGAAGCAACACCAACAACAGTCTCATGAGGTGTAGCCTGAACAGTATCTGGCTGGGAAATTGAACTGTCCCTGTTTAGTTCAGCAGTAGGAGAAATTGTCTTTTGAGCAGAGCAGCAAATAGTCTTTTGAACAGCATTTTTAATGTCTGAGTGAGATTATGATTGTCCAAGTCAGAAAATTTCATAACAGATTCACACATGTAATCTACATCTGAAAGCTCACTATTAATTAGTACTACCGAAGCCTTCCCTGTACTATTAACTGATCCAAAAACAGGTGGCTCGGGATCAACATAACTTGGCTGAGAAGTGAAAACAGAAACTCCCGTTTTTTCAGAGTTACATCCAGAAACTCCAGTCTTAGTTACAGAACACAAAACTTCATTCAACTCTGGTGAAATAAGCTCATTTGACTCCTGAATTTTCTCAAACTTGGAAGAAACAAAAAATGGATCATTAGACAGTGACAGTGAGAGAAAACCTCCAGGCAGCATATATTTTTACTTCTATTTCACCACAGATTATACGGTTCCACTGTACCTTAACATTAAGTTAATAACATATTTTATGGTCCCATGGAGTATGGTAACAACTTCAACTGCGATCTCCCCTCTTTCCCCCATCAGCTTGAGTGTCAGTCCAAGAAAAAAGGAGCAGAAAATCAGGCCAAGCGTGTTGACATCATCAACGTAGTGAGCCACCAAATGAATTTCAGCGGTATTCTGAAGCAAGAGGGGGAGCACAGTAAGAGAAGTGGCCTGACAGTTATTTGATGTATTATTATTTGAAAAAGTAAGCTCACAAAATCGCATAGATCGCATAAATATTACATTTCACCCTTTATTGAAAACAAACAAGGGAGTGGTGTGTGCATAGCATGAGGAAAGGTAAAATACCTGCTGGACACAGGCCCGAAACAAATTCTGTGGCACCATGTTTCTGTTAAGAAACGAATTAACCTTCATAAATATTTTCATTTCCTCATGCTGACCATCTACAAAAATCATGGCAGTCTTTACTGCAATTTGTTGTTGCTTGTATACTGTCACCTTATTAAATCCAACAAAGCATCAATAGTGGAGAAATTTTCTTCATCTCCTTCTTTGATATCTTGAGTGTTGTAAGTAGCTCCTTGCTTGATTATCAGCACCAGAGCTAATCCTGCAAGACATACACAGAGATACAGAACCACAAATAAGACGCGAAAGTAAGTCTTGCTAAACACACCCAACTTCTGGGCACGTCCTTATTGGTCATTTTGAAGCATTTTGTGAATTAACATTAATTTACACAGTAATAAAACTACATATATTTAAATCTGACTTTCTTTTGCTTCCAGAATTGCATTAATTCTTGGTGGCATAAATTCAGTAAGGTGCTGGAAAGATGCTTCAAGCTTCAGATTAGATTATATCTACTTACTACAACAGTCACAGATATACAGACATTCCTATTTTCAATTATGTCCACAAAAAATCTGAAAGTAACTGGCTTCTTGTTTTATAGTTTTGTCTTTTACCCGTAATCACAGCCACAATTGATGTCAAGCTATAGTATACTGCTGCACGTATACTTATTTTTCTGGAGGCAGAAGCAGTCAAACCAGCAACTCCTGTAAAAGTATAAAACACAAGACAATACAGTAATCAGCAGATAGACACAGCAGACTTTCAAACAAACCATACCCAGATTAGAGATACTACATTTAAGCAGCCATAATTAAAATCCAGATATTCAATACCTGATGGTAATTTAGTTTGAATGTTAAAATGGCATAAAACAGGTTTTACAACGTACATGAGTAATATTTATAATGCTGTCCAAATACCTTTTTATTTTTTTTATTTGTATGTAATTCAAATGTGACTAA
Source organism: Aulonocara sp. 'chitande type north' Nkhata Bay (assembly GCF_057382095.1). Lineage (NCBI taxonomy): Eukaryota > Metazoa > Chordata > Actinopteri > Cichliformes > Cichlidae > Aulonocara > Aulonocara sp. 'chitande type north' Nkhata Bay. Next base: position 15,178,411 of record NC_141344.1, read on the forward strand.
ATTAAGTTTGTAATGTGACTAAAAATGATAATGCTGTTTATTGAAAGTGATATTGATGAAGTGACGTCTTTTGTAAATATAGCTTTAGACAAATAAATGTGAGTTATAAATGCTTCACAACTATTTTGTAATCACTACTTTTGTATATATTACATCCATTGAAAGTGTCAGTTCTTTTAAATTGCAAAAAAAAAAAATTTTAACATTTATTTTTAGATATATATCAGTGCATTTAGCGATATTGAGTTATGTGCTAGTGAGGCTTATGCAGACACAGTATTCAAGATACTCTAAATAATCAGCAGTCACCACTGCGACTATTTTCAAGAAACTGCCTTTGTAATTATAATTTTATGTTTTATTAGGACTTTGTGTATAGGACAGTACAGTACTATGCAAATGTGTTGAAAGTAAATAAGGGGGAAATTTTAATGAGCTTGAAAGTCAAGATTTATTTTTTTATTCTTCAGCACAACCTGAACTCTCATAGGAAGCTTTCTTGTAATTTCTTTAACTCAAAGTAGTTTTCAGGAGTAGTTCTCCAGGCTTCTTGCTGGACATCACACAGGCCTTCTGTGGATGTCGGCGCCCGTTTATTCTGTTCTCTGTTCAGATGATCTCACACTGCCTCAATAATGTTGAGCTCTAGACTCTGGGGAGGCCAAGCCATGACAGACAGTTTTCCATTATGCGTTGTCCTATCCAGGTATGGTTTTACTGTACTGGCAGTGTGCTTGAGATCACATCATTAAATCTTCCATCAATTTTGACATCACTGGCTAAAAAGCAGCTGAAAACTGTGACAGAGCCTCCACCATGCTGCACAAAATATCAAATTTGAATTCATTCATTTCTCTTGCTTAAGAAAGGCAGCTTCTTGACATCCACCTTTCCACTGAGACTTTAGAAACTAGATAGCTCAGCTGAAGGGCCAGGACTGTTTCTCATATATATGTATATGTGTGTGTGTGTGTGTGTGTGTGTGTGTGTGTGTGTGTGTGTGTGTTATACAGTGTTTACGTGGCTGAGCAAACAAAAAACCATTCCTCTGAAAATAGTACTGATCACTGGACTGAAAATGAGTGAAAAAGCCACCAATGTCCAAAGAAATCCTCTGAAAACAGAGAGAACTACTGCTCAAGACCACTTTAAAATTACAAGCAAGTCTGGCTCCTTGGAAACTATATCTGAAAAATGAGATGTGGCTCAAGACGTCTGCACAGCACTTTAGATATCCAGAATATATCAGTTAATTTGGTGAGAAATGATCCACTATCTTACTTATTATCACAGAGGTCACAATAAGAGGAACAGTAATGAACTGAAGCATCTGCATGAGTATTTCTCCTGGAAAGCCGAGGTAGTTTTTTCTACCTCTGCAAGAGTGTTGACACTCCTGATGACCAAGCCAACAGCAAGTCCTGCATAAAAGTAATACATAAACAGCTCATGAATGTTTTGAAAATGAATGAGTGCAGGAATAATACAAAAGCCATGCAAAAACACAACTTTAATATTTTTTTATGAAAGAGAAAAAAAAGAGTATAATTTCATCTTATAAAAAAATCGTATAGTGAAAAATGATCAAGGACATCTTTTTAAAAATTTCTTATTTGAAATTCTTCTTTTTTACTTTGATTTAAAAAGAAAATGTGAATTTAAACACAACAAAACACTGACCAGTTAAAACAAAATATGACAATTTTATTTATTCTCAATAACAAAATAAACAACCTAATTTCTCAAACATGTACAGATGCCAAGTTAAAGATTAATCATTAACAAATATTATTTTGCTTTTGGATTAGTGTTTAATAAGCTATTGTACCATTTCTTCTAAATATAATTCGTGCTTGGGCTTGTTTTCCCCTTTTCTTCTCTTTCTCGCTCTCTGTTGTCTCTCAGGTAGAGAAGTGGGGCAGCCTTTTGGTTTGCCCACCCATTGGCAGGTTTTCCAGTCTTTTCTGCCAGATTGTTGCCTCTTCTGTGGCGGTAATCAGGCTCTCCATTGGAGGACATGGTGCCGGGGAACCAATGGGACCCAGTCAGGTTCAGCCTGAATTAGCCACATACGTTCTCGTGGGGGCCCACCACCTACAGGAGGAGCCATAGGGTTTTGTTGCTTTGTGGACTGAGCAGTGGTTGAAGTCAGATGCCCCCCCACTGGAGGGATTAAGTCTCCCAGCTGGATAGGAAATGGATTGGTGTCCATCCAAAAGAGCTGGAGGAGCTGGCTTTGGAGAGGAACCCAGACCTCAATGAGCAACAGAAAACAGATGGATAAGTGGACAGATGGGGGCAGGAGGACCATGAGAGAGGAGGCAGAAATCAGAGAAAGAGGAAAAATCTGAGAAAAACTGGAGAAAGTTGAATAGTGAAGCCAAAACAAGAGCCAAAAACATAACAATACCATAGAATATGGAATATAAATCAAACACATTGCCAACATTTGTTGGGGTTTTTTGATTACAAACATTTACTTCTTTACTGAATAATGTACTAATGACTTATACATACTTATACATGACTTACATAATACAATTCATAATTGTTGGTTAAAAAGACACCTTGTAGGGGATGTGTGTTGTCATTTATCTGTTTCCTACATACTAGTTGAAGATGAATATTCTCCACTGAATTAACCTGCTGCTGATACACTGTGCTCAACAGGAGGAGCAGATTATATGACACTGTCCATTCCACTACTATAAAACTTTTTTAAAAGAATGAACCAGCCTTTGTTTTCTACATCTTGTTAGTGTTCAAGCTTTATTTACCAAATTTTACTCTTATTTTCTCATTTGTATTTTTTTTAACCCATTTCTTCAACCTCTAATATTTTATTTAAGGTAAAGATGATTATGCCTAGTAAACTTTAGATATGTCTGTAGTGTAGATCTGTTTTGGATTGTTATATTGTTGTTGTACTTCCGTGTATACTTCATAAATAAAGAGATAAAAAACATCCCATGTTTTTTTTAAACTATTTATTTATGTAGTTATTCTTAAGTTCTGTTATTGAAGTTTAAAATGAAATAAATAAAAATTGTTGATGACAAAAAAAAACAAAAAAAAAAAACATCTCATGTGTGTGGAGGATCTGTTCAGTGTCCATGCCTGTTGATAAGATCTGGGGTCACATAGATCAGGTCCAGTGGATGGTGCTGTTACACCCACAGTTATTTTATGGCTAACTCTCAGCACTGCTAGCAGTTACCGTAGTTTGTTATAAGCATGTTACAAAACTGGAAAAAAATCTCAAGGCACCCTTTAAACTCTGGGGATGCAAATAATAATAATAATAATAATAATAATAATAATAATAATAATATATCAGAAATAGCAGTGCTAGGAGGCCCAGCTAACACAGGGAGGCTTGATTAGCCCAGCAACCAAAGGTGTAGGCAGCAAAAAGGCCTGTTTAGTTGTTGAGGTTACCTGTATAAACAATCTTCATTTTGTATTAGAAAATCGGTTTAATAAATTAATGTTGTTAAAGCACAAATATTAAAAATGACTTTGTGGTTGTTTTGTTAACTGTGTTCCACAAGTCCTAATTAACTACCATATTGTTTTAAAGAAAGTTAGCTAGAGCATGTTAACAGTCTCAAATCAAGTGTAACTCACCGAGGACAACAGCCGCCAAACTCGCAAACATAAATTTGTTCTGGAAAACATAGTTGCAGCAGTTCCTCCAGTTTCTGCAAAAGTTTCTGACGTTAACCTCTTCCCGAGTTTCCTCCATTTTTGTTGAGCTCAACTAGCTAAAACAACCCCCTCCAGGACAACCACCTCCAGCTGAACGTCGGCAAGACCAAGGAGCTGGTGGTGGACTTCAGAAGGGGTCAGCACAGAGACTACAAGCCCATTATCATCAATGGAGCTCCAGTGGAGAGGGTGCAGTCCTTCAAGTATCTTGGTGTCCACATCTCCTCAGACCTGACATGGGCTGCCCACATTCAGGTCCAGACCAAAAAGGCTAGGCAGCGCCTGTACCACCTACGACAACTGAGGAAGTTCAGGGTCTCTCCAAAGATCCTCAGGATTTTCTATACAGGCGCTGTGGAGAGCATCCTCACACAGAACATGACATCGTGGTTTGGGAACAGCTGTGTGAAGGACCAAAAAGCTCTCCAGAGAGTGATCCGTACAGCAGAACGCTGCTGCAGGATTGCTCTCCCCCCGCTTCAGGACACCTACACCAGGAGATGCCGGACTAGAGCAGCGCAGATACTGAAGGACCCGTCCCATCCTGGCAGCAAACTGTTCCAACTTCTGCATTCTGGTAGAAGGTTCCGCATCTTCCGGGCAAGGACAGAGAGACTCAAGAGGAGCTTCTATCCCCAAGCCATCCGTGCCCTAAACACACACACCCGCCCGCTCACATCATCTCACATCATCTATAATTGACTGAGACAGGACTCTCTTCCAGACACTAAACCAAGGAATAATGTACATTTCAAATTCCTTTAATTTTAAACATGTTTATATTGTCTATCCAGTAAAATAGTCAGATGTCTATTCATATTAATGTACAGAATTCACCTGCTTGCTGCTACTACTGCACATTCACCCAATGTGTGTGTGTGTATATATATATATATATATATATATATATATATATATATATATGGAAGGACAGGCCCCTGCACGGTATGTACCACCGGCAGATAGAGGAGGTGGCTGATATCCAGAAATCCTACCAGTGGCTGGACAAAGCTGGACTGAAAGACAGCACAGAGGCACTAATCATGGCAGCACAAGAACAAGCTCTGAGCACAAGATCCATAGAGGCTGGGGTCTATCACACCAGGCAAGACCCCAGGTGCAGGCTGTGTAAAGATGCTCCAGAGACAATCCAGCACATAACAGCAGGGTGTAAGATGCTAGCAGGCAAGGCATACATGGAACGCCATAACCAAGTGGCCGGCATAGTGTACAGGAACATCTGTGCCGAGTATAACCTAGAAGTCCCGAGGTCAAAATGGGAGATGCCCCCAAGGGTGGTGGAGAATGACCGAGCTAAGATCCTGTGGGACTTCCAGATACAGACGGACAAAATGGTGGTGGCTAACCAACCGGACATAGTGGTGGTAGACAAACAGAAGAAGACGGCCGTAGTGATCGATGTAGCGGTTCCGAATGACAGCAATATCAGGAAGAAGGAACACGAGAAGCTGGAGAAATACCAAGGGCTCAGAGAAGAGCTCGAGAGGATGTGGAGGGTGAAGGTAACGGTGGTCCCCGTGGTAATCGGAGCACTAGGTGCGGTGACTCCCAAGCTAGGCGAGTGGCTCCAGCAGATCCCGGGAACAACATCGGATATCTCTGTCCAGAAGAGCGCAGTCCTGGGAACAGCTAAGATACTGTGCAGGACCCTCAAGCTCCCAGGCCTCTGGTAGAGGACCCGAGCTTGAAGGATAAACCGCCCGCAGGGGCGTGCTGGATGTTATATATATATATAATGTTCCTCCTCTACAGCCCCCCCCCAATTTTTGCACATGTCGAGGAGTGTGTCAGGCTACATTTCACTGTGTTATACCTGTATAACTATGCATGTGACAAATAAAGAACCTTGAACCTAAAAGAAGGATTAGCAAACTATGAAAACGGTTGATCTAATTTGTCCTTTAACGGCCAAAGAGCGTGATGCCTTTAGCTTTATGTTAATGTAGTTTTAAATAAGCAGTAAGTTGCATGAAAATAAGCAACCGGTGTGTGTGTGTGCATATTTTTAAAAAGAAAAACACCTTTTGGTTTGACTGGTGTCTCTATACATATTGCTTCTATGTGCAATTTGGGACCATAAAAACTTTAATGAATTTATAATAATGCTTTAAAATAAAATAAAAAATTAACTATTGTTACAACACAGAGATAAACACTTATTGTTATTATTTGTTTAGTTATTTTATTGAAATGGAGAAACTTTCACCACATCTGGCACACTAGCATTTTGTTGTTCTCCTTAAAAAAGAAGCCAAAAATGGAAGCTCTCATAAAAACTATTTTAAATGAATATAACATGTGGGCTAACAAGGAAGAGATGTTCTTTGTTTTTAAACAAAAACAAAAATCTGTGAGAATAAAATAAGAGACTCAAATGATCCATAAAAATGTTTTTAGTGGGACAAAATTCATGCACAGAACTGTGGAATTTCATTCATCTGTTTTATAAGATTTTTCTGCAAAACCAACAGGGGAAAAAAAGACATGATTATTCATATCATGCTTACAGATGAAACATCTGTACCAATCGTTGCATCAAAAAGGTGATACTGACAGCAGTAGGACAAACTGCAGGGCAAAATAATAAAAACAGAAACAATCTTCGGCCTAGATGATGGTGTTCAGAAGCATTTGGGAATACATTTTTCTGTGGAATCAGGTAATCTGATGCAAGCTGACAACATGGAGGGGAAAAAGATGCATTTGTTTCTCTTAGCCACTTACACACGAAATCCCTACTTTTATTTTAATTATAAATAATTAAACTCATCTGAAAGATTAAATAAGATGATTTCTGAGTGATCATCATCTGAACCAGCCAGATGACATGTGCAAATAAAAACAAGAGTGAGTCTGCTACCCCCTGTGTCCTGGAAAAATATCCCCATATCCTTAAAAATCAATCATCAGGGTTTTGTGAGTGACATAAAGGACAGAGAATATTGTTTTGTCTATTAGGGATGCATAGGTAAGGTAGGAATCGAATTGTCCGCCTTAAACAGAGATTTGCTTTCTTCACTTCCTGAAAAGATTTTAGGATATGTGGTTTTTCCAGGACTTTTATGGCATCCACTACTACAATAACCAAAAAGAAAAACAGCCAATAAACAAAACACCAAACATTGCATGTACACATTGAAATAACAAGGCAAAATTGAAATTAAGCTGTAAAACTGATTTCAGTAAGACTAAAATGTGCTTTACAATGAGCAGAACATAAGAGTTAAAGCACTGGTGTGAGAATAAAGGGTTGGTTTCATTCACAAATTTCTCTCCATGTCAAACCAGGACTCAAAGTCATCAAATGAAATGGCAAAAATGTTATCTAGTGGACTATTACGGAAGACTGAGAGTAGTTAAGTTATTTTGGAAGATAAGGGGAAAAAACCCCTGAAAAAATAACAGAGCGTGATGCCCAGAATCCCTAAAAACACACAGGCAGACAGTGCTTCATATGATCCCATCAAAACCAAGGCCTGAACAAATTACATACACTGAGCAATTATTGTTTTCCACATAATTATAAAAAGGTCTCCTTGTTTACTTAAATATTTCCACACCCACTTAGCAGTCGAGTGTTTTCTGTTCAAGTGGTCTGTGCAAATATTTAGTGGATATTTTGTTTTATTAAATCAAGTCTGCATTTAGAACTGAGAGAATAATGCCTGTAGAAATATTGCAATATCTTTAAAAAAAAAATTGTACCGATCTTATGTGCAACAAGTTAGACATCCATTCAACAATATGTACAGAGGCGCACTGTGTTTCTGTACATGTGCTACACAGTGACAGATCTGCCTCAATTAAGTCCGCAAACTGATGTCTGCTCACTGTTAACCCGCTGTTGGTATTTTACACAGAAGAGGGTGGCAACAGGACAACCACATCAAATATGTACAGGGAGAAATAGAAAGCTGCACAGCTAACAAAGATGCAGGACTCAACCCATGAAAATATATATCTACATTTTTCATTCATAGCATGAAGGCAAACATTTTGCTTACCCTTCATTTAAATACACTAAAGTCAATGCAATAAAAAGGACATGTGAGGGGGGTCGGAGGGGGTCAGGAGGGTCATTTTTTTTGACTGATTTATGCCATTTTCCTAATAGAACATAGTTGATGTGACTGTTTCCCATTAGCAGCTCAGTTATGACAAATACCAAAATACCCCTTCCTCTCAGCATATTTTCTGACAATATTCAAATATCTATACATTCATTCAAAACTTTAAGACATAATTAAGACGTAAAGATTTCATTCCAAGTAGGAGACCACAGAAAAATTTGTTCTTGATAAAATTTTAAAAAAGAAAGAAAGAAAGAAAGAATAAAAGAATAAAAGCAACAGCAGTGGTTGCAATGTTATTAAAAATACCCACTGGGCCTCTTCCCATTTGTGCAGTGTGTCGAGGGCATCTATGTGCTCCCTAGTTAACAAACTGCATGTGTGTCTATGCAATATTTACATTTACATGTGTTACGTGTCTCAGGGAACTGATTTTGGGAGAGCAGTGTGAGCAAGTTTGTATCCAGTCATGGTTGATTATCTGTCAGTAATTTTTAAATGGAAGTATTCTAGCTCTCTGCAATTTTATTTTTAGCTTGATAAATTAGTACATATTTAATTTGGAAAAGATTGTGAAGGGCTGCAGTTCAGTTATTTTTCTGTTCAGAAATAAAACTGACAACTTTATTTTGCAGTCTCACTCTGTCTGATCACCTTTTCAATCTAGTGTTTTAAAGAGACATTCGACCTATGACTGAGTGAACTCTGGATCTGTAGTCACAGAGCATTAAAAATGCAGTGGAGCAGGCTTAGAAACGCCAGCTGTATCTGATATAGATGTTCAGACAATAACAGTCACTTTCCGCAGATAAATAACAGATAAATAGTGACTGCCTGGCACCATGACCACAAAAACATTGTTTTAGGAAGTAGCAGAGACTACATTGAACCTACAGTGACAAACACTAAGGTCAGTGGCTCCACATTTTCTGCTATGACCCAGGAGCAAACCAGTGTTGGATCTGAGCTATCCCACGCTGTATCTGGTTAATGTAGAAGTCTGCATTTCTGGAGAAGTCCTGACAGACCGAAGACTGGGCATCGCCCAAAGCACAGTAAAGGGCGGTGCCCCCCACACTGATAAAAACAGTAACCAGGCAAAGCAGGAAGAGGAGCAGGCAGGAGTCGCCACTGCCGACATCTACAGAGAAAGAGATACAGAGAGTTATAGAGATAAATACACAGGATTAATGTGTGCTGGAAATTTGCTGGAATTCGTCAACTATTTTAAACACTCTCACAATGGACTGCCACAGCTGGTGTAATTTAACCTGTCCAGTATTAGAAATGCAGCCACTGCTCTCTTACACTATTTCTGTGTTTATAGAGCGATACGAAACTTTAACCGTCAACAATAAAAGACAAAAAACATACCAGGCTCATAGTGGTCATCAGGAACTTTAAAGCGGACACGTCGTTTGGCAGTGGGCTTCTCAGGTCGAGGGTCTGAGCTAGAAGAAGCACTCACGTCGTCTACGCAGACCTTTCGCTTCTTTAATATGGAGACAAGGCCAGAGGCGGGTGATACCTGAGAAACATAAGAACAACCCGAAATGTTAGCCTGGGTAGACACATCAATCAGTATAAGCACAACTTATATTTACATCATTAAATCTTTTCATACTCTCAGACTGAGTCTTACAGAGCGTGCACCACACCAGCCATGTCCACCAGGTGGCAGCACACCACACAATCAGCAGTGCTGAGTTTTGAACCTTTTTGTCAGTGCTTCCTTGTGACAGAAGTTAAGCACATTAGAGCTTAGATGTTGCCAAGTACAGTGCAAAAGCTGTTCAAATACAGATTACAGTGGCAAATTAATTTTCATCCAGCAGTTGTGCTTATCGACGAGGTAATAATTATATCATCCAAAAGGGTGTGGTTCATGTAGGTCAAATGTTACAATTCTGCCATGAATGATAAATGTCTCATTTCATATCACCCCCACAGATAAGCAGTTTTTATTTTTATATGCATTATTTTTGGCGCTGGAACAAAAAGACATTGTATTAAATCAAACTAAAAAAACATAACAAGGTGTTGCCCTCACTACTGCCTCTGTTTTTTTCTTGGTGGAGAGTAGTTAAATGTCAAACTGGGTTTCACATCAACAAAATAAATCCATCACGGGTATCAGTAATGGTTAGGCAATGGCATTAGCTTTGTTTCAACATAGCAACATGCCTCTGACAATGGAGGGCCTAGAAGGGCAAACACAAACTGAGTCAATCCACACAGACGAGAATGTAAAATGTCCAGCAGACAAAATCTGTTTACAGCCTGGTGTTTCCACCTAATTTAACCTTTAATAAGACTGAACACAGATGCATTTTTTAAATTCAGCCTTTAGGGAGAAGTTAAGTTGCTGATTTGAATGATAGGAATTACATGACAATAACATGCCTTTCTTTTCATCCTATTGGACTAACAGAGTGTCCAAGAATTATCCAATTTAAGTTAAATGCCAACATTACATTTGTATACTACATAACCTAATGTACAAAGGCATCTGTATGTGTGCAATGCATCTGTACATTCTATCAAACTAAACTTGCTAGCATTAACTGATGCTTATAATACACCACACTGTTATCCAAATTTGCTCAGCGCTGGTTTCATCAAATCAAGATTTCAAAAAGCAGGGGGTGATTTGATGTTCGCCATGTCCATCTTTAATATACAGTCCATGCACAGTCACCGAAGACATAAGGAAATAGTGAATCTACTAACAACATGTACTCACCTCCTCTACAGTGATGAGTTTTGCCATTGCATCCAAAGAGGGAGCTTCTCTAATGATGTCAGCTTGGTCTAGATCATAGTCCTCCTCCTCTTCCACTTCCTTCATCTCTGCATGTGGTTCCGGCTGCTTCATGTGAGCCTCGTGAGGAAGGGTTACCTCGTGGTGCAGGGAGGCTTTAGTGCTCTCCTGCAGTAATAGGATACAGATATAACTTAAATGTCAATATACAGTTATGAAGCTGTAATCCATTTTGTTGCTCTGCTCTCTGGTGTAACACACTCTGCTGTAACACTGACTGAGTCCTATGAAAGCAGTGAAAACTGTTCCATTTGCTTTCGTTTTTGAATACTATTGTCCCCATAAACAAAGACAAAGGAGGCTGCATTTGCTTTAAAACAGGTTTTTATGGGTTTTTCTTGTTTGTTTATGTTTTTTTTTATGTTTGATCTTATTGAAACTGAATTGGCCAACACAAAGTACCAAAAGCAATGCAAACTTCATCAACGGAAGAAAACAGGTACTGACTGGGCCTTTTAACAGTGATACATTTTAGCAACCAAAGAAGGAACTCCTAGATAATATTAATAACAGATACTGACTGAACTGTGTAGTTCCTTTAACTGTTTCTTTAAATATATGTAATAAAAATATGTTAAAGCTAAATGAAGTGAGTCTTAAGTAGCCAAAATCATATATACCTGCGTCTCCACATGTAGCCTCTCCTGAGCTCGGGCATCCTGATACAGCTGTTGTATCTCCACCTCTGCCCCGCTGCACACAGTCTCTACTGGGAGAGTTTTCTGACTCACGGAGGACACCCCTTCCCTTTTCTTCTCTTCCCCTTCTTCCTCCTCTCCCTCATCTTCCATTTCCAAAGCCTCCGTTGCCTCTTCCACGTCACCCCCCTCTTCTTGCTCTTCTGCCTCTGTTTCCTGTGCTGGACCTAAATCTTGTCCCTGCTGCTCTGCAGGTTTGGACTGATCCAACTCTTCAGCTGTAGAGGGGTGCAGCCCGTTTCCTGAAATGGTGCATCCTGCCCCTCCTTCTGCCTCTCTTCCCTCTCTGTCATTGCCTTGCTCATCAGTGAGCTGAGATCCATGGAAACCATTTCTCCCCTCTGACTCCATTGGTGGGTGTTCCCTGTCCTTGCCGGAGATCTCAGGGGAACTGAGACCATCAGTCAAATTAACGGAGGGCATGACTGAACAAGAGGTGTCTTCAGCTCTTTGCTCCATCCCTCCTTCAACCTGATGGTCTGCATCAGAGAACACAGTTTTAACAGAAATGAATAAAACCAGGCATCAGTAACACACTTAAAACCAACTTAAGACCAACCCAAAGCCTCTAATAAACTAATATAAATACTCATAAATAAGAATAGACTTTAAGTGTATACTGAAGTGGAAGCTCCTTGTATCTGACTTTTTACCTTAGAGTAATTGTTTCTTCAATAAGAATTCAACAACAGCTACACTAAACAGGTTTTCTTGATCTGATAACAACATTTTCATCCTTGCATTGTATCTCCTGTTTGAGTGTGTCACAATCGCAACTATGTCCAGTTTCTCTCTTTTCAATAGGATGATGTCAATACTTTGGAAATGACGGTTTTTAAATTTAAATTAATTCCTAGGACCTTTTGAAACACAGTAGAAGCAGAATAGAGATTTCTGCTTCTACAATTTAATCTGCTTTCATAATGTTTGAGGAAGAAAGGAAATCCTAACAATGGGAACACTTGTATGATAGAAACACTTGTATGTCACTCACACACACACACACACACACACACACACACACACACACACACACACACACACACACACACACACACACACACACACACACACACACACTTTTTGAAATTCACACAGTAAAAAATTAAAACTAGGCCAAACTTTACCCTAATGTCTTATTAGTAACACAACAGTAAGTTGAGAATAATACTTTAAAGAGAATTTAAAGAGAGCCACTAGCAACATAACAGTGGTTATTCATATCATAGCTTAATACCAAACAGCATTCAAGTTAAATTATAACCATGCAGCTAATAGTCACTGACCTGACGTACATGAATGCAGAGCACCAACTTCCTCAAATTCAGCTCTCACGAAGTTCAGAGAAGCACACTATTTGAAACCGCATACACAAATTCTTATTAAAAAAATAATACACGTGTAATTTGTAACTTTATTTAACATTGTATTCTTTATCAATTTTACAAATTAAACACAGAACACGACAATGTGCGCCCTAAATACATAAAATGGATATTTCACTGATATCGCTCAGTCTGTGCAAAATATACATAACTTGCACATTCACTACCTGTCACTGACACACATACCAAAAATTACACGTCTTACCTCAGCATCTCTACTCCTTGGTCTATTAAAAAAAGGAGAGAAACAAAGGAGCACTGACGATTAGTTCTTGTTTTTAGTAAATGAAAACGCAAAATACGGATGACCCTTCTCTACTCTCAGTCTAATATTAGCCTGGACACATTTCCCTTGCTATTACAACGTGTGTTAGTAATACTGCATGTTCTTCTGTGTGTGTGTGTGTGTGTGTGTGTGTGTGTGTGTTAAGCAGAGTGAAACCCTAGCAGTGTGATGGCTCAAATGTCTGAAAGTGCAGCAGCAGCAGCGGACAGGGGCCATATGTTTTATCTATCACTGCAGTGCACATCACACACTAACATATTCATGCTCATAGTGATTCAAGCAGACACGTATATACACAGTCATATAATGTAAAAGGCTGTGTGTCCTGCAAGCATTCTACTCTGAGTAAAAAACTAAACAGCAAGAAGGGGTTTCATTTCTCTGGTGAGGGACACTTACATGAGCCAATAGCACTGCAGGACATATTTTACACAGTCCTCCGCTAATAAAAAAAGAACTCAAACAAAACACACACTCATTATCACAGAGGCGCAGACGATAATAATGTCTGCGCCTCTGATTTGGAATTTGATTTGGAATCAACTGATAATTGTATTGTGAATTGTACTGCGTGTACTGGCTGTGTTGTTATTGAGTTTTTGTGACATCATTGCATCGTCTAGACTTAGCTGACTAGATCAATCAGGGCTGATGTAGTTCTAAACAGAACACCTAGTTTAGATGACATCAAAGACGAAGCTAAAAATACAAATATCATGAAAAGAAGTGCATACTGACCGATTGTGTGTCTGGCAAATGTGTTTAAGACTGTCCAGATGTTGAGCTGCCAGGTCAGAGGGCGTCGTTTTAAACTGACTCTCTAAGATGGAAGAACACACAGAGATAGAGTTAGTACCAGCGTGTTACTAGCAATATATGCTATGTAAGAAAACAAATAAAAACCGGCTTATAACTCTACATGTGACTTGATATTATGGTGACTGAATCTATATTAAATATGTATTACTGTATATGACTGAAGTTTCCTGGATTTCATGACAGTACAGACAATGCTCCTGCTCAGCTCAACCAGGACACATGTGTGCCTACTCTTCAGTGCTTAGGTTGAGGGCAACTGGACTTTTTTTTTTAAAATGTTCATGAAGATGTTTTGCTTCCCTTTCAAGAACCTTCTTCACTTCTGTACAATCCACCATATTGTATTAAATATGCAGATAAGTGTACTTACACGTTAGAGAAGCTAAGTCTTTCGAAAAGGTTAAATACTTTAGTGAAATGAGACAGATTTAAATTTAAAAAGACGGCAATTTAAATTACAGCTCTCTTCCCATTTTTTTTTAGATGAGTCTGCCTAAAGCACTGCTCAGAGGCATTACCAACATGGCTCCTGAGTGGCAAGACCTGTTCTTATGAGGACTTTAAATCATACTGTGAGGCTGTTTTAAGCATGCGTGTTGATGCATGCAGTGACAAACACAATATTCAGTAATACAGCAACCTTGCATGTCTCCATGTTCATTTTTAAACATTATGAGCACTACTTTATTACAGCTTCTTCCCTGATGCTTAGGATTGAAGAAAGTGTTTATTACTAGCATGACCCTACAGGTCAACAGGTGTGTGCGTTGTGTGTTACCCCACTGCTGCTGAAGTGCATTCAGGTTATCCAATACTCTCTGGTGATAGTCTCTCTCTAGCTGGATGCACCATAACGCCCGCTGGTCTGAACACCACAGGTTAAGAAATGTAAAAAATAAGTAAATCAAAATTCCGCACATGCACATCATCACACCACACTGGGAACGCTGAAAATTGCAGTAACTTTTAAACTCTTGTGGCTATCTGTTTGAAAACCATTAGAGTTGACAAAAGGGTATTTCTGGGGAAAAAAAAAGGACGACAGAGAGACAGAGAGACGAGGACGGAGAGGAAGGCCACGAGAGACAGAGGGGGAACGCAGTGCACGATTCTGTCTCATGTTTATGGATATGAGCAGCGAAAACACAATCCTTCTTTGACGTGGCTCAATGCTTTCTCTCTCTCTCTTTCTAACTAACCCTCTATACATGCATGACATAGCTAAGCTGGCTTCCCTACTCTTTGACACTTTCTGGTTTTCCCTCCCACTGTGTATCTTTCATCAGATTAAACCTCCAGTTCTTTCTCAGTCATGCTCTTCTGCCTTTCATCTTCCTCTTACTGTTTGACACTCAATCGTCATTGACTCCAAGTGCATTTTTGAGTTTTCTGTCGGTGAAGTATTCCCTGTGTATATGTGCTATATGGAACTTATTCAGTCCACGTCTTGAAAAACAGGCCAACTGTCTGCACAATGAACCACTACAATAATAAGCAACCATAACGAGTATTTTCAATGAGTAAGCAAAAAAAAAAAAAAGACAAGAAAATGAAGAAAACATAATTATAAAATACAGACTTGACACTCAAACAATCCTGAAATTAAACTGTAGTAATAGTAGAAGTTCCACTGCTGCAAAATTAGCAAAAAAAAATTTAAGTGGTTTTTAATCAGGTTTGAATGATTCTGAATTCTGAATATGCTGTTTTATATCACAGCGACCATTGAAATTAAAGTCATTTCACAAATGCTTCAATAACTAGAAAAAAGCATAAAAATGGCTGACACGTGGCGAAACTTGCTTCTTTCTTCTTCTTCTTCTTCTTCTTCTTTTTTTTTTAAACTAAAAGTGCTCTTCTTATCCCTCAAAAATCTTATGGCGTCATGCACTAGCGTAAAAATGATCAGCCAATTAGAAAACTTACAATGCTATAGTTTTTCTAACTCTATAGTATGTTTGTGCTTAGAAACTTGGATGCAGCACATTGACAGGTAGAGCCTGGTCAGTGCTCTGTATACGGTTTCTTTGAAGAGGCACAAATACACAGCAATGGTAGCCCAGATGACAAGTTTTACTACTGTCCATGCTGTTCTTAAATTGTGAAGTTGGGAGGCTGGTAGAGATGCTATAACTTCATGAGTGGGAAATTTGACCCGAGTGGGTGTTCCCATTGAAAATTATGACTCAGAATTTGGGATTTCCCACTTCAAATGTGTGAGCTGCATGTGCAGCAGACTGAGGTCAATAAAAAATAATTACTAAATGAAAGACTGAAAGATGGTGAAAGACTTCCCATTTATTCATAAATAAAAAACAATGCAAAAATGGAAACTAGTAAAAACTCATCTGTCCTTCTCTGAAAAGAATATTCTTCCAGCATTACATTTTTCTTGTCATGTCATGAAAGGCGACTGAAGTTTAAAATTTAGAGCTAATCTTTCTTTGTGTTTATCTACCTCGTAAACCTTGAGGCTTTCTTTGAAAGCCAGCTCAGATTTAAGCACGATTTCACTCTGATTCCTCCACACTTCCTCTTTTCATTTTTGCCTCATTTAATCTGTCTCTTCCTTCCTTCTTACTGTTGAGTCACATCTGCCCGGACAAGCAGGCAAGAAGCACACAGGAGAAAAGTGTGAGAAACATTTTGCACAAGTCAAAATAAAACCTGGCCACCCCATCAACACACCAACAGGACCACAAGGATACAATCTCCATGAAGGACAAAGGCCTCAGCAATCTGTAGAGAGAGAGATTACAGCTTTTAATAAAGTGCATGTTGAGGAAACAGGTTAAATTAAGGTTTAAAACCCGACTGAAACTAATCCTCACGTAGAGGGATTCCTCAACATGACACAAGTGTCAAAAATTTCCATATAGAAAACTAGAAAAAAATTATACAAATATGTAATTTAGAAACACAATACAGTACAGAGCTGTCCTTCTACTGCAGCAATAAATTCTATAATCATTAACCATGCCATTGAAGAAAAACATATAATCTGCTCTTTGTGACACACAACAAAGTAAGCTGTTAGGTCAGTCACACAAGTGAGTGAAAATGAGAGAGAAAAGAAAAACAGCAAGGGAGAAAAAACGAGAGACCATGGTCGACACTCTACCTCTTTTCAGTGTCTCTTGTTCAGCTGATAACAGAACAGGAGAAGTGTGTAAGAGAAAGAGAGAGCGCGAGAGGAGGAGGAGGAAAGGAGGGCACAAAAAGCTCTCGCATTTCTAATGAAGTGCGGGGTGGTGACGACTCAGTGACCTTTTCTAGGTAACTGTGCCGGGATGGTTTAGATACAAGAGGAGCTTAAAGCTGTTTCCAGTCTCTTCTGCAAATAACCATCCGTTGCACCAAAAATACGGATCAATTTAAAATGGATTTATTTGTCCCCGCATCAATTATGACTAATATATAACATATTCACTGACATAAATAATTAAAATATACTTCTCCTTAAGTTTTCATTGTTCTACTTTGTGAGCAAACAAAGAGCATTTAAAGATTATACATATACTGGACTGTCTAGAAATTACTCCAAGGATGTTTCTCTGTGGTTAACACACACACAGTCATCTTTAGACTTTGAGCCTCATTTGTTTCTCCTCATTGCTCGCTGCTTTCCTTTTCTGTTTGTTGTCCTACAATTCATATTTATGCTAATGACACTGGTTTCAAAGCTGGCAGTCATTCATGACCCCAGCCTTTCTCTCCCTCCCTCATTTTTACACCACCAATGATGTAAATCTCCCACTACAGAGGCATGTTTGCTATGCCATTCCTCCATTTGTCCCTCCCCAACAAAGCCAGAGTATGTTCCCCTTTAGTAATTCTGTTGATCTGTCAGCAGGGCAACATAAAAACCAATAAAGTGGCGCATGACCATTGTGGCAACACTAGATATTGCTCTTTAGAATTATGGGATAGGGTAAATGACTTAATGGAGTACTGCACTCTTCAAGCGCCCTTTCAGTTTGCCAATCCAGTTTTATCTTAATCAGCAGCTAAAACTTTGAGCGGCTTTATAGTTTATAAATTGAACAAAGACAAATTTAAGATGTTTAAAATAGTAACTTCTATAATCATTTTCCCAGTGGGTGTTATTTTTGTAATGTAGACAAAAGGTGTGTGCTCATGAATGAAGTGACATTAAGTGTGAGCTCGCCCATGAAAAGCCTAAGAACTTTTCCATAGCAAGTCCAAAGGGGTAGCGATGCCCTGATTGACCAACAAATGACCTGAATTTGCAGATTCTGAGCATTCTCAGACCTGACTGCTGATCGGCCAGTCAGCCTCACGTGTCCAATGGCATGCTAGTCCCTTTCATTTATGTGTGATTGTCGTGTACACACTCACAGTCATCTACTAACATGTTGTGGAAGCTCTTCACTGTAAGCGAAGACACAAAGTTCACGAAACTAAGGTGTAGGGCAACCACCACAATAACGTTCGTACCAACAAACCTAATCAGACTAAAGAGGCTATCAAAGGAAAGCTATCCAAAGCTCAGAAACAGCCACAAGCCAGCAGCCTCAGCACGAGCAACAGATCAAAGCAGTAGTGATGAAAATGACAAAAACCGAGTTTATCACTTCACCAGATGCCCCGATATCTGGAGAAGTAAGAAACATACGGGTGATGTAAGTAGCTGATATTTGTTTTGCTATATAAATCTGCTGCACCTGCTTTTGTTTGTTTTGTTCATAGGAAGCAAAACAAATGGTCCCCACTTACTCACTGTGAATGGTTTTGACCTTTACCTGATCCATTCGTACACGGGCGTGATCAGTCTCAAACTTTGGACTATGTAACTAGCAGGGTAAAGGCCACTTAATGTTTGATCCACCTGCTTCTTCACTGCAACTGCCAAGAAGTGATGTCTAAAAAAGTTTGAGGCTCCAGTGAATGTGTGAACGCAGATGTAGACACCTGTTTGCCTGGAAGTAAAAATAGGCTGGGTGTGCCTTTTAGAGATATTTAATAATCAAACTGACAGAAATATTCAAACATTCACACACCCTCAGGAGCCGCATGTTCAATCATGCAGGTCTGTGAGGGAGCATCTATGAAGATAGAAACACTCAGGATTTGTGTGTTTATCTAGTGTGCATGAAGCTTTTTAGTGTACTTAAATGCATACCTGAATTTTAGTTTGTGTGTCACTGAACACACCCCTGCTTTAGGGTACAAAGTGCCACTGCAATTATGAGGTTGATTTATTAACAACTGTGAGAGCAAAAGTTTAGAGAGACTCGAATGAGAGAAAGCAACAAAGTATTTAAGAGCAGTGAGTTCAAATGAGACGCAATCAGTGATGGTAAGTGGCAGTAGTGTTTGCAGTACCTGGTGAAGGGACTGTGGAAGGTGGCTGTCATCTCCTCTTTGTGCCAACTGCTCAAGGGACTCCAACAGAGCACAGCCTGGAATAGATCCTGAGGCACAAGCGGGAACTGAGAAACAAGTGGCCACTGGAGTGGAGGTAATGTATTCCTGATTTGATAATGAAGGTCCTGTGATGGAGGTGGAGTCTGTTCCAGTAGTTGTAATCCCCATGGTGAAGTTGAGGGGCTCTTGGGATGCACTCACAGCGGAAGTGTTAAACTTTGCTAACTCAGTTAACGTAAATGTCTCTGTAGCTGAGGTGTTATATCCTGCATGTGAACCGGTAGACCCTCTAGCACCTTTTGGCCCACAGTTTAAGGCAGGCTCCGTGGATGAGGTAAGTTGTTCTGTAGTGAAGTTTGTATTTTTTGCTATTATTTTAGTAGTTGCTGTGACACATGTAGGCTCAGTGCCTGAGGTTAATATTTGCGATGTACAATCCATCGGCCCCGTACTGAAAGCAGATCCATGTGTGCAGGTGATAGACGCCGTGCAGTAGGCACCTGATCCAGTTTTTGACATACGAGTGTCCATTTCAGCATCATTCTGGATCGATTCCACTGAACCGATGGGATATACGGTTTCTGGACTACCCGCTGGAATGACTGGGGATGTAGGTTCTGGACTGGTTCCAGGACTAAAAGGATAAGGATTCTCCAACAGGCTCCCTGTGGATGTAAATAAAGAAATTAGCAAACAGGAAGAAAGATAAGAGGAAAACAGACAATTACTGAGGAACTGCAAATATGCCAGTGTGTAAAAAAATTTAAAATCAACACGTTCCTCCAGAGAAGCAAACTGATTATGAGTATATAACCACAGTCATATTTTAATCACTTCAGAAGACATTAAGTTCCTTGAGACTTACCCTAATGACTTCTTCCCTAATCTTAATTCTAACTCTAAAGACAACCATATTATCTTATTTACTGAGTCTTCATCTTAAAATTTAATGATTGACATTATAGGAACTGTTATATCCTTACAAAGCAACTATATAAACAGACTGTTTCCCCACAATTTACATAATACAAATACATTATGGCAATATATTATCCCTGTTATTATTCCATCAGTGCATGAACACACACACACACACGCACGCACACACACACAGTTGTAGATAAGTCAATGCTGGCTGCTAGCAGGCCTTAAGGCTTACAACCAATAAACACACAAATGTAAATATGGGAGCTGTGCTAAGCTCACAGTTTTGCAGTGGCTTGCCGACACAGCTGTTTGTGTGTTTGCAGCATGTGTGTGTACGCCAATGCAGGAGTGAACAGGAGTGAACTTGTGAGCTATCAAGTGGTGTTACTCTGTTTTGACACAGACAGTGGCAGAAACTTTAAGTGTGCTTATGCCTTACTCTCTATTTGGAAGAGGATCATCTATTCTCTAATGTTAAGGCCAAGGCACTGTCTACTACACTTCAGTTTGTTTTTCTGAGCCACTTTAAGGTCATCTTCCATTTGATATGCTTGTTTTTTTGTTTGCTTGTTTTTTACATGTCAGAGTTCTTATTTCCTTTTGTTTAATGTGAGCCATTTGATTTATTTCACTTTACTGTATTCGACTACACTTTTCACACAAGTTTTGTATTTTATTTAATATTTTACTTTTACTTGCCTTTAATTTTTCTATTTAATTGAACTCTTGTTGTGTAGCGTTACCCTTATTGCCATGTTTTATTTTATATATTATACTATTTTTTAACATTATTTATTTGATCTATTCTATTGTATTTAAGCAATTTTGGGATTCAATATTTTGTCTTCTACTTCTTTTGTCTTTCTCTTAACTTATTCCTCTACTCAGATACCCTCCTCGCTCTACATGCAGCCGCCCTCAATTAGATTTGTTCAGGTTCACTTTCTTGAGTCACTTTTTCTAGTTACATGATCGATGACATCATCACCCCCAGACAGACTGACCTCAATCCAATATGCTGACCACTTAATGCATTACACCAAAGGCATTTAAACAGTAAGCCTGATCCTGAGCAGAACACTGGATTCTTCTTGAATTGTTACGCAGTAATACTTCAAACACAGCCTCTACACACTAATATTACTGAGTGTTTAGTTAGCATTTGTGAAGAAGTGTTGCACACCTAGCATTTACATGCTGAGATTGTAGGCAGGAAAACATTTAACAAACTAGATTACACTTCTAATTAAATAACTACTTTTTATAATACTTAATTTGTGTGTCACACTGTAAACTGGAATTTTTTAAATCAATTACGTGCATAACTTTTTTTAAAAAAGGCATTCCTGGATTGTTAACATGTTGGAATTTCTGTATTTTTTTCATTATTTGTTAAGTAGCTTCTTTAAACAAACTGAAGGATATACTAGTGGCTGTGATTTGACCTTTTGGGAGTAGACATTGACTTACATTAGTGTGGCCAGGTTTTAAAGTTTAATAATAATTTTTAACAGTAGATAGACAAAAATTCTGTAAAAATAGACTAATGTCAGCAAAATCATAAATAAAAATATAAATAAAATGTATCCTCTTTGTTATGATTTTTCATTTAGTCACTCCCTCTGCCTACAGTCTTGCTTCCAGCAGCAGCATGCTGCGTTACCAATTTTACTTGAGTGATGCCTCCACTGTGATGAATCCTGTTTAGACCTGAAGTGCCTTCCTGGTGAAGGCTGAGGACACTGTTCTCAGGAACAGAAATAAGATTCTGTGATTATGTGTGCAGCTCATTGAGTCTCCTACCAGTTTCTGAATATGAAGAGTCTGTCATGGGAGTGTCTGGAGACTGGCAGCGATTTAAACAGCTCGACTCCGCCGATTCCTCCTCGTCATCGTCTTCCTTCATCGCTTCATCAATATCATCTTCCTCTTCCTTCTCTTGGTTTCTTCCTATGCATCCCTCCTTTCCCAGTCCCATTTCCTCTTCCTTCTCATTGTTGTTAAGACCGATTTTTTGGATGGAACCACATCTTCCCTCATCCCCATTTTGTGAAAGAGAGACACTTTGAGTTGGCGTGAGTGTGTTTGTCTCATTGAGGTTTCGGGTTTGAGCAGTGAGGGCTTCAGAGTTGGGTAGGTTATCACAGAGGTCCACCCCGCCCCCCTGAATCTGTGACATTGCTCCACCCTCCCTCTCAAACTGATCTAAGAGGATAAAGATAAATCAAAAATCAGCTGAAATTCTTACACAAAACAACTGAATTCTGCACAGTATGAACCTCTACACTGGTTCATCACATCCAATTTGTTGAACTTGTTGGACAAGAAAAGAATTTTAACCTTCATCACCATGATCCATTGAGCTCCACCCAAACAATGCTTGACCTTTGAGTTTGAGGGCCAGTGCCACCTTTTGGAACAAGCCCTTCTTCAAGCCTGCAGAGATAAAGGAGATAAGACAGAGAATAGGCATAAAGTTAAAGAAGCAGAGACCATGTTAAACTCCACTGACAGTGAAAGCGAGGAACGGCAAAGGGATAGACACAAACAAGTTTGTCATCATTCCCAAAGATTCAAACAAGCCATACGGCTTAAACAGGAATGCGTCAGATGCAACACTCCTGTGTACACCTACGTGTACGGTGGTAGATTAGATGCGTACAAACAAATACATTCATTTACATAGCGATTACACGATATGAGTTGGAAGACTGCTCCCTTTTCCCTTTAAGAGACAAAAACCTGACAGAAAAAGCTGAAAACTTAAATAGAGAAACAAAAATGTGTCCTGCCACTGGGTGGCTTGAACTCAAGATCTCTTCCAGGGCCTGCTTCTCGTCCTGCTGAGGTAACAGACTTCATAAGATAAGATAAGATAAGATAACCTTTATTAGTCCCACACGTGGGAAATTTGTTTTGTCACAGCAGGAAGTGGACAGTGCAAAAGTTATGACGCAAAAATTAGAATACAATAAGAATAAATACAGTACACAGCTGTACAGAATAGAATAAAATAATATACTATATACAGTAGAATAAAATAGAATAAAAATATACAATAAGATAAAAATAGAATACGAATGCTATATACAACTGAGTAAAAATACAACGATGCCAGAAAAGATTATTGCACTTAGTGTTATTGCACATGTGTGGATGTGTGTGTTTGTTCAGTTAAAGTCTTTGTTGTGGAGTCTGACAGCAGTGGGGAGGAAAGACCTGCGAAATCTCTCCGTCCCACACCGTGGGTGCCGCAGTCTCCCACTGAAGGAGCTGCTCAGTGCTGTCACAGTCTGCTGCATGGGGTGGGAGACGTTGTCCAACAGGGATGACAGCTTAGCCGCCGTTCTCCTGTCACTCACCACCTCCACTGGGTCCAGAGGGCATCCTAGAACAGAGCTGGCCCTTCGGATCACCCTGTTCAGTCTCTTCCTGTCCCCAGCAGAGATGCTGCCGCCCCAGCAGACCACACCATAAAAGATAGCAGAAGCCACCACAGAGTCATAGAAGGTCTTCAGGAGTGGGCCCTCCACCCCAAACGACCTGAGTCTCCGCAGCAGGTACAGCCTGCTCTGCCCTTTCCTGTAGAGGGCGTCTGAGTTAGGAGTCCAGTCCAGTCTGTTGTTCAGATGAACACCAAGGTACCTGTAGCTGTCCACAGCCTCAATGTCCATACCCTGGATGTTCAGTGGTTGCAGTGGAGAATGCTTGTGCCTGCGGAAGTCTACCACCAGCTCCTTGGTTTTACTGGCGTTGATCTGGAGGTAGTTCAGCTGGCACCAGTCCATGTATCACTGGGTTTATAATGCTGACATGAGGAGCAGACTTAGGGTGCCTGTTAACAGCCTGACAAATTATTTTTGCCATGCAACAGATGAACGAAGACCTGGATAAATGCAGCTTAAAGTTGTTGTTTATATATATATTTTTCAAATGAATTAATGAAAAAGCTGGTAACACTAATGTGTGTTCGTAGAGAAGACGCATTGCTGTCCATTCACAATATGACATAATTTGGTTATTAAGACATCCAAACAAATACAGCTGCATTTAATTCCTTCATTACAATAATCTGATCTACACCGCACACTTCGTAAGACACAGCCTCTAGGTCTCTATGTGGAAACTACAAATTTGTTTGTCTATGGTTCATTTATTGCCCTTGTGCTGTGACCAGTTTTGATCCACAACACGACATCTGGGTTTCAGCTATGAGAAAACTCTAGAAAGAAAAAAATGCCCAACTAGGGATTTAAATGCTAAATTATTAGGATTAAGGTGTAAAAATCTCACAATCTGACAGTTCTTCAAATACCAATTAAAATTGGACAACAACTGAGACACCAAGTGCAGACTAGAAAAAGAGAATAGAAAAGACACAATAACATTTACACAAGAGCCAGAACAAATGGAATAAAGGATAAATATCCCAATCCCATAACATATATAAGGTCTATATGAGGCAAATCAAGCTGCAGAGAAATCCAAAGAATAGTAACACTACAAATGGCCCAAAAGAATGACCCCTTTCTGACAGCGTTTTACAGATTTCTGGTTTATTGTTGTATGCACTTCTGAATCGATGTACAGTGGCAGGCGACTTAGTTTTACTAGCTTATGCATGTTTAGACGGGAACAAGACAAACAGGCATGTGTGACTCGTATATTTGTTGTTACTTTGCCATGTTTTGACCACAAATAACAGTATTGTCTGCAAACAAAACAGCCACTAATACTTGTTTCGTACCCTTCCTGTTTGGCACGCGTTTCAACTACAAGCTCAATGCAACCAATCTCTGGATATTACCTATACTCTCTAATGTCAACATAAGAGGTCAGCATTCAAATACTGTGAGAAAACAGCTCACACAGAGCAAAAGTACTGATAAATTGACATTATTAGATGATCTAGAGTCAGGAAGTGTGAATAAGGAGCAAAAACTGACTACGAGAGAAAAAGTCTGACTAGCAAAAAGAAATTTTCAGCACATATTTCTTATTATTTTCATATAAATTGAAAAAAAAAATGGCGCCCCTTAAGGCATTACTGGATGGGCAGCAACTTTGCCTCTGGTCACCAACCAACATTTTTCACCATTTTTTGACTCAGCAGAAAGATAAAATCTCAAACCTCAACAAAATGGCTAATAAAAGCCTATCTCAGTGGAATAAGGCTGTCCTGGTTTCCTGCAGCACTAATTATTCTTCCTGTAATTCTGCATTACTCTGGCAAAGACCAAACATTTAGAGAGTTAAAAGGGAATGCGTGGATAGACACACCAAACATAACTCTGATTCCCTTCTTCCATGAAATTCCTCATGGACGTGTGTGTAAAATATGGTAACAAAGAAGAAGCATGAGTGAACCAATCAGCACCGCGATGTGCTTTCTACAGATAGAGGTGAAATCCTATGGGATGCTGCACCACCCTGTCTTTATGTTGCATCCGCTCTGTATATTTAATCAAGAAAAGAAACCTTCTGTATGGGAAACAAAGTGTGCTTTAATATCTCTAAAAATAATAAAACTCCTTAAAATCACACTGAGACACAAACAGCGCTGTTACATAATTGTTGAAAGCTCTGAATGTCCCTTTGGTATACAGCGTTAATGCCCATGTACGGTCTTAATGTTTTCATGCTTCAAACAAACATCTGAGGCATTAAAAGATAAAACAATCACCAGCCTAGAGAGAAACATGGATAGCTGATGATGTTTAAAAAAACAAGAGTTGCCTTTTTTTTAATCACTATCTGTTAATGCACCTCTCCCACTGAGTCATTTAGCCATAAAACCATCCATCCTCTCCTCCTTTGTTTGGGCCTTACTCCACAGGGGGACCATGAATTATGAAAGACAAACGGAAAAGGGAATTCAGCCAAAAGGACAAACACAAAGGTGTAAGAAGACACAGACCCTGTCCTGTGAAAGGACCACTGCAAAGACATGAGGCCTGCAGCAGTGATAGAGACAGGGGAGGCAGATGGCCAATTATGTTGACCTATAGGTTTTGTATACAATGTAGCTAAATGCATCTAGTCACCAAAAGTTGGGGATTAGTGCTGGCCACTTTTCCAGTTCAGAGCAGTCTCTTTGACCTGCGACTGAAACACTTTAGGGACCAGCCCAGGCCACTGGATAGATTTGCAATGGAATTGTAATAATTTCGTTTCGTTCATTGGTTACCTGTTGGTTAATAATTTTAGAATGGACTTTAAGTTTTTTTTAAGAAGGCCCGCTCCGAGCTTGTACAGAAGTATATTTCAGATCTTCTGACACTACACACCCCTCATCATAACCTCCATTCTGGCCATCCCACAATTTCGGCTGAGATCAACAAGGGTAATAGAGATTTTTCTGTTTGAACAACTATTCTTTAGAAGAACCTCACTGTTTGTCGAGCTCACTGTCATCTTTTAAATTCCTCTAAATGACATCTTTTTATAAACAAGCTTTTCCCACTATGAGTTATCATTTTTAATTTATTTATTTATTTGCTTTTAAACCTACTTGCTTTTTACCTATTATTCATTTGTAATTGCATCTATTTCCCCTTTAGGTTTGTGCTGCACGTTTCCCTTTTATCTTTTCTTAAGTTTTTTATTTGTCGTTTGTTTCCTAGCTTGTCCTGTAAACCTTTTTATTTTTGAAGGTGCTAAATAAAGACAATATGCTTATCAAGATGCAATTATTACTTAGCATTATTTCTAAATAGAAAGTTAAAAGTATTTCCAGAGTTTTTTTTTTATGAATTGTTTGAAATATAAACAGCACAATAAAATAGTTCTAAATACAAAACTTTACATGTGAGTGTTTTGTTCCTTTTTTATTTTTTAGATAAACTTTGGTCTGCAATGCATTTACTTTTTAAAGGTATCGCATCCTATTGATCAATTATTCGTTTGTTTGTTTTTTAATATATGTTTTTCATCGGATTACATGGGGGGGAAAGCAGGTCTGGGTCGCCTTAGCGATGTGTATATGTATATATGTGGCCCTATAGGTGAAAATGAGTTGGACGAGCCTGCTTTAACCAATGTGTTGTTAGCAGCTAACCTAATTAAACCTAGCTCGACAAGTTGGTTAATATTATACCCCCAGATATTTAAGCTAATGTTATCCAGGCAAGACATAAAATAACGTGGAGCACATGAACTGCCAGCAGACAGGAACAGTCACTTCCCGTTTTGACACGGACTTCGTAAAAATTAGCTGATTAGCAATTGTAAGTTGGTTATTTAACCGAATATTAGATGGGTTAGATGACAGGCTAGCACACGTTAAATGTAAATTAGCTCGGTGGCAATGGTTACACTTGATTTGATGTTAACGTTACGCTTCATTGCGGACTAGTGCCGCTTCGCCAAACTGCTCGAAAATGAGAACAGCTTATAACCAACTGTTTGTGTTAGACCCACAGACTGTTAATATGCAGTAACTAGTTAGACCCGTTTGCTATCGATACTTGATGCTGATGTGACAGATTGGTTTTCGTACATGTTGCTATTAAGCTAACGTCAGCTAGCGCAAGCAGAGTACATTAGATCACCTTTGAAACGCACACATACGTTGACGTTACATAAAGGAGCTAGCTTGTAAATCAGCTGACATTAGAAACAGCGACGGCACAGAAGAGAGACATGACACTTACGGCTGAAAAGGGTGGCCGAACGATAAAAACTAACATCTGACACCTTGCCGGAGATGTTGTGAAGACTGTGTCACTCACAGGCAGCAGCAGCCAGGGGTCGTTGCTAACGCTGTCATCGTCGGGCCTGTGCTGCATTGTCGCCATCTCGTGTCTTTTCACTGTTAGCACAGTTCTGTCCACTATCTTCTGCTCTTGTTTTCATCCACAGCTACCTGACTGCATCGAACTGTAGACTCGGTAATAAAATAAAATCTCTTGTACCTCGTCCTACACAATGAGAAAAATCCCCCCCTCCCTTTTCTGTCTCAAAAAGCTGAAAATGTCATCTGAAATAGCACCTAACATTTTTATGTTATTGTGATAGATGAAAAAGTATGTGCACAAAGACTGACGCTTTTTGCCATAAAAAAACAAAAAACAAAAAATTTTAGCTTCAATTCATGCTCATCAGTTGGGAAAAAAAATACTGTAAAATTATTTATTTCATTTTTTTGCTACAGATGTATTACATAAAACCAGACACTTGTATGAGGTATTAGCACATTATTGTATAAACAAAACTAAAATCAACAGGTTTTCAATGATCAGGATAGCAAAGTAATTAATTTAGTCAGTCCAAAGCATCTACACTGGTCCAAAAATAAAACAACACTTAAGCTATTTTTTTTTCCTCCACATGTGAAAATTCTGATTTAATGATCAGTTTAGAAATCATCACATTCACAGCTCACACAGTCCTGAAAACATGGCATTACACACATTTTAGCTTATGGACTTGCAACTGATTACACAAAAATATACAAGACAGACGCCACTCAGCACTCCTTGATTATGTATCAAAACCTTGGGGGTTTTGTTCAGTAAAACTGCAGCGGTACTAGTCGTCGATTACAGCACATGCAAAATTAAGAAATTTTGTATCCTCTTTTGAACAAACCCATTTGGGTGTTAACAGAGATTCTGGTGATAACGCAGAAACGTAACTGTTAAGACCGTTTTTTTTACTTTAATTACAGTAGCATTTTTCCCCTTCTCTCATTGCTAAAGACCAAGTGTCATATTTAAGTGCGTTTCTCTGAAATCGCCCCTCTTGAGAATCTCACTTTATCGAAACATTTGACGTCCTTCCTCTGCGGCCCTGAAGTTTGTGGAGTTTGTCACAGTCACGTTTAAATCATTTCAGTAACAAATACAACTGTGATAACATCACAACTGCATCTCCAAGTTCTGCCACATATTATATTATTATCATCATCTATATTACATAATCAGTATAGCACACGTGTTTGTATGCACACTGTAAATCTATACATATATGGTCTTTTTGTCTAGGTTTTAGCCCCAACCCTCCCTCTGTGTGTTCTCCAAGATTTCTTCGTAAAGCCAGCTCTGTGTGAATTCCTGGCTCTTGTCCATCAGCTGGAACAGTCTAAGATACTCCTCTGGAAAAACGTGGCCTGTCAGTATGTCCTCCGACATGCCCATCTCTGATAACAGTTTACTGCCACTGTCTGGTGACCAGAGACTAGAAAACAAAAAAATAAGAGACACAGTAAGGAATAGCAAAAGAAGCTTAAAACCACTCACCAATGATTGGCAACTAACAGATTCTGTCCACTGTTGTTTTCTTTAAATGGAAATGGTCCTAACTTCTGTAAGAAGCACTAAAGGCATGGTGTATTACAGTTGAAGAGACTGCACAGATAATACTTGCTCAAACTGTCCTAAATGTTTCCCCCTCTCAAGACAAAAACCATCCTGTGTAGCTTATAAATCCTGGAACTGCCCAAATATTTGAAACGTTCAAAGACATTTAAGACTTTGACAAAGATTCTGCAGAAACTGATATCTCTGGATTAAATTATGGTACTTTTCTAAGGTAAGAGCATCCACCCTGGAATAATCAAATAATCAGTACACTTTGGTTTATGTTATTAATAGCACAAAGGCTTGTTTTGTTGAATTGGAAAGAACGTTGGCAACAACAAAAAAAACAAACAAAAAAACAAAAGCTCTCAAATATGTGGAAATGTAGGGTTTTTTTCAAAGTAACTAGACCGGTGTTAAACTGGTGTGTGTACAGTTGTTACAGTAAGAGCACATCTCTAATACATGTGCAATATTTTGGCTATTTAATCTAGACAATTCAGTGTGTGCACTGCTTACTTGAGCCTGTCAATGAGCTTGACCTTCCTCTTTGCCAGACACTGTTTGATCATCATCAGTAGAGTTGATGCGTTGGAGGGAGTCAGTCCTGCAGAGAACAGATCTGCCCGTGGGCGCAGGCGCACCAGGCACAGGTGATCATTTGGAAGCTGAGGAGAGGACGAGGGGAAATGTCAGTGCGCCCCAGGGCAGCTGTGGCTACAATGTAGCTTGCCATCACCAGTGTGTGAATGGATGGATGACTGAATGTAGTGTAAAGCACTTTGGGGTCCATAGGAACTAATTAAAGGGCTATACAAATACAGGCCATTTACCATAAATATAAAATACAATCAAGGTTACCCAATTACAGTTATTGAGCCTATTCCCTTCCTTACCTTGCCTTTAGAGCTAGGTACGCCTTGCTTTGATGACACCACAAATGACTCCCACGGCACCTACACAGAGACAAAAATAACAAACATTTCTATAAAACATCTGTTTAAATCACTGGTTTTTGCCCAACTGCATTAACAGAAAGTGCTCTGCCTCATACTGTACCTTATGCAGTAGCTCAATCTCACAGGCCATCTGCCAGAGGACGCCAAAGGCTCTGTAGTACATCATTTCACCAGGGCGCGCCACCAGTTTCTGATGGAGAGATAACCGTTGTTGGATATTTTACACAAGGATTAAAGAAAGTCAGATTAATGATTAATGAGTGAGCAGACACTCGTCGCAACTACAGGTTGTGTTATCAGCATAAATATGATAATGCAGGGAAGACTAGTACAGATGCAACTTAGCTTAAAGCTGCCCCTGAAAAACATCAGGAAGTACAAGAATATGTTTAATCTACATCATCCATCCAATTAACACAAAAATACAGGCTAATTTGTACTCTAACAGTCATTTCTACACAGCTTAAAATACTGTTGTTCAATTACCAGGTATTCCTTCTCGCTTACGAAGAGGTTGAGCTCTATTCTTCCATATCTGTAGACAGACAGCCGCTCAAACAAAGCATAAACCATCTTCAGCAGCATGCCACGCTCATTACGCTGCGGCAGGATACCCACCACCTTCACTGGGATGTCTAGACAAAGGCATTTTACCAAAAGACACACTTTAATGGGCTGGTACAAAACTCATGCAATGCTGTAAAATGTGTTAAAAGCTGTAAACAAAGTATGAGCTTATTCCTTTTTTAAAAATATATATTTCAAGACTGAAAAAGTTCCTGTTATGAAATTTTTAAATTTTGTCTGCTCCAATTAGGATTCAAGGCACTATTGAGCACAAAAGTAAGTAGTTTGCAGTGAGAGGGGGAGGGATAAAAATCCTTTATGTTTTTCCTCACCATCAGTCCAAGCAGATTCTGAGATTCCCAGGTCAGTGAAGAGTTTATCGGTGAACATAGCTGGGGGTTTCACATTGCCAAGACCAATGGGGTCTAGTTTAAAGTAGTCACAGTGAACTACTTCCAGCTGACCATCAAGCCGGCCTTCTAGCTCCTAGAAAGGGGAACATTTATTTGTGTGGATTATACATCAACGAGAAATATTAACTGTTGACATATGACACTTTACAATTTTTAGGTTAATACAAGGGACTTTGTAAAGATACAAAAACCAGTATTATGAGATGGAGATGTTAAAGTTACCTGCAGGTCATGTAGAAAAGACCTATCACCTTCAAGAGCAACAACTCTCTGAGCTCCAGCATTTAACAGAGTCCTAGTCAATACCCCAGGACCTGAAAAAGACAAGCACAAATGCATCAATAATAAGAAAGTATAACATTTGAATATATCAATGTGTTTAAAAAATTACAAAAACAAACAAACAAAAAACACTAAGTTTGTCGTCATCATCTGTGCAGAGATGGAAGAATGCTGCACAACACTGTAGAGATAAACCCATACCTGGATTACATTCAAAGATAACAGTTTTAGCATCTTGTAGATCAGGTCCTAGATGCTGTGCTACCAGATTAGCCAGGTCCGGGTCCACTATGAAGTGTCTGATTTTTTTGCAGCCCTGAGCCCGTCGTACATTCTCCTCTACCTCCCCAAGGTCCAGGAAATCATACTGGCACAGAGGACGACACTGGCCCTGTAAGAACACACAAATGCACACAGTGGGTGAACAGCACTGTCAGTATAAAGAGCTCAAGTTATACTAAAAAACTTGAGTTGTTTTCAGGGCTGAGTTGTTTTTCATTATTTTATGAAAAAAAACAAAACAAAAAGCAACTGATGTATGCATGCATTTTCCAGGAACGCATACTTTTTTGTACACATTGAGTGGATCAAGTAGCCTTAAAAAGCTACAACAACCTCAAATCCAGCAAAATATGCTGATTTTGTGCAGATTGTATTGTACCTACAGGAATGCAGATACTGTCAGATAATAGCAGTAAAAAAATAAAGTTGATCATAGACTACAATGCTACATATAAGTATAATAGATACAAGTATGAAAGTGAAACATACAATTACAACCAATATAAATGCAGTATACGGCTATCGTCTTCAATCAGAGCCGAAATAAATTATCTACCTGTACAGCTACAGCAGACAGGTTCCTGTGTGCGAGTGCAGAAGAAGGGGACGTCCTTTCTGAACGGGGCTGTTGAGAGTTTGGACCAAGTGAGGGCCGACCAGGACCCAAAGACAGGGAGTCCAGACTGTAGGCCCTCCTTTGAAGCACAGACACACCAGAGGCACAGAGGCTAGAGGGACCCACAGGGGTCCACACTGCCTTGCTCAAACAAGATTGACCTCTGACAGTATGGCAGCAAGCAGAGCGGAGCAGTAGCTCCACCACTCTGCAAATCTGGGTGGACATGGTGGATGACCTTTATGAGAGGCTACAGCACAGAAGGAGAAAAGAAGAATCACAATAACTATAATGACATGAAATATTATTAAAGGCAATAACACATGTGATTTTAGGGCACACTCAAGGTCACCTTATGCAGAAGAGTTAAACACATAAGTATAAAAAAAAAGAAAATATCAAATCAATAAAACAAGTTAACATATAAAAAGGTGGAAGACATTAAGAGTAAATATGCTCGTTTAAACAGGTGCATTTTCAGACAGGAAAGGGAATGGCATGGATGGACTTCAGAGGAAAACCAAAGTAATGAGTTGCAGTAATCGATGCCAGACGTTTCCAAGGTGTGAACACTCAGGCTCTTAACCCCACAGGGATGAAGGAACTGAGAAGTTTTCAAAGGGGAGGGAAAAAGTGTAACATTTGGAAAAAAGTCGGATTTAGTGCCTATGAGGGGAACCTCTCAAAGACGCTGGAGAACAAGGATTAGATTTCCTGAAGGCAAATACACTGGGGCGTGGGTGAGAGACCGGTGGGAGGTTTGGTAGACCGTTAGAGCTTTGTCAGAAACATAACTATGGAAATTGATATTAAGTTTAGGGAAGATGAGACAATAAGGGGAGAAGAAAACAAAAAACATACGTACAAACACGAATACGTTGTAAGACTAAATGTCATTTCTCACACATTCTTCTTTTACCTACTCTTGCTCAGCTTGGTGGTCAAATACCCAATTTCAAGAGTGTATAATAAAATAATCGACCGCTAGCATAGACAATTTCACGATTGCACTGGCAAACACCGGTGCACCCTAGTCAGAACAATCCCATCTGATAGCACGTGGGTGGGTTTTCATAAGCAAGAACACGTGCTGACTATTACTTAACCTTATCAACATCACAGTAGAGTTTACAGTGGAGCTCACACATATTGTTTAATTGTCAAAAGGGCGCAAAACAACCTGAACCCGAGAGACATTTTTAAAACCTAAAGTTGTTAGCCGAGAGGCTAGCAGTGCGCTAGCTACCTCTCTTAAAGCTATCATATCAAACGGTTATGTAATAGTGAAAAACGCGAGCATACCTCACTGCAGATTATCCAGCAGTTGCTTCAAATCTGAAGACATCCAGACTTTAACGTTTACTCTCGTCTATCTGCTCGCTGGAAAAACTCTGTGACATTGAGCCCACCGCATCCTGACCTAACTCTGCGTGCCTTGTTTTTGCAACACTCGTGGTGTTAAAGACGCAGCTGCTTTCGTCACTGACAGGCGACTACTGCGTAGGCCAATCAGAACACTCGCGGAAGTAGTCGGCCTAATATGGCTAGCGTAGAAACACTTTCAAAAACAGGAATAAATCAATATAAGTTACACATATTTCGCAGAAAACTAAACAATACATAGAATTTTGTCAGAAATATAATATAATAACTCCAGTTCCTTTGGAAGAAATTGCTTAAACAGCTAAAAACTCCCACTGCTGTCAATATCTACTAGCATATTAGCATATTATCCTGCTACGGAAGTAGACCAAGGAGCGCCGTAAAAACGCACGCAGTCTGCCAGGCTGTCAGACTGGATCCAGGATCCTGGTGCAAGGGCTGTAGGTGTCTGTGCGAGCTTGTCTGCTGTCACTATGGCGCGTGTTGAAACAACTTCAAGCAGGCCGTACCATCTGGTTATCTTCGGAGCCTCCGGGTTCACGGGCCAGTTTGTGGTGGAAGAGGTAGCCCGGACGGCGTCCGAGGGTCCAAAGGGGAGCTTGAAGTGGGCCGTGGCCGGTAGGAGCAAACAGAAGCTGGAAAAAGTTCTGGAGCAGGCCGCCGGAGCACTCAGTATGTATCCGATTGATCCCCTAAGCTGTGCATATACAAGCAAATAGTCACTAAAATAAGGGTATTCTTGTTGACTTAAACATTTTAATTAAATGAAATGAAAATTAAAACTGGAAAAACACAAATCCGTACTTACAGACTGTTTACATAATAAAATAAAGATATAGATGAAATGCATGCACTACTTCAATTTGTTACCGCAAGAAGCCTGAGGAGGAGAAATGAGCGCATATGCTTATTGACGCTGGGATGTCTTCACAAAGGGTTGTTTGTGTTGTTTGCAATTTAAAAATAATAATAAAAAATGCAGGGCTACAGTTATTGTTTTCTTAAAACATGGTTACATTGCCAGGGTTACATTGAATTTGCTGTGACTTTGACCCTCAACTCAAAGTACAGTAAAGCTGATGTTGCAACCAAAGGTTAATCCTTAATAATTCTTCTTCTACTATAGATAAGATACGTTACTCTGTTAAAATTCAAAATCTATGACTATATTTTGTTACATGCTTAAATCAACTTGCAAATAATCAAATGAAAGTGTTTATGAAGTAGTTTTGCCAGTTGTTGAAACAGTAAGCTGTAAATTGTTCTTATCTCAGCCTCTTATTGCTTGATCAACTAAATAAACATTATTTTAATTAACATTTCAAACAAAATAGTGCAGTTTAATTCCTTCAGAGGAAGAAACTAGGAATGCATCGCATGATTATTTTCTTATCTAACAGAATGTCTTATTTTCCCAAACAGAAAATCCAAGTAAAATATCATCAGTTTATATGTCAAATAATCAATAGCACGTGGAATTCTGCCATTGCTGCTGCAGTCACCGAGCAGAAATAGAAATACTATTCACAGGAATATATTCAAAAATGTGGTGTGGAATAACAGATATATACTAAACATATTTAGAATGGCAGTAAGTTTCCAGGTTGATGATTTGTATCTATGCAACACGCTAAACATGGATAATTGAGTCCATCACTAGCTGAAGATCAGGGAGCTATTCTGTTGTTGTTATAGTGATTCAAGTTTCCAAAGGATTAGATTGTTATTCTATTGTCCAATCCTCTTCGGCTTTCTCTTCAGGGAGTGTGCAACAGCTGATGGAACATACCAGTTCGCTGTACTATCCCCGTCCATGACAGCACTCTAGTCCAGCCTCTCAGTGAGCACTGAAGATGGCTTATGTGTTTGTTTGTCTTCTAGAGGCTTTCTATAGTTACAGTGGCACATTTTAAAATTACTCATGCTGTTTAATGTCTTAGTTATTCAAGATATTTCTTCCAGCCTGTGCAGCATTTGCATTCTTTTACACTATGTTGTCCTCGTTTTCACTCGAATGCTGTACAGAGTTCTCACACATTTGCACGTCTATTGGTTAAAACTCAAACTCAGGAATAACAAAACAGTATATTTTACACATAAGTAATATTTTTCATCTTCATTCTCCACAGATGTGTGTCTGTGACCACTTGCTCTTCTGTCAGACTGTAAAATGACTTGGGGCTTTTTATATTCATTTGACTAAACTAGGCTAATCTCATCAGGGCAAAACTTTTAATATTCCTTTAGGAGGCTGGCTTCATTTTTTTTACCTGTTATAATCATTTACAAGTTCATGTTTTTATTCATAGACTTTACTAGAGTAGCTTTTTCCTGATTCCCAGTTAACACAGTTCATGTTCTGGACCTTTATGCAGTCCCTCATTTCATCCAGTTTGAAACAATCATCATAGCTCCTTGTAATTTTAACAGTATGACAGAAAATGTTTACACAGACAAAAATAAGTGACCGACTTTGCATATTTGCTCGGATAGTAGTGTGATAGCTGGGGTGTAATAGCACTGCCTGTGAATATGCTGCCAGACGTATTCATTGGACTTCCATATAAACCAATGAAAGTCCAGTGAACTGGACTTTCATTGGTTTATATGAAACGAATGAAAATGCTGTTACTTATGTGACTTTGTGTGTGTGTAGGTAAGCCTGAGCTGAGGGCGGAGGTGGACATCATCGTCGCAGATGTCGGGGAACCAGACTCCCTTGCAGCCATGTGCAAACAGGCTGTGATTGTTCTCAACTGCGTCGGGCCTGTAAGTTGACAGTTCCACAGAAGCTTGTGTTTGTGTATTATTACTTGCTCCATGTCATGACATAAACTAGTTTTCTCTCACACAAACTGCCAAGATTAGTGTGATGGCATCCTGCTTTGGCATAAGAATAAGTTATCACCCCCATCTCTTTCTCTTTCTCCTTCTTTGAATCTCTGTCTTTCTTTCTCTCTCTCTCTCTCTCTCTCTCTCTCTCTCACACACACACACACACACACACACTCACTCACTCACTCACTCAGAGCAGCGTTCACTTCAGCTTACATTCACACAATGAAGGCTACTGACGTGTAGCACACAATAGCTAGCATTATGTTAAAGTTGGAATGAAGAGTGGGTTTCCAGCACCACTGAATTGCATCCTGTGCATCATTCAGGTTTGTTTGTTTGTATTATTTAATCAAATTCTTCGACTACAGTAACCACAATTGTAATGCACAGCAGCACCCTGCCAGCTTTCTTCAAACTCAGACACAGAAGCCTGTTGTTTTTATATTAGGTTTTGCTTGCGTATCTAAAATAAACCAGTGTGTTAACACCTGGCAACGAAGTGAACACGTTCAACAGGATTTGCTGCAAATTGTTTTTGTGTGGAAAGCCAGGGAGGGATCGTTTCATGTTGAACAATTAAGGGGAGCAAAGACACTGGTACCTGAGAGCAAATGCTACGTGATGTGTGTTGGAGAAGATGGATTTTCACCTGTGTAGTACAAGGATTTCGCAGTGGGGAAAATGGCCAATTTTTAAAATTGTGAAAATTAAGTAATTCAATTAGTTTCTGTCTGTGTTTATAGTACAGATTCTATGGGGAGCCAGTGGTCAAAGCCTGCGTGGAAAATGGAGCACACCATATTGACATCAGTGGGGAGCCTCAGGTTTGTACTGTAATGTATGAAGGTTTCCTCGGGTTTGATGTTGGCTTGAGGAAAACACAGACACACACACACACACACACACTGGTAAACATGATTTAGAACTGTGCACTAGGGGTGGGGGAAAAAATCGATACTGTGTAGTATCGTGATATTTTGTTTGCTAATAATGTATCGATACAGGGACAGCAGAAATCGATATTTTGTTACAAAAAAGGTTTTTGTGCTCTGACTTCAGAGCATGTTGATCCTTTTTCTGAGCAAGAATCCTGACATTCCTTCACTGTCCAAATGTGTTTAACTTTTTTTTTGGCAGCAATAAACATGACAGTTTACTTATTTTAAATTAAGACATGTTTTATTTTAATTAAGTTTAAAACTTTTTTATTTAATGTAAAATTATATTTTGTTTTAATTTACTTTCAAATTCTTCAGTTGCTGAATGGGCTGCATA
The DNA here is from genome assembly GCF_057382095.1 of Aulonocara sp. 'chitande type north' Nkhata Bay. Lineage (NCBI taxonomy): Eukaryota > Metazoa > Chordata > Actinopteri > Cichliformes > Cichlidae > Aulonocara > Aulonocara sp. 'chitande type north' Nkhata Bay. The sequence goes on from NC_141344.1 coordinate 15,216,448, forward strand.
GTTTTCATAAATAAATAATAATAATATAATATATTAAATAATAATAATGATAATAATAATAAAAAAATAAAATTGCAATAATATTGTATCGTGCGTTAAGTATTGTGATAATATCGTATCGTGGGATGTATGGTGATTCCCACCTCTACTGTGCACAAAGCTAACATTCAGCTCTTGTTTAGAAATAAATGGGAGATGTGCTGAGTTTGATGCTGCAGCTAGTTAGACAAAATTATTTCTCACTGGGTCCCATGACAGCAACAGCTGCCTTACTGTCAGGTGCTCATGTGTGACGCAATAAGTCCTACTGCAACACAGATGCAGACGCTTTGGTGATCCGAATTTAGTTTTTATTAGGTTTATGTGTATTCCCTGACTATTTATCATTTCCAAAAGGTTGCATGAAAGCTACATGAAATATAACCCTCCTTAAGAATTGAGAACATGGTGTTTTTTGCATTTGTAAAAATAAAAAAATCTTTCCTCCAGTGACAGTATATTTAGGTGTTTTTGGCAAATTGTCTTGTTCATGCTTTAATTAAGAAAATGCAAAAAGGTTTTTAAAAAAAATCGTAGAAATGTAAGACTTTTTGTGCGTGCGTGCATGTGCATGCGTGCGCGTGTCTGCGTGCGCCTTAACTTGAGTTTCTTTCTGCTGTTATCTAGTTTCTGGAGGGCATGCAATTGAACTACAGCAGCCAGGCAGCTGAAAAAGGTGTGTACATCATTGGGAGCTGTGGATTTGACTCCATTCCTGCAGACATGGGGGTCCTCTACACCAGAGACCAGTTCAAGGGTATGCAAATAGTGACACAGTCTACACATTCAGTATACATGTTCATATACACAATATTATTCAAATTTAAGCTCTCTTTGACAGGGCTATGGAGTTAATGATTTAATGATATAAACTTGTGTATTTGTTTATCCACAGGCACACTGACTGCCGTGGAGAGCTTCCTGACTGTCAGTGCAGGAGCTGAGGTATGAATCTGTGAACCAGCTTGTTGTTTAAGCTTCATTACACACGTTCTTCTGTACTTGTGCTCAGTAATTCTTACGTATGGTCTCCATATTTTCTTATTTCACGTGTGTGTGCGCGCGTGTTTCTGTTTTCTTCTGACAGGGTGGGTGTATCCATGATGGCACATGGCAGTCAGCCATCTATGGATTTGCTGACAGCCAGAAGCTTCAGAATCTTAGGAGAAAGTTTAATCACAAACCTCTCCCCACGGTTGGCACAAAGCTTAAACGCAGGTACACAAAGCTAATTTAAAGTATTTTTTTGATTTGCATCAAATTGCCTGCCTCAGAGTAAATATTGCAGTGGATGAACATAAAAAAAAAAACAGTCTGGAGACAGTATGAAGGATGGTTGTTAGAATTTTATTCATTCTTATGTCAATACCAGTACTTATCAGTACTCCGAAGCTGATACTATTCAGCAGTATGTGTTACCTTGACTTGAGGCTGAGATGGCTTCATGTGGAGGTATGAGGCTGCATGGAAGATGCCGGTACAGCATCCATGTTCAGATATTAAAAAAATGCAGTACTTGGGGCGTTTCTACATTTATTGTGTGCAACTACATTTTTTCACAGAGGATACTAAATACTTCTGTCTGCCGCACAGCATCTTTAAATGTTATCGCTCAACCATATCATAACCATGTTAAATGAATTAACATTACATATAAATCTTTAGCAACACCATTTGGATAAGGGATTAGCAATACTTTGGTACTGATTAGTATATACCAGTATTAATTTGTTACCTGTCCCATTTCAAGAGCATAGCTGGCAGCAGTTATGAGCCACTGTGTGCATGCAAGCAGCTAATAACACAGATGTGATGATCCCACTGATAGGATGTAAACTGATGTGTAGATGCATATATGAGCGTGTGTTTGATATAACAGAAAGATCATTTCTGTTAGATTCTACAGTCCCATAGTGCACAAATGCATGTATTACACCTTGCCCCACACATAATTTTGTGTAATCCCTGAAATGCTTGTATTTGTAGGGGAGCGCTGTTCTACTGTAATGAGCTCCAGCAGTACTCTGTGCCCTTCATGGGCTCAGATCCCTCTGTTGTGAAGAGAACTCAGCGCTTCCTGACAGAGGAATGTCAAGCCACTCCGGTCAGTCTTTTATTTATTTACTAGCTAGTTTCTCTTTAATATCTTTTTTTTTTTTTTTTTTTTTAAATTAAATTTAACATCCAGGGACCGCTTTACACACATTGTACTTGTGTTAAATGTCTGCTGATTCACTTGTAAAATCTCATGTGACGACGTGGTGTCCAGGACACAACAACTTTGTTTTTTCACATTTGTGCCGCTTGTATTTCACTGCCTCTCATCATAAACTGCAGGTCCAGTATGGCGCGTATGCAGGAATAGGAGGTATCGGAAACATCATCAAAATGTTGTTTGCTGGCATGATGTTCTTGTTCTTGGTCAAGTTCAGTTTTGGACGGAATCTGCTCATCAAAGTAAGCTAACACAAAATGTGGTTTACTGCATTTATAATATCAGTCGACTGTAACTGTACAGTATAAAATACATCATGGGTGTTTGGAAATGCTGTGACACTCATCTGTTTTTAATCTTTGCCTTTAGTACCCGGAGTTCTTCTCCTTTGGAATGTTTTCGAAGGCTGGACCAACTAGGAAGCAGGTAAAGCACAAACAGTCTACAGTTAATCTTAAATCCATGTGAAAATAAAAACAGAACAAAAAAGGTTATGTCTGCTAAAGAAGGTGTTCTGTTTTCTGGCATGTTTTAGATGGAGGCTTCATCCTTCCAGTTCACCTTCTATGGAGAGGGCTACACTGAGGAACAGGACACCTCCCAAGAAAAACCTAGCGCCAAAATCCGCACACGGGTTCAAGGACCAGGTAATCTGAAATTAAGGGTCATCAAAGACAAGATTTTGTCTTTGATGCAATCACCATGCAGCAGACTCTTAAAAGTCCTTGAAAACAGGAAACATGGCACCGTTTCTCTGGAGTGAAAGGAATACAAATTAGCCCAGGTAGCCAGCCTGGCCTTTCTTTGCAATCCAAGTCTAATCCAAGTAATTTTTCTTTCTGTTATTCAGAGGCTGGATACGTGGCCACGCCCATCGCCATGGTTCAGGCTGCTCTAACCCTTCTCAACGAAGCTGCAGCCTTGCCTAAAAAGTGAGTCAACACTCCCCCACATCTACCGCCTGACCTGGATGTGACTTCACACTCAATTACAAAGCACAACATTCATCCACCCAACCTCCCTCTCCAGCTTATAAAATTCAGGGTCACAGGGAGGGGCTTAAGCCTATACCACCTGGCATAGGATAACTAAGAGAGACAGACAACCATTAATAGTCATATTCACATGTAAGGTCAATTTAGAGCACATGGGGAACATGCAAACTTCGCACAGGAAGCAGTGCAGCATCACTGTGCTGCTCACTCTCTGTGATAGCCCTGCAATAGACTGGCGATCTCTCCAGGATGTACTCTGCCTTTATCACATGACAAAACATCAAGTATATCTTACCAGTCTATGTAAATAATAATTTAAACTCACTCCCAAATAAAATGGATGACTGAATTTACTCATAAACCAGATGGAAGTCTGCATGCTGTTAAATGCTGCTGTGAAATGTGAGTGTGTATTAGTGTAAAACGGCTTCAAAGTTCAAAATGTGTGCGTGAGAATGTGAAAAATGTCATATATTGCTTCACCATTTGAGTCACTGTCATGATTCAATATTAGTCAATGCACAAGCGTAGTGGTTTTATGTATAAGTGAATCTCACTTGGTGACATTTCTGGGACTTGGTCTAATACAGTTAATTTTGTACATTCTCCAGGGGAGGAGTATATACTCCAGGAGCTGCGTTTGCGAAGACCACACTAGTCGACCGCCTCAACAAGCACGGCATCCAGTTCTCTGTCATCTAAAGTTTGTTCTCTCCCTGCTGCCGTTCTCCAGGTTTTTGTGAGCACTTACTAATATGCATAACAGGAAGTAAAAAGTTTCCAACATTGGAAGAGAGCTGTTTAATCACAAGACAGATGAGTTTCAGATGAAGTCCTGGTATTGTTTTTTGGGTTTTTTTTTCTAGTGTTATTTTTGACATTTATTCTTTTCACTTAGTCAGAAACTTGCCTGTCTCTTTTCAGCTTGAATGTATTAAAGTTCTGCTTGCAAAACAAAAAAGCACAACTGTGGCAGTGTTTTCTAGCCAAGGGCAGTAAAACAAATGGGTTTCGCATGGTCCTCCACTAACACAATTTCTGGCGACTTGAAAAAGGAATTCTGGGAAGAACCGGATTTACTTCACATCTTTAAACACAAATGGTAAAGAAAGCATGTTAAATTATAATCAGACTAAGAGAAATTGGTTAGACACATTTTCTATGTGCAACAAATGGAATAAAAAGAGTCTTGTTTAAGTTGCCACACAACTGGGATTCACTTTAAACAGAATGGGACTAATTGGACACGAGGAAAGGGGAAAAACTGCATGCTCCCTTCAGTTTAAAACAAAGTATTACTATTTGCAGTAGATTTGTAATGATTTTCAAGGACTGCAGCTGTTGTGAACTTCATGAAACACCTCTTTCTTGGAAAGTCAACTTCTGCACTCTAAGCGTTGTAGCATACAGTAGCTTTATATGTACAGCAGTAATACTAAGTAGCATTAACATGATAGCTGTACATATTTTGCTCTGGTTGTGTGAAGTAAAGCCAATAGTAGAGGACAGAGACCTGCTGTGTGTTTATGTACACGCCTGCCTTTCCTGGCCTGTCACTGTAGATAAAATCTTCCTTGCTTGTTGGACTAATTGCTTGTTTTATTTTTTTAAAAGGCTAGTTCCTTTTAGCCTGAATTTCCAGGGGTTCACCTTCAAAACGGTTACCTTTGAGCATTGTCAGAATAATGAATCCAGCTGCCTGTGCATCAAACAGCATGAGTTACTCCATGAAACCAAACAGGGCTTGTAAACATCTTTTCCTTGCTCCTTTGACTGGATTAGTTTCACCTGCAGTGATGATTTTTGTCAGCGTAGACTTGTTTTTCATGTTTGGGCGTTATGTGCACGTGGCAAGCTGTTTTGGGGTTGTTTTGGTGTGCTTTGCTCAGAAATAAAGCCAACTCCGCAAATAATTACAAGTCTTGTATCTTTTTCATGCGTCACAGAAACATCATCTGCATTTCCTGTGAAGTCAGTTTACATTGTAGAGTATGCACTAGTAGTACAAGAAAGTTTAAGAGCTCTTCTACGAGCAAGTCCTGCCACTTGGCAACTATCGTGAAATGTCTTGAGATGCCTATTTGGGCAGTTAAGTATTTTCTAAATTACATTTAACTTCAGAGACTGGAATCACAAGTGAATCCTGATTTTAAAAAAACTGAACTGATACCAACACACTTTGGAGAGTTCTCTCATAGACTATCTTTGCCACACAAGTTCACTGTCTCTCTTGTGTATCTGGAGGTTTAGTTACATACAAAGTGATCAGTTTTATTACAGCGGTCTTCTAGTACACAAACATCCCTCAAAAACCTGAAATAATGCAGGTGATTCTGATGTATTATGATTGTTAGAAAAGCAAAGTTTTCATGCAGTAAACCTCATGTGGTTAACTTTTTTTTTTTTTTTAATTTAAGCAAGACCTGAGCTCAGTGCTGCGTACTGTATTTAATGTGATCTGACAGATGATATTGGTATTAACTAAAGAAAAACACCCCTGACAGGGGAAAGGAGATGACAAAGCTCATCTCCTTTCTTTCTGTCCTTGCTTCAGATGTCTGTCTTGTCAGCATCTGTTCATAAGAAACCGGACAATTTAATAAGAAAACCTCAACAGGACTGTAGCTTGTGTAGTGATGTCAGTGATAAAAATCTAATGTGGAGTGGGATTAAAGAGAAAAGAAGTTTGTGCGATTTCAAACACCTTAAACGGCAAAAGGTTTAAACAAACAATCACAAAAGGCATTTATTCATAAAAAAAATCCAATTATCCTGTTTAAACAGCGACATATTCACAATTCCAAATTGTAGGAATGTGAATTATTTTACAAACATGTGTTCATCTCAACTATTGCTTCAGTCAAGGTGGAGCATACAGTTTTGTACACGCCACCTCACATTAGGCGGTTGGTATTTCAGTTTGAGCCGTCTTCCCTTGATCTTTTTCAGACCCATGCAGTCTCTGGGTTCAGCAGCTGATGAGAGTAGATGGCATCTTCATAGTGGTATTTTTCTGCTATGGCCATGATGGAGTCGTGGCATCTGATTGTACTCAAAACCTTTAGTAGGTCAACCACAGCAGCCCTATAATAGAAACACATGATTCTGATTACAACATTTGTTGGGTGGGGGTGGGGAACATCTGCACAAACGTATGAAGATAATGACTTTATAGAAATATTGCTGTCACACTGCAGGAAAGTCTCCAATAGCTTGTGTATCAAGTGAAACAAAAAAATCTAGCAATATAAAATTAATTTAAAAAGGGCATCTATTTGATGTTGACTTATCTTACTGTTTTCTACAAAAACATGCTTTATTACCTGGTGTTGGGATCTGTGGGAGGCTGCTGTTTACAGATGGCATGAACTTTCTGAACTATGTGGTTTCTGAAATTGTGGAGCTGAGGCAAACAGGTGCTCTCCCCTTTAAACCAAGACGGGGGTAAACCATCTGCTATCTGAGGAGGGAGCGAGGAGTGATAAAGCATCATTATCAACGTCAAACTAATATGTAGAACACCAACAACTGTGATGCATTCAAATACCTTTTTGCATGCATAAACAGCATTGTTGGACAACGTGTGACTGCACAGTGTGGTCATGAGGTATCGGTTCAACAGCTTGTCCAGCATCAGTTCCTTCAATACAGACTCGGGGAGCAGTAAATCCCACTTCCCCATATTGCCTAAGAGCTAAATGAAAAGCAATGCAATTGATATTAGCTTGAGAAGTTTCAAAATACAGTCAAAATCTGACACAACACAAATGTCTGAGCAGTACTTTTACAGCTGTCCAGAACCGCTGATCTCTGAAGTGACGCTGAGGTGAAGACGCCTCTTCAAGAAACCTGAATAGAAGATCAGACAGTATAAATAAAGTGCAAATACAACAGGTTTAAATGACCATATCTGACTATTATCTGACAATTTTATCTAATGACTGAAGAGAGTTTTAGATACATTTCCTTATTTAATACAAGGAAGTACTATACTTTGTATCAAATAAGGAACAAAAGGATACAAAATGCAGGTGTTGTACTCAACACCTGATATTCATTTTTAAACACATCAAACAGAAACTCACTTTTTGGGGTACAGGGGAATAAAGACATCTTCATCTACACAGCTTCTCAGCCTGCGAACCAGAGCCTCTGTGAATGCCTGAGTGGGAGACAAATACACAAAATATGTATCTGAAAGTACGACCCAGTAAATAATAGGCACGTTTTAAATGGTAAAAGACAACAGCAAAGGTGAGTTTTGTTTTGAAAAATGTGTAAGTGTTGGCTTTACCTTGACTGGCTTGCTATGCTCTCCTTCAAAGACAGAATAGTCCTCCTTCAGACTGTGGCACACATCAGTCAGACAGACAGACTGTTGGTGGGACATGGGATCCCACACCAGCTCCACATAAGCTGGAAACAAAGACACACAAAGACAGGCAGGGTCAGTATTTGACACATCTCGTGTCTGTAGTTGAGGTCATTATAATGTGCATATGGATTTTTCAAAGACCAGCAGAGAGCAATCAATATAAAAGGCTAAGAGGAATTCAAGGCAAACCTTCGTTCCAATATAACTATACCAGGCAAGGGAGACCACTGTAAAATATTAGTTATAGGCAGAGTGACTTGGTAATTCATTTGGTATGGACTGTTAATTTTGCTGCATAAAGCTATTCTAAATCCCTAAGACGATTCATACATTCTGGACCTAAAAAATGATTTAGATTTGATTATCCACAGCACCTGAAAAGCTGAACCAAAAAGCAAAGTAAAAGAAAAAAATGCTCAGATAATACTGCCTCAGATTAAATCATGAAATGGATTTTAGTTTAAAAATGAAAAAGCAATGACCCCTATGCAGTCCTGTACTTGGATGTTTTTGCTTCTTAAATTATGGGGAGCACAGATCATTGAGTCCACAGTACCAGTCATTTTGGGTACGACGGTCCTCTCTATGACGCTGGACAGCGTCTGTCTGTCTGTGTGCTCCAGCTCTTCGTGGCCATGTCCATGACAAAAGGTCTCCACTGCTGTGAACCATGGGAGGTTTTCAAAGTCTCCACTGGTATCCTGAGACACAACAATAAATCTATGGTTATTGCTGCATATTATAACATCATAACTAATGGCAGCTGTGTTTACAGTTCAATTCCCCAGACATGGATTAAGCCTAGTCCTGGACCACAAACTTTTTTTTTTTTTTTTTTTTTTTAAATGCAGGTCTTAGTCTGGGAGTAGCGTTAATCCATGTCTAAAACCTCAAACCCTCTGTATGCGTACACAAGTTCAAGTACTTTTAAAGGGTTCCACGCCAGCAGCTGATGCCTGATGATGGGGTTCAGCAACTTGGGCAGACACAGAGAGATATAAGCATTGTGGTAGGACTCCGAGTAGCATTCCCTCCATTCTTCAAAGCGAGACAGAATCTTTTTAACACTGCAGAAGTCTTCTTGGACATCAGAAAATACTGCCTTAGACCTCAACAGTATGTCAGCTGGAGCAGACACAGAAAGGGGAAGAAAAGAGAGACAGATAAATACACAGGCATCAAGCAAATCAGGATTTTCTCAAGTTTATAGCCTAGAAACTAAAAGAGAAAGCCACAAAGAGAGAAGAGAGTTGCCGTAATAAATAGAAAATATTTATATTGCAGTCTTGCAGAATTTAATTGTATTATACTTCACTGTGTTTAAGGTACACCATTTTAGCAAAGCCTTCGCCTACAAATTGATGCTCATACAGAGAGCTGAACAACCACGCCTCACCTATGTTCTTCTGCAGCTGCTCCTGCTCTTCTGCTGAAGGTTGTGTGTCTTCAGCCATATCAAAGTCTTCCTCAGTTTTAACACCGACGTTTACCTCACTGGAACACAGAGACAAATATTAAACCCATATCTGTGCAAGACTAGAATGGAGTACCTGCTCAAATGCATGCATATACTTCCTTTTTCTAATACATGAACAGAATAAATTAGAAAAGTAACAAAGCAAACCAGGAAATGTAATCTTGAAAGGTATTTCATTACACTCACCACTGAGTTTCTGATCCATTGGCTGAACTTGCACTCTGCTCTGCTATGTTATCTACAAATTACATCCAGTTAATTTAAATATTACATCCTGAGACACACTGCACAGTAGGTTTTAATATACGTGGAGAGACACACACACACACACACACACTTCACTCACAGCTAAGCTGCTGCAGGTGGTCTGCCTGCTCCTTAATCTTCTCTCGTCTCTGAGCCAACAGCGCCTCCATCTGGTCAGACAGCAGAGTGTGCAACTCCAGCTCCAGAGAGTTTATCTCAACAACCTTCAGCAAATAAAAGGAGAGTCACCTAAATTATTGTGGGATTATTTATCTGGGATAATTTAGTCAAGTATTGAGAAAAAAAAAACAGATAATGCTGTACTGGTTTATATCATATGAATACACAGTAGAACAATTTAAAGCTTAAAGATAAACTACTCTTTTTTTCAGTTGTTGCTTTAAATGTTAACTTTTCTTTTCTGACCTTCTCCTGCAAACACTCCACCATGTTGTGGGCATAAGTCGTCATGGTCCTGTAAAACTTAAGCTGCTTCTCTGAGGAGCTTTCCTCCAGATTCTCCAACGAGGTTTTAGCACCCTCAACATCGCCCTCCATCCTTCTGAGCTCTGCCTGGCGTGCTCTGTACACCTCCTTCAACGAATCAAGTCTAGGAAGAAAAAAAATATTACAAAGTGGAGGAGTTAAGTGTACAATGGGGGGAAATGTGTGTTGCATGTTTTGGCAGCATGCAGTAATAAAAGCACAGTGTATAAATGTAATGTTTATTGGCCTCTGGAATCATGCTAATAGGAATTACTACTGCTGTACAGTGTATCATTTAAACATTTAATCCTAATCTGTTCTGTCATTAATATTTTAAATCGTTATAGTGTGTGGAATAAAGAGCAAACTAACTTTCCAGCGATCCTTCTCTTGACCGTTGAGACAGTGACAGGGGGAAGCATCTTTGGAACTTTGACTCCTGCAGATTTCTTCTTCTGTCTTCCTCTATCTCGCCTGCTTATGCTACTGCTGCTGTAGCTGCTGGACTCACTGCCAGATGGGCTCTAATGAAAAATATCAGGATAAAAGGAGGATAAAAAGACAAAAAGCAATGACAGCAGAACAATGCAAAAAGACACGCATAAAGGTATAAAACAGGTGCATAACTTACAGTAACAGCATTTATAGATATGTGCTAACAGAATAATGAGAATCAAAAACAAGATGTTAATTGGCCCTCATACCTGCTCCCCTGGTCGTCTTTTGACTCCCTTCCCAATTTGTGTCTCTTCCCAGAGTTCCTGCTCCTCCCCATCAGTCCCTGACCGACTGCCATCACTTTCTCCTAAAACACACAGAATAGGACAATTAAAATTCACGGTTTGGTTAAAATCCATACGAACTATTCAGACAGGCCTATTATGACAAATTTCACCTTTCTTTTTTAACTTAAACAGCTTTCACATTTTCATGCTTCCCCACCGTTCTTCTTCTCTCTACACCTGCCATTTCTCTCTCTCTTTCTCACCTCCTCATACTATTTTTTCTGTATCCCGCCCTCTCATACCAAGTTTCTCAGCAATTCTTTCCCTGATGCTCCTCATCCGTGGGGCAAACTCGATTCTCCTCTCATGATCATCCAGCTCATTATCATCATCATCGACTCTGTCATCTTCATTCTCCCTGCTGTAGTGATCTGGTGTGCTGCCAGCTGAACTCTGGCCATCTCTACTGAGGGGAATGAATTCTTTCTGGGTTCGATTGGCACGACGCCGTCTCTTGGCTGCCTCGATCTCTCTAGCATTGGGGATATTTACTGCAGGCACAAACAAAGCAGAAGAAATTTAAAAACACAGCCATGAATCCAGATTAACAACTGATGATTTTAATCATATCATGTAGTCCTAACAATCTGAGAGTCCTTCTCTTTGACAAAACATACCGGGCGTATAAGAAGAACTGCTAGAGTCTGAGGCTGAGCTGGCTGAAGGAGATCCCACTCCACGTTCATCGCTATCACTGTCATCATTGCTCCCATTATCCTTGTCATCATCATCATCATCTTCGTCGTCATCATCCACAGAATGTGGTGACGCCTGACTGCTATAATCTTGCCTGGGTGAAGCAGATGATGAGACAGCACCACCAGCCCCTGAAGGTGGAAGAGAGAACAGGAAGCCATTGATTTTAGCTAAAAGGCATAAAAATGTTTATTCTGTCTACTCACCAAAAATGTGTTCTGGTATACATTAGATATTGCAAAGAATCTATATATGTAAACCCTTAACAGTATAATCTTAAGATTAGAAAGGATTAGAAAAATAGTCATTTTGGTTTATTTATGACCAAAAGGGATTTGAAAACACATCAATTTCTGTCAAATAAGTTATCACAGCCTCATTGCCTCTACCAAAATCATCTCTAAACTGCAGAGACTAAACCAGGAAAAAACCTGTGAACACATGGATCTGTTGCTGTCACTTCCCTACTCATCACCTCCTATGGAATGGATGCATTCTTTTGGATACACATATCACACCTGTCCAGTGAGTGTATTTAATGCACATATACTGTATTCAAGATCTGTTTCTAAGAGTTCTTGTTCCCATCATGGACCTACCTGTGCTGACGATGGTCTTGGCAGGCGGAGCCTCCTTCTTCCTAATTTGGAACAGAACTGTTTTCTCAGATGACTTCTTCAATTTAAACGTAGACTCCTCAGCTATGAGAAGGTGAAACAAACCAGAATTATATGCCGTTACATTGGGCAATCACCGCCAACCGCCATCCTCTGTTAGGATGATCAGACCACTACAAACTAAATGTTGGGTATTCCAGCTGCAGCTCTGTTAGATAATCCTCACTGGGTTTCAATATGGATTCCCCCATAGATCAGCTTTTCTTCATAAGTCACACGTTTTTAGGGGGGAATCGTATGTTTTTACTTTTGCAAAGTAGAGCCACACAAAATGTGTGACATTGTCTCAATATGTGGGAAATGGTGTCTATTGTCACCTTCGGGTCCAATAAAGTAAAACACATGGGGTTCAAGAGGCATCTGGGCAGATGATGTGGACAGATGACAGGGAAAGCACTGACAGTGGATAAAATCATTTAGGAACTCTATGAACTGTCACTGTATCTTTGAGGTTTAGGTTCTTCACCTCTTTTACCAACAGATAACAGGAGATTAATATTTCCAAATTCCTAACGTTGCTCTAAAGTTGTCAGTGAGCTGAGGAGTCAAAGATATTTACCTTAAAGCGCCTCGTTTACATTTACTTACCTTCCTTATCATCGGAGAAACTCAAAACAGAGGTTTCTTTCTTTTTGTTCCCCTCCTGGTCTTTCTTTCTCTCTTCTCTTTCTTCTGTCATTTCCACGCTCTCCCCGTCTTCTCCGTCACTGGAATCCGGCTTCGGAGGCGTCGCTTCCCGCTTGGAGCTGCAAGTGATGCCGCGGCTCTGCGCGGCTTTAAGGGGCTTATTTACCACAGCTGGAGCGGTTTTCTCCGGGTTTTCCTCTCCTTCTTCGCTCTTCTTTGGCTGGTCCTCATCGTCGCTGGAGCAGTCTTTTCTTTGCCGAAAGTTTCTCCGGGGTTTCTTGTTGAACATTTTGCTCCACTCACCATGGAGGTAGCAAAGTTGTAAACTAGCCGTAAACCGCGAAAATCGTTTGGAAATGTCGCAAAGCTGCCGCAAGTACGCCTCAAGGGAATATGGGTAATAGAGTACATGTTTAGTTTTTCAGAAGAAAAACGCTTGCACATTATAGTAAACTAAACACAAACGATGATATTCCACAGAAATAAATAATAATAATTAACAATAGTTAGTCATCTCATTAAAATTACTACATAAAGCAGCGCTCTGTGGGAATAAACTGGAGTCAAAACAGAACCTGGGATGAAAATAGCACTTTTTTAAAACTTTACTAGGTTAGAGGAACCACACGGACACAAACAGAAAAACACAAACTATTGACAATGTGTAGCAGTGAATGATATACACAGCATCGCTATTATAGTTTTGTATTATTTATTAAGTTTTTTTTAGATATCAGTTAAATAAAAATTCGTTGTACTTCTTAGCTGAGTTTTCCATGACCACAGTAACCAGTCATGTTCTTGCGTATATCCACTGAAGCAGTTTTAAATAACATTACATGAATTAATGTTAAAGAACATCACATGAAGTAAAAACTATTGGTTTAACTGTAGGTGGAAAAATATATGTTTGTAGGTTTTAGAAGATAGACTCCTTATGTCCTTCACAGTGGTCCACTGCCTATTATTCCCCATATTTTGCAAACGATATACAAAAGACCAGACTATAATTCATTGTCTTAGTTACTTAGTTACTGGGATTAAATCGTGTTTTTAAATGCAACTGCTATATCAGTAGTGGGCATGTATGGTACGTAATGAGTGTTCATGGAGGCAGGAGATCTGTTAACATTAAAATTATCATCCACTGAATTTTCTATAATTTAAAAAAAATCTCTTTGCAGCCATCATGCATTCCCTCAGAGCTTGTGATCTCGTCCCACTGAAGCAGCCAAATCTGGCCAAATTACAGTCCAGGTAAATTACTAAGAAATTTCCAACCAGTTTTGGAAATGACTGATTGCTGGACACCCAACTGCCACCCACATTAAACAAGATGTCTAATTTAAGGCAACAGTGTCCCTTCAAAGTCTGGATTATTTGGGTGTTATCCCAATTCTGAGCTTTGGAAATTTACACAGCTAAACCCGGTTAAAAACAGGCAATGATTTGATTTACCGATCTAATACAGTACATTATTAGTTGGCTATATAGGCTGATCCAAATTTCCAAAGTGAGCTACTCTTTGTGACTTTAATCGCAGAGGATTTCTGAATTGTTTCTTGCAAATGTGCAATTGTGTAATCTCAGAATATATGACTATATAATCTCAGAGTGTATGGCTGTATAATCTCAGAACACATGACTGTATAATCACAGAACGTGTACCTATATAATTTCAAAATATATGACTGTATACTGTCAGAATATCCTTATCTCATAATTTGTCATGAATAATCTCCAAGTCATACAAGGATTTTAATCTCTTCTCCATTATTCTCCTAGTCTGGCTCTATATTGTATAATATTACCCTCACTTGTCTCTTATCTGCCTCCCATCCCATCGATTGTTCTCCTTCTCCATCTGTTCCACTTTTATTCCTCCCTTTCTCTCTCCTCCCACTTGCCGGACGTTAGCAGCGCCTCACAGGCTCCAATCACTCGTCGTCAGCCATGTTGTTGGTGTGACACACCGAGCTGTCAGCAACAGGTTCTCTTGAGCAGAAACGTTAACAAACTTAACATATCTCCTGAAAACGGCAGCTCTCCGCGGATACTAAACTTTGAGAGCGTGTGTGGGAAACCGTCCAGAAGTGGTGGCTCGTCATTTGCGGCCTCTCGAAAGCTCAGAAGTTGATGTTTTTGAACCGTAGCGGTGAGAGAGGTAGGCAAGCGAAACTGCTTATCTAAGCATGACCGTAAGTTTGATGTTCTCATAATAATCCTTTATAGACTCCCTGTTGACTTTTCGATATTTTTAATGACTTTTCCGTGTTCGTGTTTCCTTGTGTACCTTGTTTAATTTGAAAATTTGAAAATATGAAAGGAAAAAGTGTTCAGAGGTGATGCTTCACCGTGGGTGCCAAACAACCTGGGACCGTCAGAGTTGGGTTAGCTTGCTAAGTTGTGTGTTTTCATTAAATGTTTTTTGTGGACAATCAGATGAGGAGTGTTTGTTGGCGCTTATTTTATGGCGAAAGTGTATCTGGGAGGTTTGTGAGAGCAGATTTGCAGGAAAGTCTCCCAAATTCCTTTTGGTTCAAACTAGTTGAGCAGGTTGCAGGCAGGTCTCAATGACTGGTGACAAGTGATCAGGGAATGCGACTCTTTCGGTTTATCTAGAGACACATAAACAGAGATGAAGGTTGTAAATGACGTTACCGTCCCCAAGTGGAAATGTTTGTATGAATTATTGGCCTGCTCGGTCTCAATTGTGCAAAGTGACCTAATTGGTGAAAGCCGAGGCCCACACAAATATATTTAATGAAAGAATTCAAAATATATTTCTTGTGTTAATTCCAACTCAATAGCTGACAGGGTTACTTCACCATATTTATTATAGGCTACTGTAGATTGGTGCTGCTGCACCCAATCGTTCTTCCCTGCGAAATCTCTGTTTTTACAATTAATTAAGACCATGAACAGTGAGCTTGGGGGGAGCTAACTGAAATAGTATTGGGATTGTAGAAAACTATTATCCACACATCTATGCATTTTCTGAATTGCTTATCCAATTCAGGATCGTGGGGGTTCTGGAGCATGTCCCGGCTGTAATAAGATCAGAGGTGGGGTGCACCCTGGACAGGTCGCCAGTCTACCACAGGGCTAACATTAACACCTACAGCCAGTTTACAATCAACAATTAACCTAACATACAAGTCCTTGGGCTGTGAGAGAAAACTCACGCAGAAGGGTCCCAAGCCTGGAGGGTAATCCCATTCCTTCTTGCTGGGAAGTGCTAATCACTGCACTACTATGCCGCTCACTAATAATAAAAATTATTAAAAATTAAAATATAATGAGGGAAAATTCTTTTAGTTTTTATAAGTCTGGTCAAACTGGGTCAACAAAACTTAAACCAGGAAGTATTCGTGCATATGATCAACTATAACTAAAGTGAAGGTAATAAAAACTTAACTGAAATAAGGGAACACAATGTGGAAAGTAACTGAACTGAAATAAAAATTAATCTGGAAACATGATACAATCTACAAATAATATGAACTACTGTGAGTGATGATTGCAAATAAGTTTAATTAAAAAACTTGGGGGGGAAAATGCAGGATAACATATTGCAGCATTTATCTTTCTAACTTGGCAGGATGTTGTTTAAAAACCACATCAGCACAAAAAATTATCATCATTTGCTCCGGTGCTGTCTATTTCAGTGCAAATATTTTGTTATTGCATAACACTGATAAGTTGAGAGATAGTTCTTTTAGCTTTTTTTTTTTTTTTTTTTTTTTTTTTTTTTAAAAGAGTCTTTTACCCGAAGGCCAACCTTATTAGAGAGTTGCTTGGAAAAAAAATAAGTGACAGAGATTTAGAGAAAATGCTTGAAAGGTCTGGAATGAAGTGCATGCTGAGTGTATCTGCTGTTCTTTTCTTTTGAGAAAAGCAATATTCCACCAGTGTAGCGTTTATCCTACCAGCACTGGGTAGTCATTTTGTTCCCCTAAATTGACAGGAAAATGCACAAATGTCTCTCTAATAAGGTAACAAAGACTTATGGCCTTTAATATATGTGGGCACATCATGTTTGCGTACATCATCACCTACCAGAGTTCTGTTGTAGGCTATTAAAACCCTGAAATCAGCAAAATATTAAAGTGGTTAACATGCTGAGTTAGTACAGGGAGGAGTCTTACCAAGCTGCAGCTCTTTGTGTCCAATCCTAACTTGATGCTTGTCATTTTAATACTGGACACTAAGCAGCAGCCTACCGTTTTCCTCATCCAACTTCCATTTATTATATAAATATTGGTCCGACATTAACTTGTCAGTCAAACCAGACTCGCAGTCTTTTTTAAGTTGGCAGTGGTGAAGCATTGCCATGTTCCCACTGAGCCACATGCACAAGCCAAACAACAAATTTAGAAGTGTACCAGCCCTGTCATATTCAGATAGATGGACAAATCAAGGTGAGTCAAACCCAGGCTAAAAGAGGGAGAGGTGTGCCATGCCTCTTAAGAAAACAAAATCTGGCATTGCAAACATAGTTAATCAAACCCAATCTGAAACGCTGCTGGTTTGCTTTGCAGCCCTGAGCGTGGTAGATGGGTGTTTACTGCAGAGCGGGTGGATGCTGAAGTATCACTTTAATAAAACTACCCGTTAGTTGTCTCTGTATTGTGGGAAGGAATTGAAAATACACATTAAAAACAGCTGAAGAGAAAGCTTGGGTAATTTTACTGTACACAAAGGAGGACACAGAGGGGAAGAAAGGGTGTCATCGGGCAGAAACAGAACTGTGGATGGAGTTGATGTCATTGGTGTGAGGTCAGTGAGCGAGGCGGCAGAAAATCAATCATTCCTTAGAACGGCATTCACGCAGTGTTTGTCTCTGAAAAGAGCAGTGATGATGACAGGACTGGCAGGGTGCAGTTTTACATGCAAAGTTATGAGAGTTGGTGAGAAAGTTTGGGGGGGGGGGGGGGGGTAGAGCTGGGCGATATATCGAGTTTTAAAAAAATATCGATATATTTTTATACGAGATATAAGATGTGACCATATCCTTTATATTGATATAGTCTATGTTACGTTATAATTATACTTGCGGAGCCGCAAGTTTGCCTCTCTTTCGTCCACTTTCGTCTTTACGCAACGTTACTCGGCCTCGCCTCTCCTTCACTGAACACAACTCCCCCTCCTCCCCCATCGCTTCACCTGCAGGAAGCGACAAGATGGACACGGCAAATCTCCGTTAACGAGTTACTGCGCATCGCCCTGTGCGTGGGGCTGGACGGCGTCAACGTGTTAGCTAGCTAACCACGCTAACGAGCTAACCACGCTAACGCCATGCAGCCCAGAGGTGCTGCACGGACTAAAATCCTTTCATTTTCTCAAAAGTTGACAGCGCGCCTTATGTATGAATTCTGGTTGTGCTTGATGGCCGCGAACCGATTTTATGTGGAACACGGCGCTCAGCAATCTGTCAAAAATGTTTTAGTACGACTTTGGTAAGCTACGGAACTGCACCGCTTGATGGATTGTCGGAGCATTACGGCTGAGCCTCGCGGAGTGATACGTACTGTGCTTCAACGTAATATTACCCTACTGTGTATAAGGACCGTAAATGTCATCTGTTAAGAGACGTGGTTGCGAAGCGGATTACAAACTCCAGGCTGTCAAGTCAAGCAGTACAAGTTGGGAACAGAGCAGCTGTGAAATCTGTCTTTGTTATTGTGCTCAGCGTCTTTTAGTTTACATTTTGACTGCACATTTGTGAGCTTTTTGTTATGCACAAAAACAACATTGTTTTCTTTTATTTATGGAGCATTATTATTTAATAAATGCTCATAATTTATTTTTGAGTAAATTTTATGTACATCTGCTCTATGTTAATAAAAGTGCCTGTGTGACATCTGGGACACAGCTTTGACTAAGAACTCTCTTTTTGTTCTTACTTTATTGCTTTAAAAAAAAAATATCGAGATATATATCTTATATCGCCATCCAGCTAAAAAATATCGAGATATGAATTTTGGGTCATATCGCCCAGCCCTAGGGGGGGTTGCTCAAAAGATGGTCACGAATGAGGAACTTGAGCAAGGAGAATATGTTTCTGTTCTCAGTCTCATCCCTATCCCTGACAGTGTTACGTCATGTTTGTTATTTCTTGATTCACTCTAAGCAAGGGTGGAATGGCAGTGAGGTACACAGTAGCACAAAGCAAAAGGTATAAACAGACAGAAAGAAAGGCACATATGGTTCAAAGTGTCTACTGAAGAAGCTAAGGTCAGAAACAGTCATGCCATTTATCCAACAGGTTTCACTGTTGTGTATGCTAACTGATAGACAAGCAGGTCCACAGCAGAACTCCAAAGAGCAAATTGATATGCATATAAACACAAAAACTCTTGATTGTAGTTTGTAAAGAAAAGCTCTTTCCGCAATGGAATTTAGACTGTTATGGTCGAAGAAAAATAAGATCTAATGTCCCACTGTTCATTTTGATTATTTCTTTCAGTATACAGTGGTTATGTGGTGTTATGGACATCAGTGTTACTGTTTTGCTGGCTGTTAGCAAGTATACTACAGTGTTTCACCACCTCTCCACCATTGTGAAAGAGCTGTTTCATGAACTGCAGGTTGGGACACTGAGTCACATGTCTATTTATGTACCGAACTATGACAAAAGCAATGGCTATTGCATGTGTGTTCACACCAAGATGAGTGGACACATTAGGCAGACTTATGTGTTTTGCTACCCAGGGGTTTATCATATTTTCCACTTCTCAGAATTCTAGTTATACAGACAAGCTGTATAACAGCTGTTCTTTTTTGGGTTGTTTTATTTTTAAATCCAGAACTACACAAGGTTTTTAAAAAATATTGTTCATGCACACACTGTAACTCAAAAACAGCATCACACACAAATAGAGCTAGAATTAGGAGGAAGTCAAAGTGTTGGGCATAGGAACATCAGTAGCTTGGATTCTTGCTGTTATTCAGATTTGAAGACATGCATTGCGGTTGCTGCTCTATTGTCATTACAGAGAGCTTCTGTTCACTACTACTGTAGTGCATTCAGAGGTTTTTAGACATTCAAGTTTTTATTTCAGTTTTTTTACAGAACTATGTACATTACGCCACACTTATTGTAAACTTTGGTAAATCAATGAAAATATCAAATTTTCTTTTTCATTTATATGTTGATTATAGCAGCAGTAACAGCCTCAGTCCTTTGTGGGAATTATCACATATGTTTGACACACCTTTCTTTTGGACGTTTCTACGTTTTCTATCGTTTTTCAAACTCAACACAACTCATAAGGAGTGTTGGTCCACAGTAAATTCACAGTCTGAGAGCTTTGTTGGGTTTGTGCCCAGATTGTGGCAGGGTCAGTTCAAGATTGTCAGTGGGGAGCCACCCTGTGTTTTCTTGGCAGGATCCTTAAGGTTGTTGTCTTGTTGAAAACCACAGATCCTGAGCGCCCAGTCTCTGCCTGGTGTCTCCTGCAAATGCTGTTGGGAACTGTGGCTTTATTTAAAAGTTCATATTTCAAACCATAGACAGTATAAAAGACCTACCAGGATGTCACCTTTTGAAGTTTTGTTTTGAAGCCTTGAGATGAACGTCAATAAAGGTAGCTGTTTTCCTAATAGACCAGGGGTGTCAAACTCAAATACACAGTGGGCCAAAATTCAAAACTAGAACAAGGTCGCGGGCTAACATTAATATTTATTGAAAAATATCTTCCTCCAGATTTAAGAATGAATCTCTTCTTATGGACTCAAACAAGTTTTGCTGAAAAACTGAATGTGGAACAAGCAAAGCTTAATACTAAACAATGTATATATTAGCTGTATAATACCAGTAGGCCAGCTCTAATAGTAATTTGGTATGGCTTCGCGGGCCAAATGTAATTAGGCTGCGGGCCAGAGTTTGACACCTATGTAATAGACTTTTATAGGATTAGAAGTTTTTTGCAACTACAGCTATCGCCATCTGGTGGCCACTAGGTAAAATCCACATTTTTTTTAGGGGCTTCTTATTTTTGTAACAAGGAAGCTATGTCCATCCTCTTTATGCTCTCTGAGTTAAATTCAACAAACATAAGTAGAATAATATATAGCTCACTTAACTTGTCACGGTTTCCATTGGATCTTTTTTTCTTTTGGTTTCACAAGACTTTTTTTCAGCTTTGCGAGTTTCTCTTGTTTGTCTGGTACTAAGCTCACCACCTTTCACAAATTGTATCTGCCTGCCTGTCTCCTAAATGTAGTTAGAGGTGCATTTTTCTGCTTTCGTATTTGATAACTATCAGCACATGGCTTCTAGGTGAGTTATTTTGCCTGCTTGCAGTAATGGCACATTCCATCTACAAGGCAGCTGTCTCCTTGATAGAGCGATTCAGTTGTGTCAAAACAGTGCATCTAGCTTAGAATCTGTTTTTGCTTTTCCTTTTCCTACTTGTTTTTAGATGTTTTTAAAAGGTTCTGTATCACTGGTTAAGTATAGATGAGGTTAGTTTTTAAGTTAGGTGGAGCTCTGGTTGTTGATCTTCACTCTGATTTTACCTTGGGGGAGTCTATGCAAATGGTGGAGCAGAGGTATTCATTTAGCAGCACAAGGCTTCTACTGAGGCAGTGTGTATTTATGTGGAGGGCGACTCCAGAAGGTATTTGCATGAAGTTTGCAAAGCTGACTCTGCCACTGAGGTCACTCCTTTGTGCTAGCCAAGTCCGACGTTCAGTCGGTCAGTTGGTCAGGCAGCCGCCCTGTGAGGAAAGTTAGACTGCTTGCTTACTGTGGAAACAGTAAACCTTAAAGCCAACAGTCTGCTGCTTTCTTTCACTTATTCATTCAGATTCCTGTAGTGTTGGGTTACCAGACATTAGATTCCATGACTTCAGTGTCAGTGGCTTTCAAATACCTCCATAAGTAAGTACATTTCTTGAAAGGAACAACCAAACCATCCATTGTCACTGCTGATGGCAATATAGAGAGTACAATGATATGCTCTAAATTCATTTAAAACTAGTACGATTGTATTTGATGCTCTCCATCTAAACAGCTAGGAAAATAGATGGGAGAAGCAGAGGAAAGAATGGATGATCAGAGATATCGAATAAGAGTATGGTCTGACTCGGGAAAGGAAGGAGAGAGGGAGAGTGACAGATGGCAGGCAGTAGATTAGCCCTCTCTTGTTATTCTCTGCCCTTGTAAGAGTGTCAGCCAGGCACTTTCTTTCTGTTTTTTTTCTCTCCCTCATTCATATTCTCATGCACAGGCTTCTTGTCACCAGATATGTCAGTAATCACCTATAAATGACTCTTTAATCTGGAATACTGTGTCAGTTTCAACCACAGCTCTCACGCTTATTTTTTAGGACATTAAAAGCTGCCTCTCTCTCGCCAAGATCTGTGATCACTTCCTGTCAACTGATGTTGATTAAGGAAATGCTTCTGTTCGTAGGTTAGGCAGGAAGTGCTGAGCGGAATGATTAGAATTTCTCTCCTGCTTTTCCTCCTCCACCTTCATCATGTGAATCTGAGCGGCCGATGGCAGTGTGATGATAACAGGGAAAGTTGTCATTCTAAAGATGCGAATATGAAATGAAAAGAGAAAATGTGAAGAAAATAGTTGACGTACCAGTCGGACAGTTAAAGATTACATCTGTATTCAGTGTTGCATTACTACTGTTATTAATGGTTCTATAAATAAGTTCACACGACATTCATAACTGTCTCAGATCTAAACAATTCTGTTCTGTTGTGCATGTTGTAATGATCATTTAACAGGAAGAGTGCTACAGCAGCCACAGATAAGACCTATAACTATTTCTCCAACCCAGCATAAAGCTACTTACCGCCTTCTGTCAACAAGGAGTTCATATGTGATACATGAGACAGAGTCTGCTACATTTACCCTGTTATTTACATTACAATCAACCCCTGTGGACTGTCCCTATATAATAATATTTTAGTCTGGACCAAAGTACTGGGACAGACCTGCCTGATCACACAATCACATGCAATTACTTGAAACTTATAAACCCCAACCTTCAAGAAGAAGCTGAGCCTCCTACTACATAAAACAGGTTTATGCAACAATAGGCCAATTCCCACACTTTGTTTGCAAGTGCATGACTCAACAAGAGCGGTTTCAAAGCCTGATGAGATAGAGAAAGAGTCATAGTCACTGCTAACAGGAAGGCAGGTTTAAAGTCATTGAGAGTATTGGTTTGTCGCTTTAGTGTAGTAGCTTGTCTTTACTCATTTTCAACAGTTGAATGTTGAGCTACAACTTTACTCTAGATGGACATATTGTAATCGTATCTATAGCTACAAATTGTGGACAAAGACTGAAAGTGTATAAGCAGCAAAACAACATCTGGGCTTAGTCTTAAAGGGCGTTCACACAGGAAACAGTGTGCTTGTTGAGCGTTGGTTTGTTGCTGAATATTGGTAACCAGTGGAGTTCGTTTTGTGGTTGTCTAGGTAAAGCTCGAAGGCAGGACTGGGTCATTTTCCCCAGGGGTCACACAAGAAGCTTGCACCATTGTAGAGGATAAACTCATTCCTGGTGGATATTAACTTTAAAAATTAATTACCCACCCCTGTGCTAAGGTGTCTTTCACTGTCGTATTTCAACTAATGCTATTCTTTGATTAGACTGTTGCCTTCATGACCTGGACCCACATAAGCTTTAGAAAATAGAGAGCTGGAAATATCCTAACAGGATTGATTCTTGTATTGTGAAACTTATAGATTTTTCAAGAGTCTACAAAAACCTTTCTTCTATTGCTCTTAGGAAAAAAATGTAAATGGTTGTAAGTTTAACATTTGCTATAATTAAGTAGTCCTATCATGGACTGCAGTTGAACAAAAACTTTGTGTCTATAATAATAACTTGATGGTGTTTGCATCACACTGGGGAATAAACATGAACAAAGTATAACATCGGTACATCAAACGTGGGCAGTTTTTTGAAGAAGTGGTGTCTGTTTAACACCAAAGGGCTGTAGATCCTTTGTTCAGTCTACATTAGCTGATCAAACAGAACTGAACAAGGGTTTGTATTCCTGGACACAGTAAATGTTAATAAGTGCGTGTCGTGTTTAGCTTTAGTAGTAGCATGGATTGCACTCTGGCCGCTACGACGTCAGTGTTGATAGTACTGAAAAAAGTCCATGTGGTTGAAAAGATTTGGGATGCGGCCAAAGTGAACAGGAGAAGCCCTGTTTGACTCTGCTGACCGACCAGAATCGCTCTCTCTCTCTCTCTCTCTCTCTGCCTGGTCTGTCTCTGTACCTCTCTCTGCCTTTTTATCTTCCTGCTCTCTATGACAGTACTGTCCTCTCTTAGCTACAGTATTGACTGATTACTGGACCGTGCTTATGTGTGTTTTGCAGATGGCTGTGAACAGTAGCTGAGGACGTCACTGGGAGTTCTCCACCTGCGAAAATGAATGGTAAGATCACTGCGTTTTGTGTGTATAAAGGACAGTGTTAAATCTGTGTGGAGAATGAAAGAAAGAGGGGTGTGTGAATGTGGCTCTGCAGAGCTGCTGAGGCCAACATAAGGCTAGTTTTAGTGATAATTGCTGGGTTGTGTTTGGCCTACGTTTGTGTACATATTCTTGACCAGCTTCTTTATAGTTTGACACAGTTGTGCTAATTTTGAAGTCTGGTCCATATATTTTCTTTTCTTTCTTTCTTTCTTTCTTTTTTTTTTTTAAACCCACCAGGTTTACTGATAGCTTCAGTGACAGGATTAAAGTACCCAGATTAGTATATTTTTGGTGTTGGTGCAGGTTATATATGTTGTAGGGCTGTGCGATATGACCAAAATCTCATATCCCGATATAAGAATTCTATCGTCCCGATAACGATATAAATCACAAAAATGTAACATTTTCTGTAAATTATGTGAATCTCGTGCAGCTCGACTTGCGGGAAGTGTTTCCAGCTGCGCGTCATGTAGCTGGAGTCGAGTGTTTTAATAGATGCATGAAACTATACATTTTTAGACATAAGTTGTAACGGCCGCTGTTTTCTTTGTGAGTATTTATTACACGGCGTGCTGCGGGGAAAAGCCTGTTCTAACGTTTGAGTCTAAGGTTTATTTTTTAACACCTGGCGGCTCTTTTTTACTTCTCTTCCGTAAATAATCTGCTCTTTCACGTGATTCAGTTTATTTTGAAAAGTCTCAACAGGATCTTGAGCTTTATTGTGAAAGGTTTATGTGGAACATAAACAAGCGGACACGCGATGGTGTTACCGTCCTTGTTGCTAACCACAAGGCATAAAAACAGGCGCTTGTCCGTCTGTAGTGTGGTTATATTAAATATAAGAGAAAGAGAGAACTTTAAGAAATTAATATAGCCACTACAGTGACCATCAAAACGATGAAAAAATATTGCAGTAAACAGTTTATTTTGCAACATCACGAAACAAACGATAGCGTCAAATGAAACGATAGACGTTTTTATATCGTCATCCGATATATATCGTTATATCGAACAGCCCTAATATGTTGGTGTTGTTGATATATCGTGGAGTAAACAGCCTTGGTGAAGAGCAGTAAAAGTGTCTTGTTTTGCACTTAACAAAGTGAAATTTGAGCTTCATTATCACTTTGTCAATACTGGTGGATTCCCAGTGTCTGACTGCTGCTGAGGCTGACGTCAGGGTACTCTTTATCTGTGTCAGTTGGTCTGTGTGTGTGCACCTGTCTTCCTGTTTCCTTTTTTTTTACGCCTGTGTAATCTTGTGAAGTGAACTGAATATCTGATAAATTAGCTGACATTAATTAGAAAAATTAAGCCTGCTACTTCTTGGGGTCTATTTGCCTGGTATTATTTAATCTCACTGGCTATGACTGAAACTTTACATTTCCTTTCCCCCCTCAGGTGGTCCAAGTGTGTGGGCAATCTCCCCAGAGGAGAGGGACAAACATGATCAGATGTTTGACTCCCTCTCCCCAACGATGGGCTACGTCACAGGTACAGACATTTAAACATGCTGTTTGTCCATGATTCACACAGTGACTGGATGCTGGTTTTCAGAGTGCTATTTTATCATGATGAAACTGGAAATTGCAAATGGCTGTGACTCAGTTGGTATCCCTAATCCCCAGCCCCTCCCCATGCTGAAGTGTCCTGGTGCAAGACATTGAATACTAGGTTCCTTCAGATGGCATGCCAGTGCCTGTGTATGGAAGTAGAAAACATTGTAAAGCGCTTTGTAGCACCAATAAAGTTGAAAAGTGCTTTATTAATGAAAACATGTGGCCCGAGGACCAGAACCGGCCTGTGAGCCATCTCAGTTTGCCCTGCAACATCCTAAAAGGAAAAAAACAGGTTTATCTATGCAGTGCTAAACATTAAATAACTGGCAAGATGCATATAAATTTTGATGAAATATTTGGATGGAATTTTAGTGAGTGTCTAAACGAGGGTGGCCTGCTGGAGAAAATGTTACCCACCTGTGATTTACAGTAATAAACAGACACGTACAAATACAGACGCGACGAGGCACATGTAAATATAACCAATATAACATATGTATTAAAGTCCAGATAGTGATGTACAACCTCATACTTGTAAACTGACACTTTTTTGTTTTCTTCCCTCTCTGTCTTTTTATAGGAGACCAGGCAAAGAGGTTTTTCCTTCAGTCAGGGCTGCCTGCATCAGTGTTGGCTGATATATGGTGAGAGAAACACAGACTCACAGTGGATAAGATGCTGTGCTTGAGAAGATCTTCCTGAGAACCCATCACCGTTTCCTTGCTTATGTTTTGTGTTCTGTCTCCCAGGAGCCTGGCCGATATGAATAAAGATGGAAAGATGGACCGGCTGGAGTTTTCTGTTGCTATGAAGCTTATAAAGCTAAAACTTACGGGTACACCACTTCCCTCATCGCTTCCAATCATCATGAAGCAGCCTCCAGTGCGTGCTCCCACCATGAACAACCCCACCAACCCTGCCTATGGTACGATATTATTATTATATCGTACACTATAGCAGTGAATTTGTTAGAAAATTAACATTTTACTATTGGCAAATATGTGGAGTTTTCCTTTAATGGACATGGCCCACAAAAACGGGAAAGAACGAGCTGCTATGGCTCCTAGGTAGAAGCGAAAATATGATTTTTAAAAAAAAAAAAATGTTTAAATGAAGATCCTCCATTCAAAGATTTCGGAGCACTTAGACTAATCTAAACTGTGTCTGACTGATTGTTTCCATGCATGCATTTAGTCACTGTGATCAAAAATGGTGTATCTAATTGTGTCATAGGAATTGGCTCTATGGTGCATGGAACAAACCTTGCCATGTTGACTCCTATGGCCGTGTCACCTATGACACCAATGACGGGCCTCAGCCCAATGGTTCCTTCATCATCAGGAATGAACCCACTAATGATGTCCACTGCCCCCACGCCCCTGGTTCCAATTATGGGAAATACCACAGTACCAAATGGCACCATGGGTCTCCTCCAGCCAATTTCTTCTGGAGGTTTGAATACTGGTATGTGTAATTCTCTTATCCATTAATCAGTTAGCTGTCATTTTTGTCTTTTTCATCTTGTATCTGAGAGACTTCTAACAGGAAATCTATTAGGATATTATTAAATATGCTACACTTTAAATATTCCAGGTTATCATAGCGCTTTGTGTTATCTGATCAATGTTTATCATGCTAGTTGATCAGGTTGTCACGGCTGAAAACTAACTAAAGAAGCAAGTCCATGAAGCAGCAGAACTTTGTTCTGAAGATTTTCAAAGTTTTTCTGTTTTAAGAGAAGGTTTTGTCCAACAACTTGAACAACTTTGGTTTTGTTTATTTTTTTTTAAAGATTAGTACATTTGGAAAAAAGTGTATTAAATATTCTGTCAGCTTTTGAACATGATAAACTTGCATTAGCTAATAGTGAGCAGGATTTGTATGCAAACTTGACCTGGATTGGAGTTTGGCCCAAGCAGCTTGGTAGTGCTTAAGTTTTGGAGTCCACTTAAAACTAGATCTAGATCCACAAATTTTGCATCACGTCGATGCTCTTAAGAAAATACCTCAAACTAATCAGAAACTAGATATTGGTTGGGGGACTCGAATAATGCATGTTATGGAGGGAATGTTCATCTTTGTGTGTGATCTGTTAGACAGCTCTTGTTTGTCTTTTTGGTTATTGCTTTCTTGATGCTTATCTGCTGTTTGTTGTAGTATGAAAACTGCTGAGGAGAAATGCTGGCTGTTCTCTCATATTAAATACTGTATATTTGCTGACAATGAAGCAGTTCTGGGTATTTTAAGGGAAAACCAGGAAAATGGAATGGCTCCTGTCCTGTTTTGCAGAGTCAGGTTTCTGTCTCATCTCCATACAAATGGCCTCCCTGTCCTTGACAAGGTTACAACAGTGATCACAGTACAGGCATCTGCCATTTAAGAAAACTGTAAAGACAGAACCCTCAACTTTTCCACCAAGTGAAAAAAAGAACATCACATTTTGTAATTGTGGTTAAGTGTGTGAATAACATTTTGTGCCCTATTGTTGAAATATGATTAACGCGCATGTGTGTCTCTGCTTCAGGCCTACCTCTATCTGCGACCTCTTACGCCTCTCCGCTTGGACGCGCCTCTTCGCCTGCTGGTATAAACATGGCCCCAACACTGCTAGACCTGGGATCTGGCAGGTAAGACCTGCACATATACGTAAGCATGTCTGGGCAACCTCTGACTTGTTTACCTTGTCAGTTTCTTTTAGCCCTTTTCAACTAGTACCTGCTCATCTCGACTGGGTCTGTAGGGTTTCCATTAAGTGTTAGAACTCGGTTCTAGGTACTTTTTTAGTAACTACTCAACCAGGGTCCCAAGTGATCTGAGTCGACACGAAAAATGTGACAACAACAGCAACAGACTGCCTGCCACTGACTGCCGATTCAATGGTGTCAAAAGCGACTACTCACAAAAATCCACTCCGTGATGCATACAAATGACATTACAGGACTTCTGGCTGCATTGCTATATGTCAGAAAAATAAAATTTCAGAAATTGAGTTGAGTCAAGCTGAGTAGGTATTAATGGGAAAGGGCTATTATCTGTACAAACATAAACATTTGGTGTATTGTTTTTCAGCTCCGGTTCTTCAACCCCATCTGTGATGTCCCCCATGAATGCTGTTCCCAGTGACTGGGCTGTGCCACATGCTTCCAGACTTAAAT
This sequence comes from Aulonocara sp. 'chitande type north' Nkhata Bay, assembly GCF_057382095.1. Lineage (NCBI taxonomy): Eukaryota > Metazoa > Chordata > Actinopteri > Cichliformes > Cichlidae > Aulonocara > Aulonocara sp. 'chitande type north' Nkhata Bay. The sequence goes on from NC_141344.1 coordinate 15,245,238, forward strand.
ACAGACAGCAGTTCAACAGCTTGGATAAACAGATGATTGGATACCTCACTGGTATAATGCATTTATGTGTATGCTCACTGTATAGGTTATATAAAACCAAACTATTTATGGAATTTAGGTGTGGAGACAGTCACTGATGACTTCATTTTCCTCCCTCTTTTTTTCCCCTGTATCAACCTTTAGTTAGCTTTAAGTAGTGGAGGCTATAGTAGCGGGTGTGTTCAGTCACAGTGTTTCTCAACACACACATGCACACAGTCAAGTATTTGTTTGTCCTTTTGTTCTGCAAACCTTGTAAAACCTGTTCTTATGAAAAAACAAAGATTTATTGAAATGACAATGAAGGTCAGATTTTTTTCCCCCAATTTTCTTAGTAATGCAACTTGACTGTTATTACGCAGTCTGTATGGTAACAAAATTACACAAAGGGCTTCTTTTATTCCTTCAAATTTTGTGTCCTTGTAGACCTTTGTAAAAAGCTGAGTGTTTTCATGCTGTCACAGACTGTTTACCATCATCTGCTTTTTAGAATTTTGAAACTTTGTACAATGTCACTCTAGGAAAAATTGGTTATGGTGTTGCAACTGCTTCCTGTCTTCACCACACGTTATATGTAGATTAATTCATATATCATCAGCCACTGTACTATTTCACACACACCACTCCTTTCTTCTTCCACACCCCCACACCTCTGTGCTCCACAGCTCTGACATTTGTTCCTCTTCTTACCAGGTCTGCAGGTGAAGGGTGTGATGGAAAGTACGATGCTGACAAAAATACAACTGGCCTCCATCTGGTAGGATTATGTGTGTATTTTGGTGTGTCTGAACATGTCTTTTGATTACTACAGTCAGGTTTGGCAGCCAGAAGTATGAAAGGTCATGCAGTTGTAGCATTATCACAATACCGCTTTCATTATTAAGGAAGTAATTGTTTTTTGTTTTAAGAATGCTGTTCCCAGTATCTATTACTTGTTAAAATGGGTTAAAAAATCTGACAATAGATTTGCTGGTTTTTTTTCTTTGTTTTTCTTTTGTTCTACAATATTTTTTACGCAACTGAATACAGCAGGATTTATCAAATCAAATGGACATGTTTTCTACAGTTAGCTACTTAATGCTATAACTGTTAATTGTTTTTATTGAATTTGGTTGAGTTAGTTTTATATGATCATGCATCTTGTGCTTCAACACCTAGTCTGGTTATGTCAGAGCAGCAAGTCCAATAGCTGTAATATTGATGTTGTAATTGTAAATATGAGGTCCAAATATTCCTGAGTGACAATATTTATTTCCCATGAATATTATTCTGCTGAATTTAAGTATGATAAGTGTACATTATGTTCTATAAAAGTCCAACTTGCAAATTTCCTGCAGGAATTTAGCAGATGTGGATAAAGATGGCAAGCTACAAGCGGAGGAGTTTATTCTAGCAATGCACCTCGTGGATTTGGCAAAGAGTGGTCAACCACTGCCATTAACACTGCCAACTGAGCTGGTACCACCCTCACAGAGGTATGTGGACACACATGTTCTGCTTGACCAAAACCTCTCCAACATTCTCTATATATAAATGCGTGACGTAACGTTTTTTGCACAAAACCTTGTTATTATGTGAGTGATGTTGCATGCTGTATTTTCAAAGAAACTGATTGAAATCTGTATTGCAGGAGTGCCACGAATGGCCTCAGCTCTTCCCTGATTGATAACTTGGAAATTGAACCGCCACAGAAACCAAAAATGAACAGTCAGTACTACCAATAAACACAACCAACTCACACAGGCAGCAGCCTTTTTAAACTGAGGGTTCATGTGCAGCCAGCAGCTATGGATCATAAATATTTATTTTATTTTTTTGAACACTGAGAAATACTAATATAATGGGTGTAGTTTGAGTTTCCCCTCTTCTTGTAACTGCATTTCACATCTCAGCTTTAACCCTCTTTTTTTCCTCTCTCTGTTTCCTTGGTTCACTACTATGGACTTCAAATAAGATGAGTTACAAAACTTGCAGCTCATCTGTGTGTTTCCCATGTAGTGCATAGATTTGACTACCAAAAATACAAAAGAAAATGATGCACAGATTAAAGTGATTTTATCATAAATATGAGAGAAGCTGCGCATAGTAAAATGGAAACAGTCGGTCAAACTCTAGTAATAAGTCTGAGTCTTTAAAGAACAGCATCTGGAATGTGGTGCACGTATTGGTGACTTAGGCTACAAGTAGCAGCTGGAATGTTTGGACGTTGTTAAATGCTAATCCTCCAAATCTTATAAAAATCATTCACAATTTTTTTTTTTTTTAAGACATGATCTCAAATAAATAATCAGTATTTAGTCACATACATGTTCACAATTCTTTTCTTAATGTTACATGAAAAGTACAGTGATCTGTCATGTCTTCCTACTTTATTTTTAGTATCATTTGAAGATAAATTCAAAGCAAACTTGGAACGAGGGAATGCAGAGTTGGAGAAAAGACGACAGGCCCTACTGGACGCTGAGAGGAGGGAGCAGGAGCGGCGTGCTCAGAAAGAGAAAGAAGAGCGAGAGAAGAGAGAGAAAGAGGCTTGGGAGGCTGAGGAGAGAAGGAGGAAAGAGGAGGAGAGGAGGCTCGAGCTCCAAAGAGAGCTGGAGAGACAGAAAGAGGAAGAACGGCAGAGGGAGATAGAGAGGAAAGAGGTGAGGTGAACGTCTCTGAATGAGTTGGTTTGTTCGCAGTGATGCGTGGTGTACTTACTTCTGTGTGTCCGTTTATTCTAGGCTGCACAGCGGGAGCTCGAGCGTCAGAGAAAAGAGGAGTGGGAGAGGAGGAGGAAAGGAGAGCTCCAGTTAAAGAAGGAACAAGAGCAGGATGAAATCACCAAACTGAAAGCTAAGAAGAGGAGCCTGGAGTTGGAGTTGGAGGCAGTGGTGAGTGCTGAAGAGACATTTCAGTCCAACATAGAGCAAAAATACTTTCTGTCTACATGTTGTGGAGGTTTTTTAAGCTATCTCATCTCTGTTCTTCTGTCTCTACCTCTTTTAGGGTGACAAGCACCGTCAGATCTCGGACCGCCTGCGTGACTTTCAGAACAAGAAAAAACTTCAGAAGACTGAGCTTGATCTTAACAATCAAAGGAAGGAGGCACGTCAGCAGGATATTAACAATCTGCAGAAACAAATTGAGGTCTGTGCTTTTTTTCTTCCCCATTTTTTTTCTGAGATCATTTCTGAGTTTCATTCAGTTCCTTGTGTATTTCTATAATATCCTAATATTATGACATTTAGTGCTGAAAGTAGCAAGGATAGTTGTTTAGTAGTTTACCTATGTATATGAGTATTGCTTTATTGAGAGGGTGTGTGTCTGTTAATCTTTTTTTGAAACTCCGCCCCCCTCCAGTGATGCTTTTTTTTTTTCTTTTCTTTTCTTTTTTTTTATCCATTAGGAGTTCCAGAGAAAGTTGTCCCACTTGACTCCGGAGCAGAAAAGACTGACTGAAAAGCTGAAAAATATGTCTCTGAATAACCTGCCTGGTTAGTAGTGAAAAATTAACATGCCAAGCTTTGGACCATCAATCATAAAAAAATGGAAAATAAAATGAAAAGAATACCTCTTATATGGCAAATTGACTCATTTTAATTATCACGGTTTTCATTATACCTGTTGTAATTATAATTACTTAATACATGCAACCAGAAGAAGTAAATGCAAACAATTTATGGATTGTTGTCTGATAGATGTACCACCAGTTACCGCAGTGACTGTATTTTATCTGCTTGTAGCATCGACAGTGTCCACCCTAAAAGTGAGCATGACGGAGAAAAAAGGGACGTGTATGAAACTGCGAGAACAGCTTGAAGTTCTGGAGAAAGAGACGGCTGCCAAACTAGCAGAAATGGACCAGTATAACAAAGACATGCAGGTAGGAATCTGTCACTACTTCAGTCTGCTTTTTGGCCAGATGCGTGTGGAGCAGCAGCAACACAGTAAATACAGGTAGAAGGTGCTGTGTTCTCGTCTTGTGGCTAATAAACTAAGCAAGCCCTTAGTTTATTTTACAGCTAGTAGGTACAGTTTGTGTTCTTTGCATGTGTGTGGTACCGAGTTATGTTGGATTTAAACGGACTAAACACTGCAGGTGTGAAAACAGCCTTAGAATACTCTCATGAGAAAATGTTGAATGCTTGTTTTTGCAGTCGTTGAGGTTCATGGCAGCCGTGTCAGGGAACAATAGTTAATGTCTTCTTGCAGTTCTTCTGGAATGTGTAGGATGGTTTCCATCCTTGATCAGTTAAGGGCCAGAATCTCAAGCTCTGTGGATTATATTATTTTTTTTGCACTTATTCTCAGCAGTGCAAAATCGTAGAACTGTAAAGCTTTGATAAAAAGGGGCTGCTAGTTTGGATCGACTTCCTTGAAACATATTTATTTAAATTTTTAAGGAGACTGTTTTCCTAATATAAATTTAAAAGCAGTGATTTATCAAATTGAATATTAGACTGTGTCCTTTACAGCTGATCACTAATATTGCTTCCTGGCCCTTGAGGCCTTTTTTGTCTTTCTCCTTCCCTGCCATACTTCCTACTTTGGCATCTGATACGACATCTTAAACTTTGATTCCTCTTTTTCCTCGTCTTCTGGACATTTCTGCTCTTCCCTACACTGGATCCTTTCCTCTCTTCCCATTCGCCCATTTCATTCCCCTTTTCAGTGTGTGGGTGCTGAGGAGTCAATACTCCAGGCTCTCCTCTCTCTGCTGGCCTGCCTCCGTAACCTCTTCTACCTACTAAAGGTTTTTGCTTTAGGTCTCATTATTGTTCTTGCCTTGTTGTATCTTGTGTTTTGGTCCCCTAATTTATCTCTTTCTTTTCTACTTTTTCATAATATTTAGTCAGGTGTTGGATGCTGTTTGTTTATAGGCCTTAGACCAGGGGTGCTCACACTTTTTCCGCATGTGAGCTACTTATAAAATGACCAAGTCAAAATGATCTACCCACTACAAAAATCCAAAACATAAACTTATTTATAAATATATTGAGGATTCTTTATATCTACAATGTATATACATGCATAACCGCAATATCCAATATTTCACAACACAATTAACTATGTAAATTTTTTGTCATTACCTGAGTTTACTCTGATGACTTGCACTGAATTGAATCAGCCAGGGATGCATAGTCCGGACAGTAGCTGCTGACGGCCAGGTTTAAGAGAAAAAACCGAGAGCTAAAAATTGGAGTTAACTCGCTGACTAGCTTGTCAGTTTTACTACACTTCGCGCCGCTGTTTGCGCATGCGCAGCGACCTAAGCGTCAGAAAAAATCAGCTGTCATCTGACTGGCTTCCCTGTATCAATCAAGTGACGGGATGGATGATAGGCTGGCATCTATTTTTTTAATGCCATGCGATCTACCAATACTACCTTTGCGATCGACTGGTCGATCGCGATCGACGTATTGAGCACCCCTGCCTTAGACTGTGCCCATGTCCGTCTTGCATCCTTTAATTCAGCCATTTATCTTTCAGACTGCTAGTAATTATGTGAACTATCTTTGTTTACACCAGGAACTGAGAGAGAGCCAAAGAAATCAGCAGGCTGCACTGGAGAAACTGCGCAGCATAAAAGAAGACAAACAGCGTGAACTCATGCGAAAGAAGGAGCATGAAGAGGAGATGAGGAGGAAGGAAGAAGAGAGGAAACGACAAGAGGAGGAAAGGAGGCGCAGGGAGGAAGAGGAAGAAGCTCAGAGGTACACTTTGAATTTACATTTGTGTGTTATAAATATTAGTCATCAGTTATACAGCAGATGCCATATGCTCTTTTTCCAACCAACACAAAACGTATTAAGATGTTATTGAATACTGGATATAATTTGTTATTCAGTCAAGTTTGATGATGTTTACTTAAAAAATAACCTTTTTTGTCATGATCAAAAAGATAAAGAGACCAATAGAAAAAAAATGTAACAACTCCATATACTGATAATTCACACAATTCCGAGATGAAAATAATGTCATCAGTTCAAAAAACAAAACCCCAAAATAGGCAGGATCCATATCGAACAATTTACGCTGAGATTGACACTTTAGTACAGCGGTCCCCAACCTTTTTTGCGCCACGGACCGGTTTATGCCTGACAATATTTTCACGGACCGGCCTTTAAGGTGTCGCGGATAAATACAACAAAATAAAACTAGTACCGGTACCAAAAAAAGAAGATTTATTCATAACACACATGAAAAGACCCAGGAAAACCGAGTTAATGATAAAAACGATAACAAAATAATGCTGAAAACCGATTAAAAACCCTGAAAACCATACATTTCACACCCGAGCCCCAACTCTCGCGGCCCGGTACCGGTCCGAGGCCCGGGAGTTGGGGACCGCTGCTTTAGTAGATCCAAAACTTTTAGCCTAGAAAAGGTTCCCGTGCCATGGCCAGCGTCTTCTGTTTGTCCTCAGAAGTTTTTTGCAATTATGTTCTTCAAACCAGTTGAAATAGCTTTGGATTAACTTTTGAGATATTTTTCCTACATGGCCTCTTCTCAAAACATTTAAATCTTTCTGCCTTTTCTTCAGTTATCTTTATATCAGTTTAACTTAGTAATAGTTAAATACATATGTTGTATGTAAAACGAATCTGTGAAATGCTAGAAAGAGTAACTGAGGAAAACAAAGACATGTTTTTATTAGGAGACTTTAATATTAATTGGTCGGCTCCTTCTTGTCTTTTAAAGAAAAAGATAAGTTCATCAGCGTCGGCTTGTTGCCTGTCTCAGATGATCACTATTCCCACCCGGGTCACGGTCAACGCAGGAGGTCATAGGTCATCATCATGTATTGATCATATATATACAAATGTTCCTGAGCATTGCTCTAATATTGTTTCTATTCCAGTTGGCTATAGTGACCATAATCTTGTAGGTTTGACTAAGAAAATGAAACCACTGAAAACTGCACAAAAGATTATTTTTCATAGATCTTACAAAAATTTCAATGCAGATAAGTATATTAATGACGTAAAAGAAATTCACTGGACTGACATCTGCCTCGAGAATGACCCTGATAGGGCATTATCTATGTTTATTGAAAACTTTTGCTACCTGGCTGATAAACATGCCCCCTTAAAAAGATTTACTGTTAAAAAGAACTATGCACCTTGGTTAGATAACGAACTTAAGGTTGCAATGTCAGAGAGGGATATAGCAAAAGCAAAAGCACATAAGTCTATCAGTCCACAAGAGTGGGCAAGATATCGCGAGTTAAGAAATCAAGTAACTAAATTGAATAGGCGTAAAAAGAAAGAATATTATCAACTTAAGCTCAAAGAGGCCAATAAGGACAGCAAAAAGGTGTGGAAAGTTTTAAATAATATAATGGGTAGAGATCTTGCTCCGGTGATGCCTCACATCCACACGGGTGGTACGTTTATAAGTAAAGCCAAGGATATTGCCAATTATTTTGTGAATTATTACAGCAATAAAATAACAAATTTAAAATCTAATATGAGCAAAGGCGATCCCACCTTATCCTGTCGTCTTATACAGGATGTTATCATGAATAATAAACCATGCCAATTTAAGTTTGAGGCAGTGAACGTGCAGATGGTAGAGCGCTTATTGACATCACTTCCTGATGATACATCCTCCGGTTCTGATAACATAGACAGTAAACTGCTCAAAGTTGCAGCCAAGTTTGTGTCCCTTCCTATATGTCACATATTTAATAAATCTCTGGCATGCAGCTTATTTCCATCGCAGTGGAAAGAATCGAAAATAATTCCGATTCCTAAAAACAAGAATGACATTTTTAATGGTGTCAACAGCAGACCTATCAGTCTGCTACCCATTTTAAGTAAAATTATGGAAAGGATTGTCTACGAACAAATTCAACATTATCTAATAGAAAATCAGTTACTCACTCAGTTTCAACATGCCTACAAACCTGGTTATTCCACCAGTTCAGCTCTCATTCACATGACAGATAACTGGTACAAATACCTAGATAAAGGGAATTTGGCCGGGGTGGTATTTCTGGATTTTAGTGCTGCATTTGATTTAATAAATCATGATCTACTGATAGATAAACTAAAATGTTATGGATTTTCACCAGCTGCTTTGTGCTGGATGGAAAGTTATCTGTCTGGAAGAAGGCAAAAGGTTTATTATAATGGTTATTTCTCGGAGGGCCGCGAAATGAACTGTGGTCTACCCCAAGGCAGCTGCCTCGGTCCACTTCTCTACTCAGTTTTTACAAATGATTTGCCGTATGTCCTGGATAAATCTCATCTTGTAATGTACGCTGATGATTCCACCATGTTTTATTCAGCCAGTAGCCACTCTGAATTGACAAGCGTATTACAACTAGATTTGCTGAATGTGTTTGATTGGATAAGTAAAAACAACATGATTATAAATGTGACTAAATCCAAATCCATGTTAATAGGAAGTAGAGCACGTTTAATCAACAGTCCACAACTAAATCTTTCCATAGCTGGATCGGCATTAGAACAGGTCACCCAGATTAAATTACTTGGTGTTACCATAAACCACCACCTTTCATGGTCTCAGCACATCAATTCTGTTATTAAGAAAATGGGACAGGGCATAGCTATAGCTAGGAAATGCTCCTTTTATATTACTACTTCAGTTATGAAAGATGTCATTAACGCATTAGTATTATCTCATCTAGAGTACTGCTCAATCATCTGGTCTGCAGCTAATAAGACAGATCTGAATAGACTTCAGTTAGTCCAAAATAGGGCGACCAGATTAGTGTTAAGGTGTTCATACTATACAAGTATTGACAAAATGCATGATAAACTTTCTTGGCTTTCTGTACAAGCTAAATTATACTATGGCTTACTTGTATTTTTAAAGAAAACAATACTGTTAAACACACCACACTTTTTTTGTGCTCAGTTGCAGTATCCAGATGAAATTCATAATCATGCCACACGATTCTCAACCAACCACAATTTAGTAATTCCTCGTGTTAAAAGTAACTTTTTGAAAAACTCTGTTATATTCAGAGCATCGTTTCAGTGGAATAAGTTGCCTGAGGCAATAAGAGAATTGGCTTCAATTCATAATTTTAAAAATCACCTAAAAGCCTATTTAGGCAGTTTTTAATGTATTTGTAAAAATTGTAGAGGGTAATATCACTTGTAATGGAAATTGTGTATTTTGTTTGAGTGTTTTGTTTTGGTTTTCTGCTTTTATATAATTTTTAATATTCACATGTTTACATTTCAGTATTGTAAAACTTTACTGTAGATCTAATTGTTGTAACATTTTATTTGGAGATATTTGATGGCTTGGGCCCCAGGAAGACTAGCAACCACTGTTGTGGAAGCTAATGGGGTTCCTTATAAATAAACAAATAAACAAATAAACAAATAATGACCAGTTAATAGTGCATTAATTTGAGGTGTGTATGCCTTATAAACTCAACTTTCCAGTCCTCTGATCAAATTCTTCTGGGCTGGGGTGGAAGGTGTGGTGCACCCTGATATATTGGTTGTTTTGAATATTTTCTCACATCATCACAAATAACTTTTTCATTTTAATGTTCAGACTTTTAAAGCTTGTTTTTTTTTTCTCACTTACAGGCGTATTAGGATGGAAAGGGAGCGTCAGAGAAAGCTTCAGGAAGAGAGGGAGGCCAAACAGAGGGAAGAGGAGGAGAGACAGAGACAGGCTCTCATCCAGGCTGCCAAGGAGCAGGCAGAACGAGAGCTCAGAGCAAGGGAGGAGGCAGAGCGGAGAAAACGAGAGGAAGAGGAGAGAAGGAAAAGAGAAGAAGAAGAGCGCCAGCGCCAAGCAGAGAGGCGGAGGCAGGAGGAGGAGAGGCGAAAGCTGGAGGAGGAGAAGAGGAAGCTAGAAGAAGAGAGGAGAAAACTGGAGGAGGAGAGGAGGCAAGAGGAGAAGAGAAGGAGAGAAGAGGAGGAACGACGCAGAAGGGAGGAGGAGGAGAGGAAGAGGTTAGAGGAGGAGCGGAAAAGGTTAGAAGAGGTGCGAAGGGAAGAGGAGCGCCGAAGGGAGAGAGAGGAGGAGGAGAGGAGAAGACAGAGGGCTGCTGAAGCAGCTTTCCGAGACGCAGAGGAAAGGCGAAAGGAGGAGGAGAAGAGGAAGCGGGAAGAAGAGAGGAGAAGGCTTCATCAGCAGCAAGAGGAGGAGAGGAAGAGGCGTGAGGAGGAGAGAAAAAGGGCAGAAGAGGAGAGGAAGAGAAAGGAGGAGGAAGAAAAGAGGAGGAAAGCTGAAGAGGAGAGAAAGCGGAAGGAGGAGGCGTCTCGTCAGCAGAAGCAGCAGCAGCAACCACCTAAAACAGGAGGGAAGATTGATATTCAAGCTCTGCTGAGAGGGCTGGAGGAGCGGAAAGGTGTGAGGGACAGTTGCATGTTTTGAAACCTTTATCAGCTTCTGTTGTCTTTGTTTTATAGATCACTTCACTTTATGATGTCTGATTTGGTGCTACAGGCGGGCAGCCGAGGGCCAAGCAGCACAGGAAGTCAGCATCGCTCACATCCTTCAAAGCAGTCTACCCATTTACTGCACGAAACAACGAAGAGCTCAGCCTGGAAACAGATGACATCATCGAGGTAGGAATAAAATCAGGGGTTCACTCTTTTCTTTTCTTTTTTTTTCTTTCTTTTTTTTTTTCTTGTTGTTGTTGTTTTTTTGACCCTCAGCTTTTAACTTTCCTGTCTCAAACCTTCTCTCCTCTGCTCAGGTTGATGAGACGACAGAGCGAGAGGAAGGCTGGCTGTATGGCAGCAAGCAGGGGACGATGGGCTGGTTCCCAGAGAGCTACGTCGAGAGAGTGGGCCCATCGAATACAGCTGATAGCACTGCTCCTGCTCCTCCTGCTAAACTACCGCTGCAGTCACAGCTTAGTAATGCTCTTAAGGCTGCCAAAGTGTCTGGGACAAAATCCGCCTTCACACCAACACATTCTCCAAACCCTGCAACTTCTGAGAGTCAGGAACAGGTGAGGGCTTCACACAGCACTTACTGCTCCTTACAACTGTATAATTATTATGTGGATAGGTTCAACCTCTCTGTGCTGTTATCTTTTCATCAGCGGGTGGTGGGTACCCTGTTAGCCCAGGCGCTCTGTTCCTGGACAGCAAAGACAGATAGTCATCTGAACTTTAATAAGGACGATGTGATTCAGGTATTGGAGCAGCAGGAGAACTGGTGGCTGGGAAAACTGAACGACGAACAGGGCTGGTTCCCCAAAACATATGTGAAACCTATTGGAGAAGATGAGGGTTCAAAGTAAGTACTTGCTTATGTGTGGATCTTTACTTTTTCTAAGACATCAGCAGCTTTTTCCTTCTTGGATTTGGATTCAAAATCTCAACAGTCTTTTATAGCCTTGGAAATGGAAACGCTTACTGTTATTTTAGTTTCTGATAATACTAACAAGCCTCATTGAGAATGATTTTTTTTTTCCCTTTCCTTTTAGGAGACACTTTCTTCCTGAAACTTTACTGTAATGAAATACGCAGCTTAAAGAGTAATTCAGGCTGCAAAAATGTTAATATTTGGTTTATTATGGTTTACTCTTTAAAAATGACTCTTATTACTATATCACTCTTATTACCATCACTATATATATGTATAAAAGGGGAAAACACATCTCTTCTTGTTTAACATTAATCATTTTAGCATTTTAACTTTTAGTTTTGAAGCAGATTTAATCTGAACTTCAGCCTTCATGACAATCTGAGGTTGTACACTTTGTATAATTTAGACCTCTTTTAGACCACTAATAAGCAGAAAATTCCTGTGTGGATGAACATTATTCACTACTGACACACGGCTGAATTCAAGTCTTAGTGATCATGTGAAAAATACAGTTTTTCACCTTTCACGTTCAATCAAATGTAAACATAAGGAGATATGTTTTCAAGGGTTGGCCAGCCTGATTTAGACAGTCTGTTGTATGGTGGGAACGTTGGCTTTGTGTACTTATGTAAAATCAGTAAAACAGAAAAACATACTTCATTGTCTTTTGTTTAATTAATTAATCTCCATTAATTTGCATAAACTCTGTAATCCTGTGTGCCTTCCATATGTAAACTTTGGTGCCATTATCTCAAACTAAATCAGTCAAGTCAAGCCGCATGATAACATGACCAGTCACCTACATTCACAGGTGCAGCAGGATATGCACTTTGATTCCAGCTGGTATTGTAGGAAACTGAGCCTGAAGTTTAAGCTCTTGATTTACTAGTCAGTCAAGTGCAGGTTCATCTGTGTTTGTGACATTTGGCTGGTGACCAAAACAATGAGACAGCAGGTTTACGAAGGCCTGAGCAGATTCCCCAATGACTAGAAAGGTTTGCATTTCTTTAGTTAAACTTTGCGTGTGGCGTCATAAGTTTTGGGAGATGCATGGGTGGATTGCCAGACTACTATGCATGTATGTACTGTAATATTGTCTCTGTCTTTACAGTGTGAAGAGCTCCTCTGCTGATGCTCCTGATGGGGATAGCCTGCAGCTTGAAGGTAAAGTAAAAAGTCTTGTGAAATGTAAACTGCGCTTCCTGATATTGAATACAACTAAGAGTCCAAACTGTATGCAGTCTGTTTGAGGAAGTCACTTGGATAAGCAAAGAAACGTTTCTCCCACTGAAAACTCAACGTCCAGATGAACAGAATCAACTTTTTGGGATCATATTTTAACATTTTATAAAGATTAAATGATTGAACAGCCTAAACTACACAAATTTTCCCTCCTTGGTGTCGATTTGTTTAGCTTTTCACATTTATTTAGATAATATATGCTTCATTCAAAATTCAACATTACTGTTCATCTGCTATCATTCAGGATTTGTTGACTCTTTTAATTGGACTATGATGGAGGTTAGTTTATCGATGTAAACAACACGTGGGCCTATAGCTGTATTGTTGTGTTTTAGTCTTTTTGATTCTTTTTCTTTTCCAGAATTTGTGGCCTTGTACACCTACGAGTCTCCACAGTCCGGTGATCTGACATTCAAAGAGGGAGATGTGATCCTGGTGAGCAAGAGAGATGGAGAGTGGTGGAACGGCTCGATAGGAAACCGCACGGGCGTCTTCCCCAGCAACTACGTCAAACCTAAAGAGACAGATGTAAGAACACTCAACACACGGGGGCATGAACTGGTCTGCTGCAATAAATAATTTGGGAAGGTCTTATTTAAGACTTCAGTTTGTGACAATTTCATAATAGATTGCATTATAACATAAAGGGTTATAAAAGAACACATACTAAAATATAAACCCATCTTTTATTTTCAGACATCGAGCACATCTGGAAAGAAAAAGCAAGGTAACGTTCTAAATTTCAAACATGTTTTGTTGAAGTCCTGATTGTACATTTTTCTGAAATAAGTTGTTTGTGTTTTATGTCCACAGAGGTCGCTCAGGTTACTAGACCTCACGCTTCTACTGGTCCTGAGCAGCTGAATCTGGAAAATGGCCAGCTCATCCTCATCCTCAGCAAGGATGTCTCAGGCTGGTGGCTTGGTGAACTGCAGGTCAGCGTTTAGGGGTTTTTAAAGTTAGTCTTTTTTTTTTTTTTTTTTTTTTAACTAGGCTACCACAAGCCCAAAACAGATTCATCCTTGCTGACACAAAGGCACAAAGACAACTCGAATGTCTATAAGCACGAACAACGGTGAGAAGCCCATTAACCACAGTTCCTCACAGACTGAGTGGATTGGTCACCGTATAACAAGCACACTCATTTATAAAATTCCTCATTATTTAGCTTATAGATATTTCACACACACATATTCCACTATGAGTACATATTTCCAACATATAAGAAGTGTTTCAGTCACTCATCTTCCTCTTTCAGGCCTTGCACTCAACAAAGTCATTGACAGCACTCATCTCCAAAGTTGTGGCTGTACTCATTCTGCCTACGTTTCTCCTTCCTCCTTAGAGAACCACTTTTATCTTTTTCTTTGCTAAACATAATTTATTATACTGCTGGACAACAAACACACAATGATCACACAAGCTGTTGCACTGTTGACTTCAACAGGTTCCTGCACATTTTCCACATTCCTGCACATTAGAATTCCCAGCATGCCCATCTGCCTTGTTCAAAGATACTTGGTATCTGTGATACTGGGCCTATTTACTTGGATGTTGTGTTAGTAAAATGAACTGTGCAGCAAATCACATTATTTGTCAGATAATTTAACCAAAAGCTTCTAAAAGGTACCAGCAGTGAAAAGCAGACTGAGAGGTCTGTTTTATTGACTCTGACTAGCAGAGGTGTTTTTTTTCTTTGGGAGAAAAATGAAATGATTATTTGCTCGGACATAAACATTCCTTTTGTTTTGGCATAACACTCAAGCAATCATGAACTTTGGAAAAAAAATTGTGAGTCTGATTAAAACCTCACTGAAAGCCAGTGACTGTTTGTATTTTCTGACTCCAGGCTCGTGGTAAAAAGCGTCAGAAGGGCTGGTTCCCTGCTACTCATGTTAAAGTACTGGAATCCAGCAGTGGCAAGTCCACACCAGCACCTCAACCAGGTAACGCAGACACACACAGACACCACTTTAAGTCACTGGGGGAGGGCAAAAGTCAAAGCAGCATGCATTTTACAGCATTAATAAAATACCAGCGTGGACTAGGCAAAAATAATAACCTCACTGTCCTCTTCATATTCAGTCTGCCAGGTGATCGCCATATATGATTACACAGCCGCCAATGGGGAAGAGATGAGCTTCTCTAAAGGGCAACTGATCAACGTTTTAGACAAGAGTAACCCTGACTGGTGGAAAGGAGAATCCAACGGGGTTACTGGATTGTTCCCCACCAATTATGTTCAGATGACCACGGCGGACGTTGACCCCAGTCAGCAGTGTATGTAAATCTCTCTTCCATGTTGCTTCAAACCTGTATGACTAACTATTCTTAAGTGTTTGTTCATTTACCCGTACCTGCCTATCTGCGACCCTTGATAGTTTATTATCAGCTCGTCTGTCACACTTTTCTTCACACTGACCGTCTTCCCCCCCTCCCAATCTGTATTTCTCCCTCTCTCTTGTTCTTCGTTTGTTTCTCTTTTTAGGGTGGTAGAAAGACTCTTCCTCCTCCACCTCTTCTCCCTCTTCACCTCCCGACTTCAGAGAGACCCACTATCACACTCTGCTCTGACGGGCTGAAGTGATTGGACACTTATCTTCTAACTTCTCCCATTAAGCAAATTTCATTTTGTTCACTATATTTAAGACAACCTCAAGCAGCAGGTGAAAAATTAAAAATGAGGGGGGCTTGAGTAAATTAACTTGGGAGTGAAGCTAGTTTTTCATGACTCTTTGTGGTGATTCTGTGACTTTTTGATTCCTTCGGTTTTTGTTTTTTGTTTTTTTATTGTAAAAGTTGACGCTGAGTGATAGTGGGTTTCTCTGTGGCTTCTTCTTCCTTCGGTAGACACATTTCCTCCCTCATTCAGCCCAAACCTGTCTCTGTCATATGTTTCTCTTTTCCGTTATTGGCTCTCCAGTTTCTGGAGTTCTGCTCACACAAACCTAACTGTTCCTCAGAGATGTGTCTTTAATCAGACATGATGGTAAAGTGTTACTGCAGCTGCCTTAACTCTTGTTTCATACTAAAGATTGAGATCATGATAAACCTCAAAAATGTGAATAATTTTGAGGAGGATTGAAAAGGTCCGACTGCTGTCCTTCCAGTGAAATGTTATAAAGTCTGACCTGCTGTCTTAATGAAAGTGATTCAAAAAGGGAACAAAGAATCCAGTATGAGCATATCTGCATCAAACTTAGACTACAGCAGCAAACGTTTCTAGGACTTGCCTCACCGAGGTGCATTAGATGGTGCAAACTGCAAAGCGGATGGTGGGTGTCATGTTTCTACCTCCTGCATGCTTTTTACAGGCAGTTCACTCACTTAAATCACACCAAATATGGACTCATCTGAAGAAAAATATTTCCTGGAGTGTGCCATATGTGAGAAAGGAAAATATTCTGACTTAATTCTTGCTAAATTTCCCAAAGTTCATGTGGGAAAACGGCTTTAGAGTGAGTAAACCATTAAAGACATGGCCTGTTGTCACGCATGAACTCCAGATTGAAATGTTGTCCCTTGAAGTTTTCTTTCTTTCTTGTAGCACACAACAGAAAATGTTTCCTTCAGATGTGTTTGCACTGTCTGTTATCTCTCTGCTGGTGTTATTCCTACAAACATCAAGTGTCCAATCACATTTTTGTGATGTCTCGGTCTTGTAACTGGGGAAAAAGTTTTTTTGTTTGTTTGTTTGTTTTTTATGGGTTTCATTTGTTTGTTTGTTTTTGGTTTTACAATGCTAAACCGGTTTGTTTATCCTAAACTTAACCAAAGTGTGAAACTAATAAGTCCATATATCTAAAAGCAATAATTTCATGTTTTCTTTTGTTTTCTCAGAGTTAACTAGTGTCAGTTTAATCCTTTCAATGGCCACAACTTCATCTTTAGATGTTTTTTGTCAATACTTTTTCCACTTTATTGATTCAAAGTTTCAGTGTCATAACAACCTGATGATTCATTTGCATTTAAGGTGTTACAGGTGTTTTGTTTCAGTTGATGGTACAACCATCTGGTTAAAGACCAGTTTATGTTCAATCCAGCTGCATTTGGATTTTGCATTTTCACATAGTTAAGGTCTAGAAAGGTTCAGGACTGCGGTGCATGTGTAAAAAGGGTGTTACAGTAAGCCTTGTTTTTAGAGGTGATATTTAAAGATGAGTGCTGCACTTTATATTAATGAATGCTGCTTTTCTGCTGCTGCTCAGGGTGATTTTATTGTGGAAGGGAGTGAATGCATGTCTGCTGATAGTGTTAACCACAGGTTACATATTAAAATAAATAAAGAGGTACTGGTTAATGTTGGGATTGGGGATAAATTCAGATCAATGGGGTGAAAGACTTTATATCCTGTGGATGCTCTCTTGGTGCACTGACTCCAGGGAGAAATTAGAAATGGTACAAAAGAGTTTGATGACCTGTAATGCAAGAAGAGCTAATCATTGTTAAAGGGTTTTTTACGTTTTTGGGAGTGGGGAGAGCCTGTATTTGTTTTATCACAGTTTATTTGTTGGGATTTCAGGTGAAAGGCTGCCATAGAGAACAACACTAACAGTGTTTGCACAACTGACTTTAAAGATATACCAAACATTTGTGCTACAAAGGTGATGGAAGATCTGTGTGGTATATTTTCTGAATCTGAAATAAAATAAATAAAATAAAGATTGTGTGAGTTGTGCTCAGTGTTTACATGTTCAATAAAATCCACACGATTAAGATGACCGAATAGATGAAAACCATCTCACCTTGTTTTTGTGATTTTTATTTTTTGATTTTTGATTTTTATTTTTTTCTCTGTTTACATGCATGGATCTGATTTGTAATTTAGTCCCAAAGAATTGCTTCTTGAATAGTTGGGATTTGTTTTGTCTGCTTTTGTTTAATGTTATCTATGTGACTTTGGCCAACCTGTACTGGGCTACCTTATCTAAAAACATGTGAATATCCACAGTTTTATAGACTTATTAATGGATGAAGGTGCAGAAAAATAGGAGAAGGTCAGGTTTATCCACCTTCTTCCCCCCCCCCCCCCCCCCCCCCCCCCCCCCCCCAATTCAAGGTTGGGAAAGAAAAAAAAAAAGGACTCCCTTTCCTGTTTTGGTACAAACGGATTTATCCCAGCAAGAAGATAACGGCACAGAAAGAGCCAAACTTGACAGGAGAGACAGAGTACAATCACACTGAGCGAACAGCCAGACAGCTACAATCAGTCGTAGCAATGGATTCACAGAACAGATTTCACTTTCTAAACCTTTGGGATGACACAGCAGATGAGAGTGAAACAAGAGAGGGAGAGGAAAGAAAGGAGTTTATAGGGGATGAGCAGTCAGTTTGCATGGGATCCTCACAGTGGATGAATGGGCGCCCTGTATCAGGTAAGTGTGTGTTAGACGGTTGTCGTCTGCCACCTGCTTTTTTTTTAAACCTTTCTGAAAGTAATGTATGAGAGGGTACAGAGGAGGAATCATTTTTGTTTTCCTGTGCAGACACTTCCAGCAGGAGGCAGTAAACGCAAACCTGGGCTATCGGTACAAGCAGTCATTTGTGGGTTTTGTTGAAGTGGATGGACTGGTTGGTTGGTTGGTTTTCTTTTTCATGCAAACCTCTCCTCTGGGTGTTGCTCCTGTTTTGCAGGGTGTGCAGACTTGAACAGCCTGGATTCACTGAGCCCTCAAGAGAAGAAGAGGCAAGGTTACATCCATGAGCTGATAGAAACTGAGGAAAAATATGTGGAAGATTTGCAGATAGTGCTGGAGGTAATTTCACACAAATCTGCTGAATAATACATGTAAAAGCAAAAAGTAGCGTTCTCAAAAATCACACCAAGAAAAGTTACACGCTGCAGTTCTTACGGTGTTGTGTGTGTGAGTTGGGACTTGGTGTGTTTTGTAATATTTGTGGCTTTTTCCTCTGCTTGTGTAGGTTTTCTGCAAGCCCATGTCTGCGTCGGGCCGGCTGAATGAGTCAGAGATGAGCATGATTTTTGTCAACTGGAAGGAACTGCTGGCCTGCAACTCAAAATTTGTCAAGTAAATACCTTGTGGGCAGAGAAGAGGCGACAGTGTTTCTGATAGCGTGAGGAAATGCTGTGAAGAGTGTTTGTGCAGATTTTTTTTCAGTGTAAAAAAGCATGTTGGGGGTTTGTCTTGTGTATGTGTGCAGGGCGCTCCGCGTTCGTAAGAAGACGGGTGGAGAGAACAATCCAGTGGGGATGATTGGAGATATCCTGGCTGCCGAGCTGTCCCACATGCAGCCCTACATCCGTTTCTGCTCATCCCAGTTCAACGGCGCCACACTGCTGCAGACTCGCACTGACAATGATTCAGACTTTAAGGACTTCATGAGGGTAGGAGGGATTCCCACATCCTGTCCGCTTCCAATGAGAGCTTCATGTTTTCCATTTAGAGTTTGGGAATTTTAGGGGTTCCGGTTTTGTTGAAAGACAAGAATGTATCTGTTAATCTTTTAATGTTGTCTTTTTTCTCTTAGAAAATCGCCACAGACTACAGGTGTAAAGGAATGCCGCTGTCCAGCTTCCTGCTGAAACCAATGCAGAGGATCACTCGCTACCCACTGCACATCAAAAACGTAGGCCATCGTTTTCAAGTGTGGCCTTAACTGGCTGCATTTGACTTTCTGGTTGTTTTATAAATTCTGTCATAATTGTATCTATTATTTTATTGTTAGCTGTTTTAAATATTTAGACTCACATTAATATACAAAAACAGAATTTATAAGGGTGTGGAGAGTGACGGACTATGCAAGCGCTTTTTTCCAGTTCTACGATACTTTTACTTTAAGTATGAATGTTCTCCCTGGAGAGTATTTTCAGCCAGAGCTTTACATTCAGGGACGTGATCAGAAGTTATCACGGTAAGCTCTCATTCTGCACCAGGTATCAGCTTCCACTGCCAGAAGTAGTCAAAATTACGCTCCAATATCTTTGCAGTGCATGTTCATCGACAGAGTATCCAATGAAAGACACTCTTCAGTGACGGAAAATAGTTGTTAATAAAATTAACGTCAAATGTGAGCACGATTAGCTTATTAGTGTATTTACTTGTGCAGATCCTGGAGTGCACTGCAGAGGGTCATGCTGACCGAGGTCCTTTGAAAGAGGCGCTGGAGAGGGCGGAGGAGCTCTGTAAACAGGTTTTTATGATCATCATTTCCTTTATTAATGAACCCAGTGAGTCGCTTAATTAGAAAGTCTCTGTGTTGTGGTTGAAAGAATCTGCTGTGGTGTTTCTGGGCGATTACCTTGTGCAGGTGAACGAGGGTGTAAGAGAGAAGGAGAACTCCGACAGACTGGAGTGGATTCAGAGCCACGTTAATTGTGACGGTCCTGTCGAGGTATTGAGATTTACGGTTTTTCCTTCATGGATCTTTGTGTGAAAACATTGAAACGTTGTTTTAAACTTTCTCGCTTTTTACAGCATTTGGTCTTTAATTCCCTTACCAACTGTTTGGGCCCCAGAAAACTGCTCCACAGCGGCAAGGTGAGTTTCACTGCAGGTTCTCATATTGGCTGGCAGGATGGGGCATAACGGATGATGAAATTTGAAACTTAATGGTTCAAATCCCAGGAAGTAGTGTTACTGGTTACAAGCCTCATACCACAAAGTAAAATCTTCAGACACCAGTAAGCTTTAAATAATTTAAAGTCGTGTTTTGCTGAAGATTTGCGAAAGTAAATCAGTTAATGTTGTTAGTTTTTTAAGTGTTTAATCATACATGTGCGGGTGTATCACTCTATCGTCACAGTTGTACAAGGCAAAGAGCAGCAAGGAACTCTGGGCTTTCCTCTTCAACGACTTCCTGCTTTTAACGTACGCGGCTAAACAGTTCACCTCATCTGGACCTGATAAACTGTTCAGCAACAAGAATAACGTACAGCTAAAGATCTACAAACCAGTAAGAGATGCACACGAGTGGAAATCTCCTTTGAGGCAACGTTAGACTTTGTGTTTGTGCCCGACCGTGTTTCATCTTGTGTTTCCTGTAGCCCGTCCTCCTGAACGAAGCTCTGGTCAAGCTTCCAGATCCTTCCAGCGATGAGCCCATCTTCCACATCTCACACATTGACAAAGTCTACATGCTCAGAACAGACAACATTAATGAACGGTATGTGCACACGTCGGCGTACGCACAGAGAAATGTGCCAGTGAATCAGTGGCTTGTACGAATTCCTGCGTGTTTGTGTTTTTTCAGGACGGCGTGGGTTCAGAAGATTAAGGTGGCGTCTGAGGAATTTATTGAGACTGAAAAGAAAAAAAGGGACAAGGTTTATCAAGGTTTGTGTCTACACTCCAAGAGCCACATTCGTGTCACCTAAACGCGATAATCTCAAATAATCATTTAAGCTTTCTGTGCACGTGTTTACAGCACGCTCTATGAAAGGCAGTGGAATCGGCAGACTGCTCGTCACCATCCTAGAAGCCACTGAACTCAAGGCAGCAAAACCCAACGGTGAGCATGAATGCACTAAAAACAAATCATCAGCTTTTTTTTCTTTTCTTTTTGTTTCTTTGTTTTATACTTTTACACTTTTATTTTTACTTCTTCCTTTTTTTCCTTGACTCTTCCTTTTTCTTTTTTTTTTTTGATTATCTGAATCAATCCTCAACTTGCTTTCTCTTTACCTGCTCTTACATCCTCCTCATGCCTGTCTGCTGTCTTTCCCTCCTGCAGGTAAAAGTAACCCTTACTGTGAAGTGACCATGGGAGCTCAGATCTTCACATCCAGAGTAATCAACGACACCCTGAACCCCAAATGGAACTTCAACTGTCAGTTTCACATCAAAGACATCTACCAGGACGTCCTCTGCATTGCCATCAACGAAAAAGACCAGTTTTCACCAGACGGTTAGCTACCGGCTAATTACATTATTTCATTTTATTAATATTGCTAAAGTTTGTTCAGAACTCTTTCCTTAAAAGCCCATAAAATAGTTAGATTATGGTGTAAATGTATACAAATTAAATTATTATTAACACTTGTTTGTAAGAAAACAGTGGAGTTCCCACTCCAGGTTGGGAATGAGCTGCTGCTCCAAGTGCAGAAAAGTATCTTGGGGGTCTTGTCTTTGAGTGAGGAGAGGGTGGAGTGGGAGATTAGTGTGGATGCTGTACCGGTCTGTTGTGGTGAAGAGAGAACTGGCCGTGAAAGTAATGCTGCTGTTTTACACTTCAGTCTACATTCCCACCTTCACCTACGGTCACTATCTCTGAGTCACGACTGAAAGTTTAAGGTTGTGGATAGCTGGAGCTGGTTAAGTCGTCTGATTAAGTTGCCTCCCGAACACAAACTATGAAATTGAGAACCCAACACATGTCATGGAGCAAGCTAAGTATTTATTTACGGCAATTTTCTCTATAAATTCATCTACAACTGAGTCACTTTCCAGCAACTCTCCCCTCTGAGCTGGGTCGGCACGCTTGTTAGCATTAGCTTCCTGTCTGGACTGCCCTCTTCTCCGGGTCATGGCATCCTCCTGAAATAGAGGAGGCATGATTAGATGACGATTACTGGCTGTTCCCAGCCTCCCCTGACACTCTCTGAGCCCACTGCTCCACCCCTCCCTGCAGCTAAGCCACAAACCACACCCCGCCACAGTGAACTATCAGGACGTAGCCCCAGGACAAACCAAGGACACAGCTGACAGATTATTTCTCTGCTCTGGCTTGGGAATGCCTCACATAAGCTTGAGGAGGTAGCTAGAGACAGGGGGGGCTAGGTGTGCCTCCTGCCCCCATGACACGAATAAGCTGTAGAAAATAGATAAATGGTTATTTTATTCAGTGGCAGAATGACAAATCCTCTTAAGACATGGGTGTAGGGTGGGAGTGTCAAACACGAGGTCAGAGGTCCACACCAGCACATGGATCAATCGGGGGGACTGTGTGAAATTAGTTGAACACACTGCTGTGGGGTTTAAAAGAAATATTAAAAGAGCATCCCATGTATCACTGAAACTGTCTCAACACCCCCACTGGTTAAACGTTGGCTGTTGTTGGTGAATATTTTAGTTAAACTGTACACAGGATAATTACAAAAAGTATAAAAAGTTAAACATGGTTTTCTTCTTTAAAAACAGAAAAATAAATAAATATAACTTCCTCCGAACTCATGTGCTGTTCTGTTTTCTCGTGTCAGAGTTCCTGGGCCGGACCGAGGTTCCAGTGGCGACCATAAAGAAAGAGTTCGAGAACAAGGGACCAGCGACGCGTCGGCTTCTGCTGCACGAGGTCCCAACAGGGGAAGTGTGGGTCCTGCTCGACCTACAGCTCTATGGACACAAGTAGCCGCAAAGGAAGAACTGAAACAAGAAACTACATCCTCTGTAGAGACTTTCAAATAAGAACAGTTAACCAAATTTTAAAAGGCTGCTTGTTTTCACATTAACAAACTAAGATGGTTTCTCCTCTAAGCTGTAAGGAGAGACGGTCTCATTCATCAAGCCTTAATTAATTTAATATTAACCAGCAGTAATAATACCTCTTCTGATGTCATCCAAGTCCTGCAGTAGAGATGGCCTTTCAACAATTCAAGCCACGAAATAGGAATTGGAGCTCATCTTTTGTTCCTCGGGATGACTTTAGATGGAAAGGGAAACTTGTTCACCTGCTCAGTATGGAGACTTGGTGTGTCCCACAGTTGAATGCGAGTCCTAGGTAAAATTTACAACCTTCAGATGGAGTTAGGACCAGACAAAAGCTGCTGAGAAGCAGATAATTCAAAGCAATAAAACTACATGTGCTCTCCTTTAGACTCTCAGAGCTCTGTATCTCAGTCGGTTTTTATTAAGTATTCACTTTGCCAAGTCTGCTCAGCCGAGGCCATTAAACGAGACACTGAACTAACTAGTGTTTTATCTTAACTGTCAAGAGATACAAGTTGACTCTTTATATTATTTTCTTCTTCTTTTTTTCTGAGGAGATCATGACTGACTGCTTTTTAGAGACTTTGCTGGCCTGCTTTGTGGCTGTCGCCAATCATAAACTGTCTGGGCTCACTTCTCACAGTGACATCAGAGACAGTAGATGGCAAATGATGGACAGTGACAGCTTGGAGAATAAGTCTGTAGAGCTGGTCTGAAGTCAGTTTACTACTGTAGATCTCAGGATACGTTGTTCTGGGTTGAGTCTGTGTCACTGTAGCAACACTGAACACTCGTTTTGTTGTTTTGTGTGTATGTTGGGATTCGTGAGTACATATCTTTGGAGAATAGAAGTATAACGATAGAGAAGCGAACAGATCCTGCAACTTTGGGAGGATACAACTTCTTGCCTTAATAAAAGTCATTTTTGACCTTTTTTTTTTTAAATATATGATTAAAATAATTTACTCTTCATTGGGATGATGCTGGGCTTGACTGTAGACTATTTTTGCTTTTTCTTTAACGTGTGAAATCAGCTACGGCCGAGTAATTTCAAGTGAGTTTAAGATGATTAAGGTGAGAG
Organism: Aulonocara sp. 'chitande type north' Nkhata Bay; assembly: GCF_057382095.1. Taxonomy (NCBI): domain Eukaryota; kingdom Metazoa; phylum Chordata; class Actinopteri; order Cichliformes; family Cichlidae; genus Aulonocara; species Aulonocara sp. 'chitande type north' Nkhata Bay. The sequence continues at coordinate 15,269,280 of NC_141344.1, forward strand.
TTTTGTGTTTTTATGCAAACAGTTTTGATGGCGTTAACTTTTTGAAGTAACTCAGATCGAGAGCAATAACAAACAGTATTTTCCCACTTGTATTTTTTTATGCTTTTTCAAACTGCCGACACATTTTAAGGCTCACCCCTCTCGTCCCTGCCTGCTTACAGTAATATTGTGACCTCAAAAAGTTAAAGTTGGCGCGTACGAACGTCAGCCATGAAGACGCTACAAAGATAAAGGGTGTAAAAGCTGCGTATTTGTGTTGTTGTTGTTTTTACTCTTACTCAGTGTGCTCAGATTATTTTCTAACTCTGCATTTAAACGAAATGTGTTGTATTTATTTCTTAATTTATGCGTGTGACTATCCAAAGTTTAGAGCGCCTTTCTGTTTCATCGTGGAGAATCGGTCGGTAATCGCTGAGTTTGTTTTGTGAGAAAGCCGGCTCAGTATCTTAAGACTTTCCACACATGAACTTCTGAGTCCAGTCAGAATATTTTCCACAGACTTCCTTTCTCACATGTAGCACACAGCAGGAAATGGTCTGCTTCAGATTCATTCGCACTACTGGAAATGTGGAAATGTTCCTTTTGGGTCAGAGGTGCAAACTTCAGTCCAGCGTCACATAGACTTTTTACTTGGGAGCACACAAGAAAAGTAAAGACGAGCTAACGTCTGATCCGACTGCATCAGATATTTGTGTTGTTCATTCACCTCTGCTGGGTGATGTCTAGACGTCCAGCGCTGAAGTGCATGTGTGGAAATGGATTCATATACATTTTTTCCCCCTTGATTGAGTTTTACTGTAAGGAGACGAAGTTGTTCATTGTTTTCTTAGGTCTGATATTTTGTGCTCTTGTACTCCACTGAGTTGCCCTTTTTTTTTTTTTTTTAATCAACGAGGTTGTTTTTAAGTCTTGTTGTTAACTCCTGTTCTTTTTTTTCTTTTTCTTTTTTAATTTGTGGAAGGTGTGAGACTTCCTCGTCTGCGTAGGGCTGTGAAAGCTTGTTTTCCTCTTTCATTTTCAGCCTCCTGCACTGACTGCTGAGTTTATGACCTCTCTAACCCTGACTTGCCTGTTCACAGCTGACCGGATTCTGTAACCTGCTGTTTGTACTCACCTTGGCCTTTATATGGCACTCGCTGTATCAGGGTTTCTTAAAGCAAATTAAAGATATTAAAAGTGATCAAACTGTCAATTTAATTGTCCGGTCAAACAAAAAGGACCAATTAAAATAACTAAACTGTGAGCGAACATCCTCCTGCAGACTATGCAGTTGAGCACACCATCCTGCTGTTGTGCTTTTTCCAACTACAGTGTTATGTGCAGCATTTTTTACTAAACTACAACAGATTTTACAGTTTTCATAAAGCCGGACGTGATTTGAAGATAAATTCTCATGTTTGAACAAGTGAAATATATATTTTTGGGTGGTAGTTAACTCTTGGTTTGCCTGGTTTCTCGTAGTGTCCGGCCACAGAGTCCGTAGAGTTCAGTGCAGAGTTGTCAGTGCGCACCAATAGCTCTCATTAAGTCCTTCTTCACCCTCCACTGGCTCTGGGGCCACAGGAGCAGCAGCCATTATGTAACCACGCTGAGTGGGTCTGTGAAGAGATGACAGCAACACACACGGCTGCGTGACTGGGTCGAGAAAGTCAGCTGAACTCTACCTACTAATGCATTTAATGCAGCGGGATATGTGATGATATAACTAAAGGGATTAAATGTAATTTATACGTATTTAAGTAAGTGTCATAGCATTGCCTGAAGATTTTTATTTATTTATTTTTAAATACAAATACGATTCACTTGAAAAATCAGTCAAATGTTTGCATTTTGTGACAGTGGCGTTCCACATCTTAAAAACCTTGGAACACCTAACGGTGGAAATCCCAGAGGAGACCCAGAACTCAATGGACACGTACATTGACTGCCCTGTGTACTTCTCCCAACTGGAGAGTGTGGCTGGGGTTAAGGATGTCTGGAATTCCTTGCCTTAGCATGCTTCCAGCACGGTCCAACCTCAGATAAGCAGAAGACAATAGACGGAATGTGTTTAGTGAAGGTGACCCAATTTAAAATTCACATATTCAGTAAAATAAAAGAAGCTGTAATAGCTTGCCAAAATGCATACACTGACGTTTGTGGTGGTTCTTGCTGTCGTGGGTATCTCCAGTCCTGCCACAGCCTGTGTAGGTACTGCAGGTTGGCCAAAAGAAGACGTTTACAATAAACAATTTTTTTTTTTTAATGTTTACTTAAATTTCTAAATATATGCACTCACAGGTCACTTCATTAGTTACACCTCATCAGCTGCTTGTTAACATATAAATCACATGGCAGCAAGTTAAGTGAATTTGAATATTGGATGTTTGTTGGTGCCAAACAGGCTGTTCTGAGTACTTCAGATGATCTACTGGAATTTTTCCACAAAACCATCTCTAGAAACAAGAAAATATCCAGTGAGCAGCATTTTGTTTTGGTGCCAGAGGTCACAGCCTGCATGAAGCTGATAGAAAGGCAACAGTAACTCAAATATCGCACCTCTGAACACACAACACTTTAAACCTTGAAGCAGATCGGCTACAGCAGCAGACAACCACACCTGTAAGTTCATGCAGGATCACCAAAACTGAACAATGGAAAATTAGGAGGCTGCTTCCTGATCTGAGGAGTCTCAATTTCTGCTGTGACATTTGCATGGTCAGGTCAGAATTTGGCGAAAAAACACACAAGCATGGCTCCTGCCTTGTATTAAACGTTCAGGCTGCTTTTTATGCTTCCCATTTCCATCTCTATGACCACAGGGACATGGTGGAACAGGAGTTTGTCATTATGGGTGTGCAGCTGACAAATGTGCAACAACTGTGAGATGCAGCCATGTCAATATGGACCAAAATCTCAGAGGAATGTTTTCAGAACCTTGCTGAAACTACTGCATGAAGAAGGAAGGCAATTTAAAAGGAAAAATGGGGCACAAGTGAGTAGTGAGTGTATGTCAGCTATGAGAAAAAGGTCAGTCATGAGGCTGGTTTGACTTCAAGATACTCTTAAAGGATTTTTTCCTTATAGAAAAAGGTATAGTAAAGGTTCAGAGGCAGACAGAAATAGAAATGGCAAATGAAGAGCCAGAGGGAGAGAGTGTGCATGAGACAAAGTGAAAAGGAAAAGTGCAGCAAAGCAGAAGAAAAGAACAGTTTAGAGGTGGGAGGAGAAAAACAGAGACAGAGGAGAATAAACACACATGGAGACAGAAAGAGAGCGTGGAGGGAGAGAGTGACATCTGCATACAGGATGAGTCTGAGAGGCCCTCAGTTCCACTTGAGTTAGTCATGGGAATGATTTGATTATCACCACATGAACAGTTGTCTTATGTAACACACACATACACACAAATACCCTCACAAAGAAAACACAGAAATAATGAGGGATTTGTGTCCTGACCAAAAACCTACACTGAGTAAAGGTGCCCTGAAGCAGCAGACAGACAAGAGGGTGAAAGAGAAAGACCACGTCCACGTCATACAGGTCTTTTCCTAGACATTAAAACACTGAAACTCTCCACCAAAACGAGCACAAATCAGCTTTTTGCTATTGTGTTGATTTCTGATCATGTTCATCAGAACATGACGCCTAGCTAAAAATAAAATAAATAAATAAATTGAGGACTCACCTAAACGCTGTCGATGAACTGATGTTGAACTGAATTAAGGTCGTGATTGTTATTTTTTATTTTTTTCAATCATTACCAAAATTGGAACAACAAGCCTCGCAAAAGTTGTCATTTTTCCATCACAGTGGGCCCAAAATCAGTGGCACACCCACAGAAACGCATAAAAAACGATAAGCAAACTTTACTTCACGGCAGGTTATTTTTTCTGTAGTGGGAAACGATGAAACTGTTTCCACAAATGCCTTTAAACACATCAGTGCAGCACTCGGTGAGATGTTAATCTGTTCCAATAACTTACAAACTGCTCAAATGTGTGTTAGTGCACATCTGAAAATAGTTCCCACTAAAGCTAAGGTACCCAGCTGTTTTATGAAATTGTTTAGTCATTTGTAAAGCTGAAAGTACAGATTTGTGGCCCATTTGGGGTTTAAGGTTAAGAGCCAAAAGACTGCTGAATATGTCCAGGTTAACCAAAGCCAGCACACGCGAATCTTGGGACATCTTTAGCTTGGCCGACTTGTGTTTATATTGATCAGTAAATATGAATTACTCCCATCTATGATGAAGTTGATGGTGTTTTATTTTGCTGATGTGCTGAGATGAGATTGCCTACACTGACCTGAAATTTCACCCCTGAAGCTTCTTAAATAATGAAGTGAAGCACCAGTGGAGCAAAAACCCCAGCGTGGCGCAGACCCAACGTCCCCCCTCAGCACCTGAAACTCACAGCTCCCGTCCCTCGCTATTTCAAAGAGGGTTGACAATAATTCCTGACAGAAAACACTCCACGGCTTTAAGAGAGTTAATATTTCAGCACCCTGAGCAGGAAGTGCAGAAATACATGCATTATGGATTTAAAGTGGTCTGTGTGTTGTGTATTCTGCAAAAAGAACAATGTTTAGACATTAAAATCGCAAACATAAGGCGATGCTTGGTTTATTTAATATCTATTAACCTTAATTCTGCTATATCAGCGCTATAAATAACCTTCACATGTGGCAAGGAAAAAAAGATGCGTGGATTCATTTTATTTATTTCTCTCCAGTAATTGTGCAAGAGAGGGGAGTTTGCATGTAAATGTGCTGAGATTTCAGATTGTGCAGACCTGAACACAACCAGTAACACAAGGCTTTTGTGTGATATTAAGTGTTAAACAAGCCATTAAAGAATTACAGAAATGTGAAGATGCTGATTTAATAACTTGTGCACGTGTGGGCGTAGAACGGAAAACGTGATCGCAGTTTTACAAAGAGCAACGGAAAGATCCAGCAAATTTTCGACAACACGGTTGTGTCAAATCTGAAACAGATATTCCTGACAGAAGTGGAGAAATAGAAATTAGATTTTTTTTTGTTTTAGATGTGAAACCACAGAAGTGAAACTGAGCCTATCACATGTGTAAGTGCAGAGCTAAGGCCTGTAACAGTCAGCACTTGGACTAAAAGACAAAAAAAGCATAATCCACTGTAACATCTGTTTGTATCACTGAGAAATAAGTTCGTAAATGGTAAATCACACCTAATAATACAGGTGAGTGTGCGCATGAATGCAAAACATACATGCAATAGATTACAAATATAAGCTCAAGCTCTATGAAACGGGATGTTGTGTTGTATCTAAAAAAAAAAGGTTATGCATGGTCAGTAGTAGGCCTGAGGTAGACACACTCACCCTCAGTGCACACTCTTTCTTTATGAAAACCAGCTTATGTATGGAGAAAAGCTGTAGGCATGCATTCTGTGCATGCACATCATTTATTCATGCAGCTCCTGATGATGTAAAACAAACATGAAGAGACAAACAGACCAAATAAAATGAATTTTAGTTGTCAGTTACTTGTAGCCATGTAGGTGCTACCAGGCGTTCCATATCTTCGCTTCAGACCGAAATGCCATGAAACTTTTTCACGTCAAACTTTTGTGGATTCCAGGGGATCAACAGCATTTTGGATTGTTGGATTGTATATTGCAGCACTGGGTTGATCTTCAGATTTGTAACAGGTTTTGCTGATGCATTAACATTTCTTCCGTTTTTATCTTATTTTGACCAATATTCAGGCCCAGGGATCAAAATACAACAGGAGCAATTCTGATATTTCCACCATGAAATATTAGCTTATTAACAGCATCACAGACTGCATATAAAAGTATAAAAAGGATCACCCAGTGTTTCGCAAAGTCCTGTTTGTGAAGACTTAAACTTTTTTGTGGTATCCGCTTTAGTTTTTTGAAACCAAATGTCACAAGGGTGTGGTTCACCTAACGAAAACCGAAAAACACAGAATTCCTAAATGCAGCACATGCAGATAATTTGAATGAAAAGCAAACTGTTAATTGGTTGTTATCAACACCTCATAAACAAAAGAAAACATGTATTTAATAGTGCGAGGGGATGGATGACAGAAACACTGGGGAGAATACTTCTAAATAATATTAAAAGAAGAACAGAAATAAAACAGAAAACAAGGATCCAAACAACAACATGACAGTACTTTAAGACTTCCCTGTGGAAGCACCTGTTTTCCCACAGACACATGTGTATTAATTAAACTAGTTGTGAGAAATACTCTAAAACTTCTGGGCTCTTTTTCATGTCTGCATATCTGACCTGTCACATCCTGCTTTTGGTCTCCAGCTGAGACCATAATTTACAAAGAGTAGACTTTCAATTCGCCCCCTGCTGGCTTTTAAAAAGAACCAAGGTGTAGCTCCACTCACATATCTTTTATATACGGTATATGGTCAGCATTAGGTGGGGGTTCACAAGACCACTGGATTGGCTTTTAGTGATGATGTCATTATCTGTAAGCATCAACTGCCTGTTATTTATCAATGATATAGTCATGACCTTCTGACCTTTTGCAGGCAGTGGTAGAAGTTTGACTTCTGGACCTTTTCAGGTTTCTCTGGTCGATTTTAGGCAATAAAACTATGTAGCATGAGGTTTAGGATGAGGAGGTCATGGTTCAGGTTAAAGTACACATCTTGGAGAGCCTGTCTGGGTGAAAGGCTTAAACCATGTCTGCACAGACACGCAGCAAAAGAATGAGCAAAATACTGACAGCTTAAATATACCTCAGTGATTTAATGGGTGTGTAAGACTAGTGTTGCAGTGAGATGAGTGTGCAGCAGCGCACTACAGCTGGCTGCCTGAACAAGTTTGAGTTTTATTGTTTACACTCAGAATTGTTTTGCTGCACGTTAGGAAGTCTGGCACCTTTCTGAAGAAGTGAAAAGCCAGCATCTTTGTCCAGAGTTAACATGACTAATAGCAGTAACAGTAACTTTAACTAAGAGCAAAGGTTTACCAACGATACCACTGCATGTTTTTATTTCCCTACATACCTGTTGAGTGCTTAGTACCTTGTTTAACTCAGTCACCCTCCCCAACCACAGCCCTCGAGGGTTTTTCAAACTTTTCCCCTTGCGTAACATCAGCACAAAAATAACCTGCCAAGCTGATGGGGTAGCTAATGAAATTTTCATCAGTGTTAATTAGAGATGGCACGATACCACTTTTTTATGTCCGATACCGATACCGATATCATAAATTTGGATATCTGCCGATACCGATATGAATCCGATATAATGTTTTTTAATCAACAAAACTGTTTTTTAAATATCTTGCTGCATTTTGTATAAGTTCATACTCAAGTTTAAAACAACAACTACACTAAAGCTATTCTGTTATACCTGTATGCAAAAAAAAATATTTCATAGTTCAGCAATACTGATCAATCTAATAAACTTAAACCTGCACCATCCTCCCTATTCTGGTATTTTAAAGAGTACTTAGCATAAATATTAAGCAACCTAACTAATAGGGTTCCAACTCCCAGCAACAACAAAAATAAATAAATAAAAAATAGGGAACCACCCCTCACGCTCCACCTCATGATGCTTAATCGACGTAATCAACCTTAATTTGATGCAGTGTGAAAAAAAATGCACAGAAATCAATTATTTTTCAAGAAATATTAAATAGATTCAACATCTTTCTTCAACAAAATTGCAGACTGCACAGATGGTACCTTCCCAAAGGAAAAAGTACTATAGCTTACTAGGGTATATATATTAGACGTAATAGTTACTATATACAGTAATTGACTTCTATTCATTTTACATCAAATTAAAACTTTGGGTGTCAGATAATTATTTATTAAAAGCTAGACATTTTAAATGAGAATAAGAAAGAAAAGTATGTCTTTGTGCCCCCTTTTCCCTGTTAATGCCCTATCGGCCCCCCTGGCTAAACTTTGCTAGATCCGCCCCTGCACAGTTACCAGCGTCAGCTACGTAGAAAAAGATCCTGGAGTAGAAAGAAATATTAAATAAATTCTAACAACAGCTGATCAAGCTTAAACGTGCTGCTGTTGTTCAGCCGCTGGTTTCCTCTTTCTGGTGCAAAGTGGGCCAAAAGCAAACAAGAGACACGGACTCGCGACAGAAAAGCCGATCAGCTGATCATTTAAGCAGTTTCATGATTGAAGTAGCAGCAGGAGAGGCAGTCGCTTGTTAAGCTTAACGCAGGAATGCTTTACAAACATTCAGAGATGGACTTACACACTTGCTTTACTTCTCTCGGGGATAACTTTGTCGGAGATGAAATGCCGGGTTGCTAGCGAAGCTCCACATGCTATCCAGACCACCGACAGGTCCCGCATGCCACAGCCGCTCTATCACGTGATGCATACTGCTCCGACGTGCTAACTTCTGAGGTGAGTTACAGCGTGTTGCAAGTTTTGTGAGGTGCTTTCGTGATATTTAATGGATCGGATTACATTTTTTATTTTTCTCCGATATCCGATCCAGTAATTTAGGTCAGTATCGGACCGATACCGATACGTAATATCGGATCGGTCCATCTCTAGTGTTAATCTGATATAAAGTTGTTTTTGATCTTTTAGAAAAGTGTTGATTTGGTGCTAAAATATCAGCTATAAGTATTACTGTAAGGGCACATGGTCCGACTGCAGTATAAATAAATAATGATAATAATAATAATAATAATAATAATAATAATATCCAAAGTGTGCCCATGCAGTGAGAAGGTGACTTCACAGGTGACTGAAATCCTCATCTGTCACAGCCACTCACTGTCATCTCTGCGCATGTGAAACACTGTGCTGCTCAGTTTTGAATTTTATCTCATGCCTCTTTTACTGATTAGTGACTATATATACAAATATATATATATATATATATTTACACATTTAAAAAAAGCTTAGCTTTACAGGGTGCAGGCGTGATGTGATTTTCTGAAATTTCATGTGATGCGTCTAAATTATAGCACTTTTTTTCAACACTGCACATGAAATATTGTATTCTGCTTGGTTTCCTGCCCCACTGTCCCTCTTCTTCTCCTCTCCTCAGTGTTTCTCTCTCCTCCCTCCTGCTGAGCGCTCCACATGAAAAACAGACCAAGCGCAAATGAGGAGAGGCAGCGAGTCTTCATTTACAACTGCACATGTGTCCTGCTGTGTGTGCGTTGTTGAGTGAAAGAGGAAAAAGCAGCAGAGTCAGAGAGGAGGGCATGCAGACGTTTGGGAAAGGGAGAGAGAGGAGAGAGATTTGGCAGACCTGTCGGGGTCTCTCATGTCACATTTCTGCCCCGAGGAGCTGACCTATGTCTCGCTCTAAAAAGAAAACTAAAACGGAATAAAGGAAAGCTGCACTCTGGAAAACAGTCGGAGCAGTGTACCTTCTCCTCCTGCTGCTACGGCATTAAAGAAAGAAGAACTGAGGGCATGAAAGGAGAATGACTGACATTTTTAATTTGTATCTACATAAGAAAGAGAAGAGGAGACGGAGGCTTTTGGGCCTGTCTGACAACTGTGGGAGGGCAGAGGAGATTTATACTTATAATTGTACTGTTAGTCTTCTTTTGGTATTCTTTGAGAGAAAGGCAAAGAGAAGAGTGGAGATAATAGGAGAGGAGAAAAAAGGGGAGGAGAGAGTCGAGCACAGAGTAGAGGAGTACCGAGAGGAGGAGAAAAGAGAAGACCAGAGTAAAGAGGAAAGGAGGAATGAGAGGACAGGAGAGCAGATGGGCTCTTCACATTATTAACATGTAAGTACAAACATTTTATTTACATGTGCTGATAACTGCTCATGGTGACACCACTGCTGGTTTTTATATCTGCTTATAATTATTATGATTTTGTAGGAAGTCTCAAATCTGTCTTTCTCACTGCTCGATTACTTTTCCCTCCATATAATTACTCTTTGTGCCGCCAAGTAATTTTTTTCTTTTCTTTAATTTTCTGTCTTGTTTCCGTTTTTGTTTTTTTTTCTAAATCTGCGTGCACACTCTCGCTCCGGTGCAGCAGCAGAGGGAAAGGCCAGTGTCACGTTAGATTAGTATCAGCAGTCACACACACGGGGGAAGAAATATGCTTAAAGTGTGATGAGCATGATGTGGAGGATTGAGCCTGTGCAGGAAGAGCTTTTGTATGTTCTGTTAGTGTTGTGGTGGACTACACCACGGGTCGGAGGAACTATATAGTTTTCTCAACCACATGGAGGAAAACAAAGAGCTATTGTGCCACATAAGAATTTGGCCAGACATGCAAAAAAAGAAAAGAGAGAAGAGCATCAGTGTGTATGAAAACAAAGGCGCAACATGTTTTACACCTCGGGCTGGAGTCTAGGAGACTTCACTCGAAAAAAATTAATATATAAGGAGCTTGATATATGCCTTTATTGCTTTCATTGCAGTGATGGGACTAAAAAGATTTAAAATATAACCCTGTGGACTCTGGATAATATCTGGGAAAGGTATCACATGTATGGACTGCAGTGACACACAGAGATGTGATCACTGAAACTTTGCATCCCCATAGAGTAAATGACTGAGCCATAGGTAGCCATTGATTGCCACACCTATTCTTACAAACTGAAGCATCATCACCGAACAAAGCTGGGAATAACTGCCCAACAAAATACCTGAAGAAAAGCACACTTTATTCTGCCGGCTTCACCTCTGTTATCCAATACTTTGGGCAAAAATGTTCAAATGTTTAGGAAAATAAAAAATGGTTCACATAAAGTACGACTAGTAATAAAATATTAGTAAAATAATAGAAGTGACTTAATATGTGAGATGATCTAAACTGTAGCTATGGGGATTTCAAAGCATTTCAATAAAGACTTATGTGTAATTGATTTTGCATGTTTTGAAAAGAGAGCGATGGACTTTTGATTTCTGTATTTTAAAATTAGCATTAAAGCCACTTTCAGCTGCTCCCTTATTCATACGGGGTCACCTCAGCGAGTAGTTCTGCGTGTTTAGATAGTCTTACACCAGATGCCTTTCCCGACGCAACCTCAGAGGGAGTTCTGTGTCCACCGGGGATCGAACCGGGGTTCTTGCTAAAAATGTACATTTATACATACAGTATAACAAACCACACAAACTTTAATCATATCATTGCAAAATTTCACGTTCTCTGAGCCATAATCCTAGATTATGCAGACTCAATTTAAAACAAATCCAGCCAATCTAACATATGAGATATAAACTTTTAGCATTCGTGAAAACCCCTCCAAGCAAATTCATGAGTTCAGTTAAAGTTTAAATATGTGTTTTAAATTTCTTGTTGGCAAAACACAGCGATTAGAGCCAAGAACTCAGGCATGTACTGTTTAAAAAGCAGTGATGGCCAACCATTGCTCTTGTGTGCCAGATGACCAGTCCTTGGCTAACTCCACTAACTCCTCTGTCTGGGAGGAGGGAGCTGTGTCCCAGGACATGAAATATGCCAATATCATCACAATCTGGAAGAACAAGGAGGATAGAGGGAACTGCAAAAACTGTCATAGCATATTCATACTCTGTATGGTGAGTAAATCTTTGCTCACCTGGTGCTGAAGAAGCTCCACGTCTCATATTTAGGGTCAGTGTGCATTCAAATCTGAACAAGCTTGGAAACGGTTGGCAATCATAGGAGAAGTAGCAAAAAACAGGGACTCTACTATTACCGTCATCGGCTTCACAGAGCATTCAACATAGAGAGCAGATACAATATTTCATGATCCTTGAGAAAAGCCAGCGAACTCCTTCAGTGACAACATGAAGAAGATCTGTGACTGCGACATGCCCATCAGAGTATGCAAGACTATACAAACCACATCTTTATTTTGAAATTTCAGCTATTTTGAATGTTCTTTTCTGGTCATTTGGCCACTTTACTGCGGTCACCTACCTCCACAGTGAAGCCCACAAGAAGCTGTTTGACCTACAAAGGTTAAAAGGTCAAAAAAGGCCTCTTTGCTGATGACACTGCCGTTTCCACGCACGATTGCCAAAAACTGCCTCCAATAACTGATGGACTGGTGTCCTATCTCTTGCACTGCATGCTGTGGGGGTCATGTAGGCACTTTATTCTAACGATCAGCATCAAAAAGATAAATATCCAGGGCTGAAATGTTGAATGTCTCGAACATATCAGCATACAATTCAATAAGTATGAAAAAAGACCTTGCAAGGTAAACAAAAAGTGTGGTGAGCACATGAACCTCACATGAACACTTCCACATCAGCAGAAGGAATTTCATGCCTTGTACGTGCACTGCGTTCATTGAGTATTCTGCATTTCTTGGAAAGAAAAAGTTCCCACCAGAGATGTTTTGCCCTAAGCAACACTCCTCCAGAAACTAGGCTTTCTCTGATCATGTGCACCATACAGAAGATGGCTGAATCCCCAAATACCTCCTCTGTGAACCTTGAAGAAACACTCACCAGGGCGGCCACACCATCACCACAAAGACATATTAGCTACAAACATGCTCATAAAGCCGCCAATATTGACATGGTCACTTGAAATGCTTGAAATGTAGTTGGGTCAGGAGAGCTTCAAAGAAAAACATCTGCTTCAGTGGGATGAAAAGACGAAAGATGGCACGCACAAGTGCAAAAAGCCTGACTGAAAGACCGGCCACTGCCTAAATCTGTGAACAGTGCCCAAAGGACTGCCACGCCTTTGTACGACTTCACATTCACATGCACACAAGAGCACTGATCCAATGGTTCTGCAGGACTTCGGGTTCCCTACGGGCTTCATATTTATTGGACAAACAATCAGAAAAAAAGTGCTTTTAAGGAAGAAAGCAAAGAAGAGCATCGCAAATCTTAGTTTTGCAGTGCGATCGACCGACTGTGAAGTACAGAGTGAGAAAAAGCCTTTCGCATGTAGTTGAGTCATCAGAGTAAACAGCTTATTATTTCTAGACTGCTGAACAGAGTGTGACTGACTGTAATGAGCTGGCAGCAGGCCAACCGTCTCATACTAATGTCATTACATAACTGTGGCGATCAGCTGGCTGATAGGAATTTATTGCATGACTTTTCATTCACCACTCAACTCTAATACTGATGAACATCTGCTTTTTGTCCCGCGGCTTGTTTGTGAAGGTAGATAGGTGTTACGTTTTTTTAAAAGGTGTGATTAATACCCATAACTATAAATTATTAATGATGGTATAATGCTATTTTTTTTTTGTAACATACAGGAAGCTATACTGTCATATTTAAAGACAGAAAGAAAGAGTAAGCAGGGGAGTGGGCGAGAGAAGGGCAGTCACGTCCTGCAGCATTTACACACAACATCACAAAATGACCCTGACAGTCAGTGACTTTAGAAGGGCTTGGAGGTTGTGTTATGTTTGCTCGTGTTATGTTGCACTTTAATGAAATGCGATTTGCCTTTTTTGTTTTTTTATTCTTTGCTTCTGTATGTCCCGTGATGACAAGTTGCTTTTCGACTCTTCAGTTTGTTTTCTAACATAATTAAAAGCGCGAGGTGTGTGTTTTTTATGCCTAACAGTAAGTAAGGAGGGGACAAAAATGACTCTCGCTTGGCCCATATTTCCAGAAACGTGACAGATAAAATGCAGATTTGTTCTCTAGTGTCCTCTTAGTTTCTCCCGACAGGTCAAGAGCACTGCGCTTCAGCGTTTTTACAGCTGAAAACATCCAGAGAAATTAGGCCAGTTTGATCTTCTCTCAGAGCTTCATCCATTTTTCATCTGTTCAAGTTTAAATTTCAGTGCCGTGTCTTTACAGCTGTGCAGCTCAAGAGCACAACATTCTGTATTTGGCATCTTTGTATTTCTACACAGTTCAGATTTACATGTTTAAAAGTGTCATTGTTCATTTTTATAAACGCTGCCTTTTCATAGGCTGATATCTTTACTGTTGTTTGGCATTAAGAAAAGAGTCTTCGTGAAGTAATCTGATGGAGAACACACAACGTGTATTAAATCTGTGGGGAAATCACATTTATGAAATTAAATAAAGTTTATTTACAGCGAGATTTTATTTGAAGAAGATGCTAGAAAAGAAAAGTCTTTCTGAGGTGCTTTGCACATTTTCTGTGTAAGCATTAAGCATTGTTCAGATTTGATATGTCATTTCTGGAAATTTTGCTTAATCATTATCGTCATCATTTTTTGCAGCTACAGAGAATAAGAGTATCTTAGGACACAAGTTTTCATTTATCTCTAACAAGACTGTAAATGTCTGCAGGGCTGCGGGTGTTAATGTATAAATTCAGTTTTCTTACACTCTAGGATTATCTTTAGGAAGAGGGAGCTTTTATTAGATGGCCTAGCTGATGGGGACAGGTTTATTCTTGGTGCTGTACAAGTAAAGTCATTCAAACTCCATCATACACATTATAAGAATCATGTGAACCATTAAAACTGCAGTCTGCAGAAATACAGAAAAAAAAAGAAAAGAAAAACACTGCTGGAATAGACAGCCCACTCGTGCAGTCATACTTCTACGCTTTAAGCAATGCACGTCCTCCATATGTGTCCTCCATATGTGCTAGGAACATGTCAGAGCTGATTTTTGGCTTCACGCAAGATATAAACTGTGCTCTGAAGGTCTTCTGTTTAACCCACTGCATCTTATTTCCAACACTGAAACATAAATAATCTGTTCTGATATGAAAAGACCTGTGAGTCTTTTGTAACAGGCGAGACTGTGCAAAGTATTTTAGAAACGTCCAGACCATTTCAGACTTGAATTACAATATTCTGAAAGCTTATTCAAATTTTTTATTTTGTCCAAATGACACCAAAAGCCACTCGAGCTTTGAGTTCAGTAACACTGATAACACAGGGGCTATGAAATTTAAATACAGAACTAAACTAGTTCAAACACAATGATTTGTAATTTAAGCTGGTTATTTCAAAGAGTTATTGTTGTATTTCTTCTTACTATTAATTACTATTAATATTGCTTTATTGTAACTTAATAATTTCTCCCCCTGAGATTTAGCTACTCATTTCAGTGTTTAATAATCATCACTTACTGTATATGACACCAACCATCATGTCATACTCTTTATGCTTGAGCTTAAAGAAATGCCCCGGATAGTCTAAGTTTGGATCTTTATGTCCAGACCAAAGGCCGTATATAATACACTCTATTCTGTGGCCTAGATAAAAATAAAAATAAAACCCCCCTTACACTTCTTGTTAGTGTGGGTAATTTATGACATTCTCTGAAGCCCGGACTTGATGGACTGTCTCTCTGAAACAAGCACATTTCCAGGTCAGCGCCAAATGTGCGCATGTTAAAAACCACTTTCATGTTTTCAGCTCACTGACAAGAGACGGTAATAAACCGTAGAGTAAATGTAGACAATTTAAAGGAACAATTCACCACCACTACATTTATTTTTGCTCTGGCCTGTAATTCTATGCATCCGGCTGAACTGTTCTTCAAAGCAAACAAAAAATACATGTGGGGGAAAATAAACTTCCCAGAAATCGGTTACTCAAAAACAAACGTTGTTGTAAGCCCTTTCATGCAGAAATCATTTTCTCTGTAAAAAGAAGCGCATCTGTCTGTGCGAAGAGACTCATGCTCATGACAGCATGACAGGAACTAAACATTAACAATGTCCCCTTCGGCTGAGCTGCAATATTAGGTAGCAGCAAAGATTTTAGCTGGAGGATGTAGTTCAGGCTGATACACTAAAACAATCTAAAAGCACGAATAGCACTGTCTGCAAGCCAAAAACATGAGCTTGATTCTAGGCTGTACTTCTTTTAGGCTTTAAAAGGCACAGCATTAAAGCTGAAAGTTAACGTGATTTAAGTTACAATTCAGTGTGCTCAAAGCCAAACATCCATCTATGCAGAGCTACAGCCAAGCTGTTTAAGTCCTGAGACATTACTGCAACCTTCTTATGCTTTTATTTTCTTTCCACACATCTGCATTGCAACTTTAGCACATTTGAAATGAGCGCTTTTCAGCACTAAAGTTGCTTTGTCAGTTATAAGCTGGTGCACGGCAGCATGTGTGCTTGAGTCTGTTGCCAGGTTCGCAAAGTCTTAATGGGAAGCCTTGAACTCCTGAGCTTTCAGCAACACTCGCAGCTGTTTGTTGCCACCTAGTGGTCGACAAAGTAAGAAATTATTCTGAATCAAATCCTTGATGTTCAATCTTCACGTTTAAAACAATGTCCACGTCTATGAACTGTTTTGTGTAAAAATACTTGGTTTTGAAAATCTCCACGCTGGCTTTCCTTTACTTCCAAACACCCTCTCTCAAGTGAATGAGCTCTGCACTAAATCGTGTGTGTTCATGTCTGTGTGCTGCACAGATATTGCAAAACTGACTTAAGTGCACAAAAGAATGTGTGAATACATGCGTGTTTTTTGTGCCAAAAACAAAATATTATCTGAGGTATGGATGCCTAATTATTGTTTTTTTTTTTCTTTTAAACGCTGCAGGAAAACAGCTCAGGCATGTTGATAATGATGGTGAAAACTGGGAGGGAGGTACAGATTGATGGGTAAGGCATCAGTGTTTTCAAAGTCCTCTGTGATTAACTTTAATTTGTTAAATGACAGTTTAACCACTTTGACTTGTCTCCATAAAGCCACAGTTTTGATTGTTGATAAACTGAAAAGGGGTTACCAGGGGTACCTTTATTTTCCACCCTTCCCCTGTACTCACTTTAATGTGGACAACTGGCTCACATGAACGTGTGAAACGTGGTAGATTTGCTGCTCTGCTTGGTACCATTGTTCTATTTCATGATCCATTTGTGGCCAGGATTTAGGGCTAATTATCACTCCTCCACCACCGTGCTTGACACATGCGTTGTTTGCCCTGACATGCATGTTTGGTTTTCACCAAGCATGCTATTGTACATCATCTCCAACTTTGGTCTCTTCTGTCCAAACAACATTGTTTGTTTTGAGGTTTGTTCAGGTGGGGCAAACCTAAGCCCTGCTGCCTTGCTTAGTCATTTTCTAACTGTATTGTCACAAAATGTAATATCATGTTAACTGAGGCCAGCAAAGTATGAGCTGTAACTCTTTTTTTTGCAGTTTCACTGAGCATTGCATGGCCTTCGGTGAATTTGCTGGGACCTCCACACTTGGGAAGATCGTTGCATTGTGTTAGCACTCATTTAAATGCTCTCAACCAGCAAACTGGCAAAACTATAGCGGTGCTCACATTTTCTGACGATCAATCATGTGCATTTGATTAGCAACACCTATTTGCTACTTTCCCTCTTAATTCCTGTAGTGAGGGTATACTTGTTTTTTCTTCTTCTGAGGATTGCATGCAGTCCTGAGAAAACAAACTTTTTCACATGAATGTAGTTTAGCTTTAGTACATGACTTATTGAAGTTACTTACGCTATTCATTTTCTAATTTGTTTCTCATTCTTATGTTTTAGGGTATTTACAGGTTTAAGAATTCAGGGAAAATCCTCCTTATCATGAGGTGCTGAACTGACTTCTGCAGGAAAAATAGTAACCACAACATGAGCGCTCCAACAACAGGAAGCCCAAATATGGAAGTGAAGGTGGTGTCCCAGGAGATGGCATTGCTTAGCAACATACTGGCTGCTTACACCTTCATTGCAGGTACAGTAGGTCCAATTGAAAGAAAGAAAAAAGAAGCTTTTATGTGGGATTGATGTGATGAGCAAATATTATGTGCTAATTTCTTTAACTTAGCACATAATATTAGCACATAAACCTACTAGGGGTATGAAACAAAGAGCAAGAACAGGTCTGTTAAAAGTTTGACATCTGCCTTCAGAACATGTGAAAACTGCAGAAAAAAAGGAATCATTTATCACACTTTGACTGTATTTTCCCACATAGGATGGATTGTGTATCAAATCATGAAGAAAGGATTAGTTCATGAGAGTGTTTGTCTGCATTGTTAGTTTAATCTGAGCCACATGTTTCACAGCTTTCTAACTGACAAAAATATTACTGCTGCTCTGTTACATTACACTGAACCAAGATGGTTCTTTGATTTACGGCAGTAATATTTCTTTGTAATAACAGCAGACTGACTCATTTTGAAAAAAGCAAGACCTATTATTGATTTCTTTTTTCTTTTTACATGGGAACATACATGCATTTTTACACTATATAAAAGAAGGAAAAGGTTTCACTGGTCTGATCTTCTAGAGACCAAACTAGGGGCTTTAGGGCCCATGCACTAAAATTAATTTGATCTAGAAAACACAAAGCAGATACAAACATGTCAAACATTTTTCTGGCATTGAAAGCTGAAAAGGGATCAGCGACGTTGGCCCACTGGCTCAAAGACAGATGTGTGGAGGTCAGAAGGTGGAAACAGTGTAAAGACAACAGACAGGTGAGGGATGTCTGAAAACGTAGTACATAAAGACTAAAGACTGTGCAGGGAGGGACTGAGAGAAGGATGAAACAGCAGTTAATTTATTTGTTAATTTATCCTGCCTCTCTTACAGACCAGCCCGAGAGGACAGCGCTTGTGTTTCTTGGCGGCGTGTGCGTTGGCCTTCTTGTCACACTGTGCGCCATCGTCTTCCAAATACACTGTCGAGCAGACTGCCACTATGGCAACACTAACAATCTTCCCCATCGCCCAAGGAACAGACTCCAACATCGTCGGCATCACAGCTGTCACCACCATCAGCCCGCAGACAGTAACCCAGACAATACTGCCGTCGTCCCCTCTGGAGAGACTGGGCCCACTGGGGAAAGTGAGTCTGAGGACTGGGATGACACAACTGATCCATCAGCCCGGAGACGCAGACGCTTTGAGAGATCCCTAATGCACGCCACCATGTTCACATCGGCTGAGGGTATCTGTGGCAGACACTGACGCACACCAATGTCACCATCCACACACTAAGACATCATTCACACATCCAGCAAGCTGTTTCCTTTAAAATAAGGTCTCCTAATTTGATAACCCACACATCATATGACATCATAGTATTGCTGTGATTCAGATGATCCGATCCTTTAGATATGAATCGTAGTCCAGTGAAATGTTTTAATAAAAAGCAGTTTTGAAAGTACATTTACTCAAATAGCAGACTTAACATAAAGTTATTGTGTTGTGCTTCTTTTAACACATGCTCCTCTGTATTTATGATTCATTATGCATCATTTTACTGCAACACAAACATCAGACAGGCATGCACTCCTAAATTTTTCTCAGCTAGCAGCATGGCAATTTGATTTATTTATTCATTTTATTGGTGAAAACAAGCTTCTATAGGACGTAGACACATAAAGGCAGACTCGGTGTTTATAACTTATTGGTGGATTAGAAGCCCAATAACATAGTCCACAAACTAGCTAACAGAAACCCAGACATAACACTCATCTGGAAAGTGTTTACCAAAGTCTACAAAAGACTCATTTTCTCATAGACTTCAATACCAACAGCCTTCTTTTGCAACCAAAGGTCACCCCTGCTGGATTAGAATGCAAGTTTAAAGCACGTCTGGTTTCCCCTTTCAGACCTGGAAGCCATCTTTTATATACTGTTTGTTCACCCATGTTGCACAGTGTCCACAGCAATGAATTAATTAGAATAAGACTGCTGAAATCTCACACTGTGTTGGTGTGACGCTCTGGTTATGTCTCTATGAGCACGGCAGCCAGACATAATCACACACACATGCTCCTATCTTCAAATAGAATAATAAATAAATAATAAATCTGACAGTAACATGAATGGACAGTGTCCATAAAACTTATTCTGTGTATGTGTGTCATCAGAGCTGGACCGGGCCCAGAGGCTAGAAGAGCGGGAGAGGATCCTCCGAGAGATCTGGATGAACGGACAACCAGACATCAGTACAGTCACTCAAAGTCTTAACAGATATTATTGAAACAACAGTAAACAGAGAGATGCGCAGACTGAGATACAGACTGAAAAAAGAAGGAAACAAACATACAGCTGATGGATGGAAACGGATCTAATAGCTATATAGGTGAATAAATACTATATGACATGAATAGCCATCAGCTTACTGGACTGATGTATTGTGCCAATGTGACTCTTGTGAAACTGTCACTGACAGAAATGCCTGGAGAAGTCCCTCTACTGTGTAAATTAATGAAAACATATGAGCTGCGATAGTTCAGTCATCCAACAAGAGACAGCAATGACATTTTTGGAAGAAGAATGCCCCGAAACATCAACTGGTAGAGACACAAAGAGCACAGATGACCACCACTGCTGCCAGCCGTAGCAGATATTTCAGAGAATCTGCGATATGTAGCTGCTGCCATAAAGTCGCTGGGATTTTCTAACTTTTCTATTATTAACAAGTGCTTTGAGAAGTATAGCAAACAGGGGGCATAACAGAGGCTACAGCTGTGTGTGAGTGTACAGTCTGAAATGAAATGA
The DNA here is from genome assembly GCF_057382095.1 of Aulonocara sp. 'chitande type north' Nkhata Bay. Taxonomy (NCBI): domain Eukaryota; kingdom Metazoa; phylum Chordata; class Actinopteri; order Cichliformes; family Cichlidae; genus Aulonocara; species Aulonocara sp. 'chitande type north' Nkhata Bay. The sequence continues at coordinate 15,289,624 of NC_141344.1, forward strand.
TGAGATTAAGCAAGCTTTTAGCTGCTTTCTTATTCACACGGGGTCACCAAAGCAAGGATCTTGGCTTGTTAAACTGATCACAATCCAACCATCTGTACTGGAAAGTATCAGCTTTTTAACAGCCACTTTTCTATCGGTGCATTAGATTACCAATTTACTAATGGGAATGTTTTTTATTTATTCTGTCAACTTAATTTAATGATGACTGAATTTAAACAGAATCTAATGAAAGATTTTAAACAATAACTTATTGTTTAATTATTGTCAATACTATTCTCTTTAGTACTTTGTTTTAAGGCCAAATAAAAGCAAAAACATTTGCATAACATTTGGATTAATTTTCAATCAGTGGTTCTCAAACCTTTTCTGGCACGCCCCACTTAATCCTACTCCACTAACATTGGGTGATTGTCATCCATGTAACTATAGTCACATGATTTTCATTGTATTGCTTTAGAGCCTTTTTATAGGGTCCCCATGATACCTTTTTTCGTTTTAATGCAGTAACTCAATGCCCAACAAGTGGCATCTACCCACAGTCTGAGAACTACTGTCTTAAACACTGGTATCAAGATATGGTCCACATTTTAGAGTTTTTGCACTTTTCTCATCTACTCTTATTTGTTTGTGAACCTGCTATAATCCCACTGTGAGTTCTGGAAACTGTAAAATTAAAGGCAACAGAAGGGAAAAAGTGTAAATGTGGTGAGATAGATGTAAAACTTCCACTCTACAGAGCAGCATAATAACTCGATGCACAGATGGAGATATACTGGTGCTTATATTGCTAGAATTCTGAATCTCCTAATGACTGTGTACTAATAATTATGACAGAAATGGCTTAGGATGGCAGCTAATCAGCTGCAGGTCTTTCTGCATATCACACAATGTATTAGCAGCTCATGCTCCATTTAAATCTGTGTTGAAGAGTTGAAAAAGTGAATAAACTTTAATTTCAGTGGTTTTTTTGGTCTGTTTTGGGTCTGTGGTACACACCTCTACTAAGTTTGTTGGCAGAATCCATGATGGTGAGGGTTACAGTTTGAATGTACACTGTTGAATCGTGCCAATAAGAATAACATAACGAGGGCATGTGGTCCGGGGAAATGGTGTGTACAGTCACCTTTAACGACTGGAAAGAGTCTAATTGTAATTTGAACAAAATAATTTGAACAAAAATTTTTTATGTTCCTACAGTGCATGAAATTAATTTTAGTTAAATTTATTATTGTTGAGATGATACGATCTAGCAAGGGTGGTTGGTGATTCTAAATTACCCATATGTGAGTGCAAGAGGCCATACGGTGTTACTTGTGATAGACTTGTCCAGGGTGTATCCTGGCTCTCGCCCTCTGACAGCTGGGATAGGCTCCAGCCCACCTACTATTATACTACTAGTTATAAAACCATATGAATTTTATAAATCCATTAAATTGGAGGGCAAAAGATGTCCATGACAAGTTTTATGTTGACCAGACTATATTTTGTTGAACACTCCAAAAAATAACTCTTTAAATGAACCTAAAATAATCATGGAACAGAGTTACACTTTAATAAATGGCTTTCTATTCTGGACTTGACTGCAGCAAATAAGTTTATTCAACATTAATCGATTAAGTTGGTCCAACTCAAGTACATTAAGTTGGAATAACAGCATTGCATGATGGTAAAATAAAGCAATTTAATCATGTGGAAATCCTTTCCATGATTTTTTTTATGTTCATTCAAGTAATTATTTGAATGAACACCAAAGCCCAAACACCACAACCCTCGGCTTTGAGTGTAAGCCAAGGGTTGTGGTGGACAGGGAAGTGGTTTGACAAAGAAGAAAAGCTCTGAATGTAGGGCATAAAGCATGACAGAATCACCTATAGAAAGGTTTTGACCTTGATATCGCCACTGCAGGTACCCACACACTTAGTTGCACAAAAACGTGATCATTTAATGGACAAAAACCAGTGCAAGCAGTGTACTCTATTATTTACTGTGACGCTGTCTCTACTGCCATCTGGTGTCCAAAATATGCCTCTGCAGCTCATCTTGGAAAACTCAGCCATAACCATTCACCCCATTATTTATGTACAGCTGTACAAATGTAATAAATAAATAAATAAATAAATAAATAAATAAATAAATAAATAAATAAATAAATAAAGTGAAAGGCAAAATTAAATTAACCCAAAACAGGATAACTGTACAGTAAGCTGAAAAATATATGTCTAACATAAATGCGCAAAGCTATCATTTCACCATCATAAGATCACCCTACCTAATGCATTAATTCAGGTCAAGTGGCTTTATTGTCATTTCAACCATGTACAGTGGTAGAGTACACAGTGAAGCAAGACAACGTTCCTTCAAGACCATGGTGAAACCTATAATATATAACAGACGATCAACACAGGACTACACAAAGTGCAAAGACAGTGCAACACCAGACAGAACGATACAGACACAAGACACAATTCTTGACCTATGAAGTTTTATGTCTTGAATGACAAAATGTCAAAACAAAAATGACTGAGCAGAAGATTGCAGGGAAAAATCATTTCGCTTTTACAATTTCAGTCCAAAATCTTAGCTTAGAGAACAACTTCATATTTATCTGATTTGACTGTATAAAAATCTAGGCAATACCAATGCATCTTACTAAGTCCTGAAACATCGGTGCTATCGCTTTAACTGGACGAGCGCTGACGCCGGGACGGGGACACGGGGCTGGGAGAGCGGGTTGCTGCAGCTACACTCCCGACCGAGACCAGAACAGCACGGACCGGCCTGAAGACTAGCACGCTGTTATTCCCGAAAACCTCCCTTTTCAGGGTTTAATTCCACGATGCGAGACTATTCGGCCACCCCCAGTAATGGAGGGGCCTGCATGCCGTGCTGCCAAGTTTGCGTCTTCTTCTTTACCGCATTTCTCCTGGTTGCAGAGAGGACGGCGCGTGAGTCCTACCTGGGACACATACACCTACATCCATACATGCAAAACATATGCACACACACACACACACACACACACATAACTGAGCATTATGCCTCAGTCGCTGTTTTGGCCGATTGTGATCACCTACCTGTGCAAAACGCTGCCCCTTTTTTTTTACTTTATTGTGTGTGCGTGCGCGTTTGTGCGTGCTTTTCTGGCCACGGCGTGTGGATGTGCAGTGTGAGGACTACAGTGGATGCAGAGGGATGCCTGGATGAGACAGGGGGGGTTAGGGTGACATCTTGTTCTACGTTAAAATACAAAGTTGTGCATTTGTTTTTACTTCAGCGTCTCCGTTGTGCTGTCATGAATAATAGAGCCTCAGCAGAAGTCCGCAGTCACAGCGTCTCTTTCCTATTTTTGTACACCGCTCGTTATGAAATCCTGTATGCGGCAGGACTGCTGACTCATGTCAGACTTTTCCTATAATTTGAACTGTGCCTTTTCTTGGTCTGGGTGATGTTTTCTGCATAAAAACAAAGGGGAGCCATGTTGTCATATTTCAGCGCTCTTTTTTGGAGGTACATGAATGGACGGAGGGGATGGGCGTACCCCAGGACGGGGCCTAGTCTGTCCGGACAGCCCGCCTGTTTCGGAGCTGAAACGATTCAGATTACATGTATGCAGGGATGGAGGGAGGCAGAGCTGCAGAGCCTCAGAGAGTGTGATGTGGAGAGGAGAGGCATCAGCCGGCCTGTTGTCAATGAAACTTGGATGGGATGAAGTGCACAACAGAGGTCAATGAGAAAGTGTGGAGACACACTGCAGACTGAAATGTGCATGTTTTGGCAATGATCCACTGATCACATGCTTTAGGTTAGTCCTGACATAAACAATCCTATAGAAGAGAGTGCAACGTTTGCATTAACACATGCACACAATATATCTAAAATCAGAGTCAGTGTAATGCCAAGAGATCAGCTGTTCTTAGAATGGGTGTATGTGGGTGTATGCGCTGCAGTAATGTTGTAGTTTATGAGGTTGGTATAATCACTCTGCCCTTCTATTCAAGACTAGGGTGGTACAGCAAGCAACAAAGCTGCCCCCAAAATATGAATCCCAGCAAAGAACACAAGAAAAAAACAACAACACTGAACCATTATTCTGTGTGGCAAAGATTAAAATGTATTAACCAAGTACCAACAAAGAGGATCCAGCAATGTTACAGATGCAAGAAGAAAGCAAATGCCATGTAAAAAATAAAAATAGGAATTTTCTTAGTATTAGAAGTTCAGTTATCTCCACAAAACATTTAAGAAAGTAATTAAAATAAATGGGAGAGAATCATTACAGAGCTTCCTTAGCTTTATTAAAAAATAATAATAATAACACTTGCAAAAACTGGAAACAGTTTGAAAAACTGAGCTTCACAGAGCTGCAACAGGTTACCTGCAGGACACATAACTGTAGTAAAGCAGAACAAACAGAAAGCTCAGCGGCACAATGAGGAGGAACACTTGATCTCAGGATTTAGATGCATCTCCACTGCTGAGCAGATGGTGTTCAGGTGTCTGAGATCAGACAGTCAGTGAATGCAACAATCATGCTAATCATATAATTGCATGTGCTGGTGAGGCTCATCCAAATAACATCTGGTTTAGGCAGTATCACTCACTCATGTGAAAGTAAAGATATGAGATTTGAAAGGACAAGGACATGGGGAATTCTACTTAATTAAATGTTTCTTACATGTACTTATTACGCCGGAGAGCAGAACCATGTTACTGTGCACTGTGTTTTGTTTCAATGACCATTTGAATTTGGCAAAGTTGATCTTATTTTAACAACTTTCTGTACTGTTTGATTTGTGAGTTAGTTGTTATATTTTATAAAAAAAAAATGTCAAGCGTGTTGTGTGCAAAGTCATAATCAGCTGAGTGCATGTTCATGTCAGAAAAGAATTTAGGTAGAAATGGATCAGTATACTGACCAGTGATGATTGATTGGCTGATGTTGATATAATGGCCAACTGGAATTCTTTTACCAGTATTTATCTGTTCTTTCACATTAATTTTGCTCTGGCCAAATATTCAAAGAAAGGAGAAGAAGAGATGAATGCTGTGAAAACAAAATAAGCAAAAAGGGAAAAATATTGGTATTTTTATTTTACTGTTAGGTTTGTGGGATAAATTATTATTTTTAACATCTAACATCCCTGAGTTTCACAGTTTCACAGTTCATTGTTAAACCTAAGAGCACTTTATGTCATGTTATGTAAGGCCACTGTGAGATGTAGCCTATTTTACAAAACAGTTTATTTAAGTAACACTCTTAAATATACTTCACTCACTACTTAAATAAATGCATGTAGTGCCTGCATGTGTATTTCAGGATGTATGGCAAGTTTTTTTTGTCTGAGTGTTTGCAGCCTGTAAGCGTGACATGCTATAGGTAACATCTTTCCCTTTCTCCTCAGTGATCTACTGCTTCGTGTACTATCTGTGGATCGGTCACAACTACAACTATGGCTATCTTGCTGGCTTCACTGCCCTGTTCCTGCTGCCAGGTGACAACATCTACAACAAACAGATCAATAAATAACTCTAGAAAAACAAATTGTTATTCATTTTTATAATTCTTTATGATCAGGTTGGGGTCCCCAGTGGCTGAGTTACCTTTGGTACCTGTCAGATGGACGAATTCGCAGGAAGTCTCTCACCTGGACACACATACTGCATCTGGGACTTTTCAAAAGGTAATAATTAATTAATTTAATCAGTCAGTGTCCAATAATCAGGTTTAAGTTCCAGATTTGTATGATCATAAATGAGAAAGGTCTCTCTCTCTCTCTTTGTATAACTCTTAATTTATTTTCATCTTTGGTTTTCACAGGCTGTGGGAGTGCATGCGCCTGCCAGATGAGGATACGTACAGTGAGATCATGCAGCAGGCTGATGCATCTGCCATACGTCTGTTCGAAGCCTTGGTCGTCACCCTCCCCGAGACGCTACTCCACGCTTATGTGCTAATTTGTACTGATATAGGAGTCAAATCTCCAGGTAGTCAGAAACCAGAAAGCGTGTGTTCAAGTTTGATAATAAGATCAGAAAAAGGACATTTAATTAAACTTTAACTCTTTATTGTCATTGCACAGTCATACTTTCTACAATAGTACATGGAGTAGGAGTACTGTCTCAGATTGGCAGTAAAAGAAAAGCAAGTAATAATCACAATAAATAACATATTTACAGAATAGAATGTGTAATATGTGCAGAATAAAATACACAAAATATGGATAGATAAAAATATATAATGAAAAAATAAAAGGAGGTAATCAGTTGTTGTAAATTTGGATAGTATTTGTTGGTGGTGATGTTACTGGCTACCAGTAACATCACCACTTACTGTCGGAGTGTACCTATGCCTATCTTACAGCAGTGGATAGGTTCATAATGCCTCTCTTATGGCCTTTGGCTATGCAATCAAGATGAAATAAAAGTTTAATGTGAAAGTGCTGCAACAGGACTAACAACCTTCAGCTATAAAAAAATCTCAGTGTTGGATAATTGTTGTAGTCTTTTCTAGCTTAGTCTGCCTGTTCATTTTTTTGTATTATTTCCAGATGGAACATTGAGCTATTAGTGAAATAAATCCAGTGTGTGCTAACTACTCACTGCTAAGCAGCGGATAAACAAATTTACTCTCAGATAGTTTTGAGAAGATGGTAGGGACTTAAATTAAGATGAATAAGAGAGACCTTAGCTGGCTGTAAGGTCTCTCTTATTCAGAGAGTTTTGAGATTAATGTAGTTTTTTTTTAATAAAAAATATTCAAATTGTTAGCTTTGAGAATAAAGAAAGGTGTGCAACAGGGCTCTTTTTAGGACCACTTTTATTCTCAAGTTAAGTGATCTAAGGTTAAATTTAGAAAATGTACAGTTTAAGTGTTGCTTCATGGTGTAGTCATTTACACTTTGGCCTATCACATCAGAAAATATCCCCAGTTCCTGAACTGGAGGAGACAGATTCGTTAGGGGTTAGATCACAAAGAGCATGTGCTCTAAAAGTCATCTACTATGATCTACTATGGCTTGTGTATAAGGGAAGAGCTGAAATAAATCTTTAAATAAACAGTGTCATTTAGTTTTTGACAGTACCCTCAGCTGACCAGGTAGTTCATAACATACTTGTTTTGTGATTTATTTAAAATAATAATGTTAAAGTAAATGTTAACAGAGAACTAATTCAGAATATACCCTTTTAACTGGTATTGCTGCTGTAAATCTGATTCCAGCATTATGCCTGTGACAGTTTTGTATCTTGAAGTCTTGTGTGATTCAGTATTTCAGTGTACTCATATTTCTTGTCCTTGTTCTCTTTCTCTCTCTCTCTCTCTCTGTCTCATTCTGACACACACTGTTTCTCTCTCTCGCCAGCCTCAGTGTGTTTTGCAGTGTGTTTGGTTTCTCTTGGCTGGGCCTTAGTGCTCTATGCCAGAGCCTGTTCACTCATCAGACCAGGACACTTGCAAATGACACCAGCTGCCATGCTCTGTCGACTGCTGTGGAGGGTGGGCATGTTTAACAGCTTTCGCAACAAGCAGTGTTTACAACATAGTATCTAACAGTATCAGTAATGCTACTGCATCTGTGTTTGGCATGTCATAAGCATGTGTTTTGTTGTTTTGCTTGTGTTTTTGGTACACGTATGGTTTCTCTTTCTGCAGGTCAGTATGTTGGGATCCAGGTTTGCCATTCTCATGCTCTTCACACGTATCTTCAAACAGTGGATCCTCGGGGTCATCGGTGAGTCTTCACAGCCAGTTGTGGGCAGCTAGGGATAGCCTCTGTCTTTGACATCACACAGAATGAACAGTAGAAAAACTGTTTGAAACTTTGACCCTGTTTAATATGAGCATCCATCACTGTAACAGTGTACAAAAAAAAAAGAAAAAGCATAAGAGGACTGTGTCTGTTTCAGGTGTCCACTGGCTGGGAGCAACTTTTTGGATGGTGTCCCAGCAGACAGATATCATAAGGTCAACAAGCCGATGGAGGCTCTTCAATCTTGTTCTGGGAGCTATTCACATCTTCCTCTTCCTCAACGTGAAGTACGGTCAATCTAGATACCGCATGGCTGGGTTTTATCTGGTATGTGTGTTTGTGTTCACTTCAAGCTTGTCTGCTCATGATATTGTGGGTTTAATATGCCGGGGGCTCTGACAAAACAGAGACACTGTAACAAATTACATTTGAAAAAGAAAAGCTGTAAGTTTAGTACATCATCAGAAACCTGAAAGCATACATAATATTTGAAAATGACTTTGAAAATGATTGCATTTCAGCTGTGCAGAGCTTTGCTTTTTACTTTAGCGTTTAGGTGGAATACATAAAATGCTGAAAATTTCACATTAGTACTTTTTTCACAGACGGCTTTTTACCGTGCTAACAAAGATAGTTACTCGCATTATTGGGATCATAGAGTGTTTTTCATATTATTTGAGGGGAAAAACATCCAGCAGATGCCATGCATTAGCTATAAACGATTCAAATGTCAAATCAGTGTAATCTTGATTTGGGATTGGATGTCTGTTTATTCTTCCTCAGGTTATGTTCTTAGAGAACGCTTTTCTTCTTCTGGCATCCTCCTGGATGTTTGCCATGGTTTCCTGGGATACTGTGGGAATCCCAGCTGCAGTGTTCTGCAGCTTCCTCATTGGTGAGACGCAGAACATGTGCAAATTCAAGTTATAAAAAGGGAACACAACAACTTTTTCAAGGCCTCAATGTTCCTCTTCCTGACACTTGGTTTTTTTGTCTTTAGGAGTGATAGCATTGGTGCTGTACTATCGTTTCCTCCATCCAAAGTCTTTTGAAATCTTCCAGAGTATTCGTCACAGGGGAATAGCCGGGGCCTGCATGGAGCGTGGCTCTACACTCTCATTAGAGGAGAAAGTCACGCCCACTTTTCATCGACATGCAACACTGTCTGGTCTGTTGCTATCTATCTATCTATCTATCTATCTATCTATCTATCTATCTATCTATCTATCTATCTATCTATCTATCTATCTATCTATCTATCTATCTATCTATCTATCTATCTGAAGAATGACTGTGCATCTTCTGTTAAGGAGGTGGGACACTCATGGACCTTCCTATCCAATGGGAGGGCTGGAAGCATCACCACTGGCTGCTGATTCGCTTAGCTCTGAAGACAGGGGATGTTTCAAGGATCTGGTCTGCATATGGTGAGGGGGGACTGGCTGGACTGATGGGTCTGTCTGAAGAAGTTCACTCCCCTGATGACCTACGTGTCCATCAGGTTAGTTGTCTTTTTGAGTTTTACATCTTAGTAGCTGGACTTCCTAAAACTTACTGTTTTGTTTTGCTTTGTTTTAAGGTGTGACTTTGATCAGTATGATAAAATTTTGTTTTTCCAAACCTGGCCCCAATGCTAAGAAAATGTGATTATATAAAAAGGAGTTTATTTTCATACTTTTGATGTGATTTGTCAGATTCCACCAATTCAGCCACAGCTTTCTTACCACGCACAACCAGCTTCTCAACCTGCTGCTGCTGCTGCTGCTGCTGCTCAACCTCCTCCTCCACCAGCTCCTTCACAGGTTTCAGAGGCAAGAGTTTTGTTTAACATCTTATCTAGACCACCACAAAGGGGGACTGTGTCTATTCTAAACTAAGAATACAGTACATTGCTTATTTAAGCCACTTATGAGCTGAAACCTGGTGGGTTAGTTCAGTAGGACAGTAGGCATTTAGTGTGGTCATGAGAATAAATATCAGGAGTATCAGTAGACATCAGGATAACTACTAAAAGGCTTGTTTTTCTGTAAAGGATACATTATGTTTGCTTGTTGTAGTCTGAGGCTCACGTGTCTGTAATGTATCCAGGTGAGAGAGGTGGTCCAGCCACCAAAGCCAGCTCACTGCACTATAGTGGCCCGACCAGTGAGAAAAGCTCCTCCCACAACTATTCAGGATATGAGAAGGTTTCCAGAGATCATCCCAGTCCAGGAGGTCATCTTTGAAGAAACTGCAGAAGAAGACTCTAGCGTGGCACTATCAGAGGGAAAAGGTTAAATTACTTTATATTATACACAGTTTTCTATGGTTTGTCTTCAAAAATCAAAACAATAAACACTTTCTTCGGGGACATGGGAACCTAGGTTGGCTAAGCATTTGACTTGACCTTCATTGTTAGTGCCCAAGGTCGAAGTTGACCTTGAAAAAAAGTACAAAAAGCCATATCAAGTAATATTTCATATGAAAAAGCATGGACAGAGCTGTACAACAAACTTTCCTTTTTCTTTTGCCCTACAACACAAAAGTGATAATTATGCCATAAATGACTGTATTTTAAAATTTTAAGTAACAGCTTATAGAAGTTAAAGATTTCAGCCAATTCTGCTCCAATCACGTGGGTAAAGATGATAAAATGCACCATTTTAGTATGTAATGCATCAAGGTCAAAGGTCAGACATCAGCTCGTTAATCTAAAAGCAGGCTAACGTCAGCATGTTGCAATACAGACAGACTGACGTCAGCATGTTGTAACAAAAACATAATAAAACATCGATGTTTTAGTGTAGTCTCTGCGCGTTGGGGAATTTTGCTCTAGAGTGCTTCTGTTTTCTTTTGTCGGAGGGTTAGATCAACTCTAATGACAAATATCGATCTCTTTAGCAGCTCAATGCTCTGCTGTGTTCACTGGCAAGCGGAGCTATTATAGTTTTTTTTATTTTTGTTTTTATTTCAGTTTAGTTTGTGTTAGTTTCCACAGTGGGTTTTCTCATTTCTGTTTAGTTTTTATTCTTTGAAAATTTCACCAAACTGACCTGACAACGACTAAAATTAAGAACACCTCCTCAATGTTTTCTTTTTATTTTAGCTTTCTAAGATCCCAAATGCACATATTTGTTTAGTTTTTAGTTTAGTTTTACGTAACTATAAGAATCTTGCCAGAAAGTTAGTAACAGTGTCTGTCTGCTGTTTGGAGCTGAGCAGAAAGTGTGCAGTAGTGTGTAAAGCAGGAGAGCAGTGCAGCACTCTGTGTCTTTGTAGAGTCAGATTTCTCTACACTATGTCTATACCCTGAACATACCAGAGTTACGTTGTTCATTCTTAGCTAAAAGAAAAATTAGGATATTACAGGCATTATAAGCTATGACCTTTAGTACAGTGCATTTATTATTTATCACAGAGACAGCAAATATATAGACTGCACTATGTTTCTTACCTCTAGCACTGACTCCCCTGCAGTATACGTGTGTATTGTTTTAAACTGACTTTTCTTTCCAATGTTTTATTTTTTTAAGGTGATGAGGAGTTCCAAAGCGCTGCTTATGGCTCACCGTCGCTCTCGTCTCCTCAACAACCAGGAAGCCTCCGCCACATCGACAGCAAAGAGGCGTCTCTGACTGAGGCCTCTTCGGTGGGTTCTTTAGACATCAAGACTCCCGGCTGGTCACCTGAGCGGCGTTCCCCCCTCCTGATTAGTTCCCCAGATAAAAAATCAGGGGTCCCTGGAGAGTCAAGCACTACATTGTATTTTAGTGCAGATGTGCAGTCTCCCTCCAGTGGGAGCTATCTTGGCTGGGGCTCAGAGCTGTCACCCATTTCCACCTACCGAAGTCCCTACCGGATCAGGGAGGCCCGATTTGTCACATCCACACCCAGATTGGAGCCCCGTGTAGAACAAGAAAGCCTGGGACCCACCCCTGTCATCGTCATCCCTGCCACTCCTGGTACAACACCGGGTGCTACCCCAGATGGGACCCCTAGTGCTTCAACTCCTGTAAGTTCAACTACTGCAGCATCAACTCCTGTAGGTTCAACTCCTGCGGCTTCGACTCCTGCCGCTTCAACTCCCGGTGCTTCAACTCCTGGTGCAATTACACCTGGTACACCCATTGTTCCTCTCACTCCAGTTATCTCCCACGCTCGCAAACAGATGGTCCAGTTTGTGGACAGCAGAGAGAGGGCAGTGTAAGTAGGATGGGGGTACAAGGAAAAGAAAAGCCTGGGTGGAGGATGGTGTATTTTCCAGTTTTGCTGTTCTCAGCATTAGAATCTTTTAAGTTAACTTATAACTGTCATAGAAAGAGATTGGTATAATATTGCTCATGTTTTCCCCTTGTGTGCAGCTAGACAGGAAATAATTGCTGAAAGTGTGTCACATTGACCAAAATATCAATCAAAAGAGACAAATCTTCAGTTTTAATAGCAGGACTTTGAAGGATTTGTATTAAAGTATATTCCTATGCAAGCCATGAGAGCAATTTGAGGAAACATCTGATATGTGAGAGGGTGAGTTGAAATTTTGTAGATTACAGAAGTTAAAATCTGGACTACTTGTCAAAATAAAATAATAATCCTTCAAACTACATTTTTAACTATTACTCTATAAAAATAAAAAACCTACACCTAAGTGTCAACTGAGGTAACCTTGGATAGGATGTAAGAGAAATCAAAATGACCATAAAGTAGCTATGGCTTGTAATTAAAATTTAAAGCATGAGCAGTTATTGAGCTGTTGGATCCTTTATACCAAAAGAAAATACAAAATCACCAGTTTACAATAACTCAACATGCTGTCTGCCAGGCTGCTGTGCAGAATTTCTTATAACATGACACACCAATGCAAAAATCTTAATGTAAATCAACTCAGCTTCAGGCAAACATTTACGTTTCTTGACGTTTCTTTTCTGTCTTTCCTTTTCTTAATCACAAGGCGATTGATGTTGGATGTCTCATCCACTTTTTAAGAAACTACTTATACTTGCAGTGAAGTACATATTAGTATTTACCTACATCACATACACACTGAAACAGGCCAATTCAGGAAGGGAGAGTAATTAGATAGAATATTGAATGAGTAAAATAGTGATTATGAAGGGATTATGTTTCATTTATTAGATGCATTTAATTTTTTATATAACTTGCTTTTGGGTTTTACTAATCAAATATCTTTGTGCACTGATTATAACAACACTTTTTGAGCTCTGAACCTTTGCAGATGAAAGAAGGGAAGTGCGATAAAATATGTGTGACGCAGGATAAGGAACTAGAGGAAACTTTACCATTTCTGTGCACTGTTAAGATCAATGATGAAGAAGATATATTTTCTGTGTGGGAGTTAAACTTGCACAGTTCGAGCTAACACTTCAGATTAATACAAGTACTTTCAAGTTTTACATTTTAATTTCAAATCTTAAATCTCGCTTCACTGCCTACTTATTAACTGGTGTAATATCAAAATGTACTGTGTGCTGTCCTGTGGAGTGTATTCAAAATGCAAGACAGATTATGCGCTTCATAAAAGGGTACACAGTCCTTGTTAGCAAAGACCCGCTTTGTTATGAAATTATACACAGCACTGAAACTAATTTTTCATACCTGTCCTACCTGAATAGCTGCACCTCTACTTGTGCTACAAAGGATTAACTATATCTAGTAATCTGTGTCACTCCTCAGTCTGTCCATCAGTTAAACCACCTACCTCAATACAGTTGAACTTCCGTGTTGCAATTTTATCTTAAAACATTAAATAATGGACAACCAAATCAGAGCAGTGGTGAAGTCCAGTTTTTATCATTTAAGGCGACTGGCAAGACTAAAATCTTTTCTTTCGAGGCAGCACCTTGAAACAGTGATCCATGCTTTTATTTCTTCCCGCCTGGACTACTGTAACTCACTTTATGTGGGGGTCAGTCAGTCATTGCTCTCACGTCTGCAGCTGGTTCAAAATGCGGCTGCACGACTCCTAACAGGAACTCGAAAAAGAGAGCATATAACCCCCGTGCTGGCCTCTCTGCACTGGCTGCCTGTGTCTTTTAGAGTTAATTTTAAAATTCTTATGTTTGTTTTTAAATGTCTACACAGTCTTGCCCCGCCTTACCTCTCTGAGCTTCTTCATCCCCACATACCCTGTCGGTCTCTCAGGTCAGCTGACCAGCTGCTCCTGGAGGTACCGAGATCCAGGAGGAAGCTCAGAGGGGACAGGGCCTTCTCTATTGTGGCTCCAAAATTATGGAATAATTTGCCCATGCATGTTAGAGAGGCCCCTTCACTGTCCACTTTTAAATCACATCTTAAAACCCACTTTTATTCCTTGGCTTTTAACCTCAGTGAGACTTAGTTTCTTTTTTAATGCAGTAGTTATTTAATTAATGATTTCACTCTTCTTTTATTTGTTTTTTATTTATATCTCATGTAATTTTATTTTACAGTTCCAATGTACAGCACTTTGTGTCAGCTGTGGTTGTTTTAAAGTGCTTTATAAATAAAGTTGATGATGATGATGATGAATGTAGCTAACAGAAGAAGAAAAATTAGCTGTGGCACAGTCAAAAGTAATTCGAAATTATGCGCTGCTATTAGTCTGAAGTGGTCAGTACCTGTATTAACGTCATGAAACCTGTGTGCGAAGTTAAACTGTAATCGCAGAATAATGTTTGTGACTATGTCAGTCTTCCATGTGACTTTATCTATTTTTCTTTTTTTTTTTTTACTGTGCTGGATTACTTTTATTGCTTTGTGTCAAAACAAAACAATAACTGTGCAGTAGTAACTATGAGGTCTGTTAATGTTTTTCTTTAATGTGCAGGAAGGAGAGGAAACACAAGCAGCACTTTAGGATACTGAGAAACTGAGTTCATTGAGCAAAGTAGTGATTTTAAAACTAGAAACTTGATTTTGGTAGAAACTGCTTTTTCAAACTGGTGTCCATTTACTGCAGCTTTCTGATAGTTAAGTCACTGCATGATGCTCATTCATACAGGCAGACTGAGAGTTATATCTACTCCCATAGAGAAAGAAGCACTCACATTACCTACACGTTACTTAATGTAACTGCACATTACCGTTTTTTTAACACATGCTAGAATGTAGCAATAAGCTAGCTAACGTATTTAGTGCACTTATGAAAAAATATCCACACTCATGCTTTAAATGCGTCATCGCTTTGCCTTGTACGAAGACAGCTTTAGCTGCCACGCTTGCCTCATGTATGCATATCGCTTTGAAATAGAAATAACATGCTTTGCTTTGTGTACGCGATGTATACGATAATATCTACTTGTGTTTGTAATTTGATTCATTTTGTACTTTTAAAAGGTTCTTTTATATTTGATCACATTTACTGTTCATGAAATGATCTGGACAAGGTTTTGTGTTAAAGTTTGAGGATGTTTAGAGAGCAGATAGTTATCACTGACAGACTTGAGTTAGTTTGCTGATTCATTATAACCTCATCACCTTGTCACTGGACGACCTCCTTTCATTAGTACAAATCACCTCATCTCTGAGAGGATTTCCACAAAAGAGCTGTGGATGGTAGTCGTGTCATTAAGTGTGCTGTTGATATGACAAAAATAAAGCCATTTGCCATGATCAAAGTCCAGTGTGCTGGGTTTTATTGCTTACCAGTGATTAATTTATCATCACTATGATTCTGAGAAATAGACACATATCAGTGGAAGTGCAGCAGCACGAGCTTTATCCTAGCACATCTCTGGAAACTTTCTCAAAGGTCATCAAATATAAAGATCAAAACATCTCATACACTCATCAAAGCATTATAAATAACGTGCAAAAGGCTATAGCTTGTTCAAACCTTTAATTTCATGTGTCAAAATCAAGTTTTGGTGCCAAAATATAAATCACTGCTGCAAAATGAAACATTTCTTTGACACTGTGTAAACAAAGATGCTCAAGATGTTTAAATAATTCATCAGAATGACAGCAGACTCAAGAAGTGCAACCCTTGAGTGCGTATTTTCTCTGAGAGTGCATACCTACTGTATCAGACTGTTATTTATCTCAGGCTAACCCACTGCTGTTGAGCTTTACAGTGAATACTTTTGAAAAGTAAAAGGTTTTACTCTCTACTTTTTAAAGAAATAGAGCGCTTACATTTTTTCATAATGCAAGGGCCTACGGTGTGTAGTCCAGTTATAAAACAGATTACTGGACAGCCTGTTTCTGTTATCTCTCTGGACACTGACCAAGTCCTCACACAGTTTTGTACCTTGTAGCCTAGCATGCACGCTATTGCTCAATAAAATGGATGTTTGAGTCGCTCCTCAATGCACCCAAATTGTTGTAACCCTGTTGTAACACAAGAAGGATAACTATGCTTTACAATACTCATAGTCCTGACATACACCCCTTCAATGAGCAGGTTTTTTTTTAACTACATGAATTGTTCTTCATGTGCAGACTTATAAAATAAAGCAATGCTGGCACATTTTGGAGTGGTCTCTATTTTGCACTCAAAGACATTTGTAAATATTATTTGTTCAAATTGTGGCCAATTTTACTTAGTCATTTTCTAAACTTTTCTTTTTAAACTTCAAATTGTTGTAAAATATTTTACATAAAGTTCTAAAAACTTTGGCTGTCATTCAAGAATTTAGCCAAAGGAGCTGAGAAGTGAGATCTATGTCAACAAGCAGTTCCATAATAGACGGTTTCATCATAATATCATAAAAATATGATTGCTCTGAATTATTAATGCACAAAAACATAATTATTTTCAAAACTAGATAGTCCTTTGACAAACTGTAACGTGACCCTAGACTGTTCCTTAATACAGTCTAATATTCCTATGTGAAACTGAGTCACCTGCTCTGGTGAAAGCACTTTTTTGTTAGAATTAGGATGTGCTCTTACGCCACTTGGTAAAAAAAATAATTACATTTGATGTGGTGTTCTTGCGTTTTTTTTCCCAACTCATCACTTTCAAAGTCAGATGACAGTCATAAAAGGAAGAGAAAGCAGCTGGACAATCATCTCTTTCTCTGTGGTCAGTGATCAAAAGCACAATCAGGGTCAAATCACAGGACACTACTCAGATGAATAAAACTAGATGTAAAAATCACATGAAAACCAATGTTGGCTCAAAAACACATCCACATGCAGTACAGAGATAATATAGGGGAAAAAAGATAATTTACACAGTCTGTGTATTTATTGCAGACTTTCTTAAACAGATAAATAACAAATGGTTATTTGAGCTTGAAAAAATCTCACTGGTCCCAGTTAACTGTGTTTTGACCAAATGTAATCATCTTTTCCTGATACCAGCACAGCACCAAGGTTTCCTGGGCCCAGTACTCTTTCTCTGGAAATTATATCACAGTTTTCAGTTCAGTTTTTATTTGACCACCATGCACATCTCCATTAAAAGTTTTGCGCAGCTTGCTTACAAATGCATTACAGTTATATTACATTTCATTTTCATTTAGATTGCAGCTGTTCTACTTTTTATTCCTGTAGCACCTTGGCAGTACTACCTTTATATATAAGGATGATAATTTGGGTGTTTTACTATACTACACAACGCAAAGACAAAGACAAATACCTCAAAACTCACAAATCACTTTTATGTCACATTGTAATACCATGATATAATAAAGGTATATCAAAATCAAAATCTAATATCGAAGTCAGTTTCAGTTACAATAAATAGAATATCATCTAAGTAAAAAAAAAAAAATGCGTCCAAATAAATTTTTAAACTGCAGGGTTTTCATTCTGATTAAGTTCCAAAAAAAAAAAAAAAAACTAACACAGCACAACCCAGCGGTTCTTCCACATTTTCATTAATAAAATAAAATAAATAAATAAATGCATATATTAACATTAAAATAAAAATATTTATATTTATATATCGTTTTTCATGGATTCTAATTCAGATGGTTGACTTTATCTGTAAGAAGTCAGGACTGGTTTAAACTAACGGAAGAGCTCGATGACCGCGTGGATGACGGTTAGATCACATGCTTTGAGTTCATGTGATCAGTTCACGTGCTATCAGGAGTAAATAAAAGCTGAAAGGGGCCGTTTTTAACGCCCGAATACTCTTTTGTACTTACGTTAGCCGGCTGAGGTTGGGGACCTGGATCTGTAGAGCTGATCAAACTCATCGGTTGAAAAACATACTGCCGGTAAATATTTGTTGTTATTTATTGTTTTCTTCCGATTTTAGCCGCTACATCGTTTACACGGAGAGCTGACCGCTAGCTAAATCGGTCACATAAACTCATAGAAACCAGGTTAAAAAAAGGCCAAGTATAGCTCATATTTTCATCACTAGTCGTCACCAATAACATGCTAAAACCGATTTTGAGCTTCTGGGTGCCAGTTAGCTTATTTGATTGCATGGATTGAATGTTGTTTATGACTGGGTGACCCGTTTTAGCTTCACGGTCAGATGTTTTGAAACGGGTGAAGCCATTTCCCCCCCAAAGAAACACACATGACTTATTCTTATCATTCGTTATTGATTATTCTGTGCGTTTTGGTATAGGCAGGCAGTATTTCGATAACATAAAAAGGGATTTTGGGGGGGGGGGGGGGTTAGAATATTGTGTAATATAATCCTGAATTCAGTCGGGGAAATGGAAAGTGAAACTGTGTTTCATAAGAGCGTCCTCTGAGCCATCCTTTTTCTTTCAAAAAGAAGAGGAAAAAAACTGGAAACAAATTATATACTGAAGCTTTGTTTAGTTAGTTGTGAACATGTGAGCTGCATACAGAGGCTCCCAGGTGGAGGGGTTAACCAGAGAGAAGTGAAATTATTCTAAGGACTATAGCGGTGTATTGTTCAGAACAAAGAAAGGTTTACTTCTACTGTCACGTACCTCAAACACCTCAGCGTTATAGGAAGGAATAAGGAAGTGATCAAGAGTAAAGTATGTAGTCCGATATGTTTGTTACCACACCTTGTGGGCATAAAACTGTGTGACAATTTAAAGGAAAAACCCACAACGTTTGCTCCCCCACTAGTGTGTAGATCTGGTGGCTCAGTTATCGACAGGGGAAAAACTACACAAACTAGTTGTAACTGAACACCTTTATACTATGATGAAATGTTATCCTATAATTTCCTTCCAGGAAAGCAATGCCCCTGTCAGATTGTTTGAATATGAAAAACATGAGTCGTATGCTTTGACCTCCAGTAAAATCTCGCTATGTCAACAGCCGTGGCAGGTTTTGGACCTGCACACTTTAAACAGTAGGAAATGAAATACTATCTTTTGAAAGGGTGTCGAGGTACACTAACTATTCCAGCAGCTTGGTAAAAGGACCTTAAGAAGGCCATAAGTTTTTTTTTTTTATTTGTTTTTTTTAAGTTTAAGTAGACAAGAGGGAGCATAAATAGTTTCAAATGATTGAATTGCCTTCAGAGGTTGGTTCTTATCTTAAAGGAAGATAAGAAACTGAAGAAAAGATTTAGAAACTAAAGTTTTCCTTTCTCCTGTATGTCTTTCGATGGCTTTGGCTTTGACTCATCAGTTTTTTTTGTCTTTCGCTTAAACCACACAGGGGAACATTTATGGCCTCTTGGCCTTTAACAATGTGTTAATATCAACGCTAAACTGTCATCAAACTTAATGTGGAGGGTTTTCTTTACATGAACAGAACTGTGCCTAAACAAAGGTCTCAGTATGACTCAGCAGCTTAACTCAACTGTGGCATGAGTGCATTCAAAGGTACTGACTTAGTACTTGGAAAAGACAGCTCAGCGGGTTTCTCATCCACTTCCTCAAAAAAAAAAAAAAATCTTTTGATAGAAAGAAACCACTTCTCTAGAGAATTAACCAAAAAACCATTTGGTGTCTTTCAAACATGTTCTACCATTCAAATTTGTCTTGTCCTTAATAAGATTTTTGTGTGTGTGTGTGTGTGTAATATTACACTGTACTTAGTTTGCACACATGGAATGGTTTCTTTAGCATAACAGTTATTGTTTTTATAGCACATGCACAAGAATTCAAAATAATCCAAAAACTGGAGGACACTCAGAAATCTCTCTGCACATGACCTGTAAACATGCTGTCTTTTATTGAGCAGCAAGGCAGTGCTTTGGTGTGATCTCAGAGCGAATGTGTCATTCTGCTACGGGAAACTGCCTGTTCTTACTTCCTTTTTGATATGCTTTTTTTTTTTTTTTTTTTTTTTTTTTTTTTCATAATCCATCATGTGATAGAAACCAGCTTCACAGAAATTCACATGTTCTGTTTCTCAAGCAGGCTTGTGGTTTTGTTTTTAAAACAGGACCTGTCTGAGCAGGTGTGGGGATTTCACGTATTCAACAACATAACTGACTTCTGTTTTCAATGGAATGTTTACTCTGGCTTACTGGCACAGTAAGCCAGAGTAAACATTTTTGGCTGGATGCATTCATGTACAAGCCTTTGTTCTTTACTTTTGCTTGTAAAATAATTTTGGGGCACAGTCTCATCAGATTAAATAGTTTGTAGTTAGATCATCTGATCCCAGAAGAAGCAGAGTGTCTGCACTGGTATTGATTTCTCTGGACTTCCTGCTATTACCGAGCACTCTCCACTCCTCTTTTTAGTAGGCTACGTTATCTGTCTGTAATGGAACTAATTTCGGCTCACCCCATTGCATTTTACTTTCTATAATGTGGCCTGTATTATTCACACACTGGAGCCAGTTTCCTGTATCGTTGGTCCTGTCGTCTGTGCCATATGAACTGAAACCCAGAATCTTTAACAGTGGGGGGAGTGCAAAGGAATTTTTTTTTTTTCTTCCTTTACCGCGTGGCTGCTTATCAAAATCGACTAAAATCGTTGAAATCATTGGAGCATTTGCTGAGGCAGCATCTTTAACCACTGAAGGGGACTTTGACGCATGACTGACTCTAAGAGGTCTTTCTCCGCTCTCTCTGCATCATTTTTTTTTTCCACTCGTAGCTTCAAGCAGTGTGATGGTGTTCAATCAGCTGTGACCTTTTAAGTGGTGATGTAGTTTCAGGAGTCTATCTTAAAGGGTGAATATCATACTGTGTGTAGCTGCAGCAGTGTATTGACTACAAATGTGAAAATCCAGCAGAGCTGGAGAACAGCTGAGGATTTTAAAATACAAATAAACCTCTACTTCCTGTTTTTGAACTCTAGCTAGACTTGTGAATGTTCAAGAAAATCAAAAGGCTCATTTAGCCGGTTACTGAAATGAAGTCTTTGTTTATGACATGATGCAGTAACAGAATAAATTACCACAGCTAAACCAAACTTATTAACTTGTCTTTCAGGCAAGATGTGGCATGCAGCCTTCCTCCTGTTGGCTGCCAGCTTGTCAGTGAGCCTGGCCAGACCCCACCTCCATCCACTGTCTAGTGAGATGGTCAATCACATCAATAAACTGAATACTACCTGGAAGGTGAGTGAATTGTTTTTTAATTTAATTTATGACAGACCTCTGAGAGTAAAAGTGTTTGACTAAATCTCCTCCCTGTCTTGCAGGCTGGCCACAACTTCCATAACGTCGATTATAGTTATGTGCGCAAGCTGTGTGGTACAATGCTGAAGGGACCCAAACTGCCAGTCATGTGAGTCTTAGTCATATGTTCTGTGGTTGCGAAACAAGTCCTCTAACGATCCCTGACATCAGAATATTTCAACCTACGCTGACCACAGGATAGTTGACTGTACTTTCACATTATTCTCAGTGTCACTGGAAACTTACCAATAGGGCTACATGATTATGGCTAAAATGCTAATCACTTATTTTGAGTAATGAAATCAAAATTATTTGTTTTAATTTTTACATTGTGCCACATTCTTGTTAAATAAAACTTCTTTAATAAAATTAAATAATGTGCTTATTCACCTGAGAGCATCTCTTGGAAGCTGAATTTAAAGTCTTTCACTTCATTCATTGTAGCTGCATAATTAAAGTGAATATAAATCATAGTACTCGACAGCTGTGGGTCCCTTTCCCCTGGAGTGTTTTTCATACAGCGTGGGTATTTCCACTGCTTAAGGCAGTAATCTTTTGTTTAGTAAGGTAACTGTTTTCTTGAAGCCTTCAGTACTCTCTGTTTATTGGACAAGTCTGTGGTGATTTCAGTATGCCTTTGTGAGCCGGAGGAATAGGCTTGTTGTTATGGATGTCTGTAGGATGCAGGTCGATTCACATTAGCAGCTCTTGCATCACATACAAGTCTTCCTGCAGTCATTATGCTGCATTTTCTGATGGGTTTTCAGGGAGTTGAATAAGTTGAGTTGTGATGCAGATACAACTCTATGGCACTCGCTGCATATGAGTTCTTCTAGTTAGGATTAGGGATGGGTATTGATAAGATTTTCACGATTCCGATTCCATTTTCGATTCTGTTTAACGATTCGATTCTCTTATCAATTCTTTTTAAAAAAGGAGAACACTAAGGTCGATTAGCTTAGAACTTTGTTTTATATCTTCTCTTTGAACAAGATAGAAATTTAGGAGTAACATGGCCTTACAAACCCAACAGTGAGATCTTAAGAGATCCTTAAGAGATCCAGCCTACGGCTCTTCAATGGGGTGTCACAGGGTCCCCGGAAAAAAAAATTGTAAATGTAAAATAGTAAAATAATAAAATCAATATTCTTCTGTAGTAATAACAAAGTATAACATAAATTATTCTGTAGCAATTACACAAGAATATCCAGTAATGTCCCTGCCTACAATTAAACACATTCACTTACCGTAAATCGGGGCATCTGCTGTGGCAAATGGGTGCAAGCCTTTGACCACAAACTTAGTCACTGCTCGGTGACATTCGTCTATCCTGGCCTGAAAGGAGACGCTACCGGTAGACTGCAGCGAGAACTGCCAGCATCTGAGCCAGACTCTGTCTGTCTCTCTCATCATGGTCACCTAAATGCACAGTAATGGCAGGTTTTGTAATAAGGCAGATCGCGCTAACATAATATGCACTGTTAGTTGAATATTTATCTGCCGCATTAACGGGAGAGGATGTGCAAACGTTACCGCTGCTGCTGGGTTGAGATTCACTAGTCCAGAGCGGAATTAAAAACATGACATTCATTTAAGGTCATCGTGTGTTTTGTGAGCAAATGCTTTTGCATATTCGTAGTGTTTCCTCCCTTAAATGAAAGATCTACTTTGCAAGTATTGCAAGTTGCTCTGTCGTCATCCGTTCTCGTAAAGTATAATCAAGCGTGTTTGAGCCGCCATGTTTCCTGCCAGGTAAATGACGCTCTGCAACGTGGTGATGTCATTCAGGGCGACTGGCAAAAATGGCAAACAATTCCAAGGAATTGAACCGGTGGGAACCGGTTCTCAACAAGAACCGGTTTTCGATACCCATCTCTAGTTAGGATCACCCGTGCCAAATCCAAAATGTTTCCAAAGAGTGTATGATCTGCTTTCAGGGCTGAGTTCTGGAAGGCATCTGACTTTTCTTGCATTTATATTTTATTGTGGTGTTGCTCGTCCAGAGTAGTACAGTCAACTTTAACCTCTGCAGTGCAGGGAACGGCTGTGATTGGCTCATGTAGGCACGTATTTAAGCGGTGGTTTAGGGTATGTTTAATTTGCTTTTGGTTGGATTGATGGAGCATGCATATTCAGTTTTGCACAATCATTAATTGTGCAGCCCTACTTTACTAAAACAATAGTAAGTAAAACTTCTGGTTTCCTCTGCAGGGTTCAATATGCTGGAGATTTGAAGCTGCCAAAAGAATTTGATGCTAGACAGCAGTGGCCTAACTGTCCCACTCTGAAAGAGATCAGAGACCAGGGCTCCTGTGGATCCTGCTGGGTGAGAAGCTGCTCAATGTCACCACATGTAGCTAGACTCTTCAAGAGCTCTGTAATCTGAAATTGCCTAAGAAACTTAACAAAAACAAACCCTCATTAAGGAAGAGAATGGAGCTCAGCTCTTAGGACAAGAATGAAACCTTTGCTTTTCAAATTTTGCGATGATCTGTTTCCCTGCTTCATGTCTTTGTTGTTGTGGGTCCAGGCGTTTGGTGCTGCAGAGGCCATCTCTGATCGTGTATGCATTCACAGCAATGGGAAGGTCAATGTGGAGATCTCCTCAGAGGATCTGCTGACCTGCTGTGACAGCTGTGGCATGGGGTGAGCAGTTCTTACCCATCAGATAACTGAAATCACTAAAATATTAAAGATCAAGCTATTGAGATTATAATTATTTACCAGGATCACTGAACTTTGATAATTAAATATAATGAACCAAACTATGACATAAAAACCTTAATCTGGGGAAAAGAGCAGCAGATATAGATGATACAATTGGTACTAAGAGAGGGAAAGAAAGTTTGGCGCTTTCCTTAAATAAGTTCATTTTTAGTAAGTAATGTTTTGTTTTTCTGTGTGTGTGTTTTTTAGATGTAATGGTGGCTACCCTTCAGCTGCCTGGGACTTCTGGGCAAATGAAGGGCTGGTCTCTGGGGGTCTCTATGATTCCCACATTGGTGAGTGTGTTTCTGATAGATTGATGCAGTTATGCGCATGTTGGGTGTGATTACAGTAGAGACACTATATCCTTGTGTCTGCAGGCTGCAGGCCCTACACCATCGCCCCCTGTGAGCACCATGTGAATGGCAGCAGACCTCCCTGCACTGGGGAGGGTGGTGACACACCAGAGTGTGTCCGCCAGTGTGAGTCTGGATACACACCAAGCTATACACAGGACAAGCACTATGGTAAGAGCAGCAGAAAGAAATGTATATTTATCATAAATAAGGTTTGTAATATTGTCTCAGTCTGCATAATTATGAGTAATAATTGCAACGTAACAAAACAAATTGTTATTGAATTATAACAAATGGATATTATATGAAATCTGAGGGAACTCCTTATCCTGATATTCAAATAGCTATTGTGCAGATGAACTTTGATTTTCTGGTTGTTGTTGTGTTTTTTTTTTTTTTTTTTTTTTTTTTTTAATTACACATATTATAAACTTCTACATGCAATATTTTATTATTATTATTTTTATGTTGGTGAACAAGGCTGTATGCACACATATCTTGACTCTGTGTGTTGCAGGTAAAACATCTTACAGCGTGCCATCAGACGAACAGCAGATTCAGTATGAGATCTACAAGAACGGCCCTGTAGAGGGAGCGTTTACAGTCTATGACGACTTTGTTCTGTACAAGACTGGTAAGAACACATGAACTCATCACACATGTAATGGTCACCCTGCCTGCCATTTCACAAATTCACTTTTACTTTGTGGCTGAAGCATAAGCATAGTGTGGGATTGTGTCCTCTTAACATTGATTTGAACTGAAGCTCCTCTTTGTTTAGCTTTTGCAGAGGTTTGTGTGTGAAAAGTTAACAGGCTTTCATGCTGGAAATCTCCAACTGCAGCTAGATGCAGTTTGATATTCTAGTATTTAAGGTGCCTTGAATGTGACTTAGTATGAAATAGACACTATTAGAATACACACCCAGTCTCTTCACTATATTGTACTAAAAAAAAAAAAAAACAACTTTAGGTGAGCTCTAATGGATTTGTTCTGTCTTATCCAGGTGTTTATCAACATGTGTCTGGTTCTGCTGTCGGTGGTCACGCCATCAAGATCCTGGGCTGGGGAGAGGAAAATGGCACTCCCTACTGGCTCTGTGCCAACTCCTGGAACACTGATTGGGGTGATAATGGTGAGCAGAGGCAGTTTAATACTGTTAACACACGTAGTCATCATGCTATGCAAGGGGAGTCACTACTGAAAATACTACAGTATAATCCTGTAAAATGGAATGGGGAGTCTTATAGCTGAATCAGTATTTTGTTCAGAATCACAAGGACTTGATCTTCATTAAGACAGATGTATTATTTTTAATTATACATTATTTATATCAGGAGCACACACTTCTATATTTGACTTTATTTTACATGTAAAACAGACTGACCTCATGACACCAAAGCTGAAACCCTGTTCGCTCTATTTTTTTTTTTATTCATTTATTTATTTTTTTAAACAATAATCATTAAATGCTCTGAAAGGGGGTCTTTACGTCTTTAACTTTTACAAATGTTTTCTTGACATTGTTCTAGCTCGTTTACACAACTCTACCAGTAAATGAGAAATTCTTCTCTTACAGTAAATTATAGTAATACTCCCTCACTCAAAATGGGCAAATGGTGCTGTTTATAGATGTTCACGTGTTTTCTTCAGTTTAGGAAATTGAAGTAAATTCTGTTTTTGTTTTTTTGTTTTTTAGGATACTTTAAATTCCTGCGTGGTTCAGATCACTGTGGTATTGAATCTGAGATTGTGGCAGGGATTCCCAAATAAAAACTAAGGTAAGATGGTAAACAGATGGATTTTATGTGTGAGATTTTTTTTTTATTTATTTTTTTAATTATTATTATTATTTTTAAGTATGGATTTAAAAGATTATTCATAATGTACTTCTGACTTTTCTTACATGCATAATTCAGAAATGGATTCAGATTTTCTTCTGCTGTCAGTTACATGTAGACCCACATTAACTCGATGCAAGTCCAGCAGGCTGGTGTGCCAACTTTAAGAGTCATCCTTGCTTTAATTTCCCATTTTTCTCCTTTTGTACCTGCAGGTTTTCAGCTGTAGCATCATTACACTATCACTAGAGGGCGATGCACTCCACTGACCAGAAGACACAGCTGACAAAATTAACTGCTTTTAGTCCTTTTTACCTAAAGCGCGCTGATCACTTTGCACACCGGCTTTAAAAACTAAAGCGAGGTGAATTTGCAGATGGGATGTGACAGAAATGTGATGAACCTGAGGAGAAAGTGCTGGAGTTGATGTTTTCACCTCTTAGACAGACAGGAGAAATTTTATTTTAGACAGGCATTAGCATTTGGTTGCTTCAAAACAGGCTATTACTGTTGTAGAAGTGATTAAATTAATTTTGACAGCATGGATTTTAGAACAGCGCAATGTCATTTTGACGAATGTGTCTAATTTGTAATGATCACAGCTTTTATATTGAATTTATAATTTCTCAGTGCTACTCCATAATGTCAGGATGGACTGTCACAGGTGCCAGTTAGTGTTTTTAAACTTGGTTGGAAATTAAATGCAGTGTTGGCTGCCTGTTATAACTATAATATTGGCACATAACTGTTATGTTTTGAAATAAAAAAAAATAAATAAAAAAAATCTTGGTGTGTGTGTGTGTGTGTGTGTGTGTGTGTGTGTGTGTGTGTGTGTGTGTGTGTGTGTGTGTGTGTGTGTGCGCTATTACAAAATCTTTTTCCTGGATTAAGCAGATAATAGAGAAACTTGAGCTATCACAAATGTAAAGTTTTGATGTTGTTAATTCTCAAGTGATTACACATGACAATATGATTCATAACTTTCCGCCAGTAACTCTTAAATGATTTATTATTTTTAATGCAATTATGACTCCCTGCATCTCGGTTTTGGTTGTAATTTATATACCAGAAAAAGCAACATCCAATTGATTAAAAATACAAAATTTGACAATCACATTTTCTGTCCCACCAATGAATTTGAAGCAAAATGCAAAATTATTTGTGTAAAATACACACTTCTGGGACAAAATGTAAACCTAGTTGTTAAAGTTATTCCAAACCATTTAAAATACAAAACTGCCTTACAAGCATATCAATTAAAGTTGGTAATAAAGGTGCTTCTTTCATATTTGCTCTGTTTACACATCTCTTTTAATTGTTAATTAACTTCTTTTAACATTTACATATAAGATCACTGCACTGCAATTTGTCTCAGCATACATGAAATGCTCTTACCAAAACTTATTTTCAAAAAGGGTGGCATGGCAAAAGTGTGGGGTTTTTTGTTTGTTTGTGTGTGTGTGTGTGTGTGTGTGTGTGTGTGTGTGTGTGTGACTGTGTGACTGACTGGATTCAGTGTCGCTAACAGCACAGTGTCACTAACCAACTTTACCAAAAGAATATGGATTCATTTCAATGTTTCCTTATGTGTATACATAAAACTACATTTAGCCTTCATTTTCAGTCCATTACTTTCCCCAACTTGGATCATTTTCTGAGGAAAAAACCAGAGGTGTGGACTCGAGTCACATGACTTGGACTCGAGTCAGACTCGAGTCATTAATTTTATGACTTTAGACTTGACTTGAAAAAATGTTCTAAGACTTGTGACTTGACTTGGACTTTTACACCAATGACTTGGGACTTGAATTGGACTTGAACCGGTTTATTTGAAAAGACTTGATATTTTACCCCAAATATAAAATTTAACATGCATATTATATAGAGATTGAAAATGTGACGTCATTCACGGGTAGAACCGCAAAGGATTCTGGGAACTCGTGGCAAGCGGTACTAGCGCACGCAGGCTTTCAATTAAAATCAGTTATACAGCGATAAAAAGAAACACAAAAATGTCAAGAAGCTGTTGTATTATTAACTGCAATAGCCGGTCGCATGACAGCCACGGGAAGCCGACGGGTAAAGAGATCGGTTGTTATCGGATTACGACGTTGAAGAGAAATTGTTCAAGCCATGTTTCCGAAGTAACAAAGAGGTGACGGATGGAATGGATAGCAGCCATTCAAAGATCAAATATAACGTCCCAGAACACTCCAGCTCACAGGTTAGTCTGCTCCAAGCATTTACACGAAGGTCAGTGTTTTTTAGTAGTTAATACGTCATTTTCATAACATAATTGGTGATATAGGTTACAAGCAAGTCTGGCGCTGAACAGAAATTGTGGCGCTATGCTCCTTTATTTATTGTGCATAAATAGTGAATTGTCCTGACACAATATTGCGTTTCGCTTCTGTTATTATGGTACATTGACAAAAACATACTTTTATTCACAGGATAAAACAGGTTTTTTGTATCACTAATTGCCCAGTACGATTACAGCATACAATATTGTTGTCACTGCTACATTTCTGTGATGGGTACCAGAAATTATTTCCACTACTAATTAATTACCGTTGAGCTCAAAGGTCCTATTAATAAACGGTTAAGGAATGTGTATTTATGACGACAATTTGTGAGACTGGTAAACTTATGATACGTACGATGGTCTTTCGTTCTACACGGTGCATTTCAAGGTCCTGCACCCATCCGTCGGTAAACTGTACCTGGGCTTGTTGCAGTGACCTGAAGTTACTAAACTTCATGAGTGTATGCACTCACTCCAACAACCGTATGATTATAAATATGCATATAAATATGCTAAGATGAGATAGCTGACTTCATCTAACTAGCAAATGTTGTCCAGGCTACGTTGGTGATGCAGTTTTTTTTTTTAATGTGTATGATATTTTTGTCATGCGATTTTAAAGCTGGTCCTACAACCGCATCCAAGAATAACATGCAGCGTATCTCAGAACTGTCGGTGAAAATTATTCTTGGAGCTAGGTTTAATTGAGCTGCATTTTAAAGAGGTGCAATTTCACAATTTGTGTATATTTTCTAAGTTCACTATTTTGTCATGTGTTGAGAAAAACACAGATTTTAAAATTACATGGTCTAATATTTACATTTAGCATATAACTGCAACATGTCTTTTTTCGTTTTTTTTTTTTTTTTTAAAGACTCGAAAGGACTTGAAATTCAAAGTTTCAGACTTGTGACTTGACTCGGACTTTTACACCAGTGACTTGAGACTCGACTCTGACTTGCCTGACATTACTTGAGACTTGACTTGAGACTTGAGGATAAAGACTTGAGACTTACTTGAGACTTGCAAAACAATGACTTGGTCCCACCTCTGGAAAAAACAACAACACTAGTACCAATTTGCAATCCATATGAAACAAATATTGCATATATAAGTAAACAGTATTAACATTTGTGGACCTGAATATTTATTTGTAATAATCTACAAACACAAATGATATATTTATCTATTCTACTCTGATATCATATGCAACTCTGCTATTCAAATTTTAACAATGGCACCATATAACTTTTTATAAAATAGTTAGAAAAGTATAATTTTGATTACTTATTAATTTTCTTGTCTCCATAACAGAAAATTATAAAATAACGGATCCATTATCCAATTCATGAAGCTTTTTAATAGATTTGGAAAAAACATATTTAGGATCGTTTTCGCCGCAATAATTGTGTAGTGAACTTTTAATCAAAGGCTAAACTGTTAAACTGAAAAAAGACAAACGAGCCACTTCCGCCTTGTCAGCAAAAACAAACCCGTCCACGTCCCTCCCCTCATTAGTTTTCCACGTAAGCGTTTCCCGTTCCCCAACTAAACAGCACCTCTTAAAACAGAATTTGAAGCGACGATTTTGTTTGTTTGTTTGGTTTTTTTGGGGGGGGGATTTGTAAAAGAGACAAGAATGCAGTTGAAGTGATTTTTCTTAGTATCGCAGAAAATCCACTGTTCGGTATCCGCCCCATTAAGGTACATCCGGGACACTCGGGCGACCAAAACAGACAACCTAGAGCACAGCTTTTCAGCGGCAGCGCAGGGGGAGAGAGCGCTTGTACACAGAGCAAGAGAGCGAGCGATGGAGGCGGGAGGCAGGGTACCGTGGGTGAAATATGGGTCTGTCGTGTCCTTATTTGTGGTTGTGTTGGCCCTCTGGTTCCGGTCACCCCAGAATGCAGTGCTGGACGACCGACTGGACACAGTCCTTTCCTCCCTGCTCCGGGCTGAGCAGAAAGTGGGGATGAATAACGTCGCCAGACCCAGAGTAGCGATTGGTAAGCGTTACGAGCTAGCTAACGGTGGCTAGCCTAACCATAGACTGTATGAGTGCAACCTAATTTCAGGGGTTTGTGGATTAATGATCGATCAGGTAAACGGCGCCAGAATAACAGTAACATTAGTCACTGCCCGCATTCACTAACAGAAAATAAGTTGTTAACGCAGTGGATAATATTTGCCTCATATTTAATGTCAAACTTTAGTAAACTGAGAAAAGTACATTTAGGGGTTTCTTATGGAAATAAATAAGGTTGTGTGTTTGAAGCCTGAATAGATGGTGCAGAGGGGCAATAACCATGAAAGGTGGTCACCAGATAAGATGATTAGTTCCAGCTTAGAAATAAAGTCTCAATGAGTGTGCTCCGGGTTACAGGTTTGGCGTTTGGCATATAAAGGAAAATATATTTAATTAAAATACAACTTTTCCACTTTCTTTTAAACAGAAGATCAGTTTTTTTGTGTGTGTTTTAGCTGTTTTCCTGTTTGGTAATTATCTTCCAGTAAGGATGCATCCAATGATTTCAACAATGACTTGAGCCAATTATGACATTCACTTCAGTAATGTGTAAGGTGGGGCAGTATCTGCAGTTATCAGTAATATATACACTACTTAACTAGCAAAGGAAGCTTAATATTTTTTGGAGCTTGGGGTTTTTTTTCTGGATGAAAACAGATGGTTTGGGGAGATTATGAATATAATGACAACTTCTCTGCATGACATTAAGGAAGAGTGTTTGTGTTATCTTAAATAACAGATGTCTGTCCACTTTCCTCTTATTTTTGGCCTTTTTATAATAAAGATATATTAGAGTATTTATTTATTTATGCTTGAGTAAACAAACCCCACTTAGAAATAAATAGTTAAGATGTTTTGAACAGTCTTGTGAGTTTACCTGCCAGAAGTTTATAAGCAGCAAAACCCTTGGTTGTACTTTGAACTTCTTAAAAACAACTGTGCAGGCTCATGTGATGTAAGCTCTGGTATTCTTATAGTAATCCAGTGTTTTGTCTCGTGAGCAAGTCCTAAAACCTTGTGCTTTGGACCATCGCACAGACACTCAATAAGAATCAACTTGTCTGTCCAGCCTTTACCCAATAGGTTACCAATAAGCTCAGCAACAGTACAACCTGATGTAAATGCGATTATAAGAAATTTCTGCCAAAAGATCAGAATCAGCCTTGTTGTTGCCTTGTTGTTGTTTTTGTTGCTGTTGTTGACTAGTTGCATGTGTTTGTGTGTCACATCAAATTAGAACAAACTATAAGTAAAAGCTTGTTTTCATGGTGCCAAAAGGGTTCATAAATAACCAGAAAAATAAACAACAACATACTGGCAACATGTGCTGTATTTAGTATTTAGTATTTTAGTATTTATTTATTTATTGTCATTGTCAAGAACAATGAAATTGCGTTTGGGGCTTCCATACAACCCAAAAAAAAGAAGAAAATAATAAATACCCCTTAAAACCCAAGTGTACATATTTAACCCAGTGTGACTCCAATGCAATAAGACAATCCTTAGCAATAATGTTCGTAGAAATTCAGACAAAGACCTGAGAAACATGACAAAATACAACAATGCAACCCATTCAATATTATTGTACTGTGAGATATGATATCAGATATGGTAGTTATCTATTTAAGAAAGAGGGGGAGGGCAGGAGGGGGAAGAGAATAAAGATATGATGCACCAATGCAGACCAGTTCATTGCTATTAAGAAGTTGGATATGGTTATTGTCCGTGAGAGGGGGGCAGAGAGTTCAGGAGCCTCACAGCCTGTGGATACAGGCTGTTGGCCAGTCTGGATGTTCTGGCCTGTATAGACCTGTACCTTCTCCCTGAGGGCAGCAGATGGAAAAGGTGGCGCGCAGGGTGATGTTGGTCCCGCAGGATACTGTGCACCCTCCTCAGACAGCGAGTGGGGAAGATATTACTGATCTCTGGCAGACTTGTTCCAATAATTCTGCCAGCTTCTTTCACCACCCGCTGGAGTGCTTGCTGATTGGCCTTGGTGCAGCTGGGGAACCATACTAGAAATCCATACGTCAGAACGCTGCTGATGGCACAGTTGTAGAAGTTCAACATCAGAGATCTGGGAATGTGTGCGCTCCGCAGTCTCCTCAGGTAGTAGAGGCGCTGTTGGGCCTTCCGTGCAACTGAGGTGATATGGTTGCCCCAGGACAGGTCCTCGGTCACAGTTACCCCCAAGAATTTAAAACTGCTCACCCTCTCCACCGCCTCACTGCCAATGAAGAGAGGCAGATGGTTGTTATGACCCCTCTTCCGGAAATCTACAATGATCTCCTTGGTCTTTTTGGTGTTTAAGACCAAGTTATTGTCGTGGCACCATGACTCTAGTTGTTGCACCTCTGTCCTATAGTTTGTCTCATCATTGTTGGATATAAGTCCGAGCACTGTAGTGTCATCTGCAAACTTAACAATGAGATTGGACGCGCAGGAGGAAATACAGTCATGGGTGAAGAGAGTGTATAGCAGAGGGCTCAGAACACACCCCTGAGGGGCACCGGTGTTGACCACAAGGGTGGAAGAGGTGTTCTTACCCACTCTGACACTCTGTCTACGGTTAGTGAGGAAGTCCACAATCCAGTTGCACAGAGAGGAGTTAAGTCCCAGTTGGTGGAGTTTGGGACGGAGTTTGTATGGCCGGATGGTATTAAAAGCCGAGCTGTAGTCTACAAAGAGGAGCCGTGCATAGGTGTTCCTGTGTTCCAAGTGCTTCAGTAATGTGTGCAGCACTGTGGCGATCGCATCCTCGGTTGACCGGTTCTCCCTGTATGCAAACTGGTGCGAGTCCAGGGATGGTGGAAAAGCAGCTCTGATGTGTTTAATGACCAGTCTCTCCAGGCATTTGGCGGGAATGGGGGTGAGTGCCACAAGTCTGAAATCGTTCAGACATGTGACATTTGACTGTTTTGGGATGGGAACGATGGTTGCTGCTTTGAAACAGGATGGTACCAGTGAACAGGACAACGAGGTGTTATATATAGAGGTGAAGACGTCCGCCAGGTCCGCAGCACAGTCTTTTAGCACCCGGCCCAGCACTCCATCCGGCCCGGCCGCCTTCCTGGTGTTAATGCTCCGGAACACACGCCTCAGCTCATGAGTGCTCAGGACCGGAGCAGGGTCGGTTGAGGGGAGAGGGGACAGGACAGGGTCGGTGTTCTCCCTGTCAAAACGGGCATAAAAGAGATTTAGATCCTCAGCCAGAGTAGAACTGTCGGCTGAGGGTGATGGTGTTCTTCTTTTGTAGTCCGTGATAGCCCTGATGCCCTCCCAGACCTGCCTTGGGTTTGTGTTGTTCTCAAACCTGGCCTCGATACGCCTCCTGTGCTGCTGCTTGGCAGTCTTGATGCCTCTTCTCAGGTTGGCCCTGGCAGCACTGTATGCCTCCTGGTCCCCGGATTTGAAAGCGTTGTTCCTTGTTCGAATAAGTTGTTGAACTCCGTGTGTCATCCAGGGTGGATTATTAGGGAACACACGGAATCGTTTCCAAGTTGTTACATTGTCCACACAGAAACAGATGTAGTCCAAGACAGTGGAGGTGTAACTGTCCAATGCGACACGATTGTCAGTGTCCTGCACCTTGAATACATCCCAGTCTGTGCAGTGGAAACAGTCCTGAAGCATCGGAATAGCATCCTGCGGCCATGTTCTCACGGTTTTGGTTGTAATCCCAGTGCTCTTGATCTTTTGTGTGTATATTGGGTGTAGCAGAAGGGAGAGATGGTCTGACAGACCCAGGTGGGGATAAGCCTGGGCTCTGTACGCATTCGCCATGTTGGTGTACACCTGGTCCAACGTTCTATCTCCTCTGGTAGCACACTTCACATTACGGTGGAAATTGTGAAGTACAGATTTCAGGTCCGCGTGGTTAAAATCCCCAGCCGCAATAAAGACACTGTCCGGGTGTGCTACCAGGCTGTTATTGATGCTGCTGCTCAATTGTGCTAACGCTAAATAAAGTGCTGGAGTCTGTTATTTTGAGCACTCGTATCAGAGCAGAGTTGGCCATGAGGGATGGATTAACGTTTATTGCTATTAGTTGCAGGATTGAACAGTACAACATAAATAATGGCTTACTGACACTTAACCTGAGCCCTGACCCAGAAACAGGTTTGACAAATGCTAACTCTAAATTCTGTCTTAATTAACTCTTTGAGTTTTCAGCTCCAGAAATAGATGAAACTTCAACCAGTCCACTCAGTCATCAGTTACCCACTCTTGATTTTTCATAGACAGATAAATGGTTAAAAATGTGACCAAATATGACATTTACATTTCTTAAATATAATTATTCAGCTGTAAACTGACTTTTGGATTTCCACAGCACAAGGAAGACAGATTTTTGTTGATTTAGTGGTGCAAATCCTTTTCGGATATTGCAGCTTTTCAAAATGTTGCTCAACATCCAGTCTTTAGCCTGTTTTTAAAATCTCACTTTAAACTGCATTTAGTCCCATTTAAGAATCTTAAGTGGCGCAGACAACAACAGTAGCATCATTTATTCCAGCATGAGAAATTATTGATCTTTGATCTTTTTTGGCTTTTTTTCTTTCTTTTTTTTTGCCTAAAGTGCAATAAAAGTTAGTTTTATTGTAACAGGGATTACAAAATGTGCAGTGCAAGTTAACTAACAATTGGGCAACTTCTTTATTTTATTCTGAGCTAATCCACAGTGCCCATTGATGTCCACTGTTATCCTTACATTCATGATTGATTTAATAAGAAGATTAACCAGCATTTAACTGTAAAGATGTAAACAGCTTTGACATTGACTGTAATAATGGGGGAAATGAAATGGTGTCATAGAGATGGTGCAGGTGCAGCATGAGGGAACATTCAGAGAGAAGCTCTGTTCAATAAAATATATAGGGGAACAGGTTAGGTTAAGTTGGCTCTGTTTCAGGAACAGTAAACTCACTCATCTCCTCTCAGGGTTAACAAACTCTGAGTTTCCACTAAACCTGCTTTCTGTGACAGGGTCCTGAAGGACTATAAAATGCACTATATTCATATTAACCTTATGAAAGCAAATCTAACTGTATCCCAAAAGGTTATTTTATATTTTTTATATGAAGCTACAGCAGGAAAAAAAGATAGGGTTGCAAATTCAGACAAAGTTGCCTGCCTGCCTGAAGCGTTGGCCCCTGTTCAGACATGACCGGCATCTGTGAAGCTCAGAGCTTCTATATCTGCTGATGGGACATATGATTGATCCAGCAGCTGAAACTCTGACAGTGTGTCACTATTTCAGCTGTGATTGGAGATAAATGCAGCCGTACTGGGCACAGCAGCTGCAGGTTGTGTGGATTTCTCACTATTTAGTATGTTTTATTTTCAAACAAAATTGTATATATTTAGCACATTTTGTTTCAGGCGGAAAAACACACGTACTTCATACGGCATATGCTATCACAGAAATCGTAGCATGGCACCATGTTTATAACGTAAAACTTCATCAATACAAAAAAACAGCAATGATATAGTAAAAAGGAAAATTATTATTGTTATTATAAACAGTGATAGAAAAAACAAAAAACACTGGTTATAACCTGTAAAAGGAAGAGAAATGACACTGTCAAGTGTAGTCCAGTAACAATAGAAAAGGCCTAAAATTTAAAAATGAATTCAACCTGCAACTAAACTCAAGGGCTAAGCAGGAATGTTGTCTAGTTTGCTTTTAAATGCTGATGAAGTTGGGGCACACCTTACATGATTTGTGAGGTTATTTTAGTGGCTTTGGAGCACAAAGGTAAAAGCAGTGTGACTAGTCATACCAGTGTTCTCCCTGTCCTGATTTCCAAATGAATATTGCCTCTTTGAGTTTCTTTCTCTCTTTTTCATTCACAGGTTTTGGAGGTTGTGTTGACCTGATAGTAGACAGTGTGTCACTGCTTAATAAAACAGGCATCCAGCCCACAGACCAGCCCCTGCATCATGACTACCTAGAAAATGTGGAGCAGCTGGCTCAGAGCTTTGCATATTTCTTTGCACCAGGAGCAGCTGCAGAGTAAGTGATGTCTGTGTGAAGATGAGCCCATTTAAAAGTAGAGGTCCAGATCTGGAAGCAAATTTTGAGTATATACACATAGATACACATGTACTTTGAATAAATAAAATTGTGGCTATTCAAATATTTGCAGTCCTATCGGTGCTCTGAGTTTTTTCTTCTGAATTTTCCTTTTAATCTTAAACTGGAATTTGAGGTGTTTGTACTGAAAGTATACAGTTTTTTTTGTTTTGTTTTGTTTTTTTCATTTTTGCTGCTGTTTATGTTTGAAAAGGCTTTTTAAGTCTTGAGAATACAGTTGAATTAATCTCCCTGATCTGCTCAGTCATTGCTGACTGCTCGTGTTCTGGCGCCTGTGAGCTCTTGTTCATTGTCTGGAATAAAACACCCTAAGGGCAACAAGACTACAGAATCAGCAGGAACCCACATAGAAAAAGAATGCGCGCTAACATGAATTAAGACTTTTCTGTTAGAGACAGAAACTGTGTCTTTTTTAACATTTAAACTTATTTCTCTGGTCCTTATACTGCCCGTTTTGGGGATTGTACGTTCTTAATGGCAGCCAAATGACTGAATGTATTTAGACTTTGTGTAAATACCATGCAGAGTCATTCTGAAGCATCTAATCTAAATGAATAAATGTCTAATAATATGTTCAAAGAACAAGAGAAAATTGTTTTTTATCTGGATAAAGATGCTTATTTTGAAAGGGTGCTTTGTTATTACGGCTGTTTGTTCTACCTATCATTGGAGATGTGCATTTAAAAAAAAAAAGTTTTAACAAGTATTTATATTTGTGACTTCAGGCTATAAGAAAGCTGCTGTGTGAGCGTTAACTCAGCAGTCCCCAACCCCCGGGCCACGGACTGGTACCGGGCCGCGAGAGTTGAGACTCGGGTGTGAAATGTATGGTTTTCAGGGTTTTTATCGGTTTTTAGCGTTATTTTGTTATCGTTTTTTTCGTTAACTCGGTTTTCCTGGGTCTTTTCACGTGTGTTATGAATCAATCTTTTTTTTCAGTATCGGTACTAGTTTTATTTTGTTGTATTTATCCGCGACACCTTAAAGGCCGGTCCGTGAAAATATTGTCGGGCACAAACCGGTCCGTGGCGCAAAAAAGGTTGGGGACCGCTGCGTTAACTGATAAGCAAGAATGAGATGCAATTATCTGGCAACCAAGCCGAGTCCTCATGCTGTTTCATTCTGATATCCAGCATTCTGGCATCCTGAGGGTGATCATATTGTATGTTTAGTGAGGGTCCTACTGCACTTTTCTTTATGATCACCCCACTTTTAATGCTCAAAAGGATGGATATAGAAGTAATATATTTCAGCCTTCGTCTCCCACTGCATTGCAGCAGTGGGAGTACTGGGAGTCTAGGTGTTTAGGAAGAGAGAGGTGGCATAGGAGGTGGAAAGGAAAAGATCCAGGTGGAAAGGATGTGCACTGTTTCAGGATTGTGGAGGATACAGATAGAAATGTACTAATGACTGAAGAGAGTGTGTTGAAGACTGAAAGAGGTACTTTAAGGAGCAGAGAGAGAAGACAGCAAGAGTGTGTGGGGAATTGCAAAGAATTAGTAAGGAGGAAGTGAGGGAACCTTTGAAGAGGATGAAGAGAGGAAAGGCAGTTGGTCCAGATAAAACACTTGTGGAGGTATGGAGATGTTGAGTAGAGATGGCAGTGGAACGATACCAACTTTCAAGAACTTGGGCGATTTGTAAAGCTGTTGCAACTACAGAGGGATAAAGCTGGTGAGCCATACGATGAAGCTATGAGAAAGAGTTCTTGAAAGTGGGTTAAGATGGTGATGATCAGACAGCAGCAATATCGTCTCATATTGACAGAGAGCACTGAAGATGTGATGTTTGAGAGTGTTGATGGAAAAGTATAGAGAAGGTCAGAATGGGTTTCTCTATGACTTTTGGGATGCCAAGAGACTTATGTGAGGATAAATGGTAAATAGGCTGGTTCTTATATAGAGCTTTGCTAGCGCTGGAACAATCAAAGCACACTCATAAACACATTCATACTCCAATGAAATCATCGTAAATGGTAAATGGCCTGTATTTGTATAGCACTTTACTAGTCCCTAAGGACCCCAAAGCGCTTTACACATCCAGTCATCCACCCATTCACACACACATTCACACACTAGAGCACTAGATCGTAGAGCAACTTGGGGTTCAGTCTCTTAACCCAGGGTGGTGCAGGACATATCAATATGCAGGAAAGAAGTTAAGCGATCATATTAGTGGCAGATGCTGTTGTTTTGTTTTTTTTCATTCTGTGGAAAGTTAATTAATAATGTAATTTAAGCACCATAAATCACAGTAATGTCAGTTTTCACTTTCACAGTTTAAACCAAAGTTTTTTTTCTTCTCCCACAGGCGTTTTATGCTAAATGAAACCCTCTTTAGCGAGCTGGTCGAGGGGGCCCGTGACTTACCTGGAAACAGATGGTCAGTTGGCGGCAATGCTCCAGTAATGGCTAGTCGCATGGCAACCGAGGGATGTGATGTGTTGCTAGGGGGAACTTTCAGCACCGATTTTACTGATGTCCTGTCGCAGCACATTACAGGTACTCGAAATAAGACAAAGTGATGCATCCATTTTACTTTGAATGAAATTTCCGTTTTGTAATTTTTATGTACTTTGTGATATTCCTTTTATCTCCTCAGTGGCAGGTAAAGTGATAGATGAGCCAGACATTCATCTGATTCTGGAGTATCCAACTGGTGCCCGCTGGGGGCGCTATACCTCACGTAGAGCCAATAGGTAGGTGTCATACAGATGCATCAGAAGCGTGGAGTGCGTGTGTACACGGTGCTCTGAGGTGATAGTTGTTCACTTTGTTTGTGTGTTTGTGTTCTGTAGATACATCATTCACAGCGATGCCAATAACCCCTACCTGTCCTCTATGGAGGAGTTTGCTCAGAAACTTATAGACTTCAAACCTGACCTACTGGTGGTGGGAGGGCTCCAAATGATGGACAACTTCCCTTTCCGGTCAGGTAAGAAAGGTGTTCCCTTCTTTCTGATGCACAGTTGGGCTCGCTGACGTTGAACGTATTATCCTGGGTTAACCAAAGCAGTTTGAGGTTAGCGTTACTCTCTCATATCACCTGGAGATTAAAATTCTACTAATTGTAGTTATCAAAAGGAAAGAGGTTTCACCTTAAATATGAACTCTGGACAAAGTTGGTAGATAATTTGGGTCATTGTCTGGAGTTGAGATTGTCAACTCTCACTACTGGAAATGCTCAAATTTGTTTACACGAGGGTGGTGTCTGAGTAGAGCGTGCTAGAGGCAGGACACGAAATGTCCCAGCTGTGTATCACTGTTACCTGGAGCTGTTCTCACAGTGACGCAAATTGTTGAGGGTTTGTAATCAGGAGATCGTGGATATATGATCCCATGCACCTTTATCAGGTAGTGTCTATGAAAGCTCAGGGCTTTAAGCATAGTTAAGCATACTGACCAGTGACACTTGAAGTTGGCTGGATTTTGGCCACATTTGGTGATAGCTGTACAGTGGGGCAAAAAAGTATTTAGTCAGCCACCGATTGTGCAAGTTCCCCCACCTAAAATGATGACAGAGGTCAGTAATTTGCACCAGAGGTACACTTCAACTGTGAGAGACAGAATGTGGAAAAAAAAAAAAAAAAATCCATGAATCCACATGGTAGGCTTTGTAAAGAATTTATTCGTAAATCAGGGTGGAAAATAAGTATTTGGTCAATAACAAAAATACAACTCAATACTTTGTAACATAACCTTTGTTGGCAATAACAGAGGTCAAACGTTTACTATAGGTCTTTACCAGGTTTGCACACACACAGTAGCTGGTATTTTGGCCCATTCCTCCATGCAGATCTTCTCGAGAGCAGTGATGTTTTGGGGCTGTCGCCGAGCAACACGGACTTTCAACTCCCGCCACAGATTTTCTATGGGGTTGAGGTCTGGAGACTGGCTAGGCCACTCCAGGACTTTCAAATGCTTCTTACGGAGCCACTCCTTTGTTGCCCGGGCGGTGTGTTTTGGATCATTGTCATGTTGGAAGACCCAGCCTCGTTTCATCTTCAAAGTTCTCACTGATGGAAGGAGGTTTTGGCTCAAAATCTCACGATACATGGCCCCATTCATTCTGTCCTTAACACGGATCAGTCGTCCTGTCCCCTTGGCAGAAAAACAGCCCCATAGCATGATGTTTCCACCCCCATGCTTCACAGTAGGTATGGTGTTCTTGGGATGCAACTCAGTATTCTTCTTCCTCCAAACACGACGAGTTGAGTTTATACCAAAAAGTTCTACTTTGGTTTCATCTGACCACATGACATTCTCCCAATCCTCTGCTGTATCATCCATGTGCTCTCTGGCAAACTTCAGACGGGCCTGGACATGCACTGGCTTCAGCAGCGGAACACGTCTGGCACTGCGGGATTTGATTCCCTGCCGTTGTAGTGTGTTACTGATGGTGACCTTTGTTACTTTGGTCCCAGCTCTCTGCAGGTCATTCACCAGGTCCCCCCGTGTGGTTCTGGGATCTTTGCTCACCGTTCTCATGATCATTTTGACCCCACGGGATGAGATCTTGCGTGGAGCCCCAGATCGAGGGAGATTATCAGTGGTCTTGTATGTCTTCCATTTTCTGATGATTGCTCCCACAGTTGGTTTTTCACACCAAGCTGCTTGCCTATTGTAGATTCACTCTTCCCAGTCTGGTGCAGGTCTACAATACTTTTCCTGGTGTCCTTCGAAAGCTCTTTGGTCTTGGCCATGGCTGTTTGGAGTCTGACTGTTTGAGGCTGTGGACAGGTGTCTTTTATACAGATGATGAGTTCAAACAGGTGCCATTCATACAGGTAACGAGTGGGGGACAGAAAAGCTTCTTACAGAAGACGTTACAGGTCTGTGAGAGCCAGAGATTTTCCTTGTTTGAGGTGACCAAATACTTATTTTCCACCCTGATTTACGAATAAATTCTTTACAAATCCTACCATGTGGATTCATGGATTTTTTTTCTCACATTCTGTCTCTCACAGTTGAAGTGTACCTCTGGTGCAAATTACTGACCTCTGTCATCATTTTAAGTGGGGGAACTTGCACAATCGGTGGCTGACTAAATACTTTTTTGCCCCACTGTATGTAAGAACTGATGTCAAAAGAAGAACAAAACACAGAGGTAGTATCATAGGCTGATAACCAGCTTCCCCCTCTGAGCCAGGCTGTTTGCACAGCAGATCAGCTGTGTGTTATTTGATCTGACAGTACCTTTGTCTTCTGGTCTGCTGTTTTCCCCCATGTCTCTGCTGTTTTTCCACTCTTTCATTACCCTTTTGTCTTTCCTGTTGAGTTGCTCCTTCCTTTAACATCACTGTACCCTTTCGCTTCTCTTTGTTTTTGTTTTTTTTGTTTGTTTGTTTGTTTTGTTCTGTTTTGTTTTTGACACCCTGCGATCTGCCTGACAGCGTCTACAACTCTTCTTTAATCTTCCACCTATTTTGGATCATTTCAGGTGAGAGAGAAGCCCTCCTCTCCCGTCTGGGACACCTGCTTTCCTCCTCATCCCCTCAAATTGGAATTCATTTTGAAATGGCAAGTTTTGTGGAAGAGAGCATCATGGAAGACCTGCTCCACTACGTCATTCCCCATGTATGTTTGACTGATCAATGAGCAAAATGATATCACCAACACTGAAGAAGTAAAATGTTTATTTACAGAAACAGAATGAGTCAGCTTTGTGAAAATAGATGGATGCCAGGAAGATTTGCTTAGTTAAACTCAAAGCAAAGCAGGCTGACTCAGTGGGAGCTGTATTTGCTTTCCACTTTTGCATAATCATATTTTGAAGAAATGCGATGTTCTGCTGCTTTCAAAGGTGCAAATTTTGCCCCATAATCAAGC
The DNA here is from genome assembly GCF_057382095.1 of Aulonocara sp. 'chitande type north' Nkhata Bay. Classification (NCBI taxonomy): domain Eukaryota; kingdom Metazoa; phylum Chordata; class Actinopteri; order Cichliformes; family Cichlidae; genus Aulonocara; species Aulonocara sp. 'chitande type north' Nkhata Bay. The sequence continues at coordinate 15,331,977 of NC_141344.1, forward strand.
CTCTTCAATACTGTAAACACATAATGAATATTGTTGTGGCTAGACCTCAAAGCCATGGTTTTCTTTGTGCACTCAACACAAAGGCTGTAGTTTATTCCACTCAGCATAACAAAGCAGCCAACACACACATGTGCAGACCTGATGAAAATGTAAAAGTAGTAAATAGTAAAATCGGTTTTAACGAGTTACCTTAATTCTGCTTTTCCAGGCGGACTCTTTGGGGATGAATGAGCAGGAACTTCCAAACCTGCTTAGCTCGCTCAAAGGCTCCAACATCACCGTATTGTCAGACCCAAACCCTCGTGTAGCTACTGTTCTTGACCAGATGAGGGAGGTCTATCGCATTTTGAACCAGCGCCACAAGGAAGCCAGTGCAGAAAGTCGGGCAAATGGTGCCCGAGCTACAGTCAAACCACTGACCCGACTCCATGTCCACACGCTGGCTTTTCAAGCCATGATTGTGACTCGTGGCTCCAAGTGGAAGAACACCATGTCAGCCACTGCCAAGGCTTCGCTCACAGCTAACCGCCACGTCTGTGGCTCTAATGACATTGATCCCAGCAAGGCGAGGCTCATAATGGACGACTCTTTCTCCGTTAGCCGACAGGAGGGAAGCCAGCGTATCCCTTTACAGGAGACCAGGCCTGTCAGCTGTTGGAGTGAAGAGGACTATGACATCTGTGTAGCACCAGTGCTGGTGTGCACTGAGGTTTATCAGACTGCAGGTGGAGGGGACAACGTCTCAGCTGCTGGCCTGGTTCTGCAAATCTAGAGAAGGACAGACACCAAGTGGTCTGTCTGTGTGTATGTTTGTGTGTGTGTGTCGTGCTGATCAGATGTTAGTGAACCGCGTGATTCTGGAAACTTGATCTAGGTGTGATGCACACTAGCCTTCAGAAACTGACGCAGGTATCAGGCTGATGAGTCGTCCTTTGTGTCTCACAGCCTGAGGTGCACATTAAGGAAAATTGTTATCCTTCATAGTTGGAGTCAGATGATGGAGAACAGTGGTTATCTATCAGGTTAGGCCTTCAAATGTTTGATTTTTGAAAACGATACAAAGAAAAGGCAATCAAAAATTATACTTAAGTAATTAAGTGAAATATCTGCTAACTAGACTTATTGTAGTTTATCAGTTAGGTTAAACCATCACTGATTTAATCTCTCCTTGTCTTTTTCTGCGTGTGAAACCCATGCACATCACCTCAATTGGATTTCTTTTTTCTTTTTTTCTTTTTCTTTTTTTCTTTTTCTTTTTTTTTTAAACAAAATCAGTCCTGCTGTTTCTTACTTGGATTTCCATGTCAACTCATCCATCATCTGACTCCGTTGATTTTAAATCAGCTGCCCTCTATTTATCCAATGCCTTACAAGAAGATGTTCAGTCAATATGAGATAAAGAGGAACGAGGTATGGATAAAGTCAGATGCCAAACTGTAGGTTGTGGAGGGTTTTAAGTTTCTTTTTAAATAGTACAGCATTTTTAGTAGCCTTTTTAATTGTTTTGCACAACTTCTGCTGAAGGATAAAATCCTCCTTAAGTCATGTAAATGCAGGGCTTCACTATGCAGAAAACGGATTCAGAAGAATCAGAAGTAGGTGGATCTTGTCAACCACTTGAACTCTACAACTCAGACCAGTGAACAAGCTTTAGACTTCACCTGCCTTTGTGCAACACACATTTTCAGATGAACTTGAACCTACCTATGACTGAAAATATCTGAAGCATTTTAATGAAAAATTACGAAGTTTTTTGAAACTAGGACCAAATCTGCGGTCCTTTGGTGTAGTAGGGATAAAATATATATATTGACCGCTAAATAGCTGCAAAGTAATCCCAGGTGCAGGTTTAAAGACACCAAAATGTTCTTTTAATGACAGGCTATCCTTCCTCTTCCCCCTACTATTGCATTAAAAAGGCAAAGAAAGGCCCTGTTCCTCCCTGTGTATGTGAAAAGTGTGCTTAGTGGTTTGGGTGTGTTTGTGTGTGGATTGTCATTCCTCTGTGGTTCCGTTGCAGTGCAATAATGCAAAATCAATGTTAAGAGACCACTTTTGGTAGCTGCACATGATGTCAAACATCTTCCTCTCTACCTCCATGCTCTGATTTTCCTTTCCTTTTTCCATCTCCTGTCGCTCTTCTGTTAGTTCGTCATACCTGTTTTACATCCTCTTTCTAATTATTTTTTGTTCTTCTGTTTTTTATGGCTCTTTAAAGACCAAATAACCAGTGTGGACTATCCTAGCCAATGTTGTTGCAACAGTGAAGTTCCTGACATGTGTGTCACGTGATATGACTGAATATAGTGGAACACTTGTTATTTAAAGGGGCATTAACAATCTACTTGAATCCATGCTGTTGCGCATCATGAATACCCCCAATGTCTGGAATACTGGACCACTCAAATCATATTTTCTTCATGTAGTCTTTGCGTCACGTATTGGATTTAGAGTCAAGATATTAATCCCTGTTACTTTAAACCCCCACTGAGATGATCTTTTGGTGAAAGGGGGACCCAGCCTCTCCACAATCATCTAATTACCTTCTGGGATTGGACTCAAACCTGTATTTACTGATGCAGCTGGAGTTAACTGGGATCATAGCCAGCTATTTTTCTCTCTCTCACTCGCACACACACATATTCCTTCCACAGCTCCACCTTCACTTTCACAGGTAAACTTCAACATGCAAGTGGACTTTTTGTCATTCTTGATTAATCTATTTGTTCGTTTATCAATTTTACCAAACATGCTTTTTTTTTTTTTAAGAGGAACACATTTATTTTGTTACAGAGTGTGAAAAAGGGAAATGTAGAGAACAGGATATCCCTTTAAATCTTTTCTCTGTATCACGGCTGTAATGATTTCATGGTGTTTTGTTATTGATTGATTGACCGAAAGATAATGAGCCTTATTCTGTTTTTACATTTGGGGTTTAGCGAAAAGGGAACCTTTAATACAGACTTTTTCTATCACTATAGGCTGATCTTTCCTTATGTCTTAAAGAGTAACGGGTTGTGTTTTTACTGTGAATGGAAACCATAGCATGTGTTCATGCTCACATAGTGAAGTGGTTGTTTTCACCACCGCATTGCTTATCTAACCTCTAGATAAGTCATGTCATCCATGTTTCAATGTTGTGTTTAACTATTTCATGCATGTTTGACTATTTGATGCAGAATCGCCTGATAAAATGCTGATTAAGCAATCATTGATTTGTTGTTTTTATTTTTAGGGGTCATTTATTGAAAATGTTCACAATCATTTTGGCTGCAAACTACATTTTAGACAAGAAGATAATCTACTTCTTTCTTTAAAAAAAAAAAAAAATCAATTCTAAGAACAGAGTCTGCTGAATTCAGAAGTTATTTTAGACACTAGTTAACAAATACTGTTGGATGTAACATCACAGCTTCTTTGTCACAACATAATTCACTGCGATGAAGGTTTTTTCCTCTCCTCACATTTAACACATTTCATTTCATTTGGTATTTAAACATTATGCTTTCATATTTTGTCCACTGGCTGCACCAACAGGCCCACATTTAAACAACAGGCAAGTTTAGCATGGATCCCGCCTGGTACCAAATGTTTGCTGGTGGCGCAATGATGTGGAGGATATTTTCTTGGTCCTAACTGAGCATCATTTAAACTCCACAGACAACCTTTATGACTACAGCGTAACTGTCTTCTGATGGCTGTTTCAGCAGGATAACGTATGTCACAAAGCTCAAATCATTTCAGTTCTCTAATTTCTTTAACATGACCACAAGTTCACTGTACTCAAATAGCTTCCCCAGTCACCAGATCTCAGTCTGACAGAGAACCTTTGGCATGTGGTGAAACAGAAGAGTCACATCATGGACGTGCTGCCAACAAATCTGCAGCAACTGTGTTATGCTATCATATCAATATGCCCAAATCTCTGAGGAATGTTTCTAGTGATTTAATGAATCTATGCCACAAACAATTAAGGCAGTTCTGAAAGCAAAACAAAGTCCAACCCAATAACTAAAAGGTTTCTGTCTATGAACAAATGATTAAAAATGAATGTTGTCCATGCAAAAGAAGTGTTGCATACTTGCAGTCCACTGCAGAGATGGTGAGGAGCCTGTGCTATTTTTATAACCCAGCATGTTCCCTCACCCTCTATTTTGGGTGCACGTTCTGAAAGCAGCAAGCCTTCAGCTTTCTTAAATACAGCTTCTTCAGCTGTAGCTCATTTCTGTAACTCCAGATTACCTCAGAAAAACATTTGAACAGCACCAGTGGTACCATGATTTCTTTTATGTCTGCACAGAAACCCAACATAAGCCATTTTAGTGATTGTTTTTTTAACATTCACAGAGACTGGAGTGCATCACACCAGTAATTTCATACTGTACTGGACTTTCCTTTAATGTCAAACTGGAGAAACCTTTTAACATTTCTTAAATAAGGAACGAGGGCTTGAGCATTCAAACTCTTATGGTATTCTTATCTGAATCCAGTTGAAGTATGCACATTTAATTTCTTTATCACAACAGACATAAAGATTATATTGTATAACAGTTTTGGTGACATACAGACTGCCTACATACATTTCATTTGGCATTTGTACATTATGCTTTCATACTTGGCTGCACCAACAGGCTGATTAAGCAACCTTTGTTTCGCTGCCTACATTTTACGCTCTAGAGTCAGATGTGGGATAACATCTTTATAATAGATATGTTTCTTCTCTTCGTCAGTGAACGCTGTCAGCATCTCATCCATCTCCTCCTGAGTGAACGGCTCACCTGATATGATATGGAGAAAAATCAAGTCACAAACGTGCTGATCTACCTGAGAAAAAACAGATGTTTGTTCCAATCTACACACAAACACCAAGCAATCTGAACACAAAATTATTTTACAATTGTGTACATCAAAACTGGTATAAATAATTCAACTTAACAAATTCAAACAATCCGTGCATATCAAGTGATCTGTACACACGCAATTAACATTGTGTAAGTAAAACTAAATGGAATGCCAATTATTTTTAAGCAAACATAGGAAGCCATGGACCAATCTATTGTATTTACTGTGAAGTACACACAAATTGTTGCCTACATTGATTCAGTTTTATTCATATAGCACCAAATTACAACAGCAGTCACCTAAAGGTGCTATATATTGTAATGCAGAGGCCCCAGAATGATATGCAGAAAACCCCAATTATCAAATAACCCCCTTTAAGCAAGGACTTGTTGACGGTGGGAAGGAAAAACTCCCTTTTAACAGGAAGAAAGCTCTGGCAGAACCTGACTCAAGGAGGGGACGACCAGTGGGAGGTTAAAAGAGAAAGACAGGATTAAAGAGAGGGGTGGAAGAGAGGCACGATCTGATATCCTCGTGTTGGTGTTGTTCCCAGATCAACATAGTAAATGTTGTTCCAGGATCAACATTGCAAGTGACCAATCAGAATGTTGTGACGTCATACTTTTGTGACTTCCAGAAAAACCGCCATAAAACAAAAAACTGTACTTAAGCTGCGTGAAACCGCCTCTGTCCGCCGATCAACGGACCCTGACCCTGACCCTTTAATAAACACTAAGCAGCATTGATATTGTCCTTGCAACATTGGAATTTCATAAATGCACAAATGGCTTGGTGCGCCAAAGAATAACGTCACAAGAATGTGATTGGTCACTTGCAATGTTGATCCTGGAACAACATTTACTATGCTGTTCCAGGAACAACACCAACACGACGATATCAGATCATCCGGAAGAGAGACAGAGTTTAATAATAACTAATGAGTCAATAGAGAGTGGTTGTATGCACATAGTGAGTGAAGCATTGCAGCGTAATTAAGGGGCACCTGGTCCAGCCCTAACTATAAGCTTTAGCAAAAAGGAAAGTTTTAAGCCTAATCTTAAAAGTAGAGAGGGTGTCTGTCTTCCAAATCCAAACTGGGAGCTGGTTCCACAGAAGATGTTCCTGAAGTCTGAAGGCTCTGCCTCTCATTCTACTATTAACATTATCACTTCAATAATTATCACATTTGTAAAGCTGATTTTTCGCTTGCAGATCACATCATTTCTCAGTAAGAAATCTCTATTGCTGTTGTCACTGTGTCATTGTAATCTACTTCTAATTGCACACAAAAACAAAACCCTCAGTTTTACCTTCCTTTGTCATGTAATTTGTCAGCTCCTCAGGCTCAAGGTATCCCCTCTTTTCTTTGTCTAGAACCTGCAAACAGAGTGTAAGTGCCTTTGTGTTTTAGCAAATATCACATGCCTATACTGCCAGACTAGCGTCCCTATGCAAAAAGTGGACAATATGAGGAACAAGGAAACAGCAGGAAATTTCACCTCAAAGGCCTGAAGCAGAAGCTCATCAGAGATGGGAGGGAACCTAACAGACAATAACACAGCAGTAATGAAATGATGACAAGCCAAATACTGCAAACAGTGAGTTTAATGTCCAAATCATTACATCAGTGATGTAGCACTGGCTGTTCTTTGCTTCTTTGTTTAAGAGTTTAAGGCTAACACTGGTCTGAATCTAAACTTCAGCAGCTTCAGGCACAGAAAAGCTCACGTGTAAAAGCAAGAGATATAAATTATTTAAACAAGGCTGACATGTAGTATTTCCTGAGTGGTGAACAAACCCGACCTGAAACACCACTGATCAAAAATAGAGTACTGAGGTTTACACAATGTTTACCAGACTGATCACAAAACTCTTAGTAATGAAATGCATTCATGTGTGCCTTCAGTATAAGAGAAAAATACATTGTATAATAGATAATTTGATTTAACTTAACTCCTATTTGCATCTCAGCCTTCTTCTCATACACAGAAATCAGAAATTTCTTTATACAATGATATAACTGAACTGTCTTACTTGTCCTCCAGTAGTACTTTAGTCATGGCTGGGAGGAATCTGTCCCAGTGGATATATCCTGAGCGCTCATCTTCCACCTGGTTGCACAGGAATAGGCTGTTGGGGTTTGCTTTGAATTTTCTAACAAAAACAATGCTTCTAATGTTACCCAGGATTTTATAACAGTCACATAATGGCACAGGAGATTCTGTAACATTACTGAAATGCACAATGTCAGAACCCTGTTTGCACACCCCATTACTGATCTTCCAAAATAGAACCAGACTACGGGAGGATGCTGTGCTGACCTCAGATGTGAACTTCTGTAGGTCTGCCTGAGTGGGAAAGAAACCTAGTGAATAGAAGATGGTGCCAATCTCCCTAGAAAACAATGACAAGAAGTGCATTAAAAGTATTTAAAAGGACAGTTTCAGTTAGTTTCACTAATTCCTGTGTGCTATGAACCATCTCACCGCAATGTCCTACGGCCCACTCAGCCAGTGGAAAGCCTTGAGACAAACCACAAACTTTATTTCTCACAGCCAGTGTCCAAATAACCCACTTCAACCAAACAATTTACCAGTGGAAACAGCTGCGTAATCTCAACTGCACAGCATTTTGTATGTCTTGAGACTGAGTCCCACATTTTCATTGCCTCTAATATTCAGAAGTCCACACTGCAGGATGGACACCTATGCTATATCTAACAGGGAAACTCACAAGTTATGTAGATCTCAGCAAATGTGATGGACATAAAACAAAGAAAAGGAAGTGTGGCTACAATAAAGACTGGAATCCTGGCTCCAGGAGTAGTCAGCTCTCAGAGATTGGGCCACTTGACTTTCAAGTTCATGTTATTTATGTAGAAATGAAGTTAGAAACGCAAATACTTGTTTTTGTCAAACTAAATGCCAAATCTCTAACCTAAATAATTCGTTTTTCCCTGGACAGACCAACAATTTTAGATTAGCAAAATGTCCTAAACTGTCCAAGTCCACGTTTAGTTTGTCAGACTGTATAAAAGATATACAGACTGTTTATATACAGACATCGACTTGGATCTGGTTACTTTAGCAGGGAGGACACATTGTGTGCAGTTTCCACTCTATTTAAAACCTCCAGTGAGAAATTCAAAAACTTACAGACAGGAAACCTACTGAGAGCAGATTTAAATAAACAGCTGTGTTTCGACCTTTCTGCATCTGCGTAAGTTAGTAAAAAAAAATACCTAGGAATTAAAGTTGCTGTGACCTCTAATAATGCTAATTAAAAATATTCTACTCTACCATTTAGTTTAATTTTACATAGAAATCACACACTTGGCTTAGAAAACACGCTGCACTGTCGCTGAAAAGAAAGGACATGCACATTTGTTTGCCAGATGTTTTCATCTGTGTGGCTGATTAGAGCTCCTCAGGTTGCACAAGGCTCTGGTGAGATTTTAAGGATATTTCTTACAGCAATTTATTGAAACATGTACATTCATAAGTGGAAATAAAGACACTGTGTAATTCTCTCTTGAAAGTCAGTGTTTAGTATGACCATTTTCATTCTTCAGCCTGAGTTCTCTGTGGCAAGCATTCTTGTAATTTTGTAATTCTGTAGTCTTCAGGAATAGTTCTCCAGGCAGACAGTGTTTCATTTTGTGTTTTTCTATCCAGGTATGCTGTTACTGCATCGGCTGTGTTTGGGGTTAGACTCGTTGATGAAAAATGGGACCTCTTACCAATCAGATGTTATTCCATGTTGAATCAAAATCTGTCAGTACTTTTCTTTATTCATAATTTCAGGAATTTTGCCACTGACTGAAATACAGCTGTACTTGCTTATGATTGCCACCGATGTTTGGCCCAGTTCTTTCAAAAACATCAAAAATATCTATGGCACTTCTGTTTTCAAAATAAAACTAAGATCCCTGTTTTTTTTGCTGATTCAACTAAAGAAATGGGAAAAACATTATGTGTTTTTGCAACAGTCTGCTAATAAAAGGTGACCAGTAAATTTTAAAACAGGTTCTTTGCTGAATTGTTTTGAGTTTGCTGAGTTCTTTGGTGTTGACACAACACTGGTCTTGTCCCTTGAGGGAGTTGTCTTGTTTATGCTAAAGGCAAGTGTTACGTGGGGTGGCAAAAAAAGTGCAACACTGGAATAAAAATGAAAGAGCTATTGCTAAAAATTAACAAACAACAACAAAATGCAAAGAATTGAGGGGTGGCTCAAGATTTTCTCACAAAACTGCATCTTGTGCACTTGTTAAAACGTTTAAGGTCCTTTGGATTTTCATAGTAATCAGCTTCATAGTACCTATTAAGTATCTTTACAGTAATAAAGTAAATGGCTTGTCTTGTTTTACCCACTTGATATCCACTGTGTTGTCAGACTTTGTGTCAAACGCTTGAAAAGCGCCTTTGAGCTTCTTGAGGACCTTGGTATTAAGCACGGTGGCCTCTGGCAGACAAAATTAAGAAAACATAGAGAAGCATTAGCTTAGCTGGCTTAGTTCTGGAGAAAATAATGACAATACTTTCATCAAAGATCAGCCACTATGACGGGTCACCACAGAGTTTCAGCTAGACTGAAACTTTCACTGTGGTCTCAATATTTTCAATTTGTAAACAAACTGAAAATGAAAGTTACTATTACCAACCTGCACTTTTGCTGTTCTCCGCCATGTTTGTCCGGTCGCCTTTCTGTTGCCCAGCAACCGTATGGCAGGGCACCTATTCAACGCCTCTGACGTTTGCCATCTTTTTGTCGCCAGAAACCCTTCATTGTCGAATTACACAGAGCTACTAATAACACAATATTAATTAGTTAATTTATTTTTTTCCGTCATGCTGAAGAAGTCGTTAAAAAAAAGCCTTCCAACAACGTGACCCCGTCAGAAGTTCCTGATATAATGAAGCCACGTAAATGTATTTTCATACTATAACGGTTTTTTCCCAAGGATTTTGTTACTATTCTACGAATTAATCTATAAGTATCACATTTAAACATAAGACAGACTGAAAACAAACAAAGAGAGCAGAGAAATACTTGTTTCTTGTTTATTTTCTTCCGCCGTATAAATGCATAAAATGGTTTTTAAAAAATTAACAAAAAAAAACACTTTTTTTTTTAAAAATTAACAAATAGTACACTCTTTCACACTAAAAACATTTCAAGTATGTAGATAATGATAGCATTTTACATTACTTTTCATTTTATTTCAATGGGGCCACCATAAAGATTATTTTCTTTCATACTCCTTGTCTAGTGAATTCAATATGTACTCATTTTTCTTGCTGATATAATATTAAGGAGAGCGAATTTTCATTTCAGCTGAACTAACTGTGAATCTGAAACATTAAAAAAAACCAAGCTAAAAGTGCAGCAAGTCCACCATCCACATGTACGTGAATCCACAGTGCCTACTGACATCTGGGGAGGAGGAAACATCCATAAACTGGTGGTATAAAGCAAACAAATGCATAAAATAATCATGGCAGAAAATGGTAAATAAATGGTAAATAAATTCAATTAAAGTAATAACACATTTTCCAACTTAGAAAAAATGCATTAAAAGGTCTCTTTTAATCATGGCTTCAGTTTTATTGTTGCAACTAATATTACATTCTGCCTTTAACCCCTTAAAAGCTCTGGGAATCATTGAGCATCCCAATACAGTGGCAGGAATATTTTGACCAGAAAGACCTTTTGACCACCCATCTACATGTTTAACAGTCCAGTGAATTGTGCATTAGCAGAAACTCAGAACTCAGATCCAGAAGGGGACCATTTTTGGGGATGCTGATTAAGAAGCTCTCCCATACAGTACATAAGAGACTGAGGCCTAGATGACAGTGGTGTTTTCTCCAGTGTGTTTATGTGTGTGTGTTTTATATCTCTGGTTGGCCCTGATGTACAGGAATATTGTGGTCCTGCCCCAGATCTTCTATTGTGACTTCTGGGATTTGATGTCTCTCATATTCATCCATTTGCTTTATGGGTTCAACTTCCTTTCCTTGTACGTCCTCTTGAAGCTGAATCTCTTCATGAATCTGTTCCTTTCTCTGCTCCACTGCTCCGGCACTGTCCACGTTAGCAATAGCGTTTGATAGCTGTTCCTCCACTACTGCTTCCTGCTCCTGCTGAGGTGCATTGTTGTTGCTTGGGTCCTTTAAGGTAGAAAGTTATGATGAGGTGTTGTTTTTGCAGCCAAATATAATGAAAGTGTGAATAAAACGACATAAAGCTTTAACAGTATTAACAGTATTTCCAATACATTTGCAGTACCTGTGTGTGGGTGATTGAAGGGGAGAGCAGTTCAGATAGAGCCAGCAGACCATCCTGGTTTAGATCCTGAGTCTGTAGTAAGAAATCTACCATAGAAACCACCTGAAAGCAACATGCAAACATACACAAATATCGCCGACTGAATGAAAAAGGCCAACACCTTGTCAGTTCAAATACACACATACATAGAGTCGCTCCTGCTAACCTGCTCACTGGCCTCTGCTCCAGGTATATGATGGGAGTTAAAATCTGAGAGGAGCTTCATCATCTCCAAGCCATCTAAGAACCCACTGCGATCATAATCATAAAGGCCAAACAGGAAGAATACCTCTGGAACATAGCACAGCACAATTCACAATTATACGATCAAATAAAAAGACTTTATTAGATTCTGACTAATAAAGGCTACATTATTTGGCAATGGTGATCCTAGTCAGAACCCATCAGTGTAATATCTACTGGTAAGAGGCACTGTTTACCTTGCTCCCAGGTGGTGATTTCTGGTCCTCCTTGTCCTCTATTCTTCAGGCTTGATTGAATGTAACTCTGTCTCAAACTGTAGTACACACAACACAAAGCACAGTTTATAAAAAATGTTACAAAGCAGATTGGTAGTGCAACTGCCATGTGCTACAGACTCTTTCCACCCTTGTGCCATCTGGTAGAGGGTATAACACTCAAGCACCCTGTGCCAGACTCTTCAAGCTCCTAAACCCCACGCTCCCGTCTCCAAAAACTTGGACTTCACTATTTCAGTTCAGATGCACACAGACTTCTGCTCACAGAGCCTGTTTTAGCTCTTTAAATCATTTATAAGATGTTTAAAAGAAGTTAAAGATCCCCTTCAATCATGTTCAGTGATGTACAAAACATCTTGTGTCTCATGTTGTGAGAAGAGGTTAGAAGAGAAATCAATACTTCTATTAACTGCTTTAGATGGCAGCTGATCGCAGGTGACACAAGGTGAGATGCAGGGTACACCCTGGATATAAACAGACAGATAACCATAAACTTGCACAGTTAAAGGACTGACAGAGCGTGAAGTCATTAAAAGGTGGGTAGCACCAAAAAAAAGAATAAGAAAAAGGAAATTAAGGAAATTAAACAATGAGTTTCCTGACATCACTGTACACACTTTTATTAAACTTCAATTCAGCTCCGGTTCTTTTTTATTGTTAATGACTGATGAAAAATTCTGCAATGTGATTTTTTTTCAATCAATAAGAATAAACTAATTAACCTAAAATTCATGTTGCTGGACTGTGGAAGGAATTTGGGGCCAAACATATGATTTTCTTGCTGTGAAACAACAGATGTAGCCACTGCGCTACCGTGTTGCTCGGCAATGTTATTATTGACACATATATATATTTTTTAAATATATTCACCTTGCTGGAAAGAATATGAAAAATTCATCCATAGAAGTCCAGTAGCACTGTTTTGTTAAATCAAGGCTTTGAGTCTTTATATTACACTGGTTTAAGCTTCTATTACTTTTAAAATGGTTGTGAAGTGAGAAACGTTCATTGGCACATGCCTTAAACTCATATTTTAGGTACATGTGCTGTGTACTTGTATATGTAATCTTAAGTAAAGCAGATGGCAGATGTGTACTTGTAAATGTTTTCCTATATTTGTAAATAGACTCTTGACAAATAGTGAACGTGTATTAAACTGGTTACACACGCTTAATATAATAATAGAAACTTCTTTACATTCTTAACACATAACACGTCGTAGCAGTGGTTCTACCTTTCATAATCTTACATGAACTAGATGGTAACAATGACAAAATTCAGGCCAAAGGTGTTTTCTTTAGAGCACAACTGAGGTGCCTTCAACACAGCTGCTTCAATCAAAATCTGTCACAGATCATCATCAGCTATGAGTCATGAGCTTTACATGAGACTTAAAAGGGTATTAAGGCAAGATCTGGTGGTAAGAACTGAGACTACTCTCAGGGCATCATTTGTTTTAACATCTTAAACTTCATGCACTCCATCACATACCATAAATGAAGCAATGTTGCAACAGTGAGAGGTTCTAAATGCTTGAATAATCCTTTTACAAATGTTGATTCAGCACAAAGGCCTGCTTTGAGCCAACATGTATTATTTATTAAGGGTGGTGTAAATTCCAACTGCTATTCCATACAGCTAACAAGCATTTATCTGGTCTTTCATGCAATACCCTTAAGATGAAAGTATGATAGCGTGTACACATTATCTTAATCTTACCAACAAATGGAAAGAAGCTGCATCTGTCGTGTGGTTATATTTCTTCTTTTGTTCTCTGAACAATTTATTACAGGCAAGTTCAAACTATTCCAGTACAGTAGCAGCTATGTGTGGTGAGATAATATTTGCAGTATGGTGAGGAGAGCCCCATAAAGGAAATTAATGCAGCATAAATGAGCTCTTAGGTACATGTAATTTTATCATTTTATAGTACAGGCCACATCATTAGCGCGACGGAGGAGCCAAAGTCCACAGCCAAGTCAGAAAGCTGCTGTTGAGTGAAATGATTTCAGATGTTCAATAACAGCAGACTGTACATGTGCCACTCACCTGCGTTCCTCCTCTCCAGAGCCAAAGGGATTGGGTAGTGCTGCAGAAGGGGGATGGGCAGCTACTGATTCCTCCCTGTGGAATAAATAAGCAAACAAATCATTCAAAGAGCTTCTTCCTGCATCACTGCTTTTGTTTTTGGTTTAATTTCTTTATTTTGTTCTGCTAAACAGCAACAGAGTGTATCTGCTAGCCTCATATATAACATTTATATCCAATGGGAATAAGGAATAATCAATTATAGAATAAAATCAAATCAAGCAGCATATTTATGAAAGCCTGAGAATATTTATGCCTTTATATGAATTAAAAAGAAGAGAAAGTGAAACTTGATGAGAGAAGGGGCGTTACCTCTGTGTTCCTGGAAGACCTGGTGCAGCCAGGCACAGGTGTACCAGCAGGGTCAGAGACAGAACACGCGGAACCAGCTGGTCCAGGTGACACTCCAAGAGCACACCTAAAATTAAACAGCTATGTTACTACCTTTGTGCAAGCTCTTCCCAAACCATTTCATCACTGATTTTAATTCATATAAATAAGAATGGTTGAGTTTTTACAGTGCACAGAATTACTAATTCTGATTGTGTTAATGAAACTAGAGGAAACTTTTATGGGCATTGCAGTGGTCACACAATGCAGCAATTGCTGCCTTACAGAAAAACACAAACACAAACAAACCTCACAAAAACCAGTCCCTTCAGTAATATTGCAGAGCTGCAGTCATACAGCTTTCACTCGTCACATAGATGAGAAACTTCCTGGTCCATTATGGAAAAATCATTTGAAATCTTTCTATCTATTTATAGCTCATTGCAGCCCTTTCATGCTGTCTCCATGAATCATTTCTCTGTGACTCGCCAGACCTTTTAGACCAGCAAACATTAGATTTTTGAACTAAAATTCGTTGCTGTGAGCTGAATGGCCTGTTTAAGAGATCCCAGAGATGCGCAGACTAATAACCGGCAGCTTCCTCCTCCTGTGGAGCAGCAGCGATGCTAGTCTGGCACAGCACACAAGACTACACCATCAACTCATTGTTACTGCCTGATCACACAGCCTCCTTTAAAGGCACGTTGACATCACAGTCTTATATTAAATAAAACACATTTATAAAGAAAGCTGTGAAAGAATAGTATCGTTAACTAAGAAGCGCATCGTAACCGCTGCAGCTGATGAAAACAGCTCAAATCTCTCCTCACAGTGACAACGAGCCTACCTGTCTGCATAGTTGATGTATGAGCAGCAAAAGGCATTAATTCCGACACCTTACGGGTTCATATCTGGAGATCACCTCTATCCCGCACCGCCCTGCTCGCGCCTCCGTGTGGTCTGCACTGCGCAAAGGCGACTGCGTGCGCGCCCCCAGGCTGCCACGGAGTACAGTAGTGTGTTTTGGTCAATGACAGGGTCCACGTGGAAGAACTCAGCCGCTGTCGTGTCAGTGAGTTTGCGCAAGCTTTGTCGATCTCTTTGTGCTTCTCCGTCCGGTTTTTCCGCCACGCCTTGTCCACGTCCTCAGCGATCCCAGTCGTCGGGGTGGAGCAATCACTCACGGCGTTTATAGTCAGGGTTATTTCATGTTTCGTGTCAATGAGCCGCATTACCTCATAAAGGGCTGGCCAGACCCCAGTAAAGAGTATGTTTGTGTGGGGCGTTAAGTTAAAGCTGAAAGACGGTCTGAAGTCTGATAGTGTGGCTTTCATCGTATGAAGGGCAAATACTTTATTTTACATTGCTGCATTTGTTTTCCCAACAAACATAAAAAGGAAGTAATATATTTTATACTCCTATGCGACAGGCTTATATACCGTCTTTTGCAATAACTGCCAATTGTTGTTTCAGCATCCATAGATAAACTTGATCCAGTCAACATGTGGTTAAATGTCTTAGTGTTTGGGTATTGGCAATTGTTTTATTTCCAGGCTTAGTGCAGCTTTATCCAACAACAAAACACACACCTCCAAATACTGTGTAAAATTAGGAAACCAGCTTTATTGCATATTTCTGTTTAAAACCTTACACACATCAAGCAAGACACAGTATAAGCCACACTATTCACTGCACTCCTGGTATTTGACCACAAGATGTCACTGCAACATTTTATTTTAATTGATTCTTATGATCCTGATGTGATGCTTATGATATATAATATTAATAGGCTATTAAACATCATGATGAAGGAGAGGTATTAAGGTATTAAAAAAAAAAAAGATGTATTAACGTAGTGTAAAAAATAAAAACATTATATATTTTTTAACCCCTGCTTTTATTCAGACATGTTCAGAGTTGATATTATGGGAGGATGCTGAAGATGAAAACAGGAAAGTGGAGGTTTATGGATGTGGTGACAACGTGCAGGTGGTCAGGTGGTTGGTGCTGTGAAGATGGAAACAGATCATCTCTTCATCCTTAAGAGGAGCAGCTGTTCAGAACCCCACCCCCACCCCAAAGCGCGCGCGCGCACACACACACAGGTCAAGGTAAGTTAAGCAATCTGTATTAGCTGTGGGGTGTTATTGAATACATATGCCATCCATCCATCCATCCATTCGCTTCCGCTTATCCTTTTCAGGGTCGCGGGGGGCGCTGGAGCCTATCCCAGCTGTCATGGGGCGAGAGGCGGGGTACACCCTGGACAGGTCGCCAGTCTGTCGCAGGGCCAACACACAGGGACAGACAACCATTCGTACTCACATTCACTCGCACATTCAAACCTAGTGGCAATTTGGATTATCCAATTAACCTATCCCCACAAGTTGCATGTCTTTGGACAGTGGGAGGAAGCCGGAGTACCCGGAGGGAACCCACGCAAACACGGGGAGAACATGCAAACTCCACACAGAAAGACCCCGGCCTGATGATGGAATTGAACTCAGGACCTTCTTGCTGTGCAGCAACAGTGCTAACCACCGTGCTCCCCAAAACATATGCCTTCAATGTTAAAATGGAATTTCCAGATGTTTTGAATGATGTATTTTGCATTTAACCATCAGTTATTGTTCATCTCTGGCTCTCTCTCACAGTGTGTGTATTGCCCTGTCTTCCTTCTGAGTTTTCCTGAGTTTTTCCTTCCTATTGTCACCAAGTGCTTGCTCATAAGGGGTTGCCCGATTGTTGGGATTTTCAATCATTGTAGGTTCTTTACTTTACTATGTAAAAATGACTGTTGTTGTGATTTGGTGCTATGTACATAAATTTAAATGAAATTTGTTATTGTGTTTATTGACCTTTAAAACAACTACTTTATTACAAAATAGAGCAATATGGATTACTAACCAGTTAAGATCACACTGTTTAGTGTGATCTCAGGTGCACAATGAACCCACGCACCTCCTGTTCAAAGCATCTATTTCTGAAGTTAATACTCAATCAGGAGAAACTTGGCATAAAATTAGGACATCCTGGCAAAGAGCGACATCTAAAATAGTTTTTTTTCTAGACAGTACGTCATCTGAGGGGCTGCATCAAGGCCCAGTGTACGATCTACGGATTATTATTGAATTATTAAAAGCAACTCTAGTACCATCCAAGAATAATGTATGGAACTGGAAATGGGGAAATAGGTGTTCTTTGGAAAAAACAATATTAGTGGAAATCTGTTCTATTTCAGGCAGGATATAATTGATATAATTTGTTGAAAATACAGTGGAAACACTTTGAAGGTTTGATGAGCTGCACAACTACATCACCCACTTTTAACCTGTAATTAATCCCAGTGGGTTAAGATGCTAAAATTAGATTCATATATTATATTCATTTATCGCCCTAATATTTTGTGTGTCAATCATCCTTTGAGATGTTACACTTAAACGTCTCAACAGCTGGTTAGCCACACACGTCTGCTTGTTTCCATAATCCATTCGCTTCCGCTTATCCTTTTCAGGGTCGCGGGGGGCGCTGGAGCCTATCCCAGCTGTCATAGGGCGAGAGGCGGGGTACACCCTGGACAGGTCGCCAGTCTGTCGCAGGGCCAACACACAGGGACAGACAACCATTCGCACTCACATTCACACCTAGTGGCAATTTGGATTTTCCAATTAACCTATCCCCACAAGCTGCATGTCTTTGGACGGTGGGAGGAAGCCGGAGTACCCGTCTGCTTGTTTGCTCAGATGTAATTGGGTTGTGGTCTTACTCAACTGAAGGACGGGATGATTACACATGGAAATGCCCTCATACAAACAAACATTCCCACACCACCGGGATGTTCATTGATCTTTAAGGAGAAATCCATCTTTCTGAGGCTTTGACTATGTGGTTGAAGGACAGTATCAACCCCCTTTAGCTATTTATGCACATGTATGGAGCCTACAATGTGGCTTTGGGTCAAAACATCTGCAATATTGGCCATCTTATTTAGACGAATGCATTTGAGGGCCAATGCAAACTCTATATAGATGTGATTAATTACTAAGATAATTATGTAAGTGGTCATGTTTGCAAAGCTGCATGTTTTGACCACATAATGCTTCATAGCTTGAAGTATTTATATCGTATTTAAAAATACAAATTTCAGTCTCCATCACAACACACACACACACACACACACACACACACACACACACACACACACACACACACACACACACACACACACACAGTCCTAAATATAAAAGCAGCTAAAGTTTGTTCAAGTGGATTTTAGACACGAGAAACTCGCAAGCTTCCAGACTCGGAGAGAAAAAACAAATCTTCAAACAGAAACAAAACACACTCAATCATATGCAGTTACACACATATTAACAAAGGTCAAAAGGGTAAGTATTTGGTATTCCAGTGAAAGGGTGAGTGGAAAAGACCAGCCATAACATTACATAACCAGACTTAAAGCAGTCATAGTCATGTAAGCACATAAATAAGCTCCAACATCTCGTGACCCACTGAGTGGCTTAGCACCGTAGTAGCTCGTTATTTCACAGCTGGTTGGTACACAAACATCCCTCTGACACTCACTTACAGGAAGAGAGATTAGTGTATAATTGTTACCATGAGCTGCTGAACAGTATCTGTGTGCATGCGTGTAATTGTAATGCAATTCAGTGAGAAAGCACGTTTTATATATGTGGCAGACAGGCTGTGTTGTTGCTCTTACACCACAGAGATGGTGTTGGTGATCTTATTGTTAACACGAGTCTCCCATTCTCACTCTGTGCATTCTTTGGCTGAATAGAAAATGCATGAGTAAAAGAGTAACAAGCCCTACTGCCCAGTGCTGCTGTGTATCTGTGTCGTGACTTAGGGAAGCTGTTTGCTGTTCACAGCAGTGGCACTTACTTACTAACAAAGCAATATTTCTATATCTGTGTGATCTATTTCTATCTCTGCTCATCTTTTTAAATTGTGTTTCAAGTTTTTTTTTGCAATATCAGCCGCCATTTTTCCCCTTCATATATATATTTACATATTTCACACTTCACAGAGAGGTTTTGGTGTAATTTATTTGAGGTAATAACTTTGAGTATACAGGATACAGAGTCTTTGGTGCCAAAGAAAAACGATTACAGGTCACCAGAGAACTTCAATCTATACACCTAAAAACCACAAACCAGGTGAGAAATTTGGGTGTAGTGATGGATGCAGACCTAAACTTAGAAAAACACATTAAGATAATAACAAAATCAGCTTACTATCACCTCAAGAATATTTCAAGGATAAAAGATCTGATGTCTCAACAGGACCTGGAAAAACTAGTCCATGCATTCATCTTTAGTAGGCTTGATTACTGTAACAGCATCTTTACAGGTCTACCTAAAAAATCAGTCAGACAACTACAGCTCATTCAGAACTCTGCTGCTCGAGTCCTCACTAAGACCAAAAAAGTGGACCACATCAGTCCAGCTCTGAGGTCTTTACACTGGCTGCCTGTTCATCAGAGGACAGACTTGATGCTGGCCTATAAAGCTCTGAATGGTTTAGGACCAAAATACATCAATGACCTCCTGACCCAGTATGAACCATCCAGATCCCTCAGGTCATCTGGATCCGGTCTTTTATCAGTTCCCAGAGTCAGAACCAGACACGGAGAAGCTCCATTCAGCTTTTATGCTCCTTATATCTGGAACAAACTCCCAGAAAGCCTCAGATCAGCTGAAACACTCAGTTTATTTAAATCCAGGTTGAAGACTCACTTATTCTCAGCTGCATTTAAACAAAGCACCAAATCCGCACTTAAGCTTAAATTTCAAAACTTACATTTTAACTACTGATTTTATCTACTGTTCTGATTTTATCTGTTTTGATTTTTGATTTTATATACTGTTTTGTTTGTTTGTTTGTTAGTTAGTTAGTTAGTTAGTTTGCTTGTTTTAATCAATTTTAAATCGTGCTTTTTATTCGTTTTTGTTTCTAATGTCTCTGTAAAGCACTTTGAATCACCCTGTTGTTTATACAAGTTTATACAAATAAACTTGCCTTGCCTGCTAAACCTGTGAGCTAAACCAGCACCTGATCAACAATTCCCTGATGAAGGTTAATACTAAATTCAGTCTCTCTTAAAATGAGTTTCTGTGACTGAGAGTGTCCTTATTTCGCTTCAGTCATATGCTCACTGTACTTTGTTTCTTCTTCTAGTTTTCATTCTGAGTTGACTTTTAAACCCATTAGATGACATTAAGATGAATAAACGTCTTTTGTGACAATTTGCCCCTAAAGCAGCGTTTAAGACTGAAACCACCCCAGTAACTGAACCCCCCTCTTCATCCCCCCCCCCCCTCTTATTTTGACTGAAAACACAAGGTAAACTTAAGAGGCCACAGATTATTTTTAAGACGCTCCATAATGAAAGAATCTGAATTTGGTTGTGTACACTCACATAATTTGAGATGCTGCTTTTTTCCCTCAGAGAAAAAACTGACATGTCGCAGTAATAAAAGCTCAGGTGCAACTGGCGCAATTACTGATGATCAAATTACCTTATTTTCTTTTCACAGTTGTGGTATTGTTGATGCTGACTCACTGTACCACTTCAATGTCACTTCACTTAACACCTGTGCTGTTTTTACTGTGCTGTGAGTCTGTTACGTAATGCCACCAGTCGTTATGCTTTAAGAAGAATTATCTGCAGCGAGTCTCACAGGAAAGTCAGCCCAGCGAAGTGCTCCCACACGCTGCCGGCAGAGTAAATAAAACACCTGTGTGGGTCCAAATGTAAATATAAGTGTACACGTTCTCTGTTCTCTTTCCTCCAAACAAATCTGTGGCTGTGTATGACCTCGTGTATTATCACATGAAGGTGAGTACTGCGGCTCTTTTAACCACACGGTTCTATTTTTAACACAAAATGTTTCTCTTGTGTGTACTTTGATCGCCATCCCTGTAAAAGCAGATGGCAATGCTGCATTTTCTCTCGCTCTCCTCACCCGTCCTGCCCCCATATCCTCTCATAGCTTCTCTTTCTGCATTCTCTAGTTTTCAGCTGTAACACTCAGTTAACCAACTCTTGTTTCATTTAAAGCTAGATTTATTTATTGACTAATTTTTATTTATTTTTTATTGAATAACATCTGAGAATGAAGAGGGGAGGAAACAAAAAGTATTTGCTTATTCAGTTATTTGCACAAAGTGAATCTAAATTAATAATGAGATGTAAGGAGAATAAAGAAAAAGTGATGACAGGAGAAGGAAAACTGTATAAAGAGTAAAGACACAAGTGGCACTTTAGAACTGGAAACTCTATATAGTGTTGTAGTTATGTCAGTGATGGAGCCCAGTGTCCAAATAATGTTATTAAAGTAATCTCTTTACAAGAACAATCAGGTAACTAAAACCTCAATTCCCAAGAAATTCGCGTGAAAGCAATGCTTTCCAAATCTTATAAACCCATATTTTATTTATAATAGAGCACAGAGAACACATCTAATATTTACACTGAGACATTTAACAACTTCATGGAAAATCTGATTTTGATTGTAGCAGCATGTCTCAGAAAAGTTGCAACAGGAGGCAACAAAAGGCTGGAAAAGTAAGCAGACTTAAAAAGAAACAGCTGGAGGAAAGACTAAATAGTTTAATTGGCAACAAGTCGGTAACATCATTGGGTATAAAAAAAGAACATCTCAGAGAGGCACAGTTCCTCAGAAGTAAAGGTAGGCTGAGTTTCAGAAGTCTGCAAAAAACAAATCTACAAGCTGTCAGATAATTTCACAATAATGTTCTTCAGTGTAAAAATGAGAAGAGCTGGAATATCTCATCATCTGCAGCACAAAATCATCAAAAATGTCATATTTTCTATGGAAATCACTGCATGGACTCAGACTCTGCGTAAAGCACGTTGCAATATTACATAGCAAAGACGTGGCCATATGGACCAAAGCTGTTTTTTAGAGCAACATGTGTTCCCATCTGGACAATATTTATTTCAGGAAAGGCCTTCCTTGCATACTTCAGGAATATGATTTTAAACCACACACTGCATCTATTACAGGAGTGTGGGAGCTGATCTGGAAGCTAAAACAGTTGCAAATCAATGCATGATGGTTTTAGTTACAATTTAAACAGAACCCAAATTTTGAGGGAATTGGAGTTGAACGCAACCAACATCCAGCAGGAAATCTTAAAAAATATTATTTATTTTTATCTACTTAAAGAAATTATCTGGCTTCAGTTCTCTCAAGTTCATTAAATTCAAAAGATATATAGTTTTGTGAACAAATCAATATAAAAGTCACGGCTTTAGCATCACTGACAACCCATCTACAGTTGGGAGTGGGGTCAGATTTTGCTAAACATGTGAATATTCTGAAACTAGAAGATCTGAACAATGAACTTTAATGAAGTGCAGACATTAGAGATGAGTTAATAATGGTTTTAATTTTTCAGCTAAAATTGTACTGAACATTGATCTTGGATGGTAACTTCCGAGGGAGAAGAAGTTCTGTGGTAATGCTCCTGTGGACTTGGTGATGTGCGGTCTGCGTGATGTAACTGCAGAATATACAGTTTCCCTTTCAAATTTGACAAAATTACCTGTTGTTTTCTGACGGCTGTTCTCACTTCCCAGCAGCAAGTCACGCAACAGCATGAGTCTGTTTGTCTTTAGCATAACCCAAGTGTAATCAAATGCATACTCACACGAGCACGTGCACTGGCAGACACGCATGTCCCCTTCAGAAGCCTTTCCTCCATTCAGTTATGTAACAAGGATTAGGTTCCACTATTTTGGGGCCCCCAACCATCCAAACTGAGTGAACTATTTTTAACCCTGGACCCCAGTGTAATATCAACAGATGCTTACCACAATAACAACTACATTAACAGTCACTGCTGCTTATGTAGACATGTCCTCCTAACAATATTCGCTGCACGGGCTTCCCACAACAACATCAACCATTGTCACTTCATGGATAACAGCTCAGAACCTCTCTGAGGCACCATCTAGAAATGCTTTAGGCCGATCTGCAAGACTCTTTTTACTTCTTGGAGCTGAAACCTTTTGCTGAGGGATGTTGTTTAATCAATATCGTGCAGTAAAAAGAGTTTACAAGTGACAATCGGTGAGCAGAAATGTGCTTCATGCCAAGAAAGAGGACTACAGAGAACTATGTTTGCTTTGAGAGTGTTGATGCAGAAGTACAGCACTGAGCGCGTTCTTGTCTGTAGTAGTGATGGACAGGTTGACAGACGAGGTCAGGCAGCAGTTTAGTGGACGATGATGTTTGCAGACAGAATTGTGAGAGAAGGCTGGACAGGTGATGGTATGTGCCGGAGAGAAGAGGAATGAAAGTCAGTAGAGGTGAGAGGATATACGTGTGTGAATGAGAGGAAGACAGATGAAAAAGAGAGTGCAGGCAGGGTGGAGTAGATGGTGGTGAGTGTAAGAGGTGATTAGTGACAGATGGATAGTGTGAAAGGGATGGTAGTGAGACCTGTTTATAATGTGTGGTTTAAAGACAATTGTATGAACAGAAAGACAAGAGGCACAGCTAGAGGTAGTAAGAGTTTCTTTAGGAGAGCCCAAAATAAATAAGATTAGAAATGAGTACATCAGAAGTACACCTCTAACTCTCATCCATCACCTCTTGTACACAATTGTTGGTACTGTTTCAGCCTTTGGCTCACTCTGGTCATGTCTAACTGAAATGAAAGAAGTTAAATGATTAAATAAAATGTTTTGTTTCTTTTCTAGTGTTTTCACATTCTATACCTGTTGAATTCTACAGTCTGAATTCTGCATCCTGTATTGTTAGTTTTCATGTTTCACTGTTAATTAACTACTCTTCCATTAATTTAGCATAGAATAGAATAGAATAGAATAGAATAGAATAGAATAGAATAACTGTATTATCCATATCGTGGAGCATTGTATTTGGTTCCCCAAGCCATAAACAAATCAATCAAATCACTTCACATTACCCTACATTCATACAGACACACATACAAAAATTCAATACAACAACAATAAAAACTTCCCTTGTTACTGACTGGCTGCCCGACCATCATTCAGTTCACCCATGTTTGATGGGCTCCACCTGTGTATCCTTTTACAATCAGCCCACAGTGTGTGCAGTTGGGTGCAGTCAAATGGTCCAAAAACGTACCCGCTACACCCTTTTCCTAATCACTTTCTCTTAACTTGGCCCTTATTAAGAGGTCACGGGAAGCTTTGAAGCTTTAATGTGATGGCAGATGTCTGCAGCATTGACATTACACTGTCCACAAGATGAGTTAAAATCATCACAGTGCGTTCTTACTGTGCTGTTTCTGCAAGTCATTTGAAGGACAGCAGTAGAAAAATAAATGTGAAAAGCTGGAACTAAAGCTGGAAGTAAATTATCCTTTAAAATTGAATATCCCAATTTTTTTATTTTTCCCTGCCAGGTGAGAATGAGCTGTGAGCTCATTTCCTTCTCTTTGTTTAGGATTTTTATGACCAATGTAAAATTCCTTAGGAACATTACTTATCCCTGGTGGCACAAAGAGGAAAATTAATTCATGATATTCCTAAAGGCTAGCAATACAACAATAAACCTTATTAATGCAAACTGAACTATAGCCTACCCTAAACACACTTTAATCAAATAATATATATCTTAAGCTTGATATGGAGAGTTTCTATAAATCTATGTTCTTCATGCAAGGCAACAACTCGATAGGAAGCAGATTTTATCACAGTACTTCTTTTCACACAACACTTCTGAGCTGAAAGTTCAAAGCATATCAGCAGGTTATGGAAATGTCATGTTTGTGGTCTGTGTTCATGAATGGACAGATGGTGAGTGTTATGATTTATGGGATGGAATGATCTCATTTCCTTTTATAAAGGATGATCTACTGTATTCTCTACTAAAGGAGGTAATAAAGGAAGCACTGAAGCACCTTTCCTTACTATTTACAGAATCTCTCATGGTCGTCACACAGATACTACCACGTCTTTTCCGTTAATTAGGAACCTTCCAATGGAAAACTGACTGATTTCAACACAAACATAATTTTGAGTTTCCCTTTGTCTGCTTATTTGTATGTTTCCCTTGTGCTCTACTGGTGGATTTGCTGGTGACTTTTACCTCTTTGGATTTTCTTTCCTCAATTGTGAGCTCATTTTTCCTGCCTCTGTATCCTGATCGATCCTTTTCCCACAACCACCTTCCAAAACAGGTTCGATAGTTTGGTTCAGGTAATGGAAGCTGGTGTTTTTGCAATTCAGGAAAAACTGTGTAGCCCAAAATGCTGTTTATAATGTGAAGAGTTGCACCGACATTATTTATCAATTTTAAGTGAGGTAGATGTTACTTTGTTTTGGGAGTGGTCTAATTTTAGGAATAACTAATTAATAGACTTCCACACTCCTACCACAGGAGTGTAGCATTCAAACCAACTTCAATTTACTTAAGAATGCCAATAGCAGTCATTCAAGACTAATGTGACACAGAGAAAACATTTAGAACAAAATTGATGTAACATACTACTTCTTTTAATTGAAGTAGTTATTTAATTAATGATTTCACTCTTCTTTTATTTGGTTTTTATTTATATCTCATGTAATTTTATTTTACAGTTCCAATGTACAGCACTTTGTGTCAGCTGTGGTTGTTTTAAAGTGCTTTATAAATAAAGTTGATGATGATGATGACTGGCAGATCTGGACAAAATGTTTGGATCCTGCAAGTTAAAGGTTTTGTGTGACTTGCACTGCACACTCATACAAACACTAACATACACAGGACAGCTCCATACTATGAGTTTGTTTGAAATAGTTGCTGTCACATTCCACAAGCTAATTCCTCTGGGTTTCACATCAACCAGAGGAAGCACTTCACACACACACACACACACACACACACACACACACACACACACACACACACACACACACACACACACAAGGGGCTGTTCCGCTTTAGGGACATTTAATTGCAAACTTTGGTCCAATCACCACATGATGTCCTGAGGACCCAGGGTCATTTCTCCACAGGCAACTGAGAGGGCACCACACTGTCACGACCAATCACCTTAAATACTTCCTCACAAACATACAGTATGTTTATGTCAGCCCACTTACTGTTCTGCACAGTACCTACACAGGCTGTGTCATGCACAGTGGCACACACACGTACACATGTGACCTTCACTTACTAACACAACTTAAGAACACGTGCAAGACAAAAAGGATGAAGTAGTAATGGAGCGTGTAGCTTAATACCTTTTTAATATCTCCCTTTCTTGTCCAATGTTCTCTACCTTTTCTTCTACTTTCTCCCTTGTTTTTTTAGCTGAATCAGGCTAATTTAAGAAATCTCTGTCTATATTTATGTTCTTTGCGTCGTTAGTTCTGTCTCGGGTGTATTGGTGCAGACCCAAGTGCTGAATTTGTCAATGAATTCATTCACTTTCACTTAACCTAGAATTCTAACTTTGACCAGGTCTTAACCCTCAAACAGGGTGTGAAAGTGTAAAAGTTGCATGCGTTACTTCAAATTCAAGTTATTGATTACTAAAAGTTATTATTGCTAAAGGTGGATTTACAAGCTACTGAATAATGGAGTGTTTTTAACTTTTCACAGTCTGTTGAAAACTTTTTTCACAAGTTTGTCAGATTTCATTTTTGTCATCAATGTGTTCCTGTCATAATCTGTTCTGCATCGCCACATTTTAAACAGACATGATCACACACATGTGTATCCTTTCAGCTGTCCTCTTTTCAGATCATTGAATTTCTTTTATGCGTTTTATAGAAATTATACATAAAAAAAGTAACCTGGCCTACACTCTCCATGAGCAGGCTGTGCATTAGTACAAAAACAGCAATGACTCTTTTTTGTACAGTATTATTACAGCAGTACTTTTTAACATTACCAAAAGACTAAATGCTACAAAAAGGAACCAAGCGGAATCTTATTTAAATAAATAAACTATTCAGGTCATAATATAAATAAGCTCGTTTCAGTTTTCTCTACACAAATCATATTGATACTCAAGTTCTACTTCACATTTTTAGCTGGTTAGCAAAACCCACAAAATATTATGGAGCTAAAATCTGATTGTGTTTAACGACTGGAAGTTAGAGGTCACCATTTCCAATTAAGCGTGTTTAATTTTAGACTGATGGAGAAAGATATCATCTGAACACAATTAAAAAATTACAAGTGTTGCGTGAAGTTGTTGTTTTTTCCTTGTTAATTCCATAATTAAAGGTCTTCATGATTCCTCGTGTTTCACGATCCGCAAAATTGTAAAACTAACAACAATTAATTGAAAAATGCTATTTCAACAGGATCTTGTTTCCACATCAGCAGAGAGCGAGTTATTAGCAAGTTCACTGAGACAAGACTTAATTCCATAGCAGGAGAATATTTGCATTTGTATTATTTTTACCCTTCAGACAGACTGCATATCAGTAACAACAAACAAAATGGTAAAATGAGCTAAAGTGAGACGCCTATATTTGGTCACAGCTATGCAAATTGGCTGTGACTAAGCATCGGCATCCCTGATTATCAGACATCAGACTGACTCCTATCATTATTTTATCATCAATTTCTAAATATTCGGCTGCAGCACGAGACACAACTCACAGATAATCAGACACACAGGCACGTAAGACGCAACTGAAATAATATTTCTATCAAGCCGTGATCATCAGTACCACCCTGCAGCAGACTTATAAATTAACTGACAAAAAGAAAATATGGAAGCATGTGCATGATGAATTAGTTTGAGCTGCCGAAAAGTATTTCAGAACTATTTTTAGCTAAATAAATGTTGGGTAAGATATAAATGAGGACAAAAGCAATAAATGAGGACATAAATAAAAAAGAGGACCAGAACTGTATAAATGGTAACAACTTGTTGTTACTATTTATAAATATTAGGTCAATAAAAGAATGAAGAAGACATGAGCAGTTCAAGTGACTGAGGTGACTTCCAGTGGCAGAAAAAGGATGCGTGACAGGATCCTAATTAAAGTGTTTTATGTGTTTGTTTACTCTTGATTTTGAGTATTTATTGGAGTATTGGAAAAATCATTTCAGATGGTGACAATAACGTACATGGCAGGTAGTTAGAAACACTTGTTAACCCCCTTTGCGCCATGACACAAGGTAGGGAAAACCCAAACAAATGTCATTGCAGCACTTTTAGAAATGAACAGTTGGGTCTTTGGTTCTGAAACAAGCTTTTCATCAGTGTAATGACAGTGAGGCTGGAGAAGTGGAAAACACTCTGATGATTTCTGTGACTTAGTTGAGTTTATAATAAGATTTTTAATAATAATTGGGTTGAGGTCTGGTGCCTGTGGAGGCCATTTGTGTACAATGAATATATTTCAAACTGATGTTCAGGAAGTCAGTTTGAAATTATTTGAGCTTTGTGACATGGTGTGTTGGCCATTAGAAGGTGTGTGCACTGTGGTCATTAATGGACTGAAACAATTCTCAGGTAGGCTCGTCAGTCAGTACTAAGAGGCCTAGGAGACATTAGACCACTACTGTTGTGGGTTGTTTGCCTTCCTCTAAACGTAAAGCAGTCTGGCCATTCTCCTCTGACCTCCAACATCAAGAAGGCATTTCAACCAAGAGAACTGCTGCTCAGTGGAGCTGATCACAGCCACAGAAACAGCAATTCGTAACAACAGTATTGCAGAAGTGGAAGCAGAGCAACTACGGACGAACGTTTCGGCCTGTCTCAGCAATGCAAAGCCCCCAGCATCCAACATCACCATGGAGGAGAGCAAGGCACTCACATCATTTAGCGATGACAACAACATTATCATCCTTCCGGCAGACAAGGGTAGGTGCAGAGTATTGCTAAACCAGAAAGACTATCATGAGAAAATTTTGTTGCTACTCAGTGATGAAAATACTTATGAGCCCCTGAAACGAGACCCAGAAAGTTGCTACAGGAAGAGGGTGATAGACTGTCTGAAGCAGTTAGAACAAGACAAGGCTATTGACCGGACCTCATACCACAGGCTGTACCCAGGGGAATCTACACCAAAGCTGTATGGTTTACCAAAAATACATAAACAGGGTGCACCTTTAAGACCAATTGTCTTCATGATCAACTCTGTCACCTATAACATCTCCAAGTTTCTGGCTTCGATCCTCAACCCGCTGGTGGGCAGCTCTGAACACCACATCCAGAACACCCTGGATTTTGTTGAGAAGGTGAGAGATGTCATTATGGAGGCAGACGAAACCATGGTCTCGTATGACGTTACAGCTCTCTTCACTTGCATCCCAGTCACAGAAGCGTTGGAGGTAGTCCATAAGAGATTACAGGATGACCCCAACCTCAGCAGCAGGACCACTCTCAGCATCGACCAAGTGTGTTTGCTTTTGGAACTGTGTCTTCATTCCACCTACTTCACATACAAGGGTCAGTTCTACAGGCAGAAACATGGGTGTGCCATGGGCTCCCCAGTTTCACCCATCGTGGCCAATTTGTACATGGAAGAAGTGGAAAAGAGGGCTTTGCTATTCGACCCTGGAACACCACCAAGTCACTGGTTCAGATATGTGGATGACACCTGGGTGAAAACGCGTTTTTGGTTTATTACAGGATGATAGCGAGGCACGTTACATCTGTGCAACACAGCGCAGCGGGACTTTTTTTGACTTAATGAATTTAGACAGGTGAAAAGCGTGTGTGAGGTTTGGTTGTGCACACTCACACACACTATATGCACGTTCATACACACATAAACCACAAGCTACATATGCATGTTACCTCATCTTAAGTTATGGAACGCACACGCACACACCACAGGGTATCCAAGTTTATCTAGCTGTGTAATTAAAGTGTAACTGTTAGAGTCATGGGGTGGAGAAATGAACATTTAAACTACTATTAATTTCTCATCAGTGTCTGGGAGACAGAGAGCGAACAGAGAGACCAGAGGAACATGAGAGATCGGGAAAAGAGAAGGTAGTTTTTATTACACTTTAAATTAAAAAAAGCTCCTGAGCACAGTCAAAAATGCTGAACTTTGCACCTCCAGGGCCTTAATTAGTGTGTGAACAGCAGCTTGACCCACATCAACACAGGAACCTTCACCTCAAGAAGCTGCCAAATTTAGTTTCTGTAAACTTAACTCCCTACAGAGAAGAAAGCAGCTTCCTCCATGTGCAATATTAGCCATTTTCTGCCTATTTGATCACCTGAGCAGCCTCAATAACTTAAATTTGGTTCAATCTCCACAATATTTGTGTGTCTCCTCTGGATATTCTCTAGATTCTCTTTGTATTTTTCTTTGTAGACGACATAAACCAAAGAAGTCAGAATAATTGTGACCATAGCAACACGAGTAAGTATTCTAAAGACAATCTCATGTGTCTGATTGCGGGGAATGAGACTGATAATAATGTTCCTGCTAATGTGTTTTATAGCAGGTCAGTTCATGCATTACATGCCACAAATTACATATTTCAGGTTCAGTGAATATTACAGATTAATTAATTATTATTATTATTATTATTATTATTATTATTATTATTATTATTATTATTATTAATTATACTGAAACCTATAGAAAATAACCTAAAATACTGAAACCATTCACATGTTTTATGTATAAACTATTTTTTATGTCAGCTTATAGCATCCAATTGACCAGCAAATATCCCAACCTCAAATGTGAATGACAAACATTTATTAATAACGGACCAACAAGCTAGGCAAGAGGCAGTGGTGGCCTTTGAGAGAGGATGACAAGATCAAATGGGTGTGTGGTGCAAGTAGATATTTATTTTAAATGTGTGGCTGGTTGGGGGAGTGTTTGAGGCACTGCCCTGCTCCTCAAATTCAGATAGATTATCTCAAATCCCTTTAGCTTTTACACAACTAATAAGAAAAATATACAATGAAAACACAGCATTTCAACTTTGTTTTTTTAATCTTCTCACAGCCTTTAAATAAAAGATGGAAGTTGTCATTGTGATGATGGTTTTGAAACCCTCAGCTGAGTGTGTTCGGGACACTCTGCACTCTTATATAAATTATCAGTAACCAGGTAGGCAGGCAATCTTTTGCAATCTTGTGGCAGCTATAATGCACAAAGTAATGTATTCAATAAGACTGAAATCATAATGAATGAGACTATGGGTTTTTACTGAGTTCATAAAGCAAGAAGCTGTTTTCCCTAAGGCTTCTGTACAATCAGACCTCTTTTTGAAATGAAAGGAGTCGCCCCCTGCTGGACATTAGAAATACTCCAGGTTTATGGTGCCTCCGCTCTGACTTCACCACTCAGATTCCTTATGCCTGCATCCATCGTTTGCCAACAGTGCATACTTCATCACCTCTTTTATCCACCTGTTTGATGAAGCATATTACTTCACTCTGGCAGCTAAACTATAGTGAAACTTCCCTACTGAGAAATCAGGTCTGGTCACTAAAGATCATTCGGACTACCTTGTGCAAAGCATTTGTTAATAATAAACACTTTTTGGAGGTTTGTCCAACATGATTTTATTTCTGTGTGAATACTATAGACTTTATATAAAAGATGGATTTGCATGGGGTTAGGTTGATTGGTGATTCTAAACTGACCATAAGTGTTATGGTTGCCTGTCTCTATTAGCCCTTTCCCATTAGTGACTACTTGGATTGGGTCAGTGTGACTCAGCTCAGCTCTACTGGAATTCCATTACAATTGAGTCCCACCTAATGTGCTGGGGTCATTATAGAAACGCGGGCAAATGTCTTGTGATGTAATTTGGATGCATCATGAACACCACAAGAAAGTAAGATGAAGCGATGGTATACCTGCTGCTCGGTGCTTTGCTATTTGTCAGACACAGGGACCACGGTGTTGGTTTTTTGTGTAGCTATTACCTACTTTGCCAGGTAAATGTGGTTTTGATTTTCATGAAGGAAACGCTCTCATGAGCAATGCCACTGATCAGCCAATCGTGGCATGCAGTCTGTTGACATCACATTTATGATTGCGTCAGATTGCTTGGAACACTTGCTGAGTGGTTACTAAAAAGGTACCTGTTACCAGGTACTATTACCTAATGCAGGGGTAGGGAACTCCAGGCCTCAAGGGCAGGTGTCCTGCAGGTTTTTAGATGTGTCCTTGATCCTCGATCCAGTACAGCTGATTTACATGGTTAAATTTCCTACTCAGCGTGTCTCTAAGTTCTCCAGAGGCCTGGCAATGAACTAATCATTTGATTCAGGTGTGTTGACCCAGGGTGATATCTAAAGCCTGCTAAACACCGGCCCTTGAGGCCTGGAGTTGGAGTCAAAAACAGTTAACTGAATTTAGTTACTCAAATTAGCAGAAGTGAGGCCTCACCTACCATTATGAAGGGGAAAAAACTGTCTATAAAGAAATGTATCTTATCTTGTACCAGGTTGTAGGGAGCAAAGAAGTAATTCTGCTTTTCTTTTCTTTTTCTTACTTTAGTTTTTCAGCCCCAGGGAATCACCACATGGCCATCACCAGGCAGCGTCTGCCTTTTGTGCATAAGCTTCAGGCATGTTGCTCCGGTATCGATCAGCAGTCAGAATCATGACAAAAAAAAAAAAAACGTGCAGCAGATTCGCTGCACATTTATTGGAACTCCTCAAATCCTCTAGAAACCTCCCTGGGCAGTAAGCACCTCCCTGTGTCCTGCACATCCACCCCTGTCCTTACTCCACCCCACTCCAACCCCTCCTTTCTCTCGGTGTTATTCCGCCGGTCCAGCGGTGCGCTCAAAAAGCCAGAGCGCAGACAGAGCGCAGTGGATGCTCCAGAGCAGAAACAGCAGCGAGAATAACAAACGACAAAGACACACCGGAGGAAACCCTTTGGAATTGCGCGCGGAGACAGTAAGAGAAAGGTGCAGACTCAACACTATCGTCCCATCAGCGGTAAAAGTAGAACAGCAGAGGGAAAACGGAGCGCCAGTTCGTCCCCCCTCTTCAGCACCGCAGGGAGGAGACACGCAGAAGAGGAAAGATTCCCCCGAACGCAGTGAGAGCCTCGGACGAGGAGAAGAGGAGAGCGGAGGGCATCGGATAGGCAACAAGGAGTAAGTGAATTCACAGTTTGTATGGGAGAAAACTTATCCTGAAACTTCTTCATAACCTCATGAAGTTTGTGAAAAAAAAATGTTACACCAGCATCACCCACACCTCAGATTCACCCCAAATTTCACAAAAACTAACTCGGAGTCCCAAAACTTACGCAAAACTCGGCAGACTGTTCTTAATTATCCACCTACAGTGAGAGGAGAGGCTGAAGTGTGTGTTTATGAGTTCCTATGTGTGACTAAGTCTTGACTCCTTCCTGCACAGCTGCATGCACGTGTTTGCTTTGTTTCACTAAATATTTATTCAGCTAAACTGTCTCAGCTTGCCAGAAAAAAGGCTTTTTGAATTCCTTTTTTATTTCGAAAACTAATCCCGTCAAAGAGAATCCATGATTCATGTGTTCACTGCTAACATTATATTAACAAACCCTACACTGATGATCACAGAGAGGGGGATGGTTTAACTTTTGCCTAAGACACTATCGGAAGGAAGAGGAGTGCTTCTAAGATAAACGGTAGGTCAGCAGTGCACGTGATCAGGATGGACGCTTCTGACCTTTTTATTTTTAATATATTTTATTTTTCTCCTGATACAGTTTTTGTTTATAAATCTATATATAAAGAAAAACATTTAAAAGAATTTGAAAATGTTGCAGTTTTGTCTGATTTCATCTATTTTTGTTGTATTTGTGTGAACTGCAATTATTTGAGGAACTATTAATGAACTTTTCTTAACATTTTTAATATTTCCAGTAGAAAATGTGCCTAAACCAGTCTTGCCTTCTCTTCTCTTCAGCTCCGTGCTCTTTAACCCAGAACATACTTTCCTTGCCAATTATTAGGACTGTTAAGTGTAGTAAAGAACCAAGACAATGAACATTTTAAGTGGATATCACATTTTGTAATGTAGTTTTAGGTCCTGTGTATTAACTGTTATGTTAGATAGGAATAGAGAAAATATATATTATTCATCTGCTTGTTGTCTTATTTTATAAGATTTGTTTTGTAACTACATATCATTTAAGATGAATGTTAAATGTGAGGCGTATTCCATTCTGTGTGGGAAATAATTACATTTACAAATGCCATTGTCCTGGTCACAAAAGAAAAAGGAAAGGAAGCTGCTTTCGGCTGCTCCTTTATTCACAGTGGGTCACTACAGTGTTTGATTTGGCAGAGCTTTTACCCCAGATGCCCTTCCTGACTCAAACCCAGTGGGATTTGTGTCTCCTCCCGGGAGACAAGAAAGCAAAGTTTGGAAAGAAAAAGAATGTATTATCTTTGCAATTACAGCATAATCAATCAGGACTTATTACCCCTTATTTTAGCCATCCATTTATCCATTTTCTTAACTGTTTTCATGGTTGCTTGACCCAGCTGTCACAAGGCAAGAGGCAGAGTACACTCTGGAGAGGTCACATCAGAGTTGTCTTAATTCTTTATGGCATTGATTCAACAAGCTGCTGGAAACACTCCTCGTGTTGGTCCATATTGACATGATAGCGTCTCGAAGGTGCTCTAGTGGATTGAGATCTGGTGACTGTGGAGGGCTTTTGAGTACAGTGTCATGTTCAAGAAACCAGTTTGACATGATTTGAACTCTGGTACGCTATCTTGCTCGAAGCAGCCATTAAAAGATGGCTGTGATCATGAAGGAATATTTTTAGGACATAGTTAAGAACAATACTCGGGTATGCAGTGCCATTTAATCTCTAGGGTTTACACATAATGTTTGTACCAACTTGTTTAAACAGTTGGTACTAAGGGGCCCAAAGTGTGCCAGGGAAATTTCTCCACACACCATCCCCCCACCACCAGCTTGAATTCATGATACACTGCATGATGGATCCATGTTTTCATCCAAAGGTTGCAGCAGAAATCATTTTCCCAATCATATTAGAACTGTAGCCTCGATTTTCTGTTCTTAGCTGACAGGAGTGATACCTGGTGCAGTCTTCTGCTGCTATAGCCCTTTGGCTTCAAGGTTTGACATGTTGTACATGTTCTTCTGCATACCTTGGTTGCTGTTACATTCTCCTCTGACCTCTGGCATCATATAGGTATTTTTGTCCTGAGAACTGACAATCACTTTTTTCTTTTTTAAACTATTCTCTATAAACCCAAGAGATTGGGAAAATCCCAGTATATCAGCAGCTGAATCAGTCAGACCAGCTCAACAGCTCAGATTTTAAACTTGGCATCCAGTTCAAGACAGTGTTTTTTGGGTTTGGGTCTAAATAACGCCACAGAGAGAGGATATCCCTAATATGGTCCTCCCCAGCACACTGCTCTGGCCATGAGTACAACAGCTGTGAATCATGAAACTCTACTTTGATCGTGGCTCAAGAGTTGGGAGTTCGCCTTGTAATCGGAAGGTTGCCGGTTTGAGCCCCGGCTTGGACAGTCTCGGTCGTTGTGTCCTTGGGCAAGACACTTCACCTACCGCCTACTGGTGTTGGCCAGAAGGGCCGATGGCGCAACATGGCAGCCTTGCTTCTGTCAGTCTTCTGTCAGTCTGGCAGCTGTGGCTACAACTGTAGTTTGCCTCCACCAGTGTGTGAATGGGTGGATGACTGGGTGTGTAAAGCGCTTTGGGGTCCCTAGAGGGGACTAGTAAAAGCGCTATACAAATACAGGCCATTTACCATTTACTTTAGGAGAGTCCAGGTATAAAAATACTGTAGGGTGGGAAACCATTAGAATAGGTCCCCTTTATAGGAAATTAAAGAAACATGCAAAGTGCATACAAACTACAGCAGAATAAAACAGCTGATACAACAATGGTTTTATGCTAATTCTTTCAGGATTTGCAGAGTGAATTGATTTTACGTACATTTCATAATTTAAAACACTTCTTCTACAAAGGCCTCAGCACCTTTTTTTCCTCTTGCGGTATCTTTAGCAACATTCGCCCTTGCTTTTCTATTGCTCTTTTAGAAAGTCATAGCCTTCATACTCTCACTATATTTGTCTATATTTAAGATGCACATCATTCATCATATGTTAGATTTTATAAAAGCACAGATACGTGTTACACACGCGGGTGTAGCTAAACTCAACTTAAGGGCCCGACTCAGCCCTTTTCCAGTGTTAGCATGTAGCAACCACTTCAAAGTTTTGCTGGTGATTTATTCATAAGGCTTTCTAAAATTAACAAGCTAAATCTGTTGACTGGAGCATGTATGAGCAGAGACAGGCAGGGAGAAAAGTGCATGGGAGGGAAAATAATTGAATGCCATTTTCTCATTTCCCCTGGTAGTGGCAGCTCCAGACTTATTGGACCCTAAATCCGCCACTCACAACACTAAGCCCCGCCTCTCCTTCTCCACAAAGCCAATGACACTGACGCCTCCGGAGGAGAGCGAGGTGAGGACAAATGAGATGTTTTCACAGGATTTTTGTTACACCCTGTGGTGTCATTGTAGTTTATTTTGGGACACCTCTTGCATGCAGGTATGTATATGGTTTGATTAACAAGCTGAAGTGTTGCAGGTGGTTGCCACAGTGATGAAGTGGAAGACGGTGACAGCCATCTTTCTTTTGGTGGTTCTGTACCTGGTGATGGGAGCAGCAGTCTTCAGATCCCTGGAGCAGCCCCATGAGAGGTAAGCAGGTTAAAGAGAGGTAGGCCAGTCATCCATCCATCTATTTAGCTGTCCCACGACTCGCATAACTGCTCCTCTCCAATCTGTGGCAATGAACGCAAAGGTTAAGACCCTACAAATAAGTACGGTGTGCTTGATCTTCTATGAATATTTATTTAAAGTAAAAATATATTAAATGTTATGTTTATTAAAGTCATAAATGTTTAGATGTAAACTTTTAGCTTTATGTATTTTCAGCTCACCACTGGGTACCCTGTAGTGCACTTCCTGAAACAGCCCTAGTTTAATGCAGTCTTCAACACAGATGACTAAAGAATATATACAAGTCTGTGCTAGTACTTTCTGCTCTTGATTGGGAGCATGAAACTGACTGAGTCATTAAAACATGTACAGTTCTACTACACTTAATTTTTGGGCTTCTGTGTTAGTTTCATATCACGTGTTTGGATTTCTGTGTTTTCACTTCCTGTTATATTTTGAAATATCTGTTTGTCATACACTTCCTGCTTCCAGCTTTTGCTCACTTTCCAGCTCTTTATCTCTGTTCAGTCACTTACCTTGGTATCCGTAGCCCAACTTCTTTACTTCCCATTTTCCAGACTGTGCTGTCTTCATAAAAACAACCCTTGTAGACACGCCCTGCTGCTCCTCGTGTTTTGTTGTACTCTTTGTGCCTTTGTGTTCTTACTACTTCTGACCGGATGTGAGTGATCTTTTGCCTATTTTGTTGGATCTTGCTTCTGATCTTCTATCTGCCAGATTTGTTTGCCAGAGTGACTGACCTTCCATGTATGGCCTCAGCCTGGTAATAAAGATTTGATTTTTCCCAGTATCCTGTGCTGTATATTTGGCTGTGAACTCTTCGTTTCCCACAGTTAACAAAGACACGACTGAGATTATTTATTTCACCAAAGTAGGAAAGCCCCCAAATGATTCCCATGAGCAATACAGAAATACTGAGCATATTAGTCCTACTCTAAAATATTTAGGCTGTCATATATATAATTCCATTAGTCTTTGATGTTTATAAACCAAATCAAACTTTGTTCAGTTGACATAATAGTACTTTTCCTCTTTCTAATAGTGAACAGCGTTTGGCCATCCTGTCCCAGAAGCTGCAGTTCCTTTCCAGACACTCCTGTGTCAACCAGAGCCAGCTGGAGGAGCTGGTTAAGGTAAGACTAACCTGACATTAATATTAATGTTAAAACTCATGCATTAAGTAGAGCAGCGTATGTACTGTACCCTACTATGATTCAGCACAGCAGCACTGGTTTCAGCACCATGGACAGCTCCTTTAGCTTTAAAAGGAAGAGCGTCTGAGATACCGAGAGTTTCTGCTCTGTTTCAGACTCTTGCTGTTTGCTTGGTCTTCCAGCTATGGCCCAACAAAATCAGAAATTCTTAAATTCACTCAAGATAATGTATTTTCTTTATCACTTGTAGATATTTGCGTCGTTTACAATGATATTTCATATATTTTCCTTCTTTAATTTGTTACACAGGTAAGCACAAAAACACATTCCTGCACATCTGTAAAGAAAAGTGTCTTATAGTAGGTTTTTAATTTACGGATGTCTGAGAGGAGGATGCTGATGAAACTCTTCAGCATTAGGGACAATCCAACAATGCATGGGACCCTGATTGGTCATTGCAGCACTCACAGTAAGAGGCTGCTTTGACGTGCAGGTTTGAGCGCTACAGGAGATCTTTTCTGCCTGTGGCTTTTAGACTGAATGACTCCTCATTCTGCAGGGATGATGTTTAAATACATTTTAAAGCTGTGCCCACACACAACAACACTTTATCATGTATAATAATCGAATGCCATCCCAGCTTACCAGACAGGAGATCTGCAATATCACCTCTAATTAATTCACCCTGTTATCGCTTACTCCATCTGCTGATGTAAACTGTAAACAATCATATTTATGTTTATATTCATAATCTTATTTTCCCGTATCTTGTATTTTAATAGTCGTACTTTATTTTGTTGCTGTCTGTGACTCTGGCTGTCTTTTTCTTTCTCTCTACCTTTTAGCAAGTTGTGTCCGCCATCCGTTCAGGAGTAAACCCTGCAGGAACAATGACCAACAACAGCAGCCTGTGGGACCTGAGCTCTGCCTTCTTCTTTGCTGGGACTGTCATCACAACCATTGGTAGGAAACACACACATACACTCACACAAAGAGCATCTATGTTCAGACCGAAAGAACCACATTGTATATTTTCCGTTTTTAATTAATTTATGTTTACTTTTGAGTTGACAGTCCTCTAAATATAGCTCTTACAGTTAGCTACATAACAGTGACCTTTCTTTAGTTATTGATTATACATCTGCTTTGTGGATATAATCAAACTAGCACACTTACTTTCCCCATACATTTACTTTGTGCATGCATGTGTATAGATTTCTTAAACTCTCCTCACTTTCAACACAGTGGCCATTTCTACTTGCATGACACTGTAATTCCACCTTAGTTGAGTTATATTAACTCTTTTTTGTAATTAGATAGAATATATTCAAAAATGGAAAAAATTGAAACATGCAGTGTTATAGAAGTGTAATTTAAAAACGCAGCTAATATATTTCACTATCTATCCAGCAGTGTTTCGAGTGTAGTGGTTGGATATCTTCCAAACAAATTCACAAATGCAGTCTTCATGCAGCGAATACCGGGATTCAAATCATCAAATCACTGGTGATGTGTCCTCTTCGCAGGTTTTGGGAACATCTCTCCCCACACCGAAGGCGGGAGAATATTCTGCATTGTCTATGCTTTGTTAGGGATACCGCTGTTTGGCTTCCTTTTGGCCGGTGTAGGAGACCAGCTCGGCACCATATTTGGCAAGGGCATTGACAAAGTGGAGAAGATGTTCGTGGTGAGTGTGGAGCATCAAACACAATCACATTAAACTTTCAAAGCCTGAACCAGAAAATAATTCCCAGAAAATGTAAATATTTTGAAGAGCTTTTACTGAACCTTCTCACAAAACAATAATTCAGTATTAATTTGCATATATGAGTTTGATTTTGTATCATATTCGCAACATCTGGCTCTTCTTTTTTGCAATTTATTGCTTAAAAATGACCTGAAAAAACAGAAAAGTTTTGAACTGTTTCTTTCAAAGACTTCACAGAGTCAGACAAACAGAGCTGGATTGGTAAACTGTTCCAGAGCCTTGGTGCCACAGACTGAAAGGCTCTATCCACCACAGTCCTCACTTTTGTATGAGGGGACAGCTAATAGATTTTAAGCTTGTGAACGAAGACAGTGAACAGCAGTTTGTTTAGGAAGAAGTTGAGATATGCAGTCTGGAGCTTGTCCATTTAGTGCAAGGAATTAGAAAGACTTCAATCCTCTTCAGAGCTGATGTTGCAAGCATCATAACGTTTGCCACGGCATCTCCAGGCCTTTTTTTATGCCTGTCACATATGCTCAGTGTGAACCTGCTGTCATTTCTGAAGAGTCATTTCTCATTTCTAGCAGTGCTTTTCCTGTTCCTGCTCACGCAGTGGAGTAGATAACGGTCCTGCTGCTGGGTTGATGCCATGTCTCCATGTGTTATTTCATTAACGGCCCGTCTTCTGGTATTTTCCTGGTATTTTTGTCTACTCTGTGCTGAGGGACACAGCAAACCTTCTCGCAATGGCTGGACTCTCTGTATAAGATGAATGGGCAGCAGGTTCAGTCTCATCCTACCAGCATTAAAAAAGACACTAACAACACAAGAATAACACTAGAGAAAACTGAATCAGGAATAAAGATAGAGCAAGCACCTGCAAAATCACTCCCTTTTGGGGGGTTTTGTTCTTGTTGTCTCTTAGGAGCATCTTTGTTGCTTCATTTGCACCGAAGGAGATAAATTCACAATGGTTTGTGCCATCCCTCAAGTTTAACTAACTTGTGTTTTTAAGTGTTAAAACACTTACTAAGAAGTTAGGGACAGGGGAATGCAGAAGAAGGCACACACATGAACACAAACAAATCATTTCCTTTATTTTGGAGTCGGTGCTCATTAAAACACCTGATGCTCATCCAAATTAGAAAAAGATCTCTTTGTATTTGTCGTTGCAGGGCACTCATTTTCAAGCTGATTCGTTCATTTATCGTGTTGTCACATTCTTCTCACATGTTGCAAAAAAAGCCTGCAGATCTATTAAGAGAGACAAAGGTGACTCAGCTCGCAGTCACGTCTTCAAAGTTCAAGTAGCTGGTATGAATAATATGTTTTGTAGTCTTGAAGGAGCAGAAATCTGAAAACAGAAACATACTTTGGAATGATTTCCTCCTCCCGCTGCTCTCAGGGCACCCGAGGGACTGAGTAATGAATATTGTGATTAAGGAAAGAAGACAAAAGTTCATTGTGTAAGTGCCTGTGTGACTATGAAAGCCTGATTGCTCAGTGCAGACTGTGTGAGACTGCAGCATTATCCTCAGTGAATGTCTTTTCTCTTCAGCTGCACCCACGGGACCAATTTATGGAATAATGCCATTACTGCTAACAGCGTCAGGCTAATTTGGCATTTCACTTCAGAGTATTCTGTTTAACAGTCTGTTTTATTATTATTATCAGTCAGTCCTCCACTTTGGTCCCACCTTAAACATCTCAACTCTGCAAACATTAATGCTTACCAGATAATAATCCTTATAATAATCCTTAATGACTTTAGCTGTTTAACCTGAGAGAGAAACACGTTGTCTTTTATTTTATATGAAATATTGTCATTACACAGGTTTCCACAGAATTAACATTTTCGACTGAGTAATACTACAGCTTAATTCTGACTAAATGCAGTTTCACAGGTAGACTGGAGTAATTAGAAGTAACTGGAGCCAGCCTTGTGTACATAGATTAACACAACCTCCACATCAACATCTACTGAGTTCTTTCATTTTTCATCTTTTCCTTTGGTGACACTTTTGTACTTTTATTTGAGTGTGATGTCAAGTGCAGGAATCTAATCCAGTATTATACCTTTGAGATCTGAATACTTAATGTCTGGATTCTCCCTGCCTGCAGACACACAAAGTTTATGTTGAGTATTTGAATGATGTCCTTTTCTTTCCCGTGTAGCATGGGGAGATCAGTCAGACAAAGATCTGGGTCATATCCACGCTGCTGTTCGTGCTGTTTGGCTGCCTGCTGTTTGTGGCCCTCCCGGCAGCCATCTTTAAACACATCGAGGGCTGGTCTGCGCTGGAGTCCCTGTACTTTGTCGTCATCACCTTGACTACTATTGGTTTTGGGGACTTTGTGGCAGGTAAAAAGCACAACCAGTGATTTAATGCTAAGACACAGTTTGGACCTGGTTCTCTGAGTCATGTTGATCCGTCTCGTTAATCTGTGTGTGTGTGTGTGTGTGTGTGTAGGTGGGTCAGATATTGAGTACATGGACTACTACAAACCAGTCGTGTGGTTCTGGATTCTGGTTGGGCTGGCCTACTTTGCTGCTATCCTCAGTATGATTGGAGACTGGCTGAAAGTCATCTCCAAGAGAACAAAAGAAGAGGTACGATACCCTCGGTTTCTATTTTCTGCTTCATCTAACTTTTTGCAGCTTGTTTTTGTTCCTTTTATCAGCTTTATGTGTACCTGTCACCATGTGCCTTTTTCTGTACAATGACACTCATTATTCGAGCTACATTATGCCATATCGCCACTTCAACTTTTGCCCTCTGTTTAACGTTATTTCAGTGATACGACTGTTTTCTAATCCAATCGACTCACTGCCATCAAAACACAAGCACTGGATCTTATTGTGATCATCCCCAGAGGGAAATAGAGATCATTTAGACAATGTGTGATGATGAAGCTTAATATCAAATGACTTTAATACTAAATATAACAGAGATTATCAAAATAAATCCAACCTTGTTTCCAAAAAGGAACTTCTGGACATTTCCAGCCTTTTGTTAAAAAACTGTCAGGGTCTCCTTCTGAGTGATACAGCTGTGTTCTTTGTGCTACCTGAATTTTGCTGGTGAGCATGAATAAAGAATTTTTCATACATTTTTACCAGTTATTATCAAAAACATCCTCTGGAGTGTGAAAGTCACATTTTTGTCAAGAGCACAATTACATAATCACATCTTGCAGTCCTGCTGTGATATGCCATCTCACTGGTCTGTAGATGCAGGCGTGTTATTATCATAAGTCACCGCAGATGCAGTTAGACGCACAGACATTATCACTATCTTCAAGAGATTTCATTTTTGGCCAGATGGGGTAGCAGAATGGCTCTGTGGATCTTATTATCCATAAATTGTATGGCTGCAGTGCACACACACACACACACGCGCGCGTGCGCACACACACACACACACGCACACGCACACACACACACACACACACACACTGACACAAAGACTGAAGGCAGGACTATTTATACACAGCTGGTATAAATGAGGAATTTGTGCTGACAAATCAAGACAGTCGTGGGGAGAAGTAAAAGCAAGGCTCCAGAGACGACTAACTATCAAAGTAAAACAGGAAATAACCAAAAAGATAACCAGTAAGAGACAAAAAACTAAGAATAACATGATACAGAGAAACTCTTTGGAGGCATCAATAACAAAGTCAAGACAGAAACCCGACCATAATATTGTAACACTAAATTAAAACTCAGTGTTAGCAGAACTAAGATTCACAGTACTAGAATAGTAAACAAGAATCTGGAAATACAACAAAGACGAACATCTGAGCTTTAAACATCAGAATGATCAGAAAACAACAAACATGCACTCACACTTGTAATGAATATAGAATAAACACACAGAAAGAAAGTGAGCTATACTTTGCAGTCGAAAAGAGCTATCAAAGAATCACAACAGCAACTCTGTAGTAAATATACATGAAGATGAGTCCTGTTTATATCAGCAACACAAAATACATGCTTGATTATATATTACAGGGGTCTCCAACTCCAGGCCTCGAGGGCTGGTGTCCTGCAGGTTTTAGATGTGTCCTTGGTCCAACACAGCCCATTCGAAAGGCTAAATTACCTCCTCAACATGTCCTGAAGTTCTCCAGAGGCCTGGTAACAAACTAATCATGTGACTCAGGTGTGTTGACCCACGGTTATATCTAAAACCTGCAGGACACCGGCCCTCGAGGCCTGGAGTTGGAGACCCCTGATATATTAGATACACCTGAGGATGAGACGGTGATGGTGAAGTATATTTTAAATAGGTGTGCAAATATTACCTTCATTGTTATCAGATAAAAACCACAAAAGTAAACCTGTGAAAGTCTTTTTGTTGCTGGCTTTCATGTGTCTCCTGTCATCCTAATGCATTTCTACTGACCTCTTTATATCTTTGTGTCATTGCAGGTTGGAGAGATCCGGGCGCATGCTGCAGAGTGGACGGCAAATGTCTCTGCAGAGTTCAAAGAAACCCGTCGTCGTGTTAGCATTGAGATCCATGACAAGTTCCAGCGTGCTGCATCAATCAAACGCAAGCTGTCCTCAGAGCTGGGATTTAGCCCGGCTCCCGAGGTCACCCTGCCCAAGCGGGTTGTGTCTGTCAATTTCAACAATGAACGGGACAAAAACGAGAAGGAGGCCGGACTGCACGGATCGACACCTTCGGCCATAAACGGCGCTTTGGTCTTGAACGGACCGGATCTGGAGAGAGGCGAGATCTCAATTATTGAGCACCTCAAGTAGCAGAAGGACTGTCGGCACCTCTCAAGATCCTTCCAAGGTCTCTCTGTTTGTCATAACTGGTGGTACAAGGCATTGCTTGAGAATTCAGAAATCAAAATATTGAAAGTGGCCTCAGCAGAAGACATCTTCAACGTGAAAGAGGAGTCAAAGCCTTGCTTGATAACACTTGCACACATATTCCACTTTACCATCCTCAACCCCAACAATGAAAGAGCGTGAACAACATACAGAACTGTATTTTTTGGTGTTTGTCAACTAAATCTTACAGAAGTTACATTTAAGGACATACTGAAAAGCTAGGAAATCTGGAAATCTGCATCTGTCTGTTATCATAACTGAAACAACTAAACATATTTGTTTTTGCTTTGTTTTTTTCACTATTGCTCAGTCAGTCTAGAGGCAAGCAGGCGTTAATGAGAGACAGAGGAGTATAATATCCAACAAAGGTCCCTGGCTCGTAATAAACCCAGGACGTAGTTAGTCACTGTGCTGCTGTTATGATAATGACAATCACAGCCTGCTGTTAACAAAGACCATGAACACCATTTAAGAGGCGTATATTTAG
The DNA here is from genome assembly GCF_057382095.1 of Aulonocara sp. 'chitande type north' Nkhata Bay. NCBI lineage: Eukaryota > Metazoa > Chordata > Actinopteri > Cichliformes > Cichlidae > Aulonocara > Aulonocara sp. 'chitande type north' Nkhata Bay. Next base: position 15,376,970 of record NC_141344.1, read on the forward strand.
AAAAACATACTGGCATTAGAATTGTAAAAGTCAGTCAATCTGATGAGAAGGATGTCTGTAGATTGTAGTAGGGGCCTTCTGTATTTAGAAGTAAACCCATATGGGAGCATGTTTGTGTAATTTTCTACTATTGTTGTCAAGAGTGAAATATTTGCAGTTTTAATTCTGCACAAAAAGGTACTTAAAAGCATGTACAGCGTATTTTTTAATCCGAAGCTTTAGCTGACTATGTATGTTTTAAAGAGCAGCTCAGGCAGGTATGACTGTGACTATGATCATTCAACTATTACAGTGGAGTCACTGTAATACCAAAAAGCAGTACTGTTACTTGATCAGTGTTATTGATTCCACATGATGTTGTTAAATGTATAAATGTATTTTGCATGTTTAGTTCAGTTCGTTCAGTTTAATAATTACCCACAAGCCATTACTTTTTCCACGATTTTTAATTGCAGTTTTAAAAAAAAAATCACGATAGCCAGTTATTTGTGGTTCGGTCTTGACTTTTACTGCTAATCTTTATATGATGCTTTCATGTTAATGATGTGTTTTAATAGAGGGCATGCTTTGTACTTACGAAGCTCCTCTCATTTTTAAGGAAAGGGCATAAAAATAATGCAGTGATTTTACAGCAGATGTATTTTTTTCAAAACAAGTGGCTCTATGAAGATTTATCAGACCACTGCAGTGCCTCAAACTCTTCACTTTGCCCACAAGACCAAACACAACACAAAGTGAAGTGAAGAGGACTATCGATTTTGCACCAGTTCAGTGAGTTGCATGGTGATATGTTAAAGACTGGACGCTTTATCTGCAGCAGTAAGCCATTCCAAACTGGTAAACTCCATTTAAGGAACATTGCTACATATGGAGTACAGAGCTCGGTCATTCGCCATCACATTCATCCAGTCTGTCTTCTGTATCAGTAGAATTTGTATCTGTGTTTGGATGTGGAAAATATTCATATGTTATGGTGTACTGTACCAGTTACTTTTCAATGATGCAATGCCCACATAGTTGTAACCGTAAATATATATACGCATAGAGTAAGGTCCAAAAGTATTTGGAGACAGCTTTGTTATTCTGCCTCTGTACATCACCTCTGGATTTTAAATTCAACACTAAAGATGTGATTGAAGTGCAGACTTTAATTTAAGAGGTTTACAAAACTTTTACTCTTTAGGAACTACAGCCATTTTTCTACAGTCTTTTTTAATAGTTGGATGAAAGTCTTTGCAGTCAATGAGTGCCTAAAGTGTAGAACTCATGAACATCTTCAAACACTGTGTTTTTTTTCCTGGAGATGTTCTGCTGTGCCTTTACTGCAACTACCTTCAGTTGCTGATTGTTTGTGGGTCTTTTGTGCATTTCGTTTTGCATTTACTTATTAAAAGCTAAAAGCACCTGCTGCTGGGTTGAGATCAGAGCAGTTGCATTGTCAATAAACACTAGTGATCAGGTTCCACTAGCAGACACTCATGCCAATGCCATAACATCACCTCCCCCGTGTCTGGCAGATGACGTGCTACGCTTCAGACCATGAGCCATTTCTCTCTTTCTCCTTACTTTTATCTTCCTACCTCTTCTCTTTTGTTTAGTTAATCTATTAATCTAAGTCCATTTTGTGGGGTTAGGGAGTCCAATGTGGCTTTCCTATCCTTGCAATCAGTGATTTGCACCTTAAAAGCATCTCTTGAGTTTACACTCTGAAAGTAATATCTACTTGAAAGTTGTTTTTCTTAATCAAAGAAATAATTCTGTCATCATACATGTTAGTTATCTTTTGGTGTTGCTGAGATGGCCAGTGCATGCCTTCTGTACCAGATTGTTGATTTGGCCAGTAGTAAAGTTTTTGCGATCTCTCCGAGAGGTAAATTTTTACCTAACGATGGCAACACTTGGAGTCAAATCCAAATCTTTTATTTTCTGGAGATGTAAAGAAATAATTAAGAAAATTTCCTCACCTGGCCATTAAATAACTGGGTTATCCCATTATTTTTGAACCTCTGAAAATCTTCTAAAAAATTTTGAAACTCCTAAACAGTTAATGTATTTGTTAAACCCCTTGAATTAAAGCTGAAAGTCAGTCAGATGCTGGTTATTTGATTTAAAATCCGCTGTGGTGGTGTACCAAGAAATACATATGGAGCTAACCGTATGCGACACAGTTCCCCCAAATACTGGTGATTCTTTTGTTTTCAATCAGGTAATTGTGTATTTTATTTTATTGTCAAACAACATACATTTTTTTCTGATGACGTATTGGGGTGACAATCCAAAGCTAACATAATTCACAGTGAATGCCTTTTTTTATACTGCATGTGTCAAAACCTTTCTTGCAGACAACTGTTAGACTGCAAAAAGTGTTAATCATCTTTATTTGTGTGCAAGACATATATTGTGTTTGCAATTTTAAAGATATAATTTAACGTGGATATGTGTGAGCTCTTAAATAGGAAAAGTGGAAATTGTTTTTGAGGCATGAAATATCAAACCATTTGTGTTTACACTGTAGCGATGTAATGGAAGTGAATTTGCCTTGTTGAGGACAAGATGAAGGTTTTGGAGTGAATGTGCACAGTGCTTTTTCCATGTGTGTACACCTGCCATTGAAAATGCACTTTTATGCTGCTGCCTTTGAACGTAACACTGTGCTGCAGGCTTGAGAGCAAACCTATCCATCTGGTCAGAAGGTGGTGACTGTTATTGTGAAGTGGCATTAGTGACAACTGCATGGTTTAACACACGAACGTCTCACTCACAAATAATCCAAGGAAGAGGACTTAATTCTCAGATTGTTGTAACATACAAGAAGAGCATGAAAAACAAAACATACAGATAAACTGGGTTGAAATAATAATCAGACAAATAAGATCGAACAATTAAGTGAGTTTGAATTGAGCTAATAATTGTGACAAGAAAAAGATTATGATTCTGTAACCCAGCCTGCAATTTCTGTATTACCAAAGATAAACTGTGACTGTTAGATAAAAGTGTAATACCAGAATATATTAGATTATATCTGCTACAATAATCTAGCAAAGTACCAATTATTAGATTTTTTTTGGAGTCCTAAGAAGCTTGTATTAATAAATAATATGGATTGTCTTTAGAGATTATGTAAGGACTTTGGTTATACACCCACTGGACATGCTAGTGGAACAGATTAAGAAAATGTTTTGAATTTTCTATAGATGTGTTTTTGTTTCTGTACTAACCTAAAATCTGTGTAGTTAGGTACTAACAGTGAATGGAAGTAGTAATCTGATGTTGCCTCATCTGTTTGCTTTGTCTTTTTTTTGTGTTTTTAAATAAACTAACCTTTACATTGTTTTTATTCAATTCTAGATATGTTCATCTTTTTATGATGATGAATGTATTTTTCTACACTCTGGTGAAATTACTCGACACTAATGAGTCTGGAAGAACACAATGTTATAACAAGAAAATGTCTGTAGAATTAATCTCGAATGTGACAAAGATTTTTGTATGACATACGAAGTGAAAATATACCGACTTTCAACAATTACTCTGTCCAGTGTGTAATTCAAGGTGCTCAGCTTTTGTAGCCAATTCTGTGAATATATATGTGTACATATATATATATATATATTTATTTTCTGCACTATAAGGCGCACTTAATTTTCTCAAACATCGACGGTGTGCCTAATATTCCGGTGCGCCTTATGTATAACTTCAGGTTGTGCTTACTGACCTCGAACCGTTTTTATGCGGTACACGGCGCGCAAAAATCTGTCAAAAAATGTTTTAGTACGACTTTGGTAAGCTACGAAGCCGCACCGCTTTGTGGATTGTCTGAGAATTAAGCAGATGTGGTTAGTTATTTGTCAATTTGATATAATTGAAGCTTGAAAAAACATTTGTTAAATTCTAAGCTACCATTCGCTTTCTTTCCACCAGTTCTCTGGCATCTGACATCACCTACAGCATTACCCTTCATTCATTCAGACAAAACATAGAACAGACCGGTTGCACAGGCAATTTTAAGTGTAAAGAAAAGCCCATGTATCTGATAAGTCAGTCTCATACAATTATGCACCACTGGGGCAACAGAGTCAGTAAGTGCCATGCAGCTGCATGAAAAAGCACAAGCTGAATCTCAAAATGAAGCAACTGTAAAGAGGAAATGTCAGGTGAATCATTCAGTTTAAGTTCGGCATCTGGTTTTTATGTCTGTTTATCTTTCTGCAAATGTGCACATTTTTATGTGCACCAAATAACTGTATACAAGACGTAAAGTAAATGGCGAAATATCTTCATTGTTCTCCCAACACAACCATTCATTTTTTGTATTCAGTCTTATGAAACAGACTGAGTGAAACTTTAAGAAACGTGCACAAGGACAATATTAAGGTTTTTTTTTTTCTTTGACTAAGGGGCTGAATTCCTATCGAGCCCCTTATGGGGATTATATGTAACTGTATTATTCAGGATGTTTTTATTTTTAGATTAAATTACAGCATGTCATTAATCTAAACATGTCTAGGTTCATTTCCCAGTGTGGTCCTTAGTGAAATTGAGTTTGACACCCCCGCAGTAGTTGTGTGCACATCATCAGGTAAAAGTAATTTAGAACTGAAAACAGCTGCAGGGTGCAAAGTACATTAAGCCTATGCATTCAAGTTTGTTTGTTTTTTCACACATACAACCTGAATTTGATGCTCAGTGAGTAACCCTTTCTCTACTACGCTGTGGACTTTTGGGCAGTTGAACACTGGGAAAGGTCACATCCTGCTCAAAAAGGGTGTAGCTTTATAGGTCAACTTACACATGAAAACACACAAAACAAAACTGTTTATGCTACTGTAAGTTGAAGGAATAATCTGCATTAATCAGCACATTGCATTTAGAAAGACACTGTGCTCGTCAGTTTCCTATACAATATGTCTCTGCAGCTAACACCCTCCCCAAATAAAACCAGACCAAATTCTTCAGAAATCAAAGAAACCGAACTACCCATCCTGCACTATGTAGCAACAAAGAAACCACTAATTAACCATTGCTGTAATTTGCCATATCAAAAAAGAAAATGCATATTCTAAAATTAATTTGTCCCCATCTGTTTAAAAGTAGTTCCTCTGCATGTGTTACATTTGAGAGTAAAAGTTAAATTCTCAAGAAATCAACAAAACCTTGGGTCATTGTTAAATACAACACATATCTACAGAGCACGTAGGTCCAGTGTAAATGTTGTTCTAATTCTTTCGTTGAAGGTGCTTCAAAACATTAAATCTACAGAAGTCCGATGAACCGGAGCATCCACTGGCTTTTATGTTAATTCTGTTCTAATGGTTTCCATTTTTAGCTCTCCTCGTGCACAGGCAATTATTTGCTTAGAAAGGTGCTGTAAAAAAAGGGACCCAGTGATGGTGGCTGTTAAAAATAGCTCACACACTCTGTGTCTAGGTGAACGTATTATCCTCGTCCAAGAGGAGCACAGAGACACCTCAGTGAAAGCCAACACGTGCAAATTTTCTCTCTAAGAAAAACCTAAGTGGAAACATGTAAGACATTTATGATCAAGCCATTTATTAGTTTGACTTCATTTTTATTTCTTTGCTTTCCTCTTTTATATCTATTTTCATTTCCTGTATTACTGTCTTTAGAAGACTTAGGTTGGCTCCAGTGGCTTCTTTTCCCACCACTTAACCAGGACATATGCTTCATTTAGCTCACTACCAATGCCAGTAGTAAAAGAAAAATGATCTATACCTTTCAGCCATAAACATAGGGTATTAATAACCCTGTGAGAAACTCTCAGGTGCTTTTTTAAAATTCATTTGAAACTTCAACCTTGAACATAAAGTTTGTTTAACTGGGGTTGTGGAGTTTAAAGGTGGTGGGTGTTTACCGGCTTGGAGAGAAAGTGAGCATTGTACTGGAATAGATTATAAGTGTCTGAGTCCTGGCTAAATGGCATAATAAAATGCATGGATGGCTGGCTGCATGAAAATGTTGTCATACACGCACTTTCAGGTTTTACATATCAGGGTATAATTTTTTTTTTAAAAATCATCTTTACAGAGGACATTTGTTTAACCACAGCACTCTTCAGAGTCCCGCCAAAGTCTGGACTTTCATTGAACCATTGCAACACGAAGTGGTTTGCAAACACACAGGGAGTGAAAAAAAATTAGTATTTTCACTCTTATGTTCGCTGTTTCCTGCACAATAAAAGTCTGTCTATCTAAACAAGAAACACTTTATGCATTATAGGAAATCCCCAGCACTCTAATCCTACTGCAGTATAACAAAGGGATAGATCAGGATCACCTGATCCAGCCATAACTATAAGAATATTAGAAGTCATCCAGATCTTTATGTATATAAAACGTGGCTACATTAACTAGTTGATTTTTTTATCATCTGGTTTCATGGATAAATAAAACTGGGTATCATCTGCATAGCAATGAAAATGTATAGAGTCTGTTCTAATGTTGCCAAAGGGAAGAATCTATAAAGTAAAAAGTATTGGTCCCAGTACAGAACCCTGTGGAACTAACTTTTGTTTGTGAAGAAGACCCCACATTAGCATGCACAAAGTTAAATTTATCAGATATGATTCAAACCACTGCAGTGCAGTTTGTTTAATGCCAAGAATATCTTCTTATTTCTGTAGTATAATAAATTTAGCGCAAAAAGCTAAGACATTTGTGTTTGGTTGACAAATTCTTTGTTGTAACAGCGCTTCTTGGCAATAAATCTTTTTCCTCTTAAATGGCCCCACATTTGTAAGGAAGATTTATGTCCATGTCAAAATTGCTAAATCTCTGCTAATGCTAAACAGCTTGTTCTGCAACCGAATCTTTTTTTGAGTTTCTGGTTCTCCAGGTGTTGGCCATCAGCAATGCGTCCCGATTCTGCCTACGTCAGTTGGATTGTAGGGTCAAAGTGTGAAGAAGACGTGGAGAATGCTATGCTGATTGGTGCACTGATAGGGTAACAGCTATGATGCACTCTAAATCCTGACTAGAACTCTTCAAATGAACCATTCATTTGCAAGTAATCAGTTAGCGATTTTCTATAATTAGCTACGAGGGCTAATTAATAATTGCTTTGCTTTTTGCTTCACTGGGTTGTATTTCAGCACTTCAGACACAAAATTTAGTTTTAAACCACTGACTGTTAAACTCTTCTTCTCTGTCCTGTTCATACACACCAGGCGACACTTCCTGCCAGTGATTCTCCTCTGCCTCTGAGAGCTGCTGCTTACACAGTGTTGCCGGGTAAAGAATGGGACAAATCATGCATACAGCGGAGGGATCGACAGTCAGTCAGTCTGTCAGTTTTACAGACAGACACACACACACATGCATAAACAAACACACACTCTCCAGTCCGAGTGCCAGTGATAACATAGCTCAGCGGACCCATCTACTCACTTCCCGTGTCCTGGGCCAGAGTTGGTTCTGGCACTGCAGCTTCCGCTAACAGCTCCAGCCAGAGACATCAGAGCAGGACTGTATCCGCTCTGAGATGTGTGACTGTGTCATCTGCTCTCAGTTCCCATAACCCAGCATGCCCTACTGTTCCCTCACCCACTGCCAGGCAGACAGATGAATGAACTAACCAGGTGAATGAAGGAGTTCCCAAACGCCACAAGGCAAGTCCAGGTGTGCTCTGGAATTTTCCATACACACGTGTTATTACTGTAATATGCAACTGTACAGAGAACTATGAACAAAGTAATTTTCAAAATCAGTACTTTGTACAGTCTTTCCCCTTAAAAACTTTCATAAAAGGAAACCCAGTGTGCTGAATGATTGGGAGTATAACTAATGGTGGCTGTAACTCAGCAGGTAGAGCCGGTCATCTACTGATTAGAAGGTTGGTGGTTCGATGCCATATATTCATGTTCAAGATTCTAACCCCAAGTTGCTCTCTGATGAATGTGTGTGAACGTTAGCAAGAGAGCACTTAAAAAAGCACAGCAGAAAGTGCTCATGCGAATGGCTGAATGTGGCATGTTTCAAAGCATGCCAGTATTGCATTTGGAAACCAAACATCCTTTCAGAGTTTGATTTGAAGTATTGGCAGGAAGAAGATTTGTGAAAGTGTCTGATAAGGGAGAGAAGCCATAGTGTTGTGCTTGAGATTTGTCTGACATATTAGACGTAATACACGTAATGTATATTCCCCAACTCGTTGGAAGTGGTTCCTGGAGGCTGCTACCTCTCACTAAAACTGGTGAGTTTGTATGGTTCTCCACAAAAAAACTTGAGAAAGGGTGATGCAGCTATTATTTTTCAAAACATACAACTTTTACTTTGCAGTCCCCCGTTTCACTACAGCTTCGAGAGTAGTTGTACAGTGCTTGTAGACAGGTCCAAACTAAGATCACAGCATCATCAGTGACCAACAACCAACCAAAGCAGTCACAAGGGTTAGCCAACCAGTTTTGGAATACACAATTTTTTCCCAGCGACAAGTGGGTTGCTATGGAAAAATTGGGGTCACTGACTTGTGCCTAAGCCTGTGTGATTGGACCCTTATTCACTTCATCCTATATTGTCACATATCCAAAAAGGCTGACAAGTTTATATCGCATGGTTATATATAACCATGCATAACCTCAGTATACTAGAGTTTTGGCAACTCAAAAGTGGTAACACAAAACTGCAGATGTTATGCTAGGTGCAGATTCATAAGAATTGCCAAATGTGCCTTTCAAGAGCAAGAGAATCAAAAGAAATGACGGCATATCTGATGCACAGATTTGAATACAGTATAACCCCGCGCGCCCCCAAAAGGGAATGGTTTTGTTGGAGGACCAATAGGTCAAAAGGTCGCCACACATCAATACCTCAAAAACTAAATTCTAAAGAGAAGATCAATAATATTGATTCAAAGCATTTCTTTTCTAATATGTCCTAAAGCTTCAAATCCCAAAGAATTACTGTACTGCTTGTCAGCTGTTTCACCAACAGGAGCGCCTGAAGAAGTCAGGAAACAAAATATCAACACAGATACTTCAACATGTTTTTACCATGAATCCTCAAGGACAGTTCTGACTCTGTTTAATGAACCGAAATGACTAAAATCTGTTCGGTATGGCAGGAGTAAGAAAATATGGAAAGAACACATCACAACTACCCCTGTGAACATGGAGACCTAATGAAGCCATTTTGAAGAAGAATGTGACACCAGTGCACAAATTGAATTAATCACTGTACCTTAGCAAGACAATGATCCCAACCACATGTCCACACAAGTCAAAGCCTGGTTAAGGAATTGATCCAAGAATATCCTCGAGTGACCCTCTCAACAGTGCACCCTACCCATTAATAATATTAAGATCAGGGGTGTTCCCAGGGCTTTCAGGGGTGAGGAGTAATCCGAAGCAAACACAGCAGCCATCCTGCCCAGCGCTACCATTGAATTAATCACTGGTAAAAGATGTGCTCAACACCTTCTGAGGATTGAAGATATGAACAATACTTTTATTGCACAAAAGGACAAGAGCGCGATATTAAAATGTAAAATTGGATCCAAGGAAAAAAACAGCAACTGCGTTATGCTCCTGATACGTTCTCCTGCTCCTCACATACAAGGTCTTAAATAATCAGGCCTCATCTTATCTTAATAACCCTATAGTACCATATCACCCCATTAGGGTGTTAATCATTAGTTATTATTAATCTTTGGCTGTCTTCCTCCCTTTACCCCAAAAGATCGCAGCAGATGGCCCTCCTTCAGTCTGATAAGATTAAGGGAGCTTCTCCTTCCCACTTTTGCCAAAGTGCTTGCACATAGGGGGCTGTTGAGATTCTCCTTGTATTATTATAAAGCACCTTGAAGCGACTGTTGTTGTGATTTGGTGCTGTTTGAATTAAAACACGCTCACACAGAGCACGGTACCACAAAGCTAGCGAAAGACTCAGACTAATGTTGAAGTTGAGTGTATGCCAACCCCAGTCCTGCAGCCAGAGCCTGAACTTCACCAGGTAACAAAGGCAATGATTACTCATGGCAATTGGTTGGTTTATAAAGTCCTGACCATTTTTGCCAATGTTGTCTTGGTGTTATGAAATCAATGTGATAATAAAGGAGAGGTTCAGGCTTTGAAACTACATGCATAATCCTTTGTGAAACACAGAATGACCAAAATTCACACAGCTGACTGTCAGAAAATTTGTTCCCCAGAAGACTTTTTCCAATCATAACTATCACCCACTGATGGCCACTAAAAAAGGAAAGCAAGTTTAAAGCACTCCCCCATTTGGTTAATTTTTCCGAACTGGAAGCTACGTCCATCTTCTGTACTGTCTGTGGTCTAAATTTGAGGCAGTTTGACTGGCCATGATCCAATTTCACCCTGGTAAGTAGTATTTGGTATATTTGTTGCTGAAATCAGAAGTCACCTGAACACTGCAGATGCCGTAGAAACCACAATATCATGATAATTTCCAAACTTTGTCATTAGGAAATTAGTTTGTGTCCCAGTTGTCCCCTGTAAAATTACTCATTCTAATTAGGCTTTGAAATTTGCATCTGAGTTAAGCTATACATTATTTAAAGGGCCTATACAAATGAGCTAAATAATGTGTCTCACTTTTAAAATAATTTACAGTTTTGTGGCTTCGGTCCTTGCCTGAAAAACTGACTGGTGATATTTAAGAGAACAGATCTTTTATTTCTTCCTGTTCTGATTATATTTGTTATGGCCAGTGTTGGGACTAACGTGTTATTAAGTAACGCGTTACAGTAACTACGTTATTATTGTGGTAACGAGCACGGTAACTAGTTATTATGCCAAAATCAGGAACGCGTTAGTCGTTACTGGGATTTAGATAGGCTCGTTACTCGTTACTTCGTGTGGTGGCTATCGCGGAGCTTCCACAGATTCAGTAACATTAGCAAGTGGTGGAGGCCAGCAGGTGGATGAAGGAAAGGGGGCGCAGAAGGAAAAGAGACCCGAGGCGGCCGCCGGTCCAAGTGTGAACTGAACTTCAGGTAAGAAGTTATGACCTGCAGTCTCTCTGGGTCAAATATGAACCAAGTTTAGGTGGAGTTTATTTTTGTTTCTGACGTTTTCCGTACTGCGTGCTAGCTAGCATGACGGAGTTTCTATACAGCTGGGTGGTGCTATGATGTTACTGATGTTGAACTTTATTTTGTTTATAAGTTATTAGAGTTGCCAACCATCCCGTCTGGTATTCAGAGAAAATATTACGCGTTTCTTATTGAGGTGAAAAGGAACAGTTTGTCCCGGACTTCAGCTACAATGAAAAAGGCACAAAGCTGGAGTTATTCTGTGTTTACGCTGCACAGCTGCCTCTTCTTCTTTCATTCTCCCCCTCCCTCTCCCGTTTCTACTTCAGTCATGAAAACTGATCAATGATCAGCTGATCGGCTCTCTTGTTTGTTTATCGCTCACTTTGCGCCGAAAGAGGAAACCAGCGGATGTCGTGCTAAACAACAGCAGCACTTTTAAGCTTGATCAGCTGTTGTTAGAATTTATTTAATATTAATTTCTAGTATCAGCTGATGTTTGCTGGAGCCACAGCTGTAAAGCTGCTGGTCATGATGTCGGTTTGGATATGTGGTGAGAGGGAAACATGAAGATGAAACCAGGAGATGTCCTTACTGAATCATCAGAGCTGAACAGGTGATGGAGAAACAGGTTTACCTTTTAGGTGACATGAATGAGTTGAAGGGAAGTTATGAACTGTTTCTGGGAGACAAATAACACCAGGATCCTTTTCTACTGACAGCTGGTAACTGTGCAGGGGCGGGTCTAGCAAAGTGTTGCCAGGGGGCCAGGTAGGGCATTAACAGGGAAAGGGGGGCACAAAGAAATACTTTTCTTTCTTATTCTCATTTAAAATGTCTAGCTTTTAAAAAAATAATTATCTGAATCTTACAACAAACGATTGATAGATTGATGCATATATACCATCAAAACAGTGTACATCACTGTCACAACAGTGTTTATTTTCATTCAAAGGCTTTATGATTTTTCCTATAATGGTGGGCCGGTCTCTAGTCAAAATGTCCGGGCCAATTTTCTGTCCCAGTCCAGCTCTGTATGCAGCTCACCTGCAGTCTGGTGTTACCTACATCTTCCTATTCAGAAGGCAGAATTTCCGAGTACAACCGAAAGCACCACGACTGCAGTTTTTGTGTTGGATGTAAAAGGTGCACATGACGCTGTGACGTAGGCTAGAATCATGGCAGCAGTCAATGACGGTCCAGGCGTGGGATTTCTCTCGTGGAAATATGCACATTATCTTTTCCTTTCTATTGGTAGGTGGCACAGTGCACTTGTGGCAAGTAAGCAAGCTAGAAGACTGGCAAAGTTATGGAAGAAACACATTAACAAGAGAATTCTGAGTAAAACCAAAGTTACTTTCCCTAGTAACTAGTTACTTTGAAAGTAACGAGTAACTTGAAGTAACTGAGTTACTTTTGAGAGAAGTAACTAGTAATGTAACTAAGTTACTATTTTAAAGTAACTTACCCAACACTGGTTATGGCATACCATGTGGATCTCAAAGTGATTTCTAGACTGTACAAGGGTCTACAAAAGCTTAAGAATTTGAATACAATCTACATTAAACAAAAATGGGAAAGACACAAATATGGTCATCTCAAATGACACTTGGTATCAGCAATGTGCTTTTCAGTGGAGAATCTCTAGCTCTAATATATGGAGATGTTTAGGCTGGAAGAGTCTTTGTAGATTTTTTATTACACCTGCACAAAATAAACATTATTCTAACTCCTCCAGCTGCTGGAGAAACTGTGGGGCCCAAGGAGTAAAGCGCTTCCACTTGTTTTGGTCTTGTCCATTGATAAACACCTTCCGAGTTTCGATCCATTCTGAGTTAGACTATTCTCAGTATGCAACTTCCCTTTAATTGGGATGAACTATTGTTTGGATATTTATACTCAGTAAATGTGGATAAAGTGACCAAGCTGTTATATTGTATTTTGAGTCTGCCTGAAAGACTATCACTAAGAAATGGCTAAGTGTTAAAATTCCATCACCAAATGACTGTATGGGTTGTTTAAATAGAAAAAATTTCATTCTCTAACAGCTTTCAATACAACACATTTGATTGGATTTGGGATAAATGGAAACATATTTTTTCAAGGCGACCTGAATTTGTTTAAACCTCTGTAATCCTGTATATGTTAACTAGTTGGTACACCCGTTTGTTTACTTTTGTTTATTCTTGTTCATACAGGTTGTTTTATTTTATGTTCCTTTTTTTTATGTATATTTTTGTCTTTGATAAATTCTAATGAAAAAAAAAAGAAAGAAAAAGTGAGGGGCATCCTGCACTGACTGGTATTCTTCACAATCCTGCAGACCTACATTGTGACTGGTTCAGGTTCCCCACCCTGTGGTAGCACAGTGTATTGTGTGGACTCTGGTCATGTTACCCTTTACAGCAGTTTTCGATCAGTTAAGACAGGACACATGAGATCACACAAGTCAAGCAGTAAAAATGATTTAGTAAAAAAGCCTTTATGCATTACTAACTATTTACACTGGTCAATAAGACCTAAGTCTAAAAAAGAGAAACAAAGATTATTAAGCAAGGAAAGGAGTCAAAAACCTGTTTTCATATTTGTTCTAATTTTGGAATAGAAAATCTAGAAAATCTTAGCTGCCATTGACATTCAGCTTTTTACAAGACAGATCAATGAAACAGGTGCATTTACTATAGATATAGCATTCGGAATAATAAAAGACATAAAACAATATTTATCTACAAACATAAAGAACAGTACAAAAGAAAATAAGTAAGTTCCATGAGAAAACTGTTAGGAAGATAAAAAGGGAAGACGATATGACAGGAATGAACATTTCTACAAAGACAATCAGTGCATGTGTACATATTAAACTGCCTCGACACCTTACTGGAGTTAGTGCTTTGTTTTCTTGAGCAACCTGAAGAGAACAACACCTAGGAAGTAATTTAATGTTATAAAGTTCTGGCAGAAAAACATTTACCAGCAAATGTGACTCACAGCCCCGCAAACCCAAAAGGAAAAGTGCATTTTAGGAAGGAGTACACCTTTAAAATAAACATGTCTTTAAAGATCCGTGTAACTTTACAAACATGGATCGTTAACATTTTGTGACGTACATGTGTGTGTTTCTAAGTGGAAGGCTGTGTACGTGCAAGTCCAGGCTGATCTACTGAACGTGACAGTTGTCGCCTTGCTGTGTTTGCTCTCTTAGTTGTTTTTCTGGTGTCTTCCGAGAACTCGGGGAACACTTCCTGTTGGCGGTGTCTGTTGCCATAGCAGCAGAGGGACTCTGCAGAGGTATGGGCCCCAAACCCTGAGAGGGAAAAAAAAAAGTAGACGACAGATGAAAGAGTGAATAAGTGAATCAGAAAGTAGGATTTATGCTGCAGGACGATTCCATGAAAAACAAGCGAGTGGCTCCCATTTGTGTGTTAAAAGTGATTAGACTGAAAATTATTGACAGAGAAGGAATCAAAGTTAGAAGACACACTGATCAAAACGTAAAGACGACTTTTATATGTCATAACGTATTTTGAGCAGCCACCTATCCCAATGGTGGCATCATTTTTTAGAAATTGTGACTTATTACAATGCATGCTTCTATTACTGTGTTGCTAACATAAAATGGGTGCAGATTCGTTTAAAACTATGTTATTTCCCACAATACTAACAGATATAATAGTGCTTACAGAAGAAATTGTGCTATAATGAAAATGTGTTTTCAAATGGTTACTCTTTGAATGTGTGTAAAATTGATTTGGTTCCATTTTTTTTTTTTTTAAAGAGCTTGAATGTGTTTTTCAGTTATGAGCTGAAAGTACTGGAAAAAAATGATCTGAATAAAAAAAGCACCAAATGTCATCCCACTCCTTCAAGGGGCTATAACTCAGTAAATTTCCATAATATGAAGGTAAAATTTGACATGGCCTCATTAAACATACCAAATATATAAAGGGTGGGAACTTAATTCAGATTCAGTTGATTTCATATGGTATGACCCTCGAGTCACACTTCAGTTACTCTGATACTGTGGTGTACAGCAGAGGTTCAGTAAAGCAGGGGAAATCCTTTCGCTTTTAACAATTTGACCTGAAATCTTTACAGTCTTTTAATCTCCTGCTGCTTCACTGACCTGACGTGATGTGACAACAACTTGAAGGAGACGAGGGGGGCCGGACATTCTGTGGCCATATTAGGGGCCACTGCAACCTAAATTATACACATAATGACCCTTGGTGGAAGATTCTTGTTTCTCCCACTCTGGCCTCCCTGTCCACTTTCTTGGATGCCAATGATGTCAGTAGAAATGACACACAAAGTTTAAATTTGCTTTTTTTTTTTAAAAATCCATCATTACATTTTGTTCTTTATTAACTGTGACATACACACTGTATCTAAAAGTTCAGCTGATGTCCGACAATTAGAGGTTCTTACAGCTCCTCACAGATAATAAGCTGCAGTGCCGAACACCTTTCACATTATTCATCACATTATTCAACTTTGCCTGTTTACAGTGCATTAATATACCATGTGGCGTCAATACCAGAGTAGAGACACAATAAAGTGCCCATTGAGAGTATGGCTTGTGAAACTAACTAAAGGAAACAAGTAGCAAAAAACGCGCTGTGTCTGTAAAAAAATAAAGAGATTCCTGCATTACTCACCTTGCCATCAGATGCAGTTTGTTTGGCAGCCAGCCGAGGGCTGCAGCGCCTCACTGTGGTTCTCCTGATGATGAAAGGACTGGCCTCCCCCAGAGGAATATCAGCAAAACCTAAGGAACAAATAATGATTTTATTTCACTGCACAGAGAATAAATGTATACATGAATATTGATTTTTGTTTCTGTTGTGTAACTGCACCTGTGCTTACTCAGCTAATTGAAAGAGACACACGCAGACACACACACACTCACAAACTGATGGTGGTGTATTTAAATACAAGGATAAAGCTGTAGGATCTCTGTAACAAAGCAGAGCACACTTTCAGCCACTAACCTCTCTGTACCAACTCAGGAAGTCCCTCTGGTCTGAACTCTTCATCTTCCTGTTCAGGTCTTGATTTGGGTGTGGTCGTGGCGTTGGCTTTGATCCTCTTTGTCACATTGTGTAGGGCCTCCTGGGCGCTGTCTCGAGTGCTGATTTCACAGTGACCTCGTTTCCCTGAGCCCGGGGGAGATCTCTGAGTAGTCGAAGGAGCAATGTTTTCGGTATTGTCGTCGATTTTTATTTCCTGATGTCTGGTGGAAGACTTCCTCCCTGAACGCTGGCGGCCTTCGGTGCTGCTGGAGTGGCTGTCATTAGCATTTTGGCTAGCACCAATCAGCTCCAGTCGGGTTTTCAAAGCCTCGTTGGTCTTTTCCAGTTTGTGAACCTCAAGCATCAGGCTGCAGTATTTCTCCATGCTCTCATCTGCCTCTTTGCTTTTCTCTTCCAGAAGTTTGTTCACTTCTTCCAACTCAGTCTTCATCTCCTCCAGCTCTTTAACCTTCTCCTCTAATTCCTTTCTCTTTCCATCAAGTGCAGCGCTAAGTTTGTTCACCTCTTGGTCTTTTTCTTGAGACGCCATCAATCTTTCTTCAGCCTCCGTCATCTTCTGCTCCAAGGCTGACTTTAGGTTTTCCACTTCTTCCTTTAGTTTCTCTGCATCCTTCCTCAGCTGGGTCAGCTCAGTCGGCCCTTCCTCACTGCTCTTCCCTGCCCCTGAAACATAAATGTACCCCATATTCAAAACAAAACAAAACACTTCATGAAAATTGTCAGAAAAGAAAGTAACATGAAAGTGAAATCTTCACTGTGATAACCTTAACAAATATTAAAACAAGCTTTAAAACTTGTTGGCATTTAAGTTAATATAAGCAAAAAAAGGCTGTCAGTAGCACAGATAATTACACCTTTGAACTACAGCCTACCAACAACAGACTTAAAAACAGATTCAAACAGCCAGAGTTTCATAGGTCATACACTTAAGAAACAATCCATCACCTCGAGACATCGACTAATCTGCATATACACACAAAACAGATGAGGCAAAAAGTGTTAAGAGTTCAATTCAAGCCATTAAACAGGAATAAAAAGGACTGCTATAATAAAATCAAAAACTGCATTTAACTTTAAGGGTTTGATCAATGTAAGGACAACTTAATCTGACAATAAAAGGCTGAACACATAACAGAAAACACAAAGGTAAATCTGTTAAATGGATGCACACCTGAGCCGTTTAACATCATTTCCTTCTCCTG
Source organism: Aulonocara sp. 'chitande type north' Nkhata Bay (assembly GCF_057382095.1). Lineage (NCBI taxonomy): Eukaryota > Metazoa > Chordata > Actinopteri > Cichliformes > Cichlidae > Aulonocara > Aulonocara sp. 'chitande type north' Nkhata Bay. Next base: position 15,394,215 of record NC_141344.1, read on the forward strand.
CTCCAGCTGTTTGCAGGTCTTCATCCAAAGACTCATCTTGCTCAGGGCAGAGTTTTTGTCTTTAGTCAGACGAGCTGCACGCGATGTTAGCTCTGAGACCTGGAGGGGACGGAGAGATTGAGGCAAAGAAAAATTATTTTCATATGCAGTGTTATCATACAAATGTCAGTTCCAAACATTTTTGGCTCATCTTTTTCATACAATACTGGATATTTTAGATTTAAAAACTGACATCTGCTGAGTGATTGCAAACCTGTCTGGACAGAGAGTTGTATTTTAGATAAGGGTGGGAATTTAACGTGTTAATTGCAATTAATTAATTTTTAAAAAAAATAAAGCGTTAACAAAAATTGATGCATTTAATCACACTTGCGTTCCAAGCAAAGGGGAACTTTTGTCAATGCACAATTTCCTGGTATACCAATTACACTGATACACACAGCTAGCTAGTGTGTTGCTAGGATTGATTGGAAGAAAATTTCAAGACTACTCAATGGAAGCCTTGATAAAAGCATGGTTTTGTGCCAACTGTACAAAAAGAAGTTCTTCGGTTATGGTACCATCTTAATGCACAACATGTTACAGCGGGCACAAAAACTGTGGGAGCTGTTAGCGCTACCAGTTCGAGTACCAACAAAAGGTGTTGCCAGCCCAAACTTGATGAAATGACTGGCTTTAGGGCCAAAATTAGTAAGTCAACATCAGACAAACTTACAAACTCTCTTGCAAAATGGATTGCTTTGGACTGTAGACCACTATCAGTGGTAGAAGATAGGGAGATAGAAAATGTGCTACAGATTCAGATAAGGAAGCCCTGAGTTTGTACAGAGCAGAATCCACCATCAGCGAGACAGACTCCCCGCTGCAGTGGTGGTCCAGTCGAGCAGGGACCCACCCACAGCTGTCTGTCCTGGCCTGCACGTATTTGATTAGTCCTGCCACTTCTGTCCCATGTGACAGACTGTTCTTACTTGCAGGTCACATAGTAACAAAAAAGAGAGCTGCCTTGGGCTCTGAAAATGTGAACAGGCTAGTTTGTCTAAGTAACTGGCTGAAAGAGACGGACATTTAATAAGCATATTGTGAGTCCAATAAGTTTGTAATTTTTTGCACTAAAATGTTGGAGGATGATCACACTGTTTTAGCCCAATGTACAAAATAATTTTTTCTAAGATTACTCAGAGTTTAAAAGGTAAAGCTGTTCAAATAAGCTTTTATGTTTCTGTGCTGTTTTGTTAAGAAGAGAAACTGCACTTTATGTTGAAATTAATATTATTATTTAAAGACAATACCATTTGGAAAATGTACTTAAAATAACACTTTATTTTTAAGTCTGCTAAATTTTGGCCAGGGATGTTTTTTTTTCTCAGTTTTGCAGTGAAATGCAGTTTAAATGCTTCCCCCCCCCCCATAAATTAAAAGAGCTTGAGTTTACAATATTCATGTCCATGTCTATTATTTATTCTGTTTCCCATTAAAAACCCTTTAAAATTACAATAACATTTGCACTTTGGGGCAAATTTTCTTGTGCGATTAAATGTGATTAATTAATTACGAAGCCTCTAATTAATTCGATTAATTATTTTAATCGAGCCCCACCCCCTTTTTTTTAGAGTGTTTCAACCTCTAAAAAAGGAGCATAGAGTGAGTACTACCAGTCCTTTTTTCTTCCATTTTATTGTGACCTAAATAAATCTGGGTATTTCTCTCCATATACCTGTTCACTGAGTTGTGAGATGGACACTTTGTGTGTTTCCAGCTCCTTCTCCATGGAGGTCACTGCTGTCTTAAGATGCTCGTGCTCTTCTGCGAGTTTCTCCTTCTCTTGTTCCAGTGAAAGCAGAGCTGAAGACAGGTTCTTTTTCTCTTCTTCCATCAAAGACACAGAAGACTTCAGTTCCTGTTTTTCAGCTTCTATCTTTTGCTTTTCCTCCTCCTCTCTCTCCTTCTCTTGATTTAAGAAAGAGAGCTTTTGCTGCAAGTCGTGCTTCTCTTTATCTAACAAGGAGAGACTCGACTGAAGCTCTTCTCTCTCGCTGGCTAACGCACTTCTCCCCTGATCTAATCTCTCCTTTTCATCTTCTACAGATAACAGAGAGGAGCGCAGCTTATCTCTCTCTTGTTCTAATGATAAAAGAGCTGTGCGCAGTTCTTCTTTTTCCTGTACAAGTCGTCCATTTTCTCCCTCGATCTGTTCTTTCTCTGCCATAACAGAGGAGACGGATCTTTCCAAGGCCTGCTTCTGATCTCTGTCCTCCTCCTTCTCCTTTTCTAAAACCTCCATCTTGTCCTCAGTAGTTTTTATGAGTGTTTTAAGCTCTTGTATTTCTTCTTCCAGAGCTTCAGTTTGGGTCCTCAGGCTGTTTCTTTCTGTCTCCCACTCCTCTCCATGAGAGCGGAGCTTCTCTCCTTCTGTCTGTGACTCCTGTAGTGAACTCAGCAGATGTTTTTTCTCCTCCTCTAACTGCACCAGGAGAGCCTGCATCCTCTCTTTCTCTGCTTCCCCTTCTGTGCCCTTTTGTTCAAGTGAAATTTCTCTTTGCCGAGAGGCTTCCAGCTGTGCTTGAAGGTCATCCAACACTCTAATCTGTCTCTCTGCTTCCCCTTTCATCTCTTTCTCCAGTTCTTCTAATCTGCATTTCTGTCTTTCCTCTTCCTCCTTTCTTTCTGCCTCTGCCTTCTCCAGTCCTCTCTCCAGCTCCTCCTTAGCTGCCTTCAGTTCCTTGATTTCTCTGTTTTTTATTTCCAGCTGTCTCTCCATGTGTTCTTTCTCAGATCTCAAACTTTCCAGAGTGGTAGAGAGCTCTGAGATTTTCGCACTAAGCTCTTTTTTCTCTTCCTCCACCTGAAGCAAGAAAGACAAAGGCAGGAGAAGCAGATTAACAGTCTGTTTGGATTGCAGTCACATTTTATAATTAGAAGACAAAAATCATCACAGATAGAGGGAAAAAGTCTTAATACAAGGTTACCATTCTCCTTTCCTCCTCCAGCTCAGCTTTAGCCATTTCCGCCTGCGGGAGAGCGCAGCAGAATCGGATTCTGAGTCAGCATCAGTAAGATATAATCATAATTTTTTGACTGTTTGTGAGACTAAATACCTGCAGCACTGCTTCTTCTAAACTTTGCTCTACATCTTCCTTCTCTCGCTCCAGGGAATCAATGCGATCTTGCAGTGAGTCAGACTTTCTCTGGGCGGCTGCAAGGATATAGTCACATTTAGACCAAAACATAACAAAACTGTGGAGGTTATATAATTTACACTTTTCTTTCCATCAGGAACAAAAGTGTTAAGAGTCACCTTTAAGGAGCTCTCCCATCTTCTTTTTCTTCCTCTCATCCGACTCAATGCGGACTTGGAGTTTTTCGATACCAGTTCTCATCTGCTGGACCTCATCTTGGGTGGAATTCAGGCGAGAGGCAATCTCTCCTTTCTCTAATAAAGACGACTCTAAAGACTGGGAAAGGCGAAACACTTCTCCCTCTAAAGCCTGAGGTGGGAATCAGGAAAAACAAGTGGAGTTATGACCAAATGCTTTTGACTCCACTTCCCACATGCAGGGACATACTTCATAATACACTTCCTCCTCACCTTTATCTTTCCAGCCATGGACTCTGTGTTTTGACTGGAGGAACTGTGGTCCTCCTTTATCTGGTTAAGATGGCCAATCAGCTCCTCTCTTTCTCCACAGTGCTGGGAGATTGTCCGCTCTAGCTCTTTAACTTGCTCCACCAGCTTCATGTGAAGGAAAATAGATGAAGTTTTAGTAGGAAACAACAAAAAACACAACAAACAAGCCCCCCCCCCAAAAAAAAAATCTGTTTAAAAGAAAAGTAATTTAACATATCGTAAGTTTCATAAGGATCTAGCATAAATCAGACCTGAGAATCTATTCAAAACTACAGGAGGATTAGGTGATCATTGCTTTGATCTGATTCAGCTGGCTAAAGCAAGTCTTGTCACTGTTAGATGCATCCATATAAGTCAAAAGTCGTAACTGGGGCGTAACCATGTCTAACCAGTCTCCCCTTCTGTGGAAATTTCCATGTGTACCTGTTGCCTCTCTGTCCTCAGTTTGTCTGTGTTGCTTTGCAGGGCTTCATACTCCTTCCTTCCTGCTCTGATGTCATCCTCCAGGATGGAAATGAGGTTTCTTGTGTCACAATTATTTTTCTCCAGACTGTGAACTTTCTCCCTCCAGTGGCTCAAGGATTGGCTCAACTCATCTCGCTCTTCAGTGCAAGACACCAGTTCAGATCTCAGCTGAGTTGTCTGCAGATATAAGATTTATAAGTACCTTTGGGTATTCTGCAAGATGAAAGCTTACAACAACAGAAGACAACAAGCTTACAACAGAACATAGACCAAAGCTTTGGTCTATATTTCTGTACAAGGGGAAACTGAAGGGGATTTGAGAGCAAATTCTGTTTTAGTTTATTTTATTTTATTGGTCCCCAAAAGGTTCACATAAATTTGGCCTTTAAATACACAGTATTGTGTTGTTTTAGCTTGCAGGCTTTGCTCACCTCAGTAATGAGTGTTTCTATCTTTTGCTCCATGCCTGAAAAAGTCCTCCTCTGAGTCTCCATCTCACCCTTCAGTCTGGCCCCCTCAGCCTGCATAGTCTCCAGTTCAGACTCCATTCCCAGGATGTGCTGTTCCAGGTTAGCTTTCTCCGAGCGAACCCTCTTAAGCTCGCTCTCTTGCTGAAGAAACTTCTCATCCCATCCACCTACAGAACCAAGCAAAAACAACCTTTAATCTAATAGCATGACCTTAAATGGAAACTCTCAGGGGTATCTTTACTTCTGAGAGTTGTGGTGATTTTTCTAATATAAAGTAAAAAGAAACCTTTGGCCATCTCAAGTCCTTCCAGCATCTCCATAACATCAGTCAGCTGGCACTTAGTGGTTTGTAGCTGTAGAGTTAAAGTTTCCTTCTCCTCGGACAGCTGGGTCAGCTAAATATGAGCACATGGTATTAACGTAAAAGAAACACAAAAAACTGGTTCCATTATTTGACAAATCTTCATCCTACCTCATGAGAAAGATTTTTCTTTGAATCCAAAGCAATTTTCAGCTGACAGGATGCACTGTGGGCTTCTTCCTCGGCAGCATGAACTTTCTGCTCCAGGTTTTGAACCTGGACTTCCAGTTCAGAGGTCAGCTCCTTTCTCAGTTCCAGGTCAGAGCTCAGCAGGTCGAACTCTGAGCGCAGAGTCTCAAGTTCCTTTTCTTGTTTTCTGATCATTTCCTTGTAACGTTCGAGTTCATCATTTACCAGGGATGACTCTGTTGATGGACAGATGTGTCTGAATGCCATTTGAATATTTATATTCAGCCTAAGCTGAATAAGCATTTGTTATTTTATTCCATAAACAAAAGAAAAATGCATTCAAATAAGGACAAACCTAAATGAAGTATGAACTCAATGCAAAACAATAAATAATAAATAAACAAAACAGTTTTTAGATATTTGATTTACTCACCAAACGATTTCGTGTCTCTTTTCTCACTGAAGGAGGAAGGTTGTGGAGACACGTCATGGATTACAGACTCATCTACAAGAACATCTCTGGAGTTGGAGCTTTCTTCAGAAACCTGTACAAAATAAATAAAAATAATGAAAACATTGCTCCATTATGAACCTCATGTATTCCCAAAGAAATTAACAATTTTCCTAACAATCTGAATATACAACAGACAACGAATACAACATATTAACAAAGATTAATGATGTACCATGCACGACTGAAGGAAAAGTGACTATTACAGCGGTTTTAACCTGTTCAGGAAGTAGCTGCTCCTCCTCATTCGTCTTTGTTTCCTCTACATCTGCTACAAACGCCTCCCCATCCTCCTCTGACTGTTCCTGCGTCACCTCCTGCTTGGTGGCGTCCACCTTAAAGACCAGCTTGACCTCGCTAACATGACAGAGGGGAGGTTAGCTTTGTTTTTCATTGCATACAAACAGTCAACACAAAACAGAAGGCGGCATAAAACTCACTGCACCTGAAAGCATCAGCAAATTCAGTCGGTTCAGACACCATAAGTTCCTCCTCTACTGGAAGGGACTCCGAACTGGTGCAGAGGCTTGAATTAACTGCTGGTTCTACCTGACTCTCGGCTGCTGCTTCAGCTGGGTAAACTAAACAGATAAATATAAATATATGTACTCAAGGAAAGTGGAAATCTGTTTTTTATGAAGGAAAAAAAAACATTTCCTCACTCACCATCAGTTTCTGCCTCCTCCATGTTGTTTCTGTCTGCTGGGCTCTTGAATTCTGACAGCTGCTGAATGAGGCTGTGCTGCTGGCCCACTTGTTCCAGCAGTGATTCATACTGTTGCTTAAACACAGTCAGCTCCTTCTGCAATCCCGCCAGCTTCTGGTGCAGTTCAGCCTGCTCTGCTGTAAACCGCTCGCTCCTGTGATACAAAATAAAACACACTGTGATTTCAGCCATTATATAGATAGCAGAGCAAACAGCTAAAAAGCTAATACAAACTTCAAAGCAGACACAGCCATGTAGACATACTGCTCTTTATTCGTCGCCTCAGTCCTCTCCTCCATCAGCTCAAGCTGCTCCTTCAGTCTCTGGCGCTCCTGTTCTGAGGTCAGCAGGGAGTGCTGGATGCACTCGCTCTCCTCTCTGAGAGAAGCAACCTCATCTCCATGGCCCTTTATGAGTTCCTGTAACTGCAGCTTCTCCTCAGTTATTTGATTCACATTAGACTGTAGTTTGATGTTTTCTTCAGAGAGTTGATTATAGCTCAATTCCAGCTGAACCTTTTCCTCTACTACTTGATTCAATTTAGTAACCAGGTCATTTTTCTCAGAAGTTAATGCATGCAGTTCATCTGCAAGTTGAACGTTTTCTTCATTCGTCTTTTTCAGGATATCATCTAACTGGGCTTTTGCTTCAGTGAGCTGACTAAGGGCAGATTCAGCCTCATGTTTCCGAGCAGTTATTTCATTAATCTTGGCTTCTGTTTGCTGCTTTTCCTCAGTTACCTGTTCAATATTAGACTGCAGTTGTTTGTTCTCCTCAGACAGTGCGTCTACAGTGACTTCGAGCAGTTTCTTTTCTGCATTTACGTGCACCATTTCACCTTCGACTTGCTCTTTGTCGTTCATTAGCTGTTTCAGAGAAGTCTCGAGGTTGTTTTTCTCCTGGAGAAGCTGATTTAGACTGCTCTCTTTGTCCTGAATGGTTTCCCCGAGAGTTGTCTCCAGCTTTTCGTTGTCTTGTGTCATCTGACTGAGTTTAGCCTCTAATGTAGCAACACTCTCTTCCAGTTCGTGACGTCGGATAGCTTCCTCTTCCATACGAGTTATTTCACAGGTTCTCTCAAATAACTCCTCCTTAGCTGTGACATACTTTGACTCCAAGAGAGAGTTCTGCGACTGGACCTCATCTAAGCGGGCTTCCAAGACAGAGACCTGAAAATAGAGCCGCTGATTAGTGAAAGCATGCTGATGACAAAGACAGAAGACAACAGTGAATCAGCAAACACTGTGTGTGAGTGAAGCACTTTTGAGAAGAACAATTATCCAACCTGGGCTCTGCCCTCATCCAGCATGGCCTCCATTTCAGACATCTGGGTCTGGCTCTGAGCAAGCATGGCCTCCAGTGACTCTATAGTTCCTTTAAGCTGCTCCACCTGACTGTCAAAGGAGGTCATGGCTGTCTCGTTGTCCTCCAAGTCCATCTGGAGCATCTCTAGCTGAACCTTAATTGTTTGGAGGGGGATAATTAATAACTCAGAACATGCAACTAAAAGATTTGCTACACTATCCAACAGGACACTTCCTTTGTGTCTAAGAATATTGTAATAAACAAGAACATAAACAGGAACACATTTGGAACCAACCTTGATTTTATTCATGGCGACCACCTTCTCCTTCAGGAGTTCTGAGGTTTTGGTCTGTTCTGCCTCAGCTTTATTCAGCTTTTCCTTCAGATCTTTTATGGTGCTGTCTCTCTCTTCCAGGCCGCGTGACGCTGCAGACAGAGTCGCCTTCATGGTCCGGATCTCCTCCCGACGTGAACTCGACTCTGCTTTGGCAGCACTGACTGATTTCTTTGTGGCTTCGAGCTGTTCGTCAAGGCTCTTTTCTTTTTTGAGGAAGTTTTCAATCTCCAAAGCGTGACGCTCTAACTCTTTACCCATCTTCTCTGTGAGATCTTTTACTTCATTCTCCAAAGCAGAGATAAGATTCATCTTCTCGGCCAGAGTGCTCTCCAGGTTAGACTTAATTTCTATAGCGGAGGAGTGATTCTCCTCAAGAGCTTGTAGTGACTTCTTAAGGTCAACGTTGGACTGAGTGGCTACATCCAGTTCATTCTTCAAGACGGGAAGCTTCTCCGCTGCATCTTTGTTCACATCGACCTTTTCTTCCAAGGATGAAATCTGCTCCAGGAGGCTGCTGATCTTCTCAGTCTGACTGTGCTGAATGATCTTAATTAAAAAGGTTTCATTTATATTTGGTAAGAAAAAATAGGCAAGTAAATAAATTAATTATGAACATAATTAAAATATCCGCACATAACCAGACAACAAAGCAAAGATTTTTAGATTTTACCTTTGATTCTTTCTTCAAATCTTGAATTTCATTTTCCAGCTCGGCTTTTTGTTTCTCCACAGACGATATCAGAACTTCAGCTTCTCTGAGCTGCTTCTCCTTCTTCTCTGTTTGTTTCCGCTGATCACTGAGATCCATTTCTAATTGTTTGAGTTCTTCTGATTTTTTGTTGTACATCCGAATTTGTTCCTCTTCCTGCTCTGTCATTGTCTTAATTTGTTTCTGCAGCTCTGCTCCCAGTTGCTCCTGGACCTTCAGGAACTGCTCTAAGGAACTGATCTAAGAGGAAGAAGAAGAGGAGGACAATTAATTTAAAAAAGCAGTAACAACACAATTACACCAAATGCTCAGCAAAGTTTTTATAGTGATTAAATGTACTACTAAATGTAGGACAGCAAAAACTACTTAATATCTCAACATATGCAGAAATATATCAGAGCATCACCTAAAGCCTCATAACTGGATTTCACGCAACTACTTCCTGTCCATACAGTGGATACAGACACCAGTTGGACGGTGGTTTGAGTTCAGGCCTGTTGATATGGCAAAGTGTCCTTTCCAAAGTGACAAGATAAAAATAACCCAAAAAGCAACCAAAGGCAGACTAGCACAGGTCAGATTTTACTCTAGAGAAGTCTTATTTTCCTGTTTAATTCTCCTGCACTTTTCAGTTTCCCAACTTTATTCACTTATTGAAGTAAAAGTTTGAGAATAAATAGAAGTCTCTTAAAAAAAAGCTTCCACTGCAGTTTAACTAAAGCAGACCTGGTTTTTGGTGAGCAGCAGCTCCTGCTGGGCCTCCTCTAACTGCAGCTTGATGTGCTCAGTCTCTTCAGCCTTTGCTGAAACACGTTCTTCACACTGCTTTAGGAGGTCTGCCTTCTCCTCTGCTAACCTAAGTGAAATTACAAATCAAAGACAGAGAATAGACATTAAAACCAAAGCTCAGCTGATATTGTCAGCAGTTACTGGACATTCCATATGGAATGGGCATTAATGAATATATATATATATATATATAGAACATTTATTTGTTGTTGATTCAGGACATAATGCTGAAAAAATGCAGGTAGATGGTGTCAACACAGCTTGTCCAGAAAAGCAGCTCTGACTCAGTGTTTTGCACTCTGACCACCTGTAGCATGGTACATATCACAACTGAGCAGATGGAAGGTATGAGTCAAACAGTGTTTTCATGTCTTCATGCAACTTGCTTCTAAAAACAGTGTTGGAAAGTTAATATGCCACGACGTACATTGCTGTCTTTCTCACAATGTTTTCTTCGATCTTATACCAAAGCTAAGACAGGACATAATGTGTCATTCCACAGCTCTACCTTATTTCAATTATCATAGTTTTTACCAATATTGCACGAAAAACTCCCACCTGGCATTTTGCTCCTCCTGCTGTGCAATTGTCTGAGCAAGGCTTTCCCTCAGCTGGCTGATCTCAGCCCTCCCCAGCTCTACCAGCTGCTCTTTGGAGCGGACCAGATCACAGGTTGCCTTGTGCTCATCCTGCAGGTCGGTGTTCATCCTCTCAGCGAGTTCGGCTCGAGTGATTTCCTTCTGCAAACGCAACTCCAGATCTTTGACCTAGTTAAGTTATTAAAAAATGAAATCGTATTAAGAAAGAGAGATTCAGCAAGTGCTGACAATGGATTTTACTAGTTTATGTACTCCTTTATATCGAGTACAGTTATTAGAATTACTAATAATTAGAAAAAACATTTATTAGAAAAACTAATAAAAAAACTTTATGGGTTTGCTGTGTTGTTACCAGAACGAAAATATGAAGCACGGTGCATAGCACATCAGTGGATTACAAAAGAGAGAGATACGCTATATTTTTGTATTACCACTTTCAAAATTTCACTTTCCTATAGAACATTTCTCGTAAAAATGGAGCCTAAGAAGCAGCTTTCATTAGGGGTCGGATGTTTGTCCATGATTTATTCCAATAATGGTTGCTAATGAAATTCAAATAAATATTTTAAAGACTATAAAAAATAAATAACTATAAGTCACCTGTGCTTCAAGCTGAGCCACCTGCACTCCTATGTTCTCCAAGTCTTTAGCATGTTTCTGTCCAGCCTCAGAGAACTGAGACTGAAGCTCCTTGTACTGATGCGCCTTCTCCTCCAGATCTGTGCACTTGTTGAGGAGTTCTCCCTTCAGGGAATCAATGTGAGCAGACAGACTGGCCTTTTCTCCCTCTACACACGTGAGCTTCTTCTGCAGTAATGAAAGAAAACGTATTCAGGGTGAGGGATAATCTACTTCAAGGCTGCTGCTACAGTAGATTTTGTACTGTGGTTATTCTTGACACTAAGTAAAAATTAGTTTAATTAAAGCTATTTATCAGAATATCAGCAAAAAACTTAATTCTGACACCAGGCAATCGAATTTTCTACTTTTCAGTTTAAACAAGAGTCTAGAAACCACTGCTCCTTACCTGAAGTTCATCATTAGCCTCGTTTAGGGAGCCCAGACTACTCTCCAAGCTGGTAATTTTGTCTGCGAACTCCTTTTGCACAGCTTCAGTTTCATTAATTAAGCTCTCCTTCTCATTCTTCCAGTCCAGCAGAGCTTGATGTTCTCGTTTCAGTTCCTTACATTCATTCTGACTCGCAGAGAGGTTGGATTTCAACTCTTGGCTCTCCTTCTCTAGCACCGTCACCCTGTTGCTCAGCCTCTCTGACTCTTGTTTCTGTTTCTGGAGTTCATTCTGAGATCTACAGTGAAATTAAATATTTACAAGGATTAATAACAAAATGTATTATTCCTACTCCACAATGCTGATTATGAAAATGAAATGATGATTACCTGTCATTTCTGGTCTCTGCATCAGAAAGTGTTTTCTTTAAGTTTTCCTGTTCACGTGCTGAAGTCTGAGCCTGCTGCTCCAGTTTACACTGAAGTTTCTTCAGCTCCTCCGCCTGCCCTTCAGATTTAGCTAAAGATCCAAAAGACAAATCAGTTTAAGATTAAAATAACCTCAGATTAATTCTCAAGACTAACCGCTACTTCTGACATCCCTAAAACAAATTTACCTTTGAGATCATCTAGCAGTCCCTGGGTACGTTTGAGGCTCTGGTTTGAACTCTTCTTCTCTTCTTCCAGCTGAGAGAGGCGCCTGTTGCTCTGGTCCAACTGGACAGTCATACTGTTCTTCTCTTTCTGCAGCTCCTGGAGGGATGAAGAAATGAGTGGATAACATGAATCCATGCCCTACAATGATGAGAAGTGCACTAAAAGCAGAACTGCAAATTCACAATTACAGCAAACGGATTTTCAGCCCACCTCCATTTTCTTGCGGAGGTCCTGCTCTTTGGTCTGACAGGCCTGAAGGCTTTGTTCTGACCTCAGCAGCTTCTGTTTCTGCTCCTCCATCTCCTTCTCCATCTGCTTCTTCTGGAAGCACATCTAAAAAGGAGCAGTGTGATACAAATTAAGGTCAAGGCAATTAAGATACATTAAATACTTTTCCTCTAGGGTTGTGGCTTTCGCTCCTCTCTGAAAGCCTAAACACACTCAGGATGTGGTGGGTTTTTTTCATTACACATCTTTTTGTTAACTTAAAAACTGACTACTAAAAATACAACTAAAAACAAAATTAAAGTTGCATCTTCAGCAGTTCATCAAATGCACAACATTCACAAAGTCAGTGAGCACTAATTTTACACGACTCACACTTATAAAAAGATTTTAATTAGGCCTCGTCCAACAAAATCACCAAGTAGAAATGCTTTAATCTTTTAATAAATGTGCTGGTGCGATGTTACAAATCTACCTTCTCCATGTCTGCCTGCAGTATGTTGTGGTCTTTTTTGGCCTGTTGGATCTCTTGGGTCAGCTTGGTTCTGGTCTGGTTTAGCTGCTGATCCAAAGCATGATGGGAACTCTGCAGCTGGGCAAGTTCCTACACAAAATATAACAGGTACGAACACAATTCATAAACCAAATTCTAAAAACTTCATTATTAATAAAAATCTTAAAAGACTAAAATATTTCCCACTGTTGTACCTTCTGACTGTCTCTCTCTTGGTCCTTGAGTTTCTGCTCCAGTGCCCGTCTGCAGCTTTCAGCATTGTGCCTCTGGCAACTCATCTCCTCAGTGACTTGTTTTAGTTTCTGCTCAACCGATGAACACTAAAAACCAACTCAAATCATTAGACAACTTTGCTAGTGATTAACTTGTGCTCTTTACTGCTAAGCAGAATAAAATAATGTCGCCTACCTTGGACTCGACCTGCTGGTGTCGGTCTGTGGCCTGACTCAGCTCGTGTTTGGCCTTGGTCAGGTCTCTGTCCCGCTCGCTGAGGTCTTTGCGGGCCTGGTTCAGCTGCGTTTGAAGGTCCTGCAGTTTGGACGCTTGGTTACGAATTTCCTTCTCCTGATTGGCTAAGTTCCTCTCTAGTTCTGACACATGGCCACGCAGCTCTGTTAAAAGAACAACAACCACAAAAAAAGAAGTGTAAAGCAAAAGTTACTAAACACCGAACAATACCCAACATACTAATTATAAAATACTTTATAACAAAATACCTTGGTTCAAAGTCTTTAGCTGCTCCATCTGTTGAGAGGATCCACTGGGACTCGGTGCTGCTCTGGAAGAGCTCATCCGCTGGCTGGGTTTGATCGGCGTCTCCTCATGGGCGTCCCAAAGGGATGTCCCTCGCCTCTTTAGAGGTGTTTCCATTATGTCCTGAGACTGGCGGCGATGGGCAGAATCCTGCTGTTGCCATGGGAAAATGGAAGACCCGGCTTGTCGGGCAGCAATGTCCTTGTGACTTACACTGACTGAAGACTGATTCAACAGCTAGAGAAGATGAGAAATATTAAAACTACTAAGAAATAAATGCTCATAATTATAAAAATAGATTTATTTATAGCACTTACTTTGACCTGCAAGACTTTGAGTTCACTTTCCAGTCTTTTTCTTTCTTCTACCTCTTGGTTGTATTTCTCCTGCAGCTCCTCTAGTCTATTATCTATGGAAGACACACAATTCAAATCCAAAGTAAACTTATTCAGTCATTTAGAAAACAGTGACTCCTTAACAGATGGAGCTTAAAAAAAAAAGACGTCTGAATGCAAAAATGATTCTATATACATTTTTAGAGACAGAGACACTCTAGAAATAACTGCGATAAGCCTACACATGAACACAGAAATGTATATTAAAAGAAAAGTGAGAAAAGTCTGTAAATCAAATGTTTACTTGCTTATAAATAAATAAATAAATAAGAACACAGAATGAATTGCAGACTCCCTGAAGATAAAAACACATTTTAATACCATGCTGTCTGTAGGCTGGGATCGATGCTGGTGTCTGAAAACTCTTCTGTGGAGTGGCGTAGGTCTGCAGCTCACAGGAGGATGATGACAGTGAGGAAGAGCCAGCAGGCTGGGAACGATCCAGTTCATTTTTGTGCCTGAGCAGATATAAGGTGCTCATCAAGGTCCTGATAAATCACTGAATTTATCACTCTGAGTCATACAACAGCACAGAGAGAGACGCATAACTGAACTCACTTCTTGAGCTCCTGTTCGAGTCGTTCAATGGTTTTTCTGCAGGAGTTAAGCTGACCTTCCAGGTAGCTCACCTACGTTTAGGAAGACAATTCAGTTAGACAAAAACATTAGTTGGATATCAGGCTTGTGAGCTTGTCACTTGAGTACCATTTATGCAAATCTGTACTCCCAAGCTGAAAAATAAATAATTCCTCCGTAACATAAGTTGTTTTTAAAGTTTTATCTTCAGATATAACTTGCTCACAAATAAAAAGGGCGGGACACACTAACAGGAAAACACACTTCAATATGAGCGTCTGTAATTATACATGTGATGAACAGTGGCTATTAACTAACACCTTTCAGCTTTACTGTTGAATACATGTTAATCTAGATCTGAAACTAGGTTTATCCTGCAATGATCAAATGCTTCTTCCTCTCATCAGAAACTGACCTGCTGTTCTTTGACTCCAAGATCATGTACAACCTTTTGCCGAGCTTTCTCTAGAGAGTCACATGACTCTAATAAAGACTGGTTTTCTCTCTTCAAAGCAGACGTCTCTGTACGTTCACTGTCCACCTGGAGAAATAGACTCATATGAGTAGGAGAAGTATTTCTCAAGCTTATTTTAAATGTTTTGATTGGGTATCTTTTCAAATAGATGTGTCAGTTTGTTTCTCACAAAACACATTTGTTCAAGCACTTCTGATAAATGTTGACCTTTTGCTTTTGTTTTTGGAGTGCAGCTTCTAAGGAGTCCAACTGAAACTGCTTTTGTGTCTTCTCCTTCTTCAGTTTATCCAGCTGGACTTCCATCTCCTGGATCTTCTGCAGGGCTTTCCCTGGAAGTCCATCCTTCCACTCCTCCACCGCCCAGCTCATGGTTTAACCTTACTAAAACATATATCCATTTATATAAAAGTAATGAATTGATGACGAGCTGATAAATATACCTAGTTTAAAATTTAAAAACATTTTTAGGGAATCAAGGACTGATACTGGCCTAGCTGACTGCCCTATAAGTAAATAATAATATTTACTGGCAGTGACCAATGATCAGATCAACAAATGTTTGCTAATCAATATTTATCTTCCTTCGGTACATATAACAATAATAGCAATATACAAAGAAGAAAAAGCATCAGTTTAGACACGAAAAAGGCTAAATGTCCATTTTAAACATTGGTAGTGCCACAGAAATTCACACTATGCTTTGTTATGCAGACATAATGAAACGTTTTCGTCTTCAGTGTGAACAGACAGTTCACATGAGGCTAAAGTCCCTTCAAAGCTGTGTCTTCTATCAACGCTGACAGTCAAAGCAACTAAGTGTAGCTATAACTACGTAAAGTTAACCTCAGATTTTATAACAAGAAATGAGTATTAATAGTTATACCGGTGAAAAGAAAATTACAGCCCATCATCTGACCTGAGCAGGTTTTAGTTTAATATTAAAGATTAGCTAGCTAGAAGCTACTTTACAGAGTTTACGTAGTAAATGATGCCCGATTAAATTACTGAATACAACCACAAAACACGTATTAGAAGTCAATTTATTTAAAAGCTGGATATGATCAAAACATAGCTTAGTTTCTGTTTAACGTTAGCTTTCTGAAGAGCATGCTCTCAGCAAATATGACATCGATATATATTTTTTATTTAAATCGTAAATTATCCAGACAGGGGCTAAAGATTAGTGCAGATTCTATATTAGTATATTAGACAGTTAACTCGAAATTGAAATAAATCACATAGCAGTAACGACTCAGGCTGGCTGCACTTACTTTGGGCGCGATGCTCCTTTATCAAATTCTCCTACTGTTTGGGTCGCTCTCGTTGAAAAATTCAAAATTCAACAGAGGAAACGGCAAGCCGCGAAGCTCCATGTCGATTGGCTGTCTGTTACGTCGTCAGCTGCGCCACGAACGCGGATTGGTTCGCTACTCTTTGTGTCCACAGCGACACCAAGTCGTAGGAGTTTATAAATACTCACTAAGCGCACGTCCCACTCGTGTGTAAAATACACCTCTTAGCATGAAACACTTTTTTTGTTTTTGTTTTTGTTTTTACTTCTGTGTAGAAATTTGCTGCAAAATGAAGTCGTCCTACAAATGATTCTGATTATGCTGTAAATAAAGTGTTACAGTAGTGTAACCTGCTTGAGATGAATGCATGGACCTGTTCCTCAGATTCAGTTTGAAATAATCCTTTTCCAACCTTAGATATATTTTATAAGTGGTAGAAAGCAGTTCTGGTCTTGTTAATTTGATTATCAAAATTGAGATCACTGTCCAAAATAATTCCAAGACTCCTGACTTGCTCACTGTGTTTTAGAGAACGGGATAAATATGAACACATTTTTCACAAATAAGAGCAAACATTTTCATCTCACTCAGTTTGAAAAGGTTTTGAGACAGTAGTTTATGTTATCAGTGCAGGTTATTAGCTTGAACAGGGGTTAGATCATCAAAGGAAAATTTTAGTACAACTACATATCACCTCCATAAGAATGGTAGAATATATTATGATTATTTATGACAGTACTATGTAGGAACAAGTAAAGGTTAAAGAGTAATGGACCAAGTACTGACCCTTGAGGAACACCTGTTTGAATAATTTCGGTATATCTAAAATTACTAACATAGACACAGAATCTATTATCCTATAGATGTGATAAAAATCAGCTTAATAATAAAGCCTTTGAGTTAAAATGTCATGGTGAGCAGTGTTGAAGGCAGCAGGGAACAAAGATGACCTGCAGATCAATCACTGTTGATCTTCTGGTCATAAGAGCCGTTTCTGTGCTATGGTTGATTCTGAAACCTGACTGGTACTCGTCATATATATTGTGACTTGAAAAATATCAGTTCAGTTGTTTCCAAACAAAAATCTTTTTAAACATGTTGCTTAAAAAGGCAAATTCTAAAAGAAATATGTCTAGCAGTATTTCTAACCTAACCTAGATGCCACAGCTTCATACCAGGTGAAGTTTTTAGCCTAGTCCTCAAATAAAAGACAAATTCAACAAAGATTTCTACTGGAAAAAAGTTTTTAGTCTAACTTGCATCACTACTGCTTCCACAGACAGACTTAATCAGGCCAGCGTCTGTTCTATGAATCAGATTAGTCCCTTCTGTTAACATATCTGCTTTCTTTACGCAATCAGGACATGTAGCTTTAGATGTGCTGCTTAAAAAAAGATTCAGAAGAAAATGTTAGAATACAGAACAAAGTGCGATACTGTCATTTATTGATTTCCACTGACACGGTACAGAAAGAGCCAGAGGCTTGATTTTTTTCAATTATGCATTCCAATAGAATAATATTCATGCCTGATAAAGATAACAGTTCATTACAGAAAGAAGAGAAAACAGTGTGCAGGTGGCCTTCCAATTACCCTTTGCCTGGCTTACATGCCGTTTCAATATTGGTGCCACAGGTTTTATCTTTACTGACAGAGTAAAAACACAAAATATATAACTGTATTTTCGAAGTCTTTGACCAAAATTAAACACAATGCTCAATTCTGGCCAATAGAAAGTTTAGATACATAGGTTACTGACCTGTGCAAACAAGCCTACAACCTATCTTTACATTGTGTTTTTCTTTTAGCAGTAAGACAAAAATAAAGAAGGTGAAATTGCTCAAACTGTGTTTTTGGGTTACCAAGGCAAAACTGTAAGGCAGGCACCTTTTAGATGCATTTTTGCAGGTGACAGAGTCACATTTGCACAGCTTGCTACAAAAATGACTTTCAAATGGTTTATTTCCAACTATCAGTTTGCCACCTTTATGTTAAGCATTAAACTGTTTCCATAGTAAACGAGATAGAGTGAAGCTACATGCATTTAAAGAACGACAGAACTGAATCGTTTCTGGCAGTGCAAAATGAAGACGGCAGCAAGGCCAAGCGTCCACTTGCAGAAACTGCTTAAATGAAATAAAATGTGCTTACATTTTTGCCATTTGACATCATTGTGTCATAAAAACAATACAAAATCTGAGTGCAACAAAGGCCCTGGTGATAATCTTTGCATTAATTACTTTTAAGTCTTCCTCCCAACAACACACCTTAAACACAGCCACCTAGTATTTCTATCCATTTTAGTCAACCCTAAAGCAGAAGTACAGTTTGGTGATCTATAACAGCTCCCATTTGGGGGTTTAAACTCCAACTACTGTTTTAATGACCCACAGATGCTTTTACAACACGCATTCTTGCTAAAGGTAGCACTTCCTAAAATGTGGAACTGTTACCATCGGTTTTAAACTACGGTTTGAATTAGCTTACAAGTGTGCACAAATTAGATTAAAAGACGCACTTCTCTTTGTATGAAATATTACACCAATTCTTGACAATAAAATGTAGAAGTTAAGGATGCCACCCTCTACTTTATTACTGTAAAAGCTATACACCTTGCTATCTTAGTGTATTTTACCATCCTGTCTACAACTGTATAGGTCATTTCTGCATCGATGCTGCGTCTGGAAGAAGAAAATACCAACAAAGTTTAATAATGCATCTCTTGACAAAAAGGCAATAAAAGCTACTGTGCTGCCCCCTTTTATTCCTGAGAGCAAAGGGACTCTGATCCAGGATCATAGTACCAATGTCTTCACTGTGACTTAAGAGGCAAACTGGTCACATATCAGCACCCCGATTTAATGATACACTGAACAGACTGAATAGCTGGTTCCTTGCCAGTTTAACCTGTGGCCTATTTGGTCAACAAGCCCCAGTAGAAGACACAGAAAAGAAAAGAAAAAGCCACACACAAAGAAAACATGAACAGTCAAACATGCAACACTTCCTGCTTCTTTTAAACGAGCAAAAGATACTTGTTATTCATTAAGGAATAGTTCTTTGCATTCTCCTCTCTGGTGCTACAGAGTACACGATGCATGGTCACATTTTCACAGTTTAGACATGAACGAAAGAAGCCAGAATATCTGAGGATTTAAAAATGCATCAGCTGTGAGTAACAACTGTTCACTTTTTTGTACAAAATTTTAAATCATGAACAACTGCCCGGGGCGACGCTGCGTAGCCATAACTGCTGCCAAAGAAAAAGGATAGGAAACTGTTAATTGACAGGTCCACAAAACAGTGAATGAATCAGACTCACCAGGAAAAGGACAAAAAAAAATTAAATTGGGCTTCAGAAAATAGACCGTTCACATAAAAGCTTTGTATCTTAAGAAAGGCTGCATAAAAAAATGTTTTCATCTTTCTAATGGTGGGATTTTGTTTTTATGCAATGTATGAAAAGAAACCAAAACCAACATTTTAAATGTAGTTCAAGTTTGGATGAGAAACAAATCAGATGCTGTATTCCTCTCATTCAAACAATGCAACCCCAATGTGTCTCCATTTTTTATCCAGGTCTGACAGGAAGTAGGCGGCTGTAGATACAAAACGTGGTCCTCATCCATGAGTTAAGGAGTGAAGACTGCTCACAGAGAAGCAGAAGAAACGGAGTGAACAAAAATATTTAAAAACTGAAGAGGTAAACAATGCATGCCATGCATTTGTGATGTGTATTTTGTTGTTGCTGCTTTTGGAGAGGTCCCTCATTGCGGACTCTCGTTACTCTTTTTGCTCCTTCAGCTCCTCTTTTTTACTTCTGCTCCTCAATTTCACGTTTGACTTCAGCTACATAATGGTGATCTTTTCCATGAGCCACCTCCATGACAGCGAGAGCCTGAAGACAGAAAAACAGATTAGATGCACGTTTGCCTTGACAGCTGATCAAATGTTGAATGTAATAGCATTTGAATGTCAATACAGTGATGTAGCTTCAGACACCAAAGTTAAAATCAATGTATCAAAACATTTACTGCTTCTGCTAGATTTAAGAGGGTAAGTAGCAGCCAGGTCCTGCTGCTCAACTGTACTTGATTAACTGATGATGAACAAGTGTGGCTGCTTCTATAAAACAAATAGTTTTGGCAGTTTACTGGTCTGGAGTGATCTTTCCAGGAGTGGAGGTCCTTTCAAATTCACCAGAAGTCAGATCATTCACTGCTCACCAAAACTGCAAAAAACCTAAGAGCTATATGGCTCAGATGCTACAGACCCCAGGTAGCATGTTAAATGCTAAAGTACACTCAGAAATAAAACGAACAAGTATGGTTGGAGAAAGGGTGATTATTTACAGCCACAAGCTAGAGGACCAGGGCACCTTGCGGTCTCCGGTTGACTGTGACCAACATATTCTAGAGTCATATGTGAGACCATCTGCCCAATAGTCAAAGCCTTACTATCAAGACTGTCATGAAACAGGACAATGATTCCAAGCACAGCAGCAAATCTCAAACTGGAATGTTGTGCAGGGACCTTAAGAGAGCTGTGCATAAACAAATGTCCACAAACCTCAAGCAACACTGTAACAGAGTGGGTTCAAATTCCTTACTTCAGGTTACCACTGTTAAACATTGCCCAACAGACCACTGAATCATGAATCATGGGGTTTACTTAGTTGCTCACGGGACTACGTCTACTCCATTTCCACCCTGACTTAGTTCTAGTACATGCAGAGACGCTCATAAGACACAAAAACAGGACAAAGAATGAACAACTGTCCACTCATCGGTCTCTCCGTGGTCGCTTGTTGCATTTCAAATGCTTTTGCAACCAACTGCTTACGCAATTGATCTTTTAATACACCAAATATTTATACATGCATTCACCTTCTTCAGAGCTTTGACTCCTTGGGTCTTCTTCTCGAGCCCCAAATACAGACGCCCTAGCTTCAGATACATAGACGCCACATTCAGGGAATACGCTGGATAGTGAACACTGCAGAAAGAACATAATCATCAAAATGAGCTGAAAACATCATCGTAAAAAAAAAAGTTAAAACCACATTTTTGGTAGTTTACTGTACATGTACCCAGCTTAAAGGAATAAGAATAAAAGGTGGTTATGGGAGTGGATAACTTAGTTAAGGTGACAAATCAAGAAAGACCCATAGCAACTGGTAAAATACAATCAGAGAAAGAGAGGAACAAAGTGTCTGCTTTATCTCCAAGACTCTTAGTGCAGGGCTTACAAGATAAAAACAAGTTTTTCTTCTTTTTATGCAATACGAAAACAACTTTGATACAGTTACAAATTATAATGTACCATTGTAGACAGTGATTGAATTAATCTAGTCTTTATGACTTGAATTTCCAACAGATCGATTTACCTGTACGGTTGAACGATCTT
Organism: Aulonocara sp. 'chitande type north' Nkhata Bay; assembly: GCF_057382095.1. Classification (NCBI taxonomy): domain Eukaryota; kingdom Metazoa; phylum Chordata; class Actinopteri; order Cichliformes; family Cichlidae; genus Aulonocara; species Aulonocara sp. 'chitande type north' Nkhata Bay. The sequence continues at coordinate 15,415,524 of NC_141344.1, forward strand.
CTCTCCGTAGCTCATAGCGCCATCCCAGTCCTGCATGTACAGGCACACCCCCATGGCCTGATACATCATGTGCAGCATGTAGACATTTGTGTCTGCAAATATAGCTCCCATCTTCTCCAGGCTGAGCTCACACATTTCTAGCAGCTCACTGGGGGGTGCAAGAGAGTCAAGAAATAATGACACAGAAAAGGCAGCGCAAGAAGAGGAGGCAGCAAAGCTGTCAGAGATCAGGAGAAAGACGAGAATACATTATAATAAGAGAAGGATATTTTTGTAGTGTTTGGCACGCCTGAATTCTTCAATGACATTTTTGGCATAACGGACCATGGATCGGATTTCCTCAGTTTCTGGCGGAGGGTTCAGCTTCCTGATCTCCATTTTTGCCTTGTCCTAAAGACAGAGTGAAAAAAAATAATACCGAGTTTTATAACATTGCATCTTATACAAGACAGTCTTTGGGGGAAGCTATGTTAAAACATAAGAGTACCAAATATAAACAGCTGTACTGTCTGACAACAGCACACTGGGAAAGAAACAAAATTAGACATACAAATATCTCAGTATGCATTAACCAGTAGTTCTGCTTGGATTTTAGAGCACAACATTAAGTCACTGCTTCATAATGCAGTGCATAAAGTAAGCTAATTACAGTCAGATATCATTAAAAGTCAATTCCAGTAAAACCAAAAAAGACCTAAGGAGGGATTTTAGTTTTTCTGAAACTTTCAGATTTCATTCCAAATGTAAAAATGTGCAGAAGTCAAAATGATGCAAAAACATCTTGTCACATGCTAAGTACCATTTCTATTCTAAACAGAACATGCTATGAAGACTGACGCATATAAACAAAAGACTGCATTAGTACCCATACAGTACACTAGTTTATAATGTGGAACTGGGACACAGCCACCACATCTCTGACAGTGTAAGGTGTCGTTTGAAACAAAGGTGGGAGGAAGCACAGGTTGGCACAATGAGGACAATGATCCTGCTGCATTTCCCCAACACACAGCTAATAACTGACCCAGATAATGTACTTGCTGTTTTAGTCCTCAAACTAAATTGTTTGTTGGTACCAGACTCCCATTCAAGATATCAAAAATATATGCGCTCCTAAGAGATAAACTCACAGTACCTTAGACCTGGAGGTGCACTCTGTGCACTGGCATGTGAAAAAATAGGAATCCAGCAACCTCTCCTTCCTGTCCTCTGTGGGGTAGAGCAGGTCTATGTAGCTGTTAAATATCTACAGAGAGAGACATGACAAAAACAACCTACAATAAGAGACTTTTACACTTCTGTAATTGAAGGTTTCAAAATGATGTATTTACTTGCCTCTTCTCCAGGGTTTATCTCTTTAACAGCTCTGACCTCAGCTACTGTGCCTTTGTAGGTCACTATGACATTGGGACTACAGCTATGATTCATCAGTGCTACACTGGAAGGAAGAAGGAGTGAGAGAGACAAGTGAGAGAAAAGCTGTAAAATTAAAAAGACACTGATAAAACACTACATTTAGCAGCTTTGTGACACTGGTACTACAGCTCTGTGGGGTATCACATGCAGTTCTGCCATGAATACTTTTATTTTTTGTAAACTGTATTCAAGAGGGCAGCCAAGTGTGAGCACTATTCACTTTTCCAAGTTTTTAAGGTATTTTAGTGGCTGATCAGATACCTCTTGGTAGAATTGTTGTCAGCTATGAAGTAGTAATATGTAAAATGACCATAAACAGTTGCTTGTACATGCTTCACATAGCATGAAATAAACAGACAAAATAAATAAAGTGATCTATAAATATAAAAACCTCCTATAAAACAGGCGAACTGTCACTGAGAAAGTGGGATGACATATTCAGGGGAATGAAAAGAGGAATTTATTTTGAATTTAATCTCCTAAAATGTCCACACAGAGCGCTGAATGATGACGACATGTTAGCTGCTTACTCAGGAAAAACAGCTGATCCCAGATGTGAGAGTTCCTCGTCCTCTATGGTAAAACCATTACAATTAACCTGAAGGAAAAAAAAAAAAAGCAGGGTTCAGCAACACGAAAACACAACTTGCATCAGCCTCGGCTGTGCCGTGCCACCCACTTCAGTGAGGAAGAGGAAATTGGAGATTAAATGCAGCTGTGTGATAACAGGCCAAAGAGGTTTCCATTGATGTAGCTTGAAGAGGTGGGAGACAGCCCACTGCCAGACAGATAAAATTAAAGCGCTCAAAGCTGCAGAGTTAAATGGCAAAGAATCAGTGGGCGTGTGATACAGAGCCTAGTTAAAACAAACATGCACTCCTTTATGTCTTTCTGCCTACAAGTGCAGGACAACTGAGAATGGATGGAGGGCTGAAAGATGAAGAGATGGTTCCAAGTTCCCCTAACCCCCAAACAGTATGAAATAAAGATTCTTAGTGGGAGAAGGCTTGAAATCAACTGATGTTAAGCTAGTGTTCAAGTACGGATTATCAGGTGTTTGGGAAAAGCGCTGCCATACGAACAAGGTACAAATTCAGAAACAGGGTAGCTGCATCTGCGTCAGGGTGTCCAGGTTAAAGTGCACACCACTAACTGTAACCTGAATCTCCACCATTTGAGACCAGCTGTGCTGCATGTTTCCAGTCTCTCTGCACTGTTGACTGTCAAAAAGGCAAACCAGTGCAGTGTAGTGATGTCATGCAGAAATATGTTTAGTACCATAAAAATAATGGAAAATAATGCAGACTGTGGGCAGGGAATGGCTGATGTAGCAGTCTCAGTGATAAAGGTAAACACTGCATTGGCGCCGCCATGAGATTTTAGTTTTTGGATCCATTGGTTCACTGACAACTCGAACAGCCATCTGGTGTTTCTTCATTGATACCTGTGCAAATAGCTCCGTGAGAGCCTGTTCATCAGGAAGGTTACTGATGTGTCTGGAGTAGAAGTGATGCAGCGCTGCTATGTCTGTCTGGTTCATCTCCTCCTTTTCGCTGTCCATCTTATCTAAATCTGTCAAAGAGAAAAAGATTAAAAAGAATAAGGGACAAAGGGCTGACAAAGAAGTGAGAAAATTAATAATTACATGAAAAGCAACTGACAATATAACAGACCAGACATTGGGCTTAACATTACTGAGATTTATTTAATTAAATTTATTCACATTTATTTAAAAGAGAACCAAACATGTAAATAATAAACATGTACCACTGAGTTGTCTCTCATTGGCAGGAAAAAGTGAACAAGCAGCTGACTTAAAGTTTGATATTTAAGTCAGCAAAACGTAAATATCAATATAACATTTGACCATTCAGTTACACTGGACCTCTTGCAAAACATTTGATCTTTTTTTCCAAGCATAAAGAAATATATGCATTAAACTGATGATTCAAATAATAATAATAATAATAATAATCTGGTTCCAAACGGTAAGCAGATGAGAACACCTCAGTGTTAATAAGTGTTAAACACAGCACCACTATGAGCCGTCTGTCTTTGCCAATCACACAAACCCACTCAGACACAGACGAGTAGCAGCAGGCAGCAGCTGGCCAACCATTTGTTTGGTTCGCATGAGGGACAAGTATGAAGGTTAATTCTCTAACAATCCCGTGGTGACACATCTGAGCCGGAAACAACAGTTCAGACTAAATAATAATCCCAAATGGAGCACAGGAAACCGTTTGTTGGCACTTCAGGGAAACCAGAGCTCGTGCATGTGTGAGATTACGACCAATGGGACCTGTTTCACTGTGTTTAACTTCATTAAAACCTGAAAGTTGCACATTAGTAAAGCAGTTAGAACAACTGCAGAAAACAGAAACAAAAATGCCCTGTAAATCTTGCTGCTCGAAAACAGGCTCAGCAGAGTTTAGTTTCTTAATTATGAGCTAAAACTGAGTTATATTAACAGATAAGTGCATCTCAGCATAATCACAGTTTCCCAGTGACGATAGATGAGTTTATTGCTCAAGGGCACAGTGGCAGTAGTTGTTAAAGGAAGGGAGAGAACATGAAATTACAGAAGCCAGAAGCTTGGGATTTAGATCCCCAGTGCTTTGCACACTTGGAGTGAATGAAAGCGACAGAACCAGGACTGGAGGCTACAGCTGAGGATATTAATAGACACACTGCCACAACTGCAGAGACATAGATAGCGCGCGCACGCACACACACACACACACACACACACACACACACACACACACACACACACACACACACACACACACACACACACACACACACACACACACACACACACACACACACACACACACACACACACACACACACACACACACAAACTAAAAGTGCATGAATGTCTAACTAAAGTGTATGCTTATGTATTCACACTCACACACAAACGTTAACTTACGAGCTTCAAACTCTTTGAGCAGTAGCAGCCTTTCTGAGGGAGTTCGCTCTGTTGTGGCTCTCTGCAAAATGACAGTGTTTAATGAAAAAACCTGAATCATAGCGATCGCATAATGATGTAACGATATAAACTAAACTTAATTTTCCCTTTACGCTGAATTAAATTACCTGCAGACAGTTCTAGTATAAACGTTCAGCTGAGTTTAGACATTAAAGATCTTTATGGTAATACAGCAGCTTCCAAGCACAGCTCAGGGACAGCAGTGTTCATGAGCATTGTCATCAACCAAGATAAGACCTACATTTAAACGCTGTGGTCAAATTACGACACAAGAAGGCCATGTTAACACTGCACAACGACTGTTCATTTTAATCTAAACTACATGTGTGATTACACTGCGCATGGAAAACTATGTAAATTAAAGTGATGAGTCGAGTCAGATTATTGTGAAGACCCAGATCATATTTCACTCAGATATTTATTTTAAGGTTTGCTTGTTGCTCCTTCCTCTTCTTGCTGTGTTATTCATCCAAATGGTAATTACGGCGTCTTAACCATAACTCTTTATTTTTGTTATGTCGTAATATGTAGAGAACATCTATATCTCTCATAGTTTTTTTTTCCTTTTTCATTTTAGTGTTCATCTCTGAGTATTCTCTGGATACTGAAACATTACTTCTCCTGCTTCTTTGTGTCACTTCACCTGTTTCATGATGATTCTTGCCACCAGTCTGACCGTTTCTGATGGACACCAGTTTTCCCCGTAGGAACACATCGCTACACACTCCAGCTTGTGCATGGGCCAATCACCTCTCTGTGCAAACACACAAACACAGTAAGTGGTAAATTATCCTTTTCTGAATAAGTGTTATAAAAGGAAAAACAACAAGATACGCAAAATTAAGACAGCAAAGAAAAGGAGAATTAAACGGACATTTCTGTCATCAAAGAGTAAATCACTGATAAATTAATGACCGAGGCAAACGTCATTCTGTCTCTGTCTGTACTTTACTGCAGTGTACAGAGTTTGATTTGTACCATCACACTAGAACTAAACAGATCGTCAATAACTGAACATTTGTCAATAACTCAGTAATGTAATGTGTTACTACACTAAATTCAGCAATCACATTACAGCTGCAGTTATGTTGCTACTTGTCTTACAAAGGTTCTTCATTGAGGACAAATAGAAAACATCTAACTGGAGCCTCTGTTGGTCCTGCACTGATGTTAGTTGATGTGCAGGGAAGGAAAATGTTGGAGTGGAGATACAGTCATTAATTTTATTGCACTAAAGAATAAGAGAGCACTGTTAAAGTGCAAACTGCTTACAGGACAGACACAGCTGCATCATGCTGCTAATGCATTATTGGCTCTTTGCAGGCATCTGCACAAGAGAGCATGCTAATGTTAAGCTAGCAAAAGGAGCACTTTTTTGAACATAAAGTACCAACTGACACCTAGTCCTAGTCAGTTCCTTGAGCTGACTTTTGAAACTTACAAAAAGACTTCAAAATCTCCATTAAAAAGACCAAAATGACCATCTTACCTGACAGTCAACATTGCAGTAGTAGGCCTGCTTACATTTACCACACTTAAAAAGGTCTTCTCTCCTGTAATGACACGAAGATGCAATACATTCAGATACTGCTGTACGTAAAAGGGACACTTTCTTTTAAACTACATGAAGAAACAACATGACACACCTGGATGGTGGATACGGGAATAAACTTTATAGTGACAGCCTTCAACTTCTTAAAAAAAATGACAATAATAAAAATTCAACCTGGTATTGAACGAGAAGGCCGTGACAGTTTGTTATAGTCTGGGACATAATAGGGAACATAAAGATGTTTAGAGTTTAATTTTAATCACATCTGGGTCACATGCATTGGATCTGAATTTCAGATTATATTCTCAGGAGCATCTACAAACATTTTCAGTTCACTAATTATGTCAGATAAGGCACAAGGTACAACACGGGGCAAATATACACACTTGCGTACATGCCTTCCAGTGCACGCCTGTCCTGGACTTGACTTCTCATCTCATGGCTCCTCCTCTTTTGGGACACACGGACGCCTATATTTAGCAACCTAACCTTTCAATGCTCTACAAACCTTTTAATGGCTTCTTTGGTAGGACGCATGTGTGTGTAAGAAAGTGTCAGTAAGAGTGTCACAGAGAGTGAGTTCATATAATGCTATAAAGTGTTGTGAAGGGATTTTAAAATTAAACTGAATCTAATTTCCTGTCATGTTTTTGATAAAGTGTGCCTACACACTCCTCCTACACATGATGCTCTCTGAATGCTGTAGGCCACTCAACAGCCTACACGGTTACTGGTGCAAGCGTGCTAGCTTTGGCAGTCTGATATTACAAAGGCAGCGCTTTGTCAAGTGTGTGCATGGACACAGTCCCTCCCACCCTCCAGAATTAATCCCCAAAAAGTTGCAAAACAACAAATATAAACGAAGACAAAAAATAAGACAAGACATAGTGCAGAAAATCTAAATTAAATAGAAAAGTCTAAGAAACACAAATAATAACTATGAGACACAATACACCCATGTAGAGAGAGGAAATGACTACAAATTACCATAAAGCCACACAACATTATACAGACATCCGCTACATGCACAGCTGGAGACACAAAAACAACATTATGTAGTTCGTTCTGGGGGGACAAGTGAGGATCTTTAACAGGTCTGTGCCCAGAGCACGTGTTGTATAAGACAAGCAGACACGTTATACTATGGCATCAATAGGGCTGCAAATTTACCAAGTGGTCCTTTAACCAAGTATGCGACCTGTAAATACTGATAACCTATTTAAGACTATATAGGGTATATACACAGTACTTAAAAAGCACTGTATCGTTTTAAAATCCACTCGTGTTTTACTCTCTTGACTCCGCAGTGCTACAAACAAAAGCTGCAGCATCTGTCAGGTGAGCTGGCTCGTCTCACTGACCCACTTTAATCAGCTGAGTAGGTGCACAGGGGTTTAACTGCTAACGTAGCTGTAATGAGGTTAGCTGGCGGTGAACTGGACGTTACCCGCTCCACTCAGTTCTCCTTTTCACAGAGGAAGGCGCCTGCTCGTAACTACCTGTTACAAGAGGGGTCTGTCAGCTGTTTGAGTGAGGTGAGGTGCAGTTTTACCTGGTGAAGCAGTGTTCACAGTGCGCTCCCCTCTCATTCACGGTCAGCACGTAGGAGTAGGCAGGACACGCGAACACCAGCTCCCCCACCGCGAAGTGTCTCAACGCCCGCAGGCCCCTGCCTTTATCCGGGCTCAGAAACCTCTCCGTCCCTTCTATGCCTTCGTTCTTCATGGTATATTTTGTAACGATTCTCCGGTCCCTTACACAGACCACCACCTGTGACTGCTGACCGCTTTAATCAGCCTCTGTCTGAGCTCCTTCTTCCTCCCTGCCCCTCCATGTGTCCGGAGCGACTGCCATCGCCCCCTGCTGGAGAGGCGACGGTAAGGACAGTGCGGCTGCACTTCTGTCGTGAAACGCTTGAATATTTAAAAATATATCCGGTGAATTAAAGATTGTATAAGAAGAAAAATCAAACTGCATAAAAGCACTTACACCATACTGTCTTATTTAAAACTTTCAACAATGTAACATAAAGCAACAAACTAAAGAAGACCTGGGAAAAAGATGTTGTCTCTGCATCTGAAAATGAGTCATGGGAAAACAATATTTAAAAAATTAGTCAGGGATACCACGGGCAAATTTATTCAGGATAAAATCATTAATCGGTATTACTACGCTCCTTTCAGATTACATGAAATTGGTTTAATTAAAGATGTGTCATGCTGGAAATGTAGGACAGAAAGATGGACTTATGTGCATGCATTATGGAATCGCGCCAAAGTTGTTCATTTTTAGAGCGATGATTTGGATTGTATGGGCCAATAATTTAAGTCTGATTTGCCAACGTCACCACAGATGTCTCCCCTTGAAGATGGAGGTCCTTTAGCACAGTTAAACAAGTGCGTAATAAGAGTATTGATTGTGGATCTAGTTACTTGTACCTCACTAATCCCTAAGCTTTGGAAAGAATCTCAAATTCTGACAATGAAAATGTGGATGCTGAAATGTTGGGAAGGCTTAATTGTAAAAATGAGATGCCAGAGAGGAGTGGAGCAGTTTATTATGAGTCCTTATCTAAAGAAAAAAACAAAGTATAATTTGATGCAACTCCAATTGCATGTATTGGAGTTTAGCAAGTGAATATTACCCACTAACTTATTGTAAATTGTCTCATACACCTCACTCACATCTGTGTCTTTGAAATGCCATTTTCTTTACTTTCTTTTTTCCTGTGATGCTTCCTGTTTTGATGTTTCTATCTGCTCCAGTTATTCCCTCACCCCCTGGTACTTCTCTATTTTACTGTCCTCCTTCTTTCTGATGCTGCTGTCCACTGGGACTGCCACATCAATCTGTGGTCTTCTGCTCCTTGTCAACCACCAACATGTCTGGTTGGTTGGCCAGCAGCTGCTTGTCTGTCTGGAACTGGAAGTCCCACAGGATCTTAGTCCTGCTGTTCTCAACCACCTTTAGTGAGGTCTCCCACTGGGACTTGGGGACTTTCATTCCAAATGTGGCACAGATGTTCCTGTACACTATGGTAAATGGCCTGTATTTGTATAGTGCTTTACTTAGTCCCTAAGGACCCCAAAGCGCTTTACACTACATTCAGTGATTCACCCATTCACACACTGGTGATGGCAAGCTACATAGCCACAGCTGCCTGGGGCGCACTGACAGAGGTGAGGCGCTCTGACTATCCCAGCCACTAAATTGTGCCTCTCAGTGTATGCTGTCCCAGCTTGGATCTTGATGCTATGTGTAATCTCCAGGGGGACCATTGCACAGTTTGCATATCTTGGGTCCTGTCAGCTGTGGTAGATCTGGTCCTTAGCTCGTGATCAGAACTTCTGTACTGTCCTTAAAGTTGACCTCTTAAGCCACTGGTAGGATTTCTTGATGTCAGCCACTTCCTCTCTCTGTCGATAATACATCCCACGCAAGGGAGTGATTGTCCATGATTGTTCCTCTTCCTGTTCCTCATCAGTATCCATCTTCAGCTGCTTGAAGCATTCTTGGAGATCTTCCTGATCTATTTGCAAATGTGTCATCTTTCATCCTGGATTGTAGTGACATGCACTAATCCTTGCCCTCCCTCTTTCTGTTGCTCTTAGAGCCTCAGGATACTGGACTGGACTTCAGGTGGAGACCTCTGTGCATTGTGACGAGTTTTTGTGTCTTGACATCAGTAGCATCTATCTCTTCCTGTGGACGTCTTATTATTTCAGGTGGCTATCTGATGACCTTATGTATTAATGACTTGGCTCTTATTCCTCCATTCAGCTGGCTTCTCAGTACCTGGCAAGAGGGATCAGGGAATTGATGTTTCGCTCACTCTTGGTGTGCAGCTTGATGTCATGATGTCTTGATCCTACCTCAATAATCCAGGTAAGAAAATCCTGGATGATGACTTATTCGGTGTCTCCAGACTAAAGAAGTCACATGGATTACTGATGAAACATTTCTCCCACTGAAAAGACTGCATCCAGATGAACACGATCAACTTTCTGGGATTTTAAATGGAAAAGTTTGTTTTATGGTCTTATTTAATAGTTTTTGCGCACTCTTACCCTGTTTGATCTTAATAACTACTAAAATTGTAAACTTTTTTTTTCCAGGAGGGAAGCAGTCATAGATGTGAACAGATGCAGAGGGCCTGCATCAGGTTACTATAATAGTGTGAGTTACAACTAGATAAGCAGTCTTCAGCAAGGTAACAGCACACTGGTATAATAAGGACTGTCTTTAAATAAATAATATTCTAAATTTGATTGCAAACAAACGCAAGGCTGCAACCCATCAACACCTGGAACTCAGTGGTCGAGTGAGAGACTAAATAAGCTTGAATGAGAGTAAATCTGGGAAGGTCAGCTCCAAAATCCTGCCAGAAGACTTTCCAAGAGTTGGGGGTGTCAGCGTCCATTAAGTTTAAGAAGGCTAAATAGATGCAAGCATGCAAGCTTTGGTGGTCTTATGCTGCTCTGATTCAAGAAAAACAGCATTTTGTCAGCTGTGCGTATGTACAGTTTGCTAATCTGTCCAATGTAGCACAGCTCCAGGAGCTCCAAAGGTTCAGGAAGACCTGGTTACACATCCAAAATATATATAAGGTAATAATGTATAACATGACATGGACACGAAGCAAGAGATGTAAATGAAAATACACATTACTGAGAAAAACCGAGCAATCAGATGATCCCCTGTAAGGAACCTCTTGGGAAAAGCTGGGAGGAAGGATTGCTGTTTAACAGGAAGAACCAGGCTCAGGGAGAGGCAGCCATCTGCATCGAGTTGTTGGAGGGTGAGAAGAAAGAAAAGAGAAGCACCAAGAAAACCACAAAGTCAATGACTTCTTGTGGTGCTAAACATACATAGGGCCTAAAATATATTTATCTCAAAGGTTTAGGATGAACACAGTCTGGATATATTTATATTTGTCATCATCTTATATAGATCAGTAAGTCCATATACACCTCTCAAAAGAATTAAAGAAACACTTTTTAATCAGAGTATAACATCTTCTGGGATATTTATCTGGTCAGTTAAGTAGCAGAGGGGGTTGTTAATCAGTTTCAGCTGCTTTAGTGTTAATGAAATTAACAACAGGTGCACTTTGAGGGGCAACAGTGAGACAAAAATAAACATGCTGATTTTACAGGCAAAATCACTGACATTTTTTTTTTTCCTCATCTTTTCTGACTTTTTTTTTCCCTACTAGTTTTGGATTTAGCTAGGTTCAGTGTCATTTTTGGTAGCATGAGGCGATACCTGGACCCTACAGAGGTTGCAAAGATAATCCAACTCCTCCAAGATGATGCATTAATACGTGCCATGGCCAGAAGGTTTGCTGTGTCTCCCAGCACTGTCAGAAGTATGGAGAAGATTCCAGGAGAGCTGGACGAGGCCAAAGGTGGTCCTCAACCCATAAGAAGGATGGGTATCTAGAGTTAAAGATGAGCACTGTCAGAGCTACAAAATGACCTCCAACAGACCACTGGTGTGAATGTCTCTGACCAAACAATCAGAAACAGACTTCATGAGGGTGGTCTGAAGTCCCAGCATCCTCTAGTGGGACCTGCCTGACATCATGGAGCCAGATTGGCATTTACCATAGAATACCATAATTGGCAGGTCCACTACTGGCACCCTGTGCTTTTCACAGATGAGAGCAGGTTCACTCTGAACACATTTGAGAGACGTGAAAGCGCCTGGAAAAGCCATGGGGAATGTTGCTGCCTGTAATATCTTTAATCATCAGTGGTGGTGGGTCAGCGTTGGTCTGGGGAAACGCATCCATGGAGCGACGCACAGGCCTCGACAGGCCTGGCAACAGCTCCTTGAACCTTCCTTCAGACAATCTATCGTCTCATTAAGAGCATGCATACATATAAGCACATGGGGGCCATACAAACAAATGGGAACTATTTTGAGTTGCTGCAATAAAATGTATTAACCTTCTGGAACATTTTTTTCCACTTTGATTTTTGGGGTGACTTTGAATTCAGTCCTTTGTAAGTTGATAATTTTAATTCCCATTAAACAATGTGGCACTCCTTTATTCCTGACACATTACTCAGTCCATATCAGTATAGGTATCCAGCATCTTATTTCCCATTGAGATCTGATGTCTTTTCAAAATGTTCCCTTAATTTTTTGAGTAGTGTAATATACAGTCATATTTTTAGGCTGTACATCTGATTTGGGGCAGACTAATGGAAGAAATATAAGTCTTCATTTTGTTAAAATTCAAGGGATGCTTTATAATGTACATAATATACACTCACGAGACACTTTATTTTGTCAGTCTTGCTAGTATCGGGTTGCATTTAGCAAGGTGCTGGAAATATTCCTCTGAGATTTTGGTCCATAGTGACATAATAGCATCACACAGTAACTGCAGATTTGTTGTCTACACACCCATGATTCCAGCACATCTGAAAGGTGCTCTATTGGATTGAGTTGTATTGGATTGTCATCTTGAAGAAACCTGTTTCTATATTTGTCAGCTGCATGGCCACGCTGCTAATCATGATGCACTCAATCCTGATGGCAGCAGGCATCAGAAGATGGTAAACTGTGGTCAATAAATCCTTTGACCCATAATCAATAGTCAAAGTTAATGCTAAGGGGCTCAAAGTGTCACGGTAGAAATCTAGAGACATCAGCTGTACCTAATAAAGTGACTGGTAGTAGATTATCTGTCATTATCTATTAGAGTCACACTGTGCTGCCAAATCATTCATTTCTAAAAGTCTTGCATTAATTTTGCTTTGTCACTCATATGCTGCCTTGTAGCACAATACTCACACTAATGCACTCGGCCAGCGCGCTACAATGCTTGACTGACGGATGGAAAACTTTTCTTCTTTAAATATTAAAGCCTAAGAATACATGTAAAATTCATGCACAGCTGCCACACTGCAAATCGCTAAAAGATCAACCAATGAAGGAAAACTTGAGAGAACTGGATTTACTTCCAGCTGACAGATGGATTCAACAACACTTAACCTTTTAACCCCTGTACATATGGTGCATGTTTAGGGTTGTCGACTGTCAAAACTTGAACAGCAAAAATAAAAAGGCAAAACACGTCACACACTTTTGTTTATATATATAAATGTATTTATTTAAGTTAATCATTTCTCCTCATTCAAAGTTGAATTTCTGCATTATCTATAAAACAGGGAACAGTTAGAAGCGCTGTACAGTCTGACAACAAAACTAGGAACTGCAGCTGAGTACACTGTGTATATATGTACATACTGTACACACACTGATGTAGGTATATACAAAAATATACACTTTTACATGTGTGAACCCTCGGGTTGCATCAGCCACCTCGTAATGTGAATACCAGCCATTCAGAGCCACATGCCTCTCAGAAAACACATTAACCCACCAGCTCACACCCCACCCCATATCCCACCCATATTGATTACTGTTATTATCTGTCATTACCAGTTGATGAGACTTTTACAGTGTATTGTCTGCTGTGCATGATCTGCCCCTATTGTGCCCCGACTCATTTACATTGGCACAGCCGCTTGTAGAAGACGGAGAAGCTTAAGCAGTCCTGAGCTGGATGTCTCAGCAGGGCTTTTCACTTATTAGAGAGAGGGCCCTTCTTCTGTTAATCCTATGAGGGGATTTGAGGTGGGCCGATAGGGGGAAAACGTCCCAGGTTTTTGACAAGTCGTGACTGAACTTTTCTCCGTTTAAAGGAAAAGCTGAACGAACACAAAGATTTTGCTTCAAGCTTCCTTTTCTTGTTTAACTCTAGCAAATAACCCCTTGTTTCCCTCCACAGCGAAATAAATAATGTCTAGTGGCTCAGTGGGTAGGATGCTCTTATTTACTGACTCAAGCTCACGTTTTATGTTATTAAAGAAGACGACCATCTGCAGGATTGTCAGTAATATTCTTCTTACTCGATGTTTTCCCTTGTAAATTTATTTCAATAGGCATTTTTTGGTTTGTGCGTCATCATTTTGGCTCATACCTAAAATTATTTTTTATACGCACAAGATCACTTGGTCATAATTGGATCACAACCAAAACAAAATGTTCTGCATTATTGTGATGCAGCCTAGCACGCTTTAACTTTTGATTAAATGGCTCCAAACAGGTAAACGCACTACGAAAAGATGGAACCATGATATGATACTGGGGATGACTTTTGTTGAGCTATGTTTCAGAGTTGTTACTCCTCTAATGGATATTTTAAAGAATATTTTAAAGTTTTTAAGACATGGAAACACGCAAACGACCATTTTTAATCCCCTCTCTATCATAAAACTGACACAAGACCAGCAGATAACAGCAGTCCTGGCCACAGTGGCTTCTACAAGTTGAGACTGGAGGGAAGATACTCATTACACTGCAAGCAACCTGTCACGGAACAAGTCCTCCGAGACTGTTTTCCAAAGACTTTCACCCCTTCTTATTCTTCATCATACAGCAAATTCGGAAAAGGAAATTTGGCACGTTGTGCAAAAGATGTAAACATTTAACCATCCTTTTGAAATGAGGCGCTGCACTTAAGTGTTACAGTCATTTCTTCTGTGTGTAACATAAAAAAAGATTAAGAAATAAAATAGCAAACCTTATGACAAGTATAAGACTAGCTTTAAAAAGAAAAGGCTTCAGACAACACGGGAACTGTTGCAGACAGGACTGACATGGTCACTCAGGTGAGCACAGTCTGCTTCTGCGGAGTAGCAAACTCACATGGAGATCTTATAAAGCAAAGACAGAAACTACCTCAAGTCCTTCTTCCTTTTTTTGTTTCGCAGCTGATCATGTGTGGCAATAGAGGGCGCTAAAAACTACTAAATAAAACCTCAGCATGTTGGAAACCTTCACTTATTCTATGCTGACTGAGATATCACCACTACTCAAGAGGCTGCACAATTTCTGCAATAATCTAGACGATAAGGCGATGAAAAAGTAAATGAACTAACTACTAAAATGTGTACTTGCACACATCTAAACCGAGACAGATTTTGCATGTATCCTATGACAGATCTTCCCATTTACACCCTTTGAGAATCAGCTAAAAAGAAAGAAAAAAAAAAAAAAAACTTCAATGGTGCCCTTTCAAGAATACATCTAAATTAAACATTTTTATATTTTTCTACTTTTAATAAGATTATTTCTCCTGTAACCTGCCTTTAAAATCTCCACTGAAGCGTCTGATTTCACAGCACACACTGAAATAGAAAACTGATGTTCAAACCTAAATTTCACTTAATGCTTCTCCTGTATTGCAACCATGCTTACTTAAGACACTGAAAGTGTTTCATTTTGTTTTGCATTTTCCAAACCAAACCAGACTTTTCCATGTTTAAAGTAACACATCATCATGAAATCAGATTTGGGCCTTTGGATTTAGCATCAAAGGCAACACCAAATTTTTCTAAGCAGGGCCTTGCCTGAGTTTCTCTCTGGCCTCGTGCCATGTTGTGGGTCCCCTGCCCTGCAGCACAATGCAGCAACCTGTCAAGTCACAGGATAGGCTTTTCAAACCAGCTGCAGCTTCAGCTGACCTTCTCAGCTCCACTCACCCCACTTATAAATGAACATATAAGACAAGGCAAACAGATACACAGAAAAAAAAAGTATCAGACAGCAAAGCAACCGAGGCCAGCTGTCTTTGTCAGTTGGCGGCTCAATAAAATAAAACCAAAGGAGTTTCGGATGTGAGTGTGCACGAGAGCGGGAAGGACTGAGAAAAGCAGAGAGCGCACGACTTTAAAGATGACTTGAGATTTCAGCTTTCCTGTACCCAAACTGTACATCTGTTCAGAAATATTTTGTGTTCCTGTAGTTGCCTTGAGGTCGCCAAGTGATGAGTCACACTAAATTTAATCAAGCGCAATTTTCCCAAACTCCACTGTCATTACTCATCGGTGACTAACAGCACAGGAGACCATAGCAGTGAAGATGAGGAAGTGATGTGAAAGCCTAAAGGACATTAGAAACAAAACATAACAAACAAACTATTTAAAAGGCAAGAGTTAATGGACTCGGAAACAGATAAATGTACTGCAAATCGTATCAGTAACACCACCTGGTAACAAAAACTGCACCGTTTCATGACACCAAGATATTGTTGATCTGCATAGTAGTGTGGCAGGAAAAAAAAAAGAAAGAAAGAGTATTCTTATTTCTACTTTGCATCAGCAAAAGCTGCGCAGTCCTGCTTGTGCAATCAGAAAAATCTGCTCTCCTCTTGCAGAAACAGAGTGAGGACAAACAGTAAAACCTTGTTTACTGCAGTTCCAAACTTCAGAACAGATGGCTCATCTAACAGGAAAGTTAGGGGAAAGAAAATATGTTGATGTAAATCACTGTGACTCAGTGCAACGCTGGAAACATGTCGGCGATACATGCAGTCAGAAGTTGCTTCGCTACTTGTCGAGACTTTTCTTTTTGCATGAAATCTGCTCTCAGGCTGGAATAAGCACAGTTTGCCGTTGTCAATAGAGAGACGGACGTCTGACACCTCGATGAATTAAAAAACCCCAAACAAACCCCACTTTACTTTGCTGCAGGGTTGCATTGTTCCTCCTGCAAGGTCTAAGTGTAGTTTTCTTCTTTAACTTTGTAAAAGTGCTGGAAGAGGAGAAGCAATCATCTCAGTCACATCTATGCAAACTCTACATTACTGGTAATCTCATTACTGTGTTATTAGAAATGCCACATTAGCAGGCAACACCTGTTGGCTCTGGAGAACAAGCTGCAACATGAATCCAGTTTAGATGTGATTGTTAGACAGTAAACGTTCCACAATGGCAACATATAGACACAGGCAAAGGAAAGCAGCTGTGCAGGAAAAACAAAGAAAAAAAAAAAAAGATTAAAACTGAGCCTCTCCACGGGGAGCAGGCACAGAGCAGCGAGAGTATGTAAAGAAAACCATTTTAATCACTGGTCTTTCTGAAACTCAAAACATCCTTTTAAAAGTTGGTTCCATTTTTTGATTAGAAAGTAAACCAAAATAAAAGAAAAAGGAAAAAAAAGAGAGACTGGTGACTTATTCTCTGGGTATTTTCTCTGTGGAAGTATTGGAGGCTGCAGCAGCCAGTACTACAGCCCAAAGACAGGAAAATCTTCAGGGAGGCATTCACAACACTTCTGAGGGGGGAAAAAACCCCATGCAAAGCAGCGAAAACCCTCCCAGATTGTCTTCACCTCCACCAAGAAAGAGTCTGTAGAAAAACTGCATTCTTTGCCTCTTTTCTCTCGGTTGACTCTGTAAACCAGTGAGAATAAACGAGAGGAAAAGCTCAAGGCCTCGAGTCCATTTCCTCCCTTCACATCACTCAACAACCCACACCTCCCCGAAACCACAACCTGAAGGCTCCATCTGCCATTACAGGATGCTTCCAAGAAGAAGAAGAAGGAAAAAAAGCAAGTCTCTGTGGACAGTTAACAGCAAGAAATAAAAAAATATGAATAAGAAAATAAAACAAGTACACCAAAAAATTCTCTTTCCACCAGCATTAAAGAAAGGAGAAGAACAATTTCGCCGTTTGCAGCTGGAACCATCAATGAGAAAACACTGAGGTATGTATTTTTGAAACAAAAGCCTCTTCGTCTCCTTTATCCTCGTGATCGCCACCATCCATCCACCACATGCAGTCAGGTTCCTGTTAACTCCATTTGGGTCTCCCGGCCCCTCCCTTCATTACGCGTGGCTCATCGTTTAGGGAGATGGGTGAGAGAAGGGTGCGCACGTGACTGGCTGTACCTCTGTGGAGGAGGAAGGAGGAGAAGGAGGAAGAGTTTGTCTTTCTTCTTGAGTCTATTCATCTTTTTAGCCGCATCTCAGGAGTCTGTAGGTGTTTCTCTTCGCTATACCGAGTCTTCCGGGGATCTGGAGCGCCCCCTACGATTGTAAATTGAGAGTGAACTTCCACTGCTGGGTGAGGCTCGGGCTGCAGACCTCCACAGTGAGTCCGCCCATCCTGGCGCTGCGGCTGTCCAGGCAGAGGTTACTGCCCACGTGACGAAGCTTCGAGTTGGACTCGATCTGCTCCCATTTCTGGACGACAAACAACACAATGTCACAAATATTGAACGCTGTACCTTTTTTGGGGTATAAACAACAATAAAGGCGATTTCAGTGTGTGTTTACCTGTCTGCTGTCATTCTCTCTACAGCCTTGTAGTTTGATGAGGGAACCAGCTGTTCTGTCCACCACAGTCAGACACAGGTCCATATGTTTTACCGATTTATCCTTGGTTAGAGCCCATTCCTTTATAAAAATGGATACACGTAAAATATTAGTACACGTAAAGCATGCTGGGATGTTCTCAGCAAGGCTTTATCTAATAACACGTCTTTTATATCAAGTAATGATCATGTTTTCCTCTTATTTACACAGGAAAAATAACAAAAATGTATTTTGCAAAATGGGCACCATGGGCAGCATCGTGATAGAGAGAATCTGGAGCTCCCTGTGGAAATCTCACAAGCAGGACTCTGATTGCTCTGAGAACACAGTGCCCATGTTAAAGCCACATTAAGGCCATTAAATAAACCCAGCAGGTAAAGCTTGGTGGCTGAGAAAATCTCTGTATATTTTAAATCAATTTTAGAAAGTATACAAACCCATAATAATAACAACAATAATAATTGGCCGTTAGTTTAGTAAAGAGACTGCCTGGTATGAGTGTGAATAAAATGGAGACATTATTTGTGGTACTTCACTTCTATTGTGTCTCTTTGAGAATGGCTAGAACGGATTGAATGACATCACAGCGAATGACTTGTTTGCAGTTTTCATTATGTGGGATTAAAAATCAATAACCAAGTTTTTCAGTTTTCCACTTCCGCTTGGTGATAAAATTGCATTTTAAAATTCTCCCCAGTCTCTCATACCCCCCAAAATCCAAGGTTGTTCATTTTGCCCTCCCAGCACCGCAGCTGTTACTGACTACATTCACAATTTTGTTTGTTTTTTGCCCCTGGTAGAAATAAAAAAAAAATAAATTCATTCATTCATTTACTATTCATTTTAAAAAATGAATAGTAAAAACAAAGTACACCCTCTTCCAATTCTAACGTTTTTCATATAAGAGGATAATAAAGCACCATGTTTGCTTTTTGCCAAATGTGGCCCTGTGAATTACAGCAAAGCGTCTCCTCTTCTGTCTCGTCTTCTAAAGGATGTTGCACAACCATTAATATTTCACGGTTTGACCTTGGGAATATTGGTACATGTCCTGAACATTTTCCACTTGTGAGCAGATATGTTTCTTAGCTGTATTTGCTGTATTTATGAAGCAACACTGGAAACAGTAAAGACCTGCAAATCCACGAGGGTAAAACAAGACACGTAAATCCAAAAAAAGCCAGCGATCGCTGACTCGAAGCGACAGCAGTTTTCTTCTCTACACCTGTCATTCTATTTCAGGATTCAACTATTTGAGAAACTGCTGACAGAAACACTCCCCACAAACTTACACACACAGACATAATGTGTATCCTCCTCAAGGTACTCCAAGAGCTGTACATTTCCTCTAAGAACAATGTTAAAATGCTGTTATGCACTACTCTATATTTAAGTTAAAGTTTCAATAGATCTGCTCTACTCTTGTCTTAACAACCTCGTGTTTAAACATCTTTGTCCTTTTGATTACAATACATTTACTTTAAGTATGGCACTGTGACCTTAAATACGTAAATCCTTTATCATACCCCCTGTGCTTTCACCATATGTACACCACTTGCCACTCACGAGTCTCTAAGGTTAGGATTTTACAAGCTGACCTGGGTGTCCCCTCGCCGTAACACTACCTGGTTTCCCCCTGCATTGTGACATTCATAGACGCCGACCACACCATCAGCAAAGTGACCCAAGGTGTCCAGACAGTTTCCTCCCTGCTGCAGGGCTCCGAAAGCAATGTCCTGGTGATCTGGGACCCTGAACACACACACGAAAAAGTGTTAGTGAAGCGTGTATTCAGTTTTTCAAGCTGTTAAAAAGCCAAACAAAGAAAGCGTACAGGCCGAGATACAGCAAGAGAGGAAAATAGTCAATTTTCTTCTGACAAAACAGGACAATGGGGCTTTAATGTTTCTGTAAAAGTTAAATTATTCAAATTAGAAGCATTAAAAAGGTGCAATTTTAATGTTCTTCCCCCTGTGAAAACATAAAAGCAAGAAGTATGCCTGAGATTTAATGTGGTTTTTATGCTTTTAAAGATTGTTTCACTGTGCAGTGATACACCATGCCCCAGGCTCATGCTAAATTTGAATACGCTCTCTGAAAGTCCCACTCTGACCAGTTGCACATGTGCATTTCACAGATATGCAGAAAGCCCATGAACCTATCAGCAGTAGTTCTACTTTATTATCCTGAGACATGTGATGGAGAAGATTTGGTCCAAACAACCTGAACTGTTCCAGTGTGCGATGGTGATTCTGGTGTGTTAAAAATAAGGTTTTTTTTGGTAATCCTCAAAAAAATCTTTGTTTCTCACCAACGCTGCTCAACAGATTTAGATGTAAGCAACTTTGTACTTACTTAAAAGTACATTCAAGCTCAAGGTTTGCCTATCTGACAACCTGGAAGAGTACCAGAGTCTGTGACAGCGGTCATAACTTGACCTTCAGGCAAAATGTAGCAAAAACGCTGGGAGTGGTGCAATCTAGCAGTCAGATTTAAATCAGAGGTGCTCTCTGCTGAACTTGTGGACTCATTCACATCAGCCACTAATTGCGAACCTGAGAACCTTGTGAAAATGTAATAATGACCTTGAATCATAACTCGTGGTTGGGCATTAGCGTCACTGCAGTCTCATTTGTGTATAAAACATCCCGCCACACATTAGCACAAAGTCATATTTCAAACTTCTGGCTGAGGAGTGGTCTCCTAACAATTTGGTAAATGCAATTTAGTTTTGATTATACAACATTACATGTCATGCAGTGTAACACTGGCTCCATCATATTGCACAGACTGCCCTCATTTTCTTACCTCAGCTCAGGGTAGACATTCTCCAGGTACCATTTGAATGGCTTACAGTTTAATCTCTTCTTCATCTCCAAACGACTCTGGATACTGAGGGAGAGGAAGGAGATGGAGGAAGAGAATTAAAGGGTTGAATCAGCTGTGGTTTCATGTTTAAATTATACGCCTCGTCAGTCGCTTTGTAAGGGGAGAGAGTGGAGGCTCGGGGCATGTCTGAGTCTAGATCCTTTGGGGAAAATATAACTGTTTGGACTGACACTAGAGGGGAGATGCCAAGTCTGTTCCCACAAGGTCACATAATAAGCATATATAGTGCTGTCTAGCTACTCTGGTTGAATGCGAAAGTGCTTATTGCTGTGTAGACTTCTGGATGTGTGGCATAAAGCAGAAGGAAACTAGTATAAGGGTGAAAAGCATTCCTTAACACACTTACAGTACTTACTTTGTCCTGCTGGTGGCATAAAACTAAGAGGATCACAAAGTCAGTAGGTGTCACCCCCTAAAGAACATGAATGTCAATCCATTCAGCAGCTGTAGGTATTTTTTTTTTAATGGCGGATGACTGACGCTGTCACTACGCTTGAAACAATCCTGCGCCAACCTTTTTAAGGAGCGTTGTCATCCCTTTAGGGCATAAATAACAGCAGCGTTTCCGGTATTGTAAATCAGCCACTGACTTTTTGTCCTCTTCTGAGCTACATTAACATCCTCACTTAAGTATAAAAGGGAAAAATTACACCTTTTATGGCTTACATTCTGCTAATTGGCAGTACAATTATAATTATTATGTCCATTCAAGTGGCTGCCTTTGTAATTTTATGATCCAGCTCCATTATTATGTTCAACTCCCACAGGGCTAATACTTCATAGTACTTACTTCCCATAGGGGACATTTCTTGCTGAGGGGACAGCGGCATAGTAGAAGTTTTTATACTCGTCCATCCACACCTCTGCTGCTCTCCTTGTGTTCCTGATGGATGGGTGAGAAGAAGAAAATGCACAAAGGCGAGGGAGACAATGGGTGAGGATAAGACCGAGAGTCGGTGAGGATTTAAAAAAAAAAAAAAAGACAGAAAGGTATGTGGCACACTGCACGACTCCTGAATGGACGTGTCTGTTTGGTGGTTGTGACACACTCACTGCCTGCTCATACACCCCCCGACAGCCATCAGAGGGCACAGTTATCCTGGCTGTACAAATGTGAATGTGTGTTTATTTTCCCTGTTATTGCAGCCGTTGGTCAACAGCGTGTGCATGCTGCCAAACAAAGTGTTGACGTGTGACATTTGACAATTTGTCAGATTTTTATTTTTCGAGTGATGTAACGGACTTCTGACAGACTACGTGTCGGCTGGAGTCAATAAAATACAACTCAATCTTTGCAGTCCAGAGCAGCTCAAAGTATGACACTAACAGTCCTTCCTTAGACCGAATCAAGACAAGAGAAAGAGTGCAATGATGATTATAGCAACGGGGGGTAACACTGAGACCTTAGTAGCTTCTGTTGCTCTCCCAGTTTGCAAACCTCAGTATTGGAACCAGTTTATATCGGCCTCACTGTTTATGGATTGCACAAACACTATTTTTGCAATCCAGTTTCTTAGGAACAGATATGCTCCTCTGGTTCATGCAGTGTCTCATAAAGTAGGATAACATAGTGAGAAAGTTAAACAAGCACTCCAATTACTATTTTTGTGAATTTTCAGGCAATTATTTCACAGTTCAGACTTAAAAATAGGGTTAAAACTGCTAGCAGGGTTAATTATAGCCATAACTGCAGTACAATCAGCTTCATTATGTTTACCTGTGAATCCCTAAAGTGTAAATGCTTTGACCAAATTATAGGGAAACTAAGTGCCTCTTTATGTGATGCCAAAAGCAAAAGTTATGACGCGCTTGCCGGAAGCCTTTCATATTCTGCAGAAATTCTCTATAACCCATGAGTTGCGCAGTTTTAAATAGCGAGCAGTGGTTTTGTCTTAGTGAGGCTCACATATTTCTAGACATTTCCAAACTCGGCTTCCACTTACTGGAAGAGAAGCTTCAAGAAAACAACTCTTCTAACATCTGAAGGTTACCAGCGACCGTGGTGACACTAGATGCCCTATCATTATTACGGTATTTTAAGGGTTTATTTTGATGTGCAGTCTCTTTGTCTTGCAGGATTTTTTTACTCTCATGCACCTGCATCCCAAAAATACAGACACCACACACTGCAAACTTTATTTAGGTCCAGAGGGGCTTTTTGTCACATAGCAAGCTGCTGCTGCCACAACACGCCTATTATAACTCTGCTGTGAAATGCTGCTCCCTGAAGAACAATTACAATGTCATCCAGGCAGACAAAACAGGTGCCGTCTCCGAGGTCCCCAGAGTCACTGCAGCAGCCACAGGGATGCTGTCTGGGACTTGATTCAGGCTGAAGGGCAAGGCGCTGCCTCAGAGCACAGATGAAGCTGCTCTGCTCTGTAATAGAGAACTCCACTGCACCCACTGATTAATAAGTGATGTCTTCGATTGTTAGGAATGGTTGTGCAACTAATATGAGACTGTGTTCAGTGTTATGAAACTGATGAAAACATTAGCAGTCCACCGGTGGTGTCTAATCTTTGACACTGTTTGAATAAATGTTGGTTTAATGTTGAATTTCATCCACAGTTTTTTCCCCTCTAAGGGTTCTACCGAGCTATGAATTAAATCTCTTCAGGTATTTGTATGTAACTAACTGATAAGAAATGAGGGGCTGAAGTCAACTAATAGCCCCGACTCAAAAATAGGAGCTACTGCAGAATAGGCACCACATGTCACCCTGACATGCTCTTTATTTCTTGCTCCCCTTTAAAAATATTAATCACAGCCAATACCAGAGTAACCACAGTCATTTCAAGCTCCTTGTTATCTGTTTGTTTATCCTCCCACATGTTTACCAATCGAGAGACTGAAGGTTTGTTGGGCTCATTACCAAGGGTGGTTACTCATGGTTTCAAGAGACAGATCCATATCTGCCCATGTATCACATTCTCCACTACTCGTGTTCAATGTTTATGGTGCCGCATATATCTCAGCTCTAAAGGGCAGCACATGGAAAAAAACAGATTTTCTTCACTTTTAGTTTTTATTTTTTTTTTTTATTTTTGAAGGAAATATTCATGAACTTGTTTAATTGATGGTACTTTGTTTTAATTACTCAACACTGATTTAATTCTCAGAGCATTAGTAAAACTCACAAACTTACAAACCGCAGCCACAGAAAATAATGAACCGAAAGAGACTACTATACACATGATCTGTGCTCATTTCCAGCTCCATAGTTTTACTCCAGGACTCAGGGGAGTAATTCACACAACTCACAAAGAGAAGTCTCTTTTATCCTACACACTCGGTCTTGGTGCAGCCCCTCAGGTCACCTGCTGTCTGAATTAAGCCTTTTTATCTCTATTCCTCTTTGTTTAAGGGTCTAAGCTGCAGGTGGGTGGAGCTGTTGTGCTCAAAGGCAGAGATGAGCATAGCACCGATATGCCCTCTCTTTGTTATCACAGAGAGCCAAGATTAGAAAAAACTGTCTGAAAAGGCAGAGATGAGAGCAAACGGACATCTGAGCTTTGGCTTGCAGAGACTATTTGACGGTACCCTAACCTTATAAATATGAGGAGCTAACATTATAACTGTATATTAGGCTATAATATATATTAGTATATTGCTTTTAAGCAAATAAGTACATTACTGAAATTCAAAGTGCTTTAAAAAGAAAATCCAGTATAAATATTGAAAAACCATCATCAAAATGGAAAGGAAGAGCTTAAACTGCTTCTATGGTAAAAAGTATCATAAAATGACAAGGTTTTTCTGAGACTGCTAGGTCACTTAAACATCAGCTGATTGACTGTATTAGCTGTCAGTGAACCGCAGATTTAAAACAAACAAACAAAAAAGTCTTCCTAACCCTGTTAAAGTTGGAACACGCTCAGCTAGTCCTTTTCTGTGCGGTTGTTCTGCTGCACAGAAAAGTGTAAATCAAAAATCTTCCGTTTCAAGCTAAACAGCAAACTCATCTGCTGATGAAAATCACGTGACAAGACAAAAAGGCCCCGGAGGATCCAGTAAATGAGCCTTGTGGTGGGAATGTTTTCTCAAAGGCTGTTTCCACATTAAATTTAGTGAGTGAAATTTGAACCTCAGGATAAACATCCTCAGTATTTGGTCTTGAAATGTCACTACAGTTGAGTCAAACTGTCTCCAAACTTTAACTGACTCTTAGAAATGAAGAGTGGGTTGTGTTAGAGCAGGTCACCATTTGACAGAAAGGTCAGGGGTTCAATCATCGTCTTCTCCGGTCTGCATGTTTTAAGTGCCCTTGGGCAAAATTCTGTAAACATAATTGCTCCCTATGCATGTGCGTGATCAATAAAAGCAATATGGCTTGTACTGTAAAAGTGCTTTGAGTGGTCATTAAGACTAGAAAAGCATTATATATAAAGGACAGTCCATTTAGCCTCCACATTTCTTGTGATTTACAGTGAAACTACTTAAATAGAGATTTTCCCTCCCATATTTTATGTAAGGAGAAAACAAGTTTTTTTATATATGCTCAGCAGCAATAATAATAAATAAATAGAATGAATTCAAGTACTGCTATTATCCAAAGCTCTTTGCATTTGATTACCCATTCACATACTGATGATATGGAAGGCTGGGCCTAACCTCAGAATGCATTTGGGCTTTGGTGTGTTTTTGGATATGACAAATAGAGAACTGTGTGGCTTCACCTTCTGAGCTAAAGTCACCAAATAAACCCAAATGCATTAACTGTAGTGTCATTATGGAGATGCACAGGCTGCAACATGGGGAATTTTGATGAACTATGTGATGCGTGTAACCTGACTGGTTAAATGAGTGTTCGGTCCTCTTGTATGTGTGTGTCTGCATGTGTGTCACCTTGCAAACACAGTGCCACTGCCACCCGGGAAGGTATAAGGATGCTGCTTTCTGAAGACGTGGCCAACTCTGCTGCAGGGGATGATCTCCAGACTGCCGCCACATTGCCACACACGAAATGAGATCTCTAAAAACACAGACAGACACGCAGGCGGAAAAAATGAATAAAAACAGGTAAGTTAATTACTACAAGCCAAGAAAAAGTAGTTAAGTTAATCCACATCTGCATATCATGAATGTTTGGAGTGTGTTGACATTGTTAGATTTGCTCTCCAGCATTTGAATGAGCGTTCTTTAAATGAGCACAGCAATGTCTGAACTGTCAATCCAGTTCTGATTCATTGGACCGCCTCGAGAGGAGCCTGAATCACTCCGTCAGCTGTTTATTCTTACCGATTTCCCAAGTGCATTCAGACAAAAGCAAAAGGGAGACACAGCTGCTATTATATCATTGTACTGTTTGCAAATGAGCTCTATTGTGCACACTCTGCACTGACTCTAAACATTATTACACTGCCACTGTAATTTCCTAAGATCAACTGTACTAAGGAAGACATCTTTTACCTAGATATGACAACCAAATTACTGAAGGATTTTCTATTATCTCGTTGTTGGCATGGGCACCCAGATGATCTCATGAGTTGATCACAGTGTGAGGCAAATCCACGTTGCTGCTTTAGCACCAGATCTCACAGGGGAGTGGAGATTTTATAACTGGGCAGGAATTTGTGGTTTTCTGAGCCAAAAGTGCAGCATTTATGAGGGAAAGAGATTACAGTTGCAAGCTCATTTAAGTCTTAAAGATATAGTTCAACATTTTGGAGAGACATGTATTAGGTTTTCTGCAGAGAATGAGATCAGAGGTTTGATACAATTATCACAGTTACATGTCAAGTATAACGATGCAGCCAGTAATCACGTAGCTTATCATTGAGAGTACAAACAACAGGAAACAGCAAACCCAGCTCTATCCAAAGCTCACAAAATCCTCCATTGTTTGTTTAGCCAAATCACTGTCCGGCATATAAGGATGTGCAAACATAACGTCAACAAAACAGCAAAAAAATTGACTGCCTGTTGGATGCATAGAATCAGCAGACTCAGTAAACCGGTTCTTGATGTGTTTATGGCTTCAATTACTAATTTCAAGTCTTTTTAAACATAAAATTACAAAAACAAAAAGTAAATAAATCAGGCTATGTTTTAATGCAAGGTTATTTCGTTATTTAAAGTTGCTACTGAATGATCAGATGACAGCAGCAAAATGCTTGGCTTGAGCTTTAAAAGAAAAAGAAAAAGGGACTTCAATTTATTTGTCATCACTGAGTTTCATTGAGAAATATAGCTGGGTGTCATCTGCATAGAAATGAAAGTGTATGGAGGGCAGTTCTAATAATATTACCTAAGGGAAGCATGTATACGGTAAAAAGGACCGGCCCCAACACGGAACCCTGTGGAACACCGTGGCTAACTTTAATGTGTAAAGAAGACAAAAACATTTAAATGCACAAATTTAGTTTGATATGATTCAAACCAATGCAGCACATGCCCTTGAATGCAAACAGACTGCTCTAGTCTCTGTATTAAAAGTTTATAACATTTTATACATTTATCATTTCATAATGATATAACATCATTATACTCAATGGACATATAGGACTGTGCTATTAAACCTGCTCAAAGAAAGTGAATGAGTGTATTTTCCAAAACACTCATTAAAACCTTAAAAGCCTGGAGACAAAACGGGAAACCCAGGACATGCCTGCGACTTCACTTGACTTTCCACTTTTAATACCTGTGTTTTATGCAATTTTTGATTCTTTCACTAATCAAGACTTTCTATTCTTGCGACATCCATTAGACACTTTCTTCAGTCTACCATGAGCTTCTAAATTGCACCACTCACCGAGATTTTCCCCTCCCCATACATCCATCATCATGTCATACTTTCCCAGCTGCTCAAAGTACTCTTTATCCATGACAAAGAGGCCACCTGCTATCATTGGTGTCCTGGAGGGGCAGAAAAAAACCAAAAAAATACAAGAAACAAGAAAATTGAGAAGGCATTGGTAAAAATTGAGTAGATTAATACTCTGTTAGTTGCATATGATACAACCTGTAACTTTTGAAAGTGTGTTTGTCTTACTTTATAGGAGCGATCGGGTTGCCTTGTCTGGCTCGTCTCTGCTCCAGAGTCATGTAGTCCCATTTAAACACCAAATTCCAGTCAAAGCCTGCCAACATAAACACACAGACAAAAAAACACTGCACAATTACGACCATTAGCTGGGATTAAGTAGCAGTCTGGTTGTATAATTGGATTTGGCAGGTTCATATTAGATGACTGGGTAAATCAGCAGTTGCCTGACTTCAAAGGCAACTGCTGTAACTGTTTAAGTGTTAGCAGAGAGAGTTAAACTAGTGTAACTGGCATGTATCTGTTCTACAATACACTGCAATCAGCACAGCCAGTACACCACTTTGGCTTTTACATTAATATACCTCACAGACCCACACAAAAAAGAGAAATGTTGCAATGCAAGTGCCAACACTTGCTAATCCAGCCAAATTAAGAATGCGACTGCACGGCAGTTTCACATTCAGAACATTAAATTTTTTATTATGTGAAGTCGTTAATTAATTATTAATATAAAAAAGAGTGGGGGGTTTTTAAGCTATGAGTAGTTCTTCCATTTCCAGTGTGCATTGCACCGTATGTAAGCTATATCCATCAGCATCACAGTGGACAAAAAAAGGATATTTAATGCGTAAAATTACATATATGACACCAATTATTTAATTAACTTGAATTCATTAATGTCCTTTCTGGATATCATCTACTGGAGTTATACTCAAGAAGGCACATGCCCAAATCAGTTGGATTGGACATTAAACTGTCTTTAACCCACCAGCTCTCCAGTACAAAGTAGGCGTGATGTTCCATTCAGCCTATGTCAGAATAAAAGAAGGAACTGTCTAAAAGATTTATGATGAACAAGTGGGGGATCATGTGTGCTGCCTCATGAGATAATAAGATAATATCTGCAATACTTTGAAGAGGAGGCACTGTTCAGTGAACATTTCCTGGTGAGAAACAGTTTGAAATATACCATGTTCCTCAGGAGGCCTCGCCTTAAGTATGAGAAATACCTGGAGAGAACAGTTTATGAGCTACAGCACTGGATGGCAAAACACCTGGTCTTAATGCGGCTTTGAGATAACAACGTCAATTCATTGTAAATGAAAAGCATTAAAAAGCAAATCCTCTAAAACCGTAATAAATGCAAAGCCTCGCTGTCAAGCTCGACTGACTAGACTACACAGGAGTCGAGTGTGTCTTTTTTGTACTTTACCTCCTTTCAGATCGGCAGAGGCGCCGACATATTGAAAGTTGTCCATGTTGATGACATCAATGATGGGAGAAACTACTCGTGTCTTATCCTGAGAAGGAAACACGGAGACAGTAATTAAACAAAGCCACTTCAAGGACGGATGCAGGTTTGGAATATCATCAATAAATATTTACTACAAGTTAATTAAAAAGGACAAAATTATGCAGAACTACAAAGGACTCAGAGCACTTAACTGTGTTTGCGAAATTTTAGAGCGTAAGTAAATATTCCCATCTGCAAGCTTATTTTATGTTCTATATTTAGTTTACTGCCACGTTTATGACGTAAAACTGAACGTTAATCAGCCATTTCCTACCAACACCAAAACAAACCCAAGCTTTAAAAATCACAGAGCCACATCACCCGGCAGTTCGAAGAAAGGATTACTCAAGCGGCCCGAATGACGAAAACAGAAACAGCTTGCAGATATTGGGGAGTTCATTTGTTTGAGCCTGAGACATTTTTATAAGACAAGGTTTCACAGTGTATGGTGGGATTCATTATTTAGAGAAGCAGCTAAAGCAAAAGAAAAACAAAGTGAATTACTCTGACAGCGCAGCGTTTCAGACTTGGCTCCAGGCATTTATTAACGAGGGAACAACAAAACAGCACATTCGGGAGGATCAAATGCAGAATCAGACTGTTTTAAGTCAACTCAGATACATTTTTAAAGAACAACAGTGTCCCATTTCAGATTAAGATTACAGTCAATCATGAAGCTCCTTTTTGAAGTCTTTATTTTAAAAAAAGGCTTCGCTCTAAATATCACCAGACTGTATCTGTAAGAGAGCTCGGTTTGCGTTTATAAAGTTTTTCCTTTAATGGAAATAAAAATCAAATTGCCAGCCCCAAAAGATAAAAGATCTTGTCACCCATCAAGATCTGCATGTCTCACACTGTCAGGTTTAGCTGTGATAATGGGCTTTTATAATGAAAACAGGCCCAACATTCCTGTGTGAATGAAATGTAGTCATGCGCTCCTTGTTTCTCACATGAATGTTAACAAGACACTGACTGATTATAAGCTCAGAGGTGCTGCTTTGTAGCCAACCCCAGCCTCCGTGTAAAGGATTAGATGGAAAAAAACATGAATTGCATCAATTTTATGCGTATTTTACTGGGATACACTGGTCAGGGAAATTATCAGGTCAACCTTGCTATTTTGGGAATGGATCCACTTTTGTCTCCAGAGCTGCTTTAATTTCTCGTGGCACAGATTCGACAGGGTGCTGGACATTGCTCAAAGATTTTATTCCACACTGACATGACAGCATCACAGTTTTTCAACTGCATTTCCATGATGGGAATCTCCACTGTTAGGTTTTGTATTGTTGATTGTCATTTATGCTTAGAAATATTTAACCATATATGCTTAGAGGTGTATAATCAATTATGTAGTGATAGGATGTGTGATCTTTAGCAGGCTACAAAGGCTTGGTGTGGAATGCACACCTACATCCTGGGAGTATGGGAAGAGGTCGTACCTTGTCTTATTGTGTTATGGTAGGATTAACGTAGCTATATCTGTCTTAGTCTAAGTGCCTTTTGGTTTGATGAACTGTTGGATTTCCAGACCAGCAGGTTTAGGGAAGTTATTTATGGGGTCACACTCTGACCACACACACACACACACACACACACACACACACACACACGCAAGGTACTCTTTGTGTGTATGTAGACGTCATATGTTAATGAACCTATGCATATTCATGTAACCTCAATAAAAGAGCAGTGTTACGGGAGAACGGACGAGAGCAACTGGGGTCAGGCGAAGGAACGGCGTTTGTCCGGTTCTCTCCTGTGCACGAGAAACATGAAGAACTTTGCCTACTTCGTGTCTTGCTTGCTGTGTAATTATATTGCCTTCAACGTTCCAGCGAATAGGTTCAAGCTACAAACCTATCATCCACAATATATCCTAAAGTTGCTCTATTTGAATAAAAATCTGGGGATTGTTGAGGCCCACTGAGAACTTGTGAACTGTGGTCATAAGGGGTCAGCACCAATACTTAGACAAGCCATGGTGTCCAAACAATGCTCAGTTGGTAGTAAAAGGTCCAAAACTCTGCCATTACACTACCACCAGCCTAAACTGTTGATACAAGGCAGAATGGATCCATCCTTTGACCAGATTTTGACTCCAACATCTGAATGTTGCAACATTTTTCCAATCTTCTATTTTCCAATTTTAGTGAGCCCGTCTGAACTGTAGCCTCAGTTTCCTGCTCTCAGCTGACAGGAGTGGCACCCAGTGCGGTCTTTTGCTTGGTGTAGCCCATCTGCTTCAAGGCAAATGTGTTGTTCAGAGATGCTTTTTTGCATATCTTGGTTGTTACAAGCGGTTATTTGAGTTACTGTAGTTTTGGGCCATTCCCTATAAACCCTAGAGATGGCTCTGTTGTTAAATCCCAGTAGATTAGTAGTTTATGAGATACTTAGGCCACTCCCCCTGGCATCAACTACCACGCTACATTCAACGTTGAAAGTTAGCGGGTTGTCTTGACTGTATCTACAAACCTAAATCCACTGAGCTGCTGCCATGTGATTGGCTAAATGGATATTTTCAATGAGTTGTAGGTAAGACGAGTACCTAATAATAAAGTGACTGTGAGTGTTCGGAAACTTTCCCCCTAAAAGATTTATTTTGTTTCCAGCGTTTTTGTTATTTTTAAATGAGCATTTTGTAGTTTTTTGGCCGTTTTCTTTTTAGATCAAACTATGGTATCATCATTTAAACCATTTATGAGCACAATTACAACATGTGAACTGTTTTTCACTTATCAATGGTATATGGACTGATTATTATAGATTGTATTTGAGCGCTCAAAGCACTTTAAACAACATGCTCCTTTCACACACATTCATACAAGCATTTTTGTCTACACTAAATAGTGTCTAACAATTACACGGTGATACTTTGCCATGCAGACCGGAGCAGCCAAGAACCGAACCACTACATATCTACGATATTTTCCCCCACTCTGACTAAAGATAACAGGTCAGTGCACAAGAAATTGGGCTGAATCCAGTGTAGTGTTTACACGTGTCAATCAATGCACAGTGACATAACTGACTGCCTTTGTTTCCTTCTATTGGTCTATTAAATGGTTTACTCTGTCCCTCTGAAACCAATTAAAATTTCAACAGGTTTTCTGGGCATTTTCACTATGAATGAGTTGTTTATGTCACACTTTTGCTTTGGAATGGCTCCACAGTGTAGTGGCTTACACATTCTCCCAACAAGCAAAAGATACAAAGTTTGTATCTTTCCCGGGAGGAGAAACAAATCCCTTTTGGGTTGTGTCGGCAAGGTGTACAAACTTGTAGAGCAACACACCATGGTGACCCCTTTAGAATAAGGGATTAGTTGAAAGTAGCTTCTTTTTTATTATTATTCTGCTTTAGATTTTAAACCAATTAGAATCAAAAACAAGGCTATATGCAAACATAACTCAGTTAAAAGGGCACTTTTCATTTCAAGCTGTCGTATTAGAAGAAAGATGGCCAAAGTGCAACAATTTCACTGTCTGGCGAGATCTTCTTCAGAGCGTGCCCTGACTGATAAAACTGAAAATTCAATGCCAGTCTTTAAGAGGAAACCTCCCCCCATCTAATTTGTATCTTAACTATTGTTTTTCACTTGTTTGTTCACTGGGATATGTGCTCAAATGTATTATAATGATATTAAGATACGAAGTTGTACGCTGTGTGCGCGCGTACCTCAGCCACTCTTTCAAGCAGCGGCTCTAGCCAGTGGTCATTACATTCACAGTGAGAGTCCAGGAAGGTGAGGACTGGTGCTGTGGCAGCATCTGCACCACGAACTCTTGATCGCATCAAGCCTGAGGGAAGTTAAGAAAAGAAGTGTGATTAAAAACAACAGTCCTGCTGCCAGACTGAACACTTTCATCCCACATGGTGTGCAGCAGCACTGAGATTTCTTTCGGGCATAAAAGTTATGATAAAACCTTCTTCTTCTAAAGTACCTTCTCTGCGGTCATTTCTCAACACGCGTACTTTCTCAATCTTCCCCAGCAGCGCTCCATCCTCAGCTGGAACACACACAGACACACACAGAGCAGTGATGTTTATTTGTATTTTCACACTGATGATGCTAGCTTTGTTTGCGTGTGTTCACACAACTCACGATTATCACTGTAGTCATCAACCAGAATGATCTCTTTGACCAAGTGAGGTGGACTTTTCTTCAGGACACTAAACAGAGTGAGATCATATAAAAATACAGCACATCTGCCTCAGAATTTGAAAGTACACAAAGCTCAGTATACACGCCTACCTGACCACAGTCCGCAGCAGAGCAGAGCGAGCCTCATTGTGGAAGGTGATGACAACGCTCGAGGCCGGCAGGTCTGACTTCCACTGCTTATGTCTGCAACTGCACAAAAACAAGACAAAACCCCCCAAAGACATAAAAATTAGGGAAAAAAAGAGAAAAAAATGGTTAAAGTATGAATGCTTACATGCGTAGACAAACACGCCCACACACACAAACAATCACGTCACCGAATGTGTGAGCCAAGCTGTGAGCTGGAACTGGTCAGTAAAGCGATTTTGAACACAATAAATACGATGGCGCACATAGTGACACTGACACACACACAGAGGATGCAATGACACACACTCTCATGGAGTAATGCTCTGCTGCAGCTGGGATTGACACTGGGTTTATCATACCGTGAGGCAAAAATCCCATGAGATGACGGGTGTGCCTGTGTATGCGTGTATTTGTGTGTGCGAGCATACCCAAAAAGACAAATCCTGCACCGAATTTAAAGTAAGGAACATGAGTGATAGGGCACTACATGAGAGGAGAGTGACAAGACAGAGAGGAGAAGGAGGAGGAGGAGGGAGCCGATAAGGGCATGAAGAAAACTTTCTATTCCATCTGTCACTTAACTACAGCCACTCTGTCAAACCTGGAGGTAAAAACCCAGAACAGATACGTTTTACAAGATCACGTGTGAAGGTGTGCCATTAGTATTGGCTGTCACACTTGCATAGTTGCTGTATTCGTGTTCATTTCTACTGGGGGGAAAAAGCATCAGAGATTCAAGTCATTTTGATCCTGCGTTGAAAACAACTAGGTGCTTTTGCTGAAACAAAAACAACTGGGCTATTTTTTCCTCCTGGAAATGTTTCACAATGATTGCTGCAGCACGCTCACAAATTACAAAGACATTGATACCAGATCAATAGGAGACACATCCTTGCTCTTTTTAGTAGGCTAATGGCTCCAACTGTCTACTTTTGACCAACATATAAGTAAGGCCAGGTGACTACTTTAACTATGGCAGCTGGACTAATCATTTAGACTATTATGGAGTAGGTCAGTAACATGTTTGGAATCATGTTCTTTTTATATAAATAACATCAAAAAAGTCTAATATCAACATATTTCAAGGTATTTCACAAGCAAAGTATGGAGGGGTCTTTAAAATTCTATAAGATTATGAAAAATAAAACCACAGAGAATTTGAAGAACTTATGCACGATTGCAATTATCTATGGAGCAAAATAAAAGCTTGGTACTTGTCATGCCTATGACTTTCATGGCTTCAGGGAGCACTGGATGAAAACAAGCAATTCTGTAGTGGAAATATCTGCACGGCCTCGGGGACTCGAGCAAGAATCAGCATCACTGAATGCAGTTTCTCTCTGCATTAATAAAAACAACTTTAAACTCTCCCTTTGCAAAGAAATAAAACAGCGATCGGAGGAGCAACTGAGGCGGAGAGGAAAACTGGAGGCTATTTTCTGTACGATATGGAAAAAAGGACTTGTTTTGGAGCAACGTCTGTGGTCATGGAGATTTTCTGGGCTGACTTGCTCGTTTCAGCAAGACCATGGTAAACCACAACCTGCGCGTACTGCAGCGGCACAGCTCCACTGTAAGTGTTCACGTGATAAAGCCCGTAGTCTCGGTTTTTCACTCGCTCAAAGTATTTGGTGCATCATGAAATTTAAAAACCATAAGAAACCAAAACTGTTCCTCAGTTCTTACATGCTTACAGTGGTGTTTAAAGACAAGATGACGCTGCACCCTGTCACAACTTCACTGAAATGTGTTTAAAGGGAACAAATTGAACGAGAATATGCATTAATAAATATCTTAGTTTAAACACGTGATATGGAATGTTTGTATTAATCATTTAAACCCTATATCATACCAAATATAGAGGACTTAAACTTTCATCATGACGTTTTGTTTATGCTTGCTTCTTAAGAAGTTATTTGTTAGTATTGCTTAGTCCATGTGAGATATATCCAAGATAAAGAAGTCTCTACAAGTCCAGGAAATGGTGTTCCAAATATTTTGGATACTACATATATAAATCCCTTTTTCTGCTGCTGTATTAGAAAAAGTAAAAACTTGCTCTTTAATATTTCAACACTTCAGCGGTGCCTGTTCTCTAGGTGTAAGGCCTTTCTGCTGACATTTTTTCACACAATCCAGCGATTTGGTCTTTATTAACAAAAGGGTAGCACCAGAAGTTAGGACATGCAACCAGACTTATACAACGCTAATGGACTTTTCACTGCCAAAAAGGCCTGTTGAGCTGACTAAAACCTAATATTCTTCTAATAAAAGAATCCAAACGAAGTCATTTTATGATTTTGTTCTGTCCGTTACAACAAGCAGAACAATACGCAGCTTTTACAGCCTGTGGGTTTATTTTAGCACTAAGGCAGACAGTGTCTGCTCCACTGCTACTTCCTGGTTTCCACTGTAACCACAATAGCGAGAGTTCCTGAGAGATCTTATCCAGTCTGGGATCAATTAGTCAAATCAACGAATGTGATAAGACAGCATGTATTCGCAAAAAAAAAAAACCCTTTCGATCACCCATGAAAAAGCAGAAGTTAAGAGGGATGTCATTGTGTTTCACATATTAGCTGTGTGTGTGTGTGCAGTGACACAGGTACGTACTGATCATGTCTCGTGTCTGGTACAGCTCTGTCCATTCGGAGTTTGTCACTTTCCACCTGGTTGAACTTGTTTCTGGCGTAGGGGTCTTGACCTGGCCGGACCACCGTGGCTCCAACATACAGATCCTGGTCAAAATCCTGCCAGCGCACCTTACCTGGATGGACACACACACACAAACACACACACACATTAGGCACATCTCCAACCAGAGATATCCACAATAGATGCGCGGCACACACTGCTTCCCAGTCAGTTCTGTGACCACTTGACCAGGCTCATTCATTTGAAGGTGCCATTTCCTTCAAGGTCACCTTTTTGTGCACCAGCAGTGACTTGATTTTGGGTTTGATGTGGCCAAAAAGCAGCATGCAGCACGGGTCAGATTGTTTCTCTCAAATGTTTTCACTTCATGTGCCTCGGGACATTACAGCAGAACTTTGTGTTGACAGTCTGGCGCAAAAGCCACTGTGA
Source organism: Aulonocara sp. 'chitande type north' Nkhata Bay (assembly GCF_057382095.1). Taxonomy (NCBI): domain Eukaryota; kingdom Metazoa; phylum Chordata; class Actinopteri; order Cichliformes; family Cichlidae; genus Aulonocara; species Aulonocara sp. 'chitande type north' Nkhata Bay. Next base: position 15,452,217 of record NC_141344.1, read on the forward strand.
CTGTCCACGCTCCTACTTCAGCTGAAAACTACTCTTTGATCTCTCGGTCATAGCCAGAGACACAGCTCTCATCACAAGCAGCGCTTCTTCACAGGACATTTGGGTCATTTTGAAAGAGAAGTTGATGTTTGTATTGCCAGGGTGCAGCCTAAAGATAGCAACCCTAAAAGGAGCGCAGGTGTGTGCGTGAGAAGACAACATTCAAAAGGTAAAACTGGGTAAATTTAAATCAGGTTTGCTTTATGATTCTAACCTCAGATCTTTTTGTAAAAGCGCCGTCTATAATATGATGCTATAAACCCACAAAAGTGGTATATTAAATATTCAAATGCACTCCAAAAATATTAAAAACACTGGTGGTAAAAAACTGGTGAACCTAGGTTTTAATACGAAATATTTTCTCATGTGAATTTCTGGGAAATCACGTTAAATAAATACAGCACATCCAAAAATAAAAGCCACCACCAAACGCGATATTAAAACCTTCAACAAAGGCTGCAAATGCGTCTGACGAATGAATGGGATTACAGATCAGTGGGAATATGAAATGTAGGAGGCAGCCTGGCTGATGCAAGAATCCTTCACGACTGACAGCGAGGAAACCTGGCTGCTTCAAGCTGCTGCTTGACGAGGCAGCGACATGGCACTGAGGAAAGCTGACATGAAATTTATGCCGCCTGTATGCGAAAATACGCGGGAGACAACTCAGCCGACAGGGCGAGACTACTTTGGTAAAGCCAGGAAACACAAAAGAACATTTAATATGCACCGCAGACAGTCAGGGAGGGAGCACTTGTTAATTTGTTGCAGTTTAGAAACATGATTTATAAGATCAGTATAAATAAAAATATATTTTTAGTGTTTTGTGTCGTGTCAGTTTGACCAAAATACTGAAACGCTGCAGAATAAACAGAGAAAGCCGTCACGTTTAGTTTCACAGTTTATCTCCGACTATTGAGACGCAGACACCAATAATAACGCAACTAATTAGCTGGGTGCAGCTGTGGCAGTGAGAGATTACGCCATCTCCCAGCATAGATGAGCGCGTGCATGGCAGAGAAGTTGAAGAGCGCGTGTGCGTCTGCGCGCGTCTCCTGTGGCAGCACGTGAACGTGGTTCGCGTGTCAATTAACCGAAACTCGCGACTATGATCCGCTCGCGACTGTGTAACGGTGCCTCGGAGACGCGTGCGTCAGAGTGTGTGATGTCCTTGCTGATATCTGTGTTTAGTGGCAGCGAGTAAGCGATGTGGTGAAATGAATGTTAAACCCGGGGTTGATTACTCCGCTTCCTTCAGCGGATTAACGCTCCGCTCTCTCCGGGTTTGCCCCGTTTTTCTGCTGTGTTCGCGATACCGCGAGGCCTCTTCGGCAGGTACATCTATGTGCGCTCAGCCTCTGTCATGCAGTACTGGTCAATGATGCGATCAGCTGGCTGAAATTATAGCTGTTTGAACAGCTTTCACTCTCACTCCGACTCTCGGTCGCTGAACTGTTTCAGCCCACAGCGGCTGACTGGTTGTTGTTTTTGTTTGTTGCCGCATTTTGTAGAAATCCCTCATCACGTTTCTAAGTGATGCTAACTGCCAAAAAGGATTCAAGCTCAGTGTCATTCCCCCAGTCTGTGCTGAACCATGAGCCCTCACTGCCTAGCAGACAGCTCAGAGGGCACCAGTGCTCGACGTGTATTTAATGGATGCGTTTCAATTGAGATGCATCCTGATCCCACTGCCTGAACTCCAGCACCAATCTGTGCCACTGCTCCCGTGCACCAAGTGATGCATTCACGAACCTGCCACTTAGTCACTGTAGTCACTGAGAAGGATGTTGATTAATATGCAAAAGCTAAAAGATTCCCAAGTTATTGAGTTTGGCGTTACTGAAGCTGTGTTACTATTTTAGGCTTAAGTGGGGAAAAGACTGCTTCCCCATGTGCTACAAAACACTCCGTAGATTCATAGGACTGCGACTGCTGAAAATGCGCCCACATAGAGTCATTTATCAAGACTCACTATGGCACTTCATCTATAAATAAATGAATACTCTGACCAACACTGCCACTGTCTGCGTCTTATTCAGCAAATAGCTAGAAAGAAGTAGATAAATGGAAGGGCGTCAAATCTGAATTTTTATAACGCGTTTTCAGCAGATTTAGAAACTAAAATCGCAGCAGAGAATTGGATCGCTCCACTTGCAGGGACTGAGATTAACACACCACAGTTGGCTAAAGCTTGTGACAAGTTAAATCACTATAATAACAGAAATATGCGCTAAACACACAGACTGAAACAACTCTGTTGTTTCACTGGCACAAAGACTAAAACGTTTTGGGAAGAGGTCGAGGTGACGCGTGAGAAAATTTGTTCAGAAAGAAATTCCACTGGACTCTGAGCCGCTTCGACTCCTTTGCATCCACAAGAACATAAATATGAAAAGTAAACAAAGTGGCGTCAGCTAAAGTTCTAGCCAAAAATCTATAAAAGCATCATTTTAAATAACTACACTCAGCAGCCACTTTATTAGGCCCACCTAATCAGCAAATCACATGGCTGCAGTTCAATGAATTTAGGCATGTTGACATGGTCAAGGTGATTGGGGAAATAATTATTTGATCCCCTGCTGAATTTGTAAGTTTGCTCACAAAGAATTGAACCCCCACCCCGCATCACATATCTGGCTAATCACACAAACAGGTGTCACCTTCTAACTGAACTTCTTACTGATAACGTTGTAGCCTGTTCCAGCCTCATTCACGTCTACAGTCCTGTCCCTCGACATCATCTGACAGCTCTTTAGTCTCACACATGGTGGTGGAGAAGTTGGACTGAAAGAAACTGATTTTGTAGACAGGTGTACTAGTTTAAATACTTTAACTTGTGTAATGCGTTTTTTTCCTGGTATTTTGTTTTTTAAATCTGTTTCAATTTTTTAAAAAAAAATAGAGATTGTTCATTTCCCTGGAAGTGAGCAAACTTACAAATTCAGCAGGGGATGAAATAATTATATACCCCACTGTGAGTCTGAATGTGGGATGGTTGTTGGTGGCAGACTTGAATACAGCAATATTTCCCAGCACTTTGGCGAATCGAAGCTATGAGGAATTAAGGGAGTTCTGAAGGCAAAGAGGGATCAGCCTGGTACTGACGAAGTAGCCGGCGAGCGCAAATAAATGTTTAGTACCAGACAAGACAAATGATGCCAAACGTTCACTAGAAAGAATAACACATACTGAGAGCTTTGAGGAGTTTTTTCTTCACTTTGTAAAGGATTCGGATCTGGAAGAGGGCCAGTGCAGGCTTGTTTTGACTTCTCTGAAAAAAAATTTTTCTTCTTGTTTCAGAGGATTTGGATGTGTTGAATGGAAGGAGCA